>NC_071290.1:5996029-6606029 GCF_943734705.1 Anopheles coustani
TGTGGAAAGACCAGTGTGTTAAATCCATTAATCATTGAAATTATTATCTGTAAATGAAAGAAAAGGCAGGAATTATTGTATGTTTATTGGTGCTCTATATTACTATAATTCCAACTGTTCGAAATAAAAAAAAAACAAATCGCAACTTATCCTCGGTTGAGAATAGAGAAATGTTCAAACATAAAAAAAAACATCGAAAGGCTCCTTCGACGAAGGAAGAAGAAACAGTAAACATCAGCTAGTGTCAGCCGTCGATCGACCTGTCGCTAGAAACAGTTTGCCACACGCCCACCGGTGTACGAGACCGTGGTGTCGAAAGCTCGAAAGCACCAAAAAAAAAACCCCCACGAAACCCGAAAGCCGAAAAGGACCCGCGAACGGCGCAACCGGGAGAAAGCAACCGCGCAAAGTCTCATTAAAGTCCTCCCAGGACGACACGCAAGGTGCATCGCGCTGTAATCAAAATGACAGCTTTTGCTTGAGAGGGAGAGGGAGAGCAAGCGAAAGAACCTTCGCACCCGAGGGGGGGGAAGGGGGGGGGGGGAGGAAGGAGAAACAGTGAGCGAGCGCACGCACGTACGCGGGCAGATGCGGGTCATGCGAAACGGAAGCGAAATGGGGCGGAGAAGGGTGGTGTGGTTTGGGGGGAAAGGCTGCGTTGTGTGGCTCGTGCAAGGGCCAAGCTGCACACAGCCTCCGAATTTGCATCTGCGCCTCGCCCGGTGCATCGTTCGCGTGCACTCCAGCCCTCGACCGGTGCTGCGTATTATAATTTATTGCACCGGTTTGCCGGTTTTTTTTCGGGTAAAAGGAATTTTTCGGTGGCACCCCCCCCCCCCCCCCCCCCCCCTCCACACCCCCTACAGCCCGTGTAATGTTTGATAAAAGTCATCCACCACCGGGCGAAAAAGGCGGAAAAGCGCGCTCGATCGCGGAAATGGTAATGACGGTAAGGTAAACATATGTGGCACCAATTATCGTCGCATGCGCTCCCGCGTGAGCGCTTTCTTATCAGACGTGCGCTCCAACATTGTAGGAGTCCCCCCCCCCCCCCCCCCCCCCCCCCCCCCCCCCCCCCCCCCCCCTCCAAAGTGGATCGCCCGGAGGGATCGAGTTTAGCGATGAGAATAACGATTCAGTAACGTGATTCAATTCAGGAATGACTCGGCTCAGTGAGAATGTATCAATTCAGTGAGAAATATATGTAGTTGGAATAGAGAATCAACTCTTTAATTCACTCAGTATCAATTGACACAGTGAGAATGACTCGGCTCAGTGAGAAGGCATCAATCCAGTGAGAAATATATGTAGTTGGAATAGTGAATTGACACAGTGAGAATGACTCGGCTCAGTGAGAATGACTCGGCTCAGTGAGAATGACTCGGCTCAGTGAGAATGACTCGGCTCAGTGAGAATGTATCAATTCAGTGAGAAATGTTTCAATTCAGTGAGAAATGTATCAATTCAGTGAGAAATGTATCAATTCAGTGAGAGTGTATTGGCTCAGGAAGTGTGATTTTGATTACAGTTTTATGATTTTGAAATCATCAACATTACTTTAAAGTGATGAGATAAATATTATAATTGTGTAAATTAGTGATGTGCGCTCTGAGTGAGAATGAGTGAGTGATTCGAATCTTAATATTGAATGAACGATTTAAATCCTAACAGATAGTTTTTGTGACTCCCTTTGATTTGAATCCTTAACTGGGATTCGAATCCCAAAAGAATGAATGAGTTGGTAAAAGAGTCGCTAGTCGCCATAGAGATTCGAATCCCAAGTTGTGATTCGAATCCCAGTTTGGGAATCACTACATGGGCGACTAGCGACTCTTTTACCAACTCGTTCATTCTTTTGGGTTTCGAATCCCATATAGTGATTCCCAAACTGGGATTCGAATCACAACTTGGGATTCGAAACACAACTTGGGATTCGAATCACAACTTGGGATTCGAATCTCTATGGCGACTAGTGACTCTTTTACCCACTCGTTCATTCTTTTGGGATTCGAATCCCAATTAAGGTTTCAAATCACCTCGAAGGTTAATAAATCATTTTATTCGTTTTAAATCACAAAAGAGTGACTTAAAGATTCGAATCATCGTTATGATTATTCACTCTGATTCAAATCTCTAAAAAGAGTTGTTATTCTCATCACTAGTGTAAATGATATTTTATTCATCAGACTACGGGCTTGTTATTTTCATTAATTTTTGTAAATAATTAATTAAAACATTCTCACTGAGTCGAATCATTAGTGAGCCAAAATCATCTTGGTGAGCTGAATCAATTCACTCATTACGATGAATTGGCTCACTCACCTACTCTGACTCAGTTTGCACATCACTAATCGAGTTCACGAATTTCGCTAAACGCGTTTACGTTGAACGCTATCGAATGCTGGAACTTAAACTCGTTACAAAAAAAGCTCCTTTCCCAAACCAGCTGCAGCATGGGGTGCGCTTTTTATCACCGTTATTACTATCATCAGCCCCCCCCCCCCCCCCCCTCCTTCCTTCCTTCCTCCCAAGGAACGTGCCCGTTTTGAAGCCTATTTTCTCCTATTTGCGGCACCGAACTTCCTTAAACGTCCCGGAGTCTGATTGCCTCTTCACGCACGTCCAACGTTCAGCCAAATGCGTTCGGGATCGGGTGGCGTTCGCGTGGCAGATAAATTATTCCACTCCAGAATTCGGCACCAAAACTTGTTTCCTGCCCGAACACGGCCGGTGCCTTAACGGTGCCTTCCTGTAGCTCCACGGCCCGAGGACTAGGACTCGATCGACGATGGGAAGGATTCACCTCAGAGCTCCCGGTTGCGGTTGCCAATGACCGTAAAAGGAGCGGCCGGCCGGTTTCGGGGCCGGAAATTCGGGTCGATCCCACGGGCCACTCCATCACGGTTCTGCGGCAGGTTCTTGTCCGCTGTGAATCCAGTTTACACCCGAGAGCTCGTTATTAAATTCCAATTGTTTGCGATAATTTGAACCGAAAACAGTACGAAATATTGTTTACATTTGAATTTGACAGTTTAATGTCAAAGTGAACATATTTCTACAAAATCCTTGCAGCCTAGTTATTTATTATTATTTTGCTAACGTAAAGCACGGTTGTTTGTTACCTCAGTAGAAAAATACTTATTTTATTACTATGTTTATTCCTTGGAGAAGCTATTATCTGACGGATTTTAAAACACACTCAAAATTCAACTTTATAAGTCAAAATTTATAAAATTGCAACTAGACTACATACTAAAACTTTCCTCAATATTATCCACGAGTTTTAAATGCCAAAAGCCTTATTTTCAACACCATATTTCATGAGAACTTTCCAAGGGAATCATTTTTCGCGAACAGTATTTCCTATGAACAAAATTGAACGAGTAACTAATTTTTCTCTTTTTAACCAAATTAGTTATTGAGCCTTTCAAAAGTTCTTTTTGTGAAAAGTTCGAAAAGGGAAAGGTTAGTGCAATGCAAAGCATTTAAACTATGTTTGAAAATGTGCAGAGTGTTACTTTTGCTAATCCATTATCCATTCGTCCTCATCTGAGAATTTTCCACTTCTGCATAGTAATCTTTACACTGATCGTGAATATTAAGCTCTACCAGATTTATGTCTTACTCTGGTATGAAATGGAGGTTTTTAGAACTTTTTGATAATTAACTATTGCCAAGCCTTTGCTGGTGGATATGATTAGTTGTTTTGAAATAGAATATGTTAAAAAGCACAGCTTCTAAAGTAAGGGAAAGGAATCTTTATTATGGAGCAAAATTCAACTGTTGATTGAGTGAAAATAATCAAACGAACCGTTTTGCGTTGCTTACTTTTTTGGTGGGAAAGATTGACGGTAAACAGGGCTTATGTAACGCCACAAAAATAAAAAAACCCGAAAAAACAGTCAAGCAATTGCAATGGTTCTGTTTTAGCGAAACGATAAATCTTCCCGCCGCCGTGCATTGTCGGCCACGGAGCGAAAAACCCGGGGGGAACCCGGGCACCTTTACCCCGGGCGCGCGA
The DNA here is from genome assembly GCF_943734705.1 of Anopheles coustani. Taxonomy (NCBI): domain Eukaryota; kingdom Metazoa; phylum Arthropoda; class Insecta; order Diptera; family Culicidae; genus Anopheles; species Anopheles coustani. The sequence goes on from NC_071290.1 coordinate 6,000,051, forward strand.
ACGTGAACGTGAACTGACGCGTGTCCCACGTAAATCAAGCGCCGTCGACAAGTGGACAAGCGTGCAGCCAACATCGGCAGCCGCTGGAGCAGCACACCGTCACACGGTATAAATTACCGAACCCGCTGGACGTGCGGGGAGGGGGTAAGGATCAACCTGGCGCGGGCCCAAAAGATGATCCTTTTTTCAGGGTCCGAGAGCAAAAGGAAGACGGGCCCGCTGGAGGAGGAACGTTCGGTTCACAACCTGACGATGCGGATCGGTTTGCAGATATCGCGGGCGTGCAATGCAGCTTGTATTATGTTGTATGCCTGTGTGTGTGTGTGTGTGTATGTGTGCTTTTGGGGAGCATTATCTTTCGCCAAGCCTTGCTGCCATCCTACCCTTTTCTGTTCACGTTGCTTCCTAATGAGCAAGCAGCAAGGTGCAGCAAATTTATGATCCTACATACCGTTAGTGCGATTCAAACGGAACATCTCACATTCCTTCCCGTGGCATTCTTACAAAACAAGAATTTTAGTTGTGTACAATGTTGCAAAAGGGAAGACGAAAACCACAGCGACAACCACCGAAGCTCTTAATGAAAATTAAAACGAACAGAATAAACCAACCGGTGTGAAAACTGAAAACGTAATAAAAATTCATCAGAACAGCAACATAAAAATTTTCATGATGTTTTTGTTTTTTGTTCTAAGGAAATTTAAGCTTCATTTTGATTCGAATATTAACATGCGTAGAGTCTTCCTTAACATAAACTTACTAAGAAAATAACTTACATCTCTTAAAGAGATGAACAAAGATTGAGTAATGGTGAGTTTGTTGCTTGGACGCTTTTCTTTTCTAACGCGTTTAACCCTAATTTAATGCTATTTGAATCTGTCGATCTTTAACTAGTTTATATAGTTATGTAACTAAGTTACGAATCAGTTTATGTATTGCCAAGAGCCATTTACCTCTTTTTGAGTGGTCAATTTTATATATCAGTAATTTGTTGTTAGAGCTATGCATAGTTTTTCTGTCGATAATCGTATATAAAAATGATATTGAATGAATAATTTGTTTTTTTTTTGTGTCCAAGTGAGGGCGATATGTTAACTTATTGTCTAATCTTAGGCCAAGGTAAAAGACCGTTCCACTCCAGTTTATGGATCTCCTACCCATGTGTATGTTTTTCGGTATCCAATAAAGTCATAGCAGAAGATTTGTACCATTTTCCGTAACTTCACTTCTTGTGCAGCGGATTTTTTATGACCAATATTAAATAACAAAATGTTGGATAAAACAGCTCTCTTGAAAGTGAGTATTCTAATCAAACCTTATTTTATGTATTCCAATAAATGTATGAAACAATGTAAATCAATAGTTAAAAGGTTAGATAACAGATAAAATATCGTGGTTGACGTTCTGGAGAAAATGAAATCAATGCATAAACTGTAAAAGAAGAAAACATAGAAAATAATATAAGAAAAATTGAAACCCGTTCTTAAAAACGATGAGAATAACTTTGATTTCGCATGAATCATACACGAGTGATCGTTTCAGAACTTCCTACTCCTTTCTTCGCCGCCGGCGAAGTAAGGCGACTCAATGATTGTGCAATAAAATGCCAGATAAGAAATAATCATATTCAACGGCGCAAAGGTTCCTGCACGGCATCGCGAAATCACAAGCATCCGGATCCGGGGCCGGGAAGATATTTCCGGGCAATGGCCTCCAGTGCGGTTGCGTTTAGCTCGGCAATTACGCCCGGCTCCGCCTCCATTCAAACGGTTTTCATCGTGTCAGTACGCCAGAACGCTGCAAGAAACCGTCGCCACGTTCCGGCAAAACGTTTGTGATATCAATAATTTGCGTGAATGAATTTGCAGCAAAGTCGGAAGTCGGGGGAAGCTTGGAGCCCGCCCGGCCGGTTGCGCCCGGTGCGACGGTTCTGATAAGGTCCGTTTCGTTTAAGGGACGGTTAGGATGAGAGTTTCCGCGCGAGTTCTCACACTCCGGTGCCTTCTCGGATGGATGCAGCGGAATTTGCAATAATCGGCCGGCACCCCGATCGCAACTGACGCTGATTGCCGGGTCTTTAAAAGCTCGTTAGGCACCCCGCCTAAAGTGCCGGAAAATAATCGCAATTAATTGGCGGCTGCCAAGGGTTCGGGCGGGTTTGGCGAGCCATTTTGCAGGGCTTGCAATTCGGTTAATTGACGGCCAGTAGGCACTCGCACCCAGGAAGGGATTCGCCGTCCGCCGCCGTCGCTAATCGTGTGAGAATCCACGCGCGAACGCCCGGATGACAACCGAACCCCAACCCAAAAACCCCTCGATGAAACGGTCCGTCAACACCCCAGATTTTGCACAAGGGCGCGTTCGTTGGGAAAAAAGGCAGTCGCGGAAAAAAAGCAGGAAGACAACGAGGGGACCCGGTGGGGTTTTTTTGGCAAATCAATCGCCGGGTCGCACCAAAAAATGCAACGAGCTGCGTGCTGTCAGCGCGATGGGCGATGGGCTCTAATTAGAAACCGTGCGCCGCCGGTTTGTCCGGAGCGCTTTCTGGCCTTGGAAATGGAAATGCACTTTGCATGTCGCATGTCGCCGCACGGACGCATCCTTGCCTGACGTTCGTTACGCTCCGAGCGCCCCGAAAGTTCATAACCTTGCGAATAAAACTAATTTCCACACAACAACACACAGTTGCCACCACAAAACGGCCGAAAGCCGATCTTTATTTACGAATCGATCGATTATCGAATCGCTAACCGGCTTCGAACGGTAGGCCGATATTAAGGCATACGGGTAGCGCGCCTCCAATCGGACACTAACCGGAGTTGATGGCACCAAATGCCTCAAAGGTATTTATCTGTTTTTTTTTATGTTTTCCACGTCATAGATTATCGACTTTATTTAAGAAGAACATTGCCGGAATAACTCAATATTTACTGCCAAAGTTAAAAATTTGATAAGTTCTCACTTCGCTATTTTAGGTAGCTGTCCTAAAATTAATTCTCGCAATTTTTTATCAAATCTTCTTACATGTTTGATTTTAACTCTCCCTAGTCATATTTAAAAAGCTTTTACTCTCTGTTTTCTCTATATCTCGGTTTTCTAGAGTGCTAAATCAGTTTGTAGTTATAACAGTTAAAAAAAAAAGGGTTAGGCACCTAAAGGAGACGGGAAACGAAGCGTAATCGTGTTATTCTGCTGGTCAATCTGTCAAAACGAATTTTGGCTCACCTACCCTATAATCGCATGCGTAATCTTGTCAGAACGTAAATTCTATGATTATTTAGCGTAGTTTTTTGTATTTTTAACAATAAACAGCAAAATAATAGCAGCAGCTTGTTGTTTTTACCAAATTGCAAAATATAAATATATGAATATCGACGATACACGAGAGATCAGCGATTACGCTTCGTCTAAAGTGCCCTTAAAATCTATGTAAACAGCCATATTCGTATTAAGAAATATTTCGTTAGTTCAAAAACTAATGTTTTTATGTATAACCATTTGTTTAAGTAATAATTAGAGAGCTCTTAATGCAAATAACATTCTTCCAAAATCTGCTATACAGGAAGCAGCTGTCGGGTTATTCTGAGCACTTCTCACCAACTCTTCTTATGTGTTTGTTTATAACTCTCCCTAACCAGCACTGTGTGAAACAAGCGATAGTATTTGAAAAGCTATTACACTCTATTAAGTTTCTATAACTCGGTTTTGTACAATTCCAGTCAGCAATTTCGGAAATAGTGTCCATTTGAGGTTAGAACAGTTAAAACAAGAAAATGCTAGGCACCTAACCCAATCAATGTAAACAGTCATATATGTATTGAGAAATATTTCGTTGTTCAAAAACTATTGCCCGAAACTCACCTGTTTATCGACGACAGTCCAAATGTAAAGTAACTTTGAATTTAAAAAAAAAAAACTAACCTGAAAGGGTTTTTATACCTTTTAAATTTTATTTTCTTATATAAGTAAAACGATTAACATTCTATTTCCAATGGATTTCTATTATGCATTTTTTTTGCCAATAAAACTAAATCACGAAAAAACCAAACAAAGCATGTACTGTAAATGAAAGTCACCGACTCTCACCAAAACGTCAGTTAAGCACGCCAGCGATCCGTTTAGTGTAAACAAGTGGCTTTCAAACGCCTTCCGCCCCGCCTTGTTTCCCGTAGCGCCCCAAACTCCCGATGTCCCGTTTCAGATTGATGCGCAAACATTGCGTGTCGCCGTTCTTCGGTCACGAATTAATTTCAATCGGTGCCGAAATTAATTTCAGCTGCAGCTCGCAACGATCAATCAACGAGTGTTGGGTGACCCGGGAGGGGGTGGGGAGGGGCAGCACAAACGCGATGCCAATGAGATATAACCTGATGTTTGACACCGGGAACGATCCGTTTGATGAATGCCCCGCAGGAGATGATTCTTTTTCCATGTTCATTGTCCGGTCAAGTGTCTTTCACGTAAATGTATCGATGCGGTAATTTCGACTTCAAAGAGCCCTATCCTTCGCCCAGAAAAAAAGTGCAATCCTCGACCGAAAATTCTTCGAATCGATCGAGCTGAGAAGAAAAAAAGGGGCTAACCCCGCCCGGTCGGTAATAAAACGGGCCGCGCGTCCGAAAAACGTTATTGCCCCGACACCTAGCGCTCATTAACTCCGCAGGAATAGACCGAAGCAGCGGGTCCTGGCGCGTCCTGCGGCTCGTTTCATGTACTTCCGGGGGCGCCAGCTGGGTGCAGCTGTGCCGAAGACACACCGGACCTTTTATCCCAACCGCTTCCAAACCCCGACGAAGTTGACCGTTAGCTTCAGGTTCTGGGTTCGTCCAAAATCCTTTCGGCGTTAACCCGAACTCGAGATGATTTGTGAGTCATTTCATCACCTCCGGTTGAGCATTATGGTATCGAAAGGGGGGGCGCAAATTACGGACCCGGGTTCATGATCGCCAACACCACCACCACCGTTTGGAACGTTCGATCCACTTATAAACGCATTCATCATCGGCCATAATTGAACCCACGCGCTCTCGTCCGACATTTTATATCCTTTTTTCTTTCTTTAATGGTTCCAATCCGCCCTCCCCGGATCGGTAAAGTGTGCGCCTCCCGCCACCAACAATCGATGCCCTGTCAACAATTATTCAAATGAACCAACACCACCTTTAAACATATTAAAAAAGGGTAGAACACTTCCATCTCGCGGAACGAATTCGTTTGATTTCACTTTTTAACCGAACGTCCAACTATAACTCACCGGCGTTAATTACTGTTTTCGTAACCTTAAACCTTCCTTCGAAACCTTGGACCGGAATCAGTTATTGTTTTCATCTGCCTTTTCCTGTTTGCTAGTGATTCTTTGAACTTGAATACTTGTTCTGTTTCTAGCAATGCACAAACGTTTTGATCAAGTTTAGTTTTTAAATTTATTCTTGTACATTTACCTACTTTCCCTAGCAACCGATTGCACAATGTTTTTCTTTTTTCGTATTACATCTTTTCATGGCAAAGTTTTGCTTTCCAAATAGCATTAAAAGCAAGCTTACCATTTTTTGTCATGATTGCTAGCACGAAGGACTAAACGATTTAAACTGTGAAGTTAGTTGAAAATCCATTTTCTCTGTTTTTCTCTCTTCAATAAGGCATTTAACCATCCAGTTCTCCAGAAATGAAAGTTTGAACAGTTTGTATCTTTCTTTTTACCTTCTTTTAATAAACCTATGTATTAAATATTAGGTTATTTTCTTATCAGATTGATTTTCTATTAGTTTTATTAGTTGCAAAATGTTATTAGTTCTTCATTTCTCATCATCACTCAACCACCTTCACTTTTCCTCCGTTCTTTTGTTCCCCTTTTCACGCTCCTTTTCGAAACATGGATCGTTTCGTCCATTGACACCTTCCACTTCCGGCGCGGAACGACGCGCGAATGTTCGACGATGCATTGGGAAAGGGGAAACACAATTAGTTGCTTCTATTTATTGATTGAACATTCTGTTTCCTCAATAAAACGATCGATCGTCGCCGCCATCGATCGATCCGCTCTGGCGCGGGAGAAGGAATTTAAAAATAACCTAAAACTCTCCCCGTTCCCGCTGACATAAATCTCACTTTCATCCGACACGTCACTTCCGCCGTCCCGGCAAAAGGATGTGAATGATGGATGGACGAAGCGAGCGTCGGCGCTCCGGTGCCCGGGATTAGATGTACGATTTACTGCTTCATTACGCTTATCGCGGGCGGAAATCGCGTTTTTCCCCGGGGCCCGATAGTGAGGCCGATAGGAAGGTGAAAATGTAAAAAAACAAAATCTTATCCTTCGCCACTAAACCGGGCCTCGAATGGATGTGAACGTGAAGAAAAAAACAACAAGGAACAAATGGGAGGAGTGATAAATGAAACTGAAAACCTTCGCCTCGATAGTTGTAGAAAATCGAAAGTTGCCTCTTCGCTTCTCGCTCCTACCTGTTTGTGCTTCCCTTCTTTTTTTTTGCGACATGACCTCGACAAAAACGGATGAAAAGTAAAATCATGTTCCGTTTTCCCAGCCCGGGCAGGATGTCCTTCCTTCCCGCTTCCTAGTGTGCCTAGCCTTTTTTTTTCCTCTATCCTATCTGTCGAAATCCATGCCCTGGACGTTGAAGGCGTGTGATGGATTCATAAAAGCGAAGACCGCTCGGATACGATTCGGGATCCCAGAAACGGATGAGGATATCAATTCAATCCGTCTTTCAGGAAAATGCCTAGATAAAGCAGGTCCGGGCGAAATACGACAGATAAAAAAAACGGAAGGGAAAAGCCAATTAATGGCCTCCGTGATGATGGGGCGTGATCTTCGGCGAGTGATACGGAAGTGGATGGGAAACGGAAATGCAATGTTAACACCTTTTTCCCTCAAATGTACCTTTTCCATTTCGTTTCAAACTAAGGACATCTAATTGCCCGGGAAAGGGGGATGAGCACGAGCCGCCACAATCGCCAGTTGATAAATGATGATGATGGTGATGATGAGTCCCGCGACTTACCTTACGTTTAGTTTTGCGAAAGTCGGATCTAGTATTATTACTTTGTTCAATAAATGTTTGATATTACTTGTCTACAAACTGGCATTATATGATATGAAATAAAAATAAAATATATGATATTAATTAGTTCTTTTAACACGTTGACTGCCATATCACCCAAAAGTGAGCGATAGTTCTAAAAACTTCTGAAAAGTTTCTTATCCATAAATAAATGAAAATTCGACATAAAATAAAGTATAGTAATATTTTATGTCAATTCTTTGAGAAGCTAAGTTTTTGCTTAGCCTTCACAAATCGTTGGTTTAATAAATGTTTTAAGCAAATTTTATTAAAAGAGATTGTTCTAAAAAAGTGTGTTCTAAAAAAGAGATTGTTCTAAAAAAACGTGTTAAAGCTTAACACATTGACTGCCATGTCACCCAAAAGTGGGTGACAGCAACACTCAGTTCTAAAAAGTTGTTGACGCATAAATAAATGAAAATGCAACATAATTCACTAGTAATATTTTATATCAATTCGTTAGAAAGCTTAGTTTCAGCTTAGCCTTAAAAAATTATTGGTTTAATAAATGTTATAAACAAATTAAATGAAAAAAGATTGTTCTAAAAAAGTGTGCTAAAAACGCTTGGCAGTCAACGTGTTAAACAGTTTATAGGCATTTCTTTTTAGTATGGTTTAACATGTTGAATGCCAAGCGTTTTTAGCACACTTTTTAGTACAAGCTTTTATAATAAAATTCTTTTATAACATTTATTAAACCAACGATTGTCGAAGACTAAGCAAACACTTAGCTACCCAAAGAATGGATATTAAATATTACTATAATTTTTATGTTGCATTTTCATTTTTTTATGGGTCTAAAAAAATTTAGAACAAATGACAGCTGGCTATCAAAGCCATGGCAGTCAACGTGTTAATTAAAAGATTGTTACAAAACATGTGTACTAAAATCGCTTGGCAGTCAACGTGTTAAATGATTTTCCAAAGATCCCTTCCCCTGCCTTGTTGCCAAAAATGCATTTCCAAAAGCTTCATGTTAGGAAAACAGACGGTTTAGAAAATGCTAAAACACCGAATGCATTTCTTCCGAAACACAAACATTAGCGGCATCCAGCTTCACTCGCCGCGGCTCGCCGGGGCGTGTATGCAGATTTGAAGATGGCTGGCATCAGGTGCTGCATCTTCAAACGCACTTGCCGCCGCGTTCGGTGGCGGCGGAAGATGAAAAGCAAATCCCGAATGGCACACACGCACTCGCGGATGGATATTATGTAGCCATTCTGCGCGGCATCAAATCCGATCCGACCCCCGAATCATGTGTGTGTATTAGTGTTTGCTCGATTTTGTTTGCCCGATCCTTGCTTTTCTGTTACTTTTTTCACATAAGAGAAAAAAAGAGCTCGTCCATCGAAGCTGCAACAATGGCAGGATGATGGTAGATTTGTTGTAGCTCTACCTTTTTTTCTCTCTCCAAGCGTGATTAGCGAACCGATTAGCTTCCTCTAATTCGGTACGCTCGCCCCGCTCAAGCTCCCGTAATTGTGGAGCGAAAGCCGCGCCGTGACGAATTAAATTGCACTCCTAATCGATCGCTTTCCCGAAGCTAACCGGAGGGGAGAAAATCGGGCGCACGATATTTGCGCATCGTTTAATGTGGTTATTTATTGTGTGGATCAAAGCGGTTAGGTTTATTTTCCTCCGCCACGGGACTCTCGTCCGAGCGGGTCGTGTTACCGATCCTTACAGGGATCCGTCCATTAAGGGAAGCATGACGAATTTCAATTAGGACGCGGCGTTTTATCCTGCCGCCGAAACGCGTGAGCAAATGGTTGCTTAGGCCGGCGTTTGAGGCTTCACAAAGGGCACCTTCTTCCTGATTGGGATGATACTTTGCGCTTAAATAGTTTCAAACGATGAAATCGCATCCCGTTTGAATGTTTACACGAAACCGAAACACTGCTGAGTATCTGTAAAGAGTCCAATTAATTGAGTAAAATAGAGCGAGTATTTTTTTCGGGGAATAATTGAATTGATTTTAATAATACTCACATTTTCAAAATAGTTTTTTGTCTAATAGCATTTATTAATTAGAGTAATATTTCTGTAAACAAAATAAAAAATTGTTACTTTCATTTAAATAATACAGAGGCCTTCTCATGTACAAAGTAAATTATTTGTCCTTATTAAATGCACTCAATAGAAATATTAGCTCTCATTCTAATAATGTGTTTTAATTCGTTTAAATTATTTTAAAAACTCAGTTTCTATTATTAGTGCATCCTTACGAAGTTAACAGTCGATTTATATTTCAAAAATATGTCCACCTTAATAATATGTCATTTTTAGCAATTGACGAAACCGTATTGGTTATGCAACTCTTTTCCTCTTCTTGTGTGTATTTAATTAAAACTACTCACTAATATTTTCATGTTGCTTGAAATACATGTAAAATAATAACAATTTTTATAAATTTTTAGCGAAAATATTTTTAGCTAGTAATATCTTACATTTCCGTAAAATAACAAAAGCTTGAAATTCAACCAAAACAGAAATGACCAATTTTATTACGCTTAGCGGGCCGCATAAAAGAGGGGCCACCTGTTTGGGACGCCCGATCTAAGTCAAATCCTTGGAGCCGCCCTTTTAAGTCACCGATGCCAGCGTTTAGAGGCATTCCTTTTACCAATTCACCAGAAAACAGGCAAAATTAAACAAAGAAATAATATACGGTGGACCCTCTCGGGGCAGACAGGGCAGCCCTTCCACCCTAGGGTTCCCCTCCTTGTGGTTGCTTTCCTTCCTTTTTTTTTCCTCTTTTCCCAAAGCTCCCACTCGCGACAAAAGGGCTTCTGCGGTGGCACGCGCGCTCTCGTACACCTTTCGGACAGGCCGCGTGCTTCGCAAAACAACATCTTCACCGATGAGGTCGGAGGAGGGTAGAGAAGAGGTGTGGGGCGAGACGAGTAGCGGTGGGGGGGGGGGATGAAAGCCCCCCCGAGCGCCAGGTGTATTATTTCGGCGCTATAGGGGCCCTTTTCGTTCTCTTTTGCCGCTCCCTTTTCGGTCCCGAGTGCGAATCGGTTGAAGAGGTTCGTCGCTTGCGTTGAAGTCTTTCGTCCGCTCGACTGTTGAACGAGGCGGCGCGACGCAATAGCCGCGGTTTCTAGCCTGGCCCGCCGTAGGGTTCGTTGTTAGTTACCCTTCCCCGCACCCTGGCAAACCGCCCTCCGCCCCCCACCACCCTAACCGAAAGGACGACGCCGGGACCGTCAATTTGCGTTTATTATTTATGTGCACATTATTGATATTTAATTACCACTAATATGTCTCCCATTCCGTGTCTCCCTCCCTGCCTAGGGAGGTATTTCCGGATCTCCGTCAATGGTTCGCCAAATTCGTTGGAAGCGTTCGGTGGACTAACCTAACCTAAGCGAGGGGTAACGGGTTAAACTCATCCCAGCTGCCTTTAATGCGGAGACCTTGAACCAAATCAGTCATTGCAGCAAACCGTTCCGTTGAGTCGCGCAGGAAAATGGTTAGCTCAAGGCGAAGGATATACAATGGATTTTGACATTCCGTGTTAAAAGAAATCATTTATTACTCAATGTGTTTTGAATACTGTCACCAAACCTAGTGTATACCCTGGATCTGGGTCGTGTTTTTATTCCTGAAAATAGTTATAAGATATTACTGAGTGATTTTTAAAACATATACACATGTTTTAACACAGCAGAAATCAGTTCTAAAAAGTTTTGGACCTATAAATAAATAAAAATTCAACATAAAAATTATAGTAATATTTAATATCAATTCTTTGGAAAGCAAAGTTTTTGCTTAGCCTTCAAAAATCGTTGGTTTATTAAATGTTATAAACAAATTTTATTGAAAAATAGTGTACCAAAAAAGGGTGCTAAAAACGCTTGGCATTTAACGTGTTAACACCTTGCCTGCCAAGCGTTTTTAGCACACGTTTTTAGGACAATATTTTTAAATATAATTTGTTTATAACATTTAATAAACCAGCGATTTTTGAAGGCTAAGCAAAAACTTAGCTTCCCAAAGAATGGAAATAAAATATCAGTATTATTTTAATGTCACTTTTTCATTTATTTATGGGACAAAAACTTTTTAGAACTGAGTTTTGCTGTCACCCACTTTGGGGTGACACGGCAGTCGACGTGTTAAATAGTTTTCGTTAGTTCGGTTTTTGAGAAAGTAGTTCGCCGCATCTTAATTTTTTAAATGATACACTCGAACGTATTTTGAAAATTTAATAGTATGCCAATTTTACCGGTTTTTAGTACAACAACGTTTAAATAACTAAACAAAACATCCTTTTTGACAACTACATCCAAAAAAGGCTAGGAGAGTGGTAATATATAATTTCTACAGCAAATATCTGCAATTAATCTAATTCAGCTGAATTTCTCCCTCCTGTCATAATGCCTCGTAACAGAGACATCCAAATGTCATCCGTAGATAGCTTTAAAGTCGAATGATTGAACGGTTCGAGGTTCGAGGATAATCCGATAACATCCTAGTCACTCAAAGATAGCATTTCCAGTCGGGAAAATGAGGTTTTCATTTAGATTGCTTCGGTTGATGTCGGCTTCGGTGCAATTTTGGTTAAGTAATTCCGCTCGCTGATAACTTTGTAAGGATCAAGCGAAAAAGCGATGTCCGATCGGTTAAAGCGATCCACGCGCGCTCACTCGCGTTAAGCCCTGTTATTAGCAGGCTCGAGATGATGGATTTTGACACATTGTTGCGCTCTGACGTTGACCTCTGGAGGACCGGAAATAGGCGCCAACGTGCAGCCCACCCTCTTCCCGAGAGGAACTGGATGCCGCACGTTGACGCCTCGTTTCTGCTAACTGTCTGCTGAACGGACGTCTTTACCTTTAGCGGAGGACTTCTCCGACTCCTTTCCTTCCGCTTCCGTCCTTCCGATCCGCTGTCCTTTCGGGGGGTGAGGTTTTTGTTTCCGTCTTCGTTTTTGCACACATCACAAACACCGAAAGCAAAACCACTAATTTGGGAGGGATGAGCCTAATGTGGTGCCCGGTTTTATTTATTTCTGCATTCGTCCTCCAAAAAGTTTAGGTCATCCAAGGTGCCGGGGTCCCGGGTACTCCCACGCGTTGCATCCTTGCGTTCCCTGTCTTGCACCCATCTTCTTCATTCCCATTCACTTTCCTTCCTTCGTTCGTACCGTCCCGCGGATCCGTTCCTACAATTAACGTGCCGGGCCGTTCGGGCTAAACTATAGGGTTCGCATCGGGTGATGAACTACTTCACACTCAAACACGCGCAGACCCAACCCTAGAACCGTTCCCGATCTACATCTAACGATACGAAAGCCCCCGCGCATGCGAAGTATCATTAAAAGAGCCCCTAATGATAGGCTCGCGGCGACGTCTCTCGGTAAAATGTTGCAAGGACCTCGGGTCCTTGATTTCCCGCGCTCCACTTCTCTGATGCCTTTGGACAATGTTTCACTGTCGTCCATTTGGTCAACTTTTAATGAGTGGTTGCGTGCACTGTTTGGAGTAAGCATCCTCCGGTTGGATTATCTGTGGTCGCCACCATTCATCAAGGATTCATTTTACGTGCGCTTCTTCGGCAGAAAATAGGAGAAAGAAATGTCCGATGGAACGCTTATCAAAATACGACTGACCTTTTGATTTGAGCGTACGTGGTTGGATGTATTAAGAGCTTTATAAACGGAACAACGTAAATCGTCTATATATTCTTGCTTGCATCAACAATCCTTCAGAGCATTCCTACAATCTCTTAGGTATTAGGTATCTTTCCGATCGATTGATTCTAATTTCTATGTTGTTTAACTTTTAAACAGTGTTTGTATCATGTTAACAGAGGCAGATCAATCTATTCCGGGGCTCTATAGACATTTCCATACCCCAAACATGTTTATACTAAAGACTAAATTTAGACTTCTTTGTTTTAAAAGAGCTTGTAATGTATTATACATGTTTGCACCATTAGTGTTTTACTTTATTTATAATAAACTCTACAAAAAAAGTATGCACATTCTAAAAAACTACTTAGAAAGTAGACAAGAGTTTAAAAAATTACTATAGTATGAACCCGAAAATTTTGAATTTTATAGTTTCCAATCGGTTTGCGATTCACATTTGGTTTACAATTAATTCTATAAATTTATCAACCGTTTGACGTGATACAAAATTCATATTTCATAATTCACGCTGTTTGTTATGTAACTAATACTTTATACTTTTCTCATTCACTTTTCATTCTGTTTTTCTTCTTTTAATGAACTTTAATCTATTCTACTGTTAAACGAGGATGTTTTGAAATCCTTAATTATGAAAACATTGCACGTCTTTGAAGGTAGCTGATCACTTCGGACACCGGTTGGATTTCTTGGGCTCTTGTTCCTAGCTGATGCTGCGTAGGTATTGAAGGAATACAAACAAAAATAGTAAAGATTATGTCGATTTAATTGTAAAATCAAGATAGTCTTAGAATTAAATGAGAGATTAAACAGACGAAACAGAGATAACGAGTTTACATAAACCTAACCGCGAAACATGTATAAGAAGCTAGGAAGCTGTGTCGGCTTCTTGTTGTGGTACAGTAACTCCTAAATTGGGAAAGATTTTTCCAGAAATTAGCTGTTTAATAATGTTTCGGTAACATGTCGGTGGAAGATGGATTAAGGAAAAATACTTACATCATTCTTTGACCGAACCCCCAGTAAAGCATTGCACGAAGGAAAATGTTCTCTTTCGGCACATCGGGAAAGGGTATTGACCTTTCTCTTGGCTGCATGCTTTCGTTAAAGAGCACGCCCGAACCCCCCCGTTCCGCGGAAAGGTTCTACTTACGCAAATTGCGCGCGACGTAACGGTGACACACCGCGTGCGCGCCCTGATGAACGGTAGATTCTGTTCTTTCCCCCCTCCCCCCCCCCCCTCCCCCTCACTTCCCCCCAAACAAAGGGGTGGCTTTTAATTTTTTGGATGCACACCACCTCCATCAGCGTTCAGTTTAATGATGATGCGCTGGACATGCGAAACATGCCACGCAAAAGAACAACAGCACCTTGATGGGGGGTTGCGGGTGCGGGGTGGGTTCGATTACATAATGTCAAAATGTTAACCGGACCCACCGGTGCACTAATAAGCGCATCCCATTACACTCGTTTCCCTCCCCCCCCACGGGTTTTCCGCGTCCAAGGTTTGGAGCTTTCATCGAGCTCATTTTTCAGCGCGTAGGCATATTAAGGAAGCGCTTGTCCCGCGGGCCGCGTACTTTTCCCTCCCGTATGACATAATGTGCGAAAAGGCTCCCTCCCCCTCCCCCCCCCCACGAGCACCAATTTCCCCAAACCACGTTTCCCGTTCTCGCGAGAACTCCAAAATTGCGTAATGTCTGCCCTCCCCGCGGGCTTCCGATGCTCAAACAGCAAATTAAATACGACCGCTTCCCGCCAGGGTGCCGGGTCCACCTGATGCGGCGTGTTACGCGCATCGCTCGCGAAGAAGAAAAAAAAACAAAAACAAACGGAACGGACGCGAAAATGTACCGTTCTGTACCGTTACACAAATTACGTAGGAAACAAGACACTCGGGGCCGTGCGGCGGTATAAAATTAATCCGCCAGCCCGCCAATTACACATTATTGACATTTGATAATATCCGCACCGGCCGCGTGCGTGCCCCCCATCCCCCCTCCCCTCGCCCCCGTCATTAGCATACCCTCGCGGGAGGAGGAGGAGGACACTCGAGAACTCAAAGAGCTCGTGGTTGCTGCGTTTTTCCCAATGGTTAGGCGCTGATCGATCGACACGCGGGTGAAAGTGCACGGCGAGGGGGGGGGGGGGGGGCAGGGACCAGTAGTAGGTGGAGGAGGAGGAGGAGAAGAACGACACGATCCTCCTCGGAGTGAGTTTCTTAGGAAGGAACCTGCCGAACAGGACGGACCCGGAGCCACTTAAGCGAAGTGAGCGAAAAATGGACGCGTAATTATGTGCTTCCGCGGATCTTTCTCTTGCCATTGCCCTCCCCCCCCCCCCCTTTCTTCCCCCTCCCTTCGCCAACCATCCGAAAGTCGCGTTGCCGGACGAGTAATCCTGGTATGCCATCCTGAAAAATACCGCCCCAAAATGGGTCACTCGATCAATTTTTGATCCCCTCGCCGCGAACACACTAACGCACACGCACACACACACACAGGCGCACACGCAACAGTGTGGTGGAAGTGGTTCTGGCTACTTTCGGCCCTTTTTTGGGGCGCGTCCCCCCCCGTCCCCGGGGAATGAGGAAGAAAGAAGTCAACATTACGGCGGTCAACGGTACTTTTTGCCTCCGCGCCTCCCACTCTCGGCGCGATAATGGAGGGGCTCCAGAAATACGACACCTCCCCCCCCACCCCCCCAACCCAAACCTTCCCCTTTCACCCCCCTTCTATCCCTGTGGATGCAGTTGCATCGGAGTGGGCTCACTGGAGAAATTGTGAATTGCACCTTATCAAACCCAAAGTTTCGAACACCTCGAAGACGTTCTAGAAAAATGTGTTAGGGCTTACGATGGCGTTATATCAGACCAATCAAGGATAGCTTCATGCTATGATAAAGTACTTTGAGGGGGATATACCCTCTTTAACTAGGGAAAAGTGTGCAAAGACGATACAAAACGTTTTCCCGCAACGTTTGACCTGTTTAATTCAGTTATGCTAATTATCAACAAATCTATACATTTAAAAAATGACATAATAAACATATACACTGCTGGTTAAGCTATAACCTATTACGTATATAAAAGTTAAAGCTTTCCTACAATCAGGAATTGATGTTAGTCTAAACTAGGGCTCTACATATATTTTCTAAAAAGGGATGATCAAAAAGAAACGACGATTTAATGTTTTCAAAATTAAATTATTAAGATTAAGTACTATCCTTTTTAATGAAGTATAATTTTTCTAAATAGTAAAAGTGGTATAAGATAAAATAAAATTGTTTCGTTGAACTGTTTCAAACATTTTCTCACTTCTTTTCGTTGATGTTTTATCTTTTTCAAAATTTAATTTTTGCTTTGCTGAACTGTTGATTAATTTGTTTAGTTGTACGTCAAATTTATTCCGTACTTAAATAAAGGGATGATTAAAAAGAAACGATGATTTAATGTACTACTTTTGAATGATGTATAATTTTTCTAAATAGTAAAGTTCAATAAAAAAGTGGTGATGATAAAATGAAATTGTTTCATTGAACTGTTTCAAACATTTTCATTCTTCCCTTCGTTGGTGTTTTATATTTTTCAAAATTTAAATTTTTGTTTGTTGAACTGTTGATTAATTTCTTTCTTATTTATTCCCTACTTATTTTTTTTCAATATCTTGCTTTATCTCTCAGCTTTGCGAAGTTTTCCATATTTTGAGCATTATCTTATTTCACAAGGACATTTTATTCCTTGAGTGTTACTACTTTGGATGCAAAGTGAACTAGATTTTGTCACCGAATTTTGGATAACACTATGAAATTTAGAACGTAATGCAAGTATGTAAGTAGTAAAAAGAATACGAAGGACCCGAAGGATTGAACACTTCGTTCAACAATTTAGAACGTTGTTTTTGGATTGAAAAAAATAAAAATTGTGAACAAATCGTATAAACATTTAGATAAAGCACTAAATGTTTCTAATGAAATCAGTTGTCGGGAAATTTGTTCACACTTCCTTTATCTAAAATGTTTATTTTCTTTATTTCTAGAGCTCTCTGCTTTCAGATTTCAACTGTTTAACGCACGCCTGGTTTGTAAGGAATGGATTTAGGTGCAAAATGTAATTCATTTGACATAATTTCTCCGGCTTTTCGAACATTTATATGCTCCAATTCTCAACAACCACGTCGCAAAGCAACCGAGTAGTCCTCGCGCAGTGGCCAAAGAAATGCCACAACTAGCGCCGTTAGTTTGGCCAGATGGACACCGCACTTGTCTCCTGTGTTCTACGCCTACCGTCAACGTCTTCCTTGGACCACTTTCGTTCGCGTACCGTTCGCTCGCTGCGTGCCGTAATGAGCGTTAATTATTGCACGCGGTTGCGCGGGCCCCTTTCTAGAGTACGATTAATTAATTCCCGCTCGCACAACCGCGTAGAGTTTTTCCCGGGACGATTTTCGGCCGCCGAGCGGAGTGCACCTTCAGTTTGCTCGAATTGCGTACCGTCGAAAACCGATAATCGCTCCATTTTTTGGGGACCGTTTTTATCGTTGTTTTAAATGGCTCGTTTTCCCACTGTGCTGCCCCGGTTCGATTGCACTTGCCGAAGATGATTAATTCCTTCCCGCAGCCCGTTAACGTCCCTTCATTTCCCCAGTGCAATCCGTGAACTTTTTCGTCAAATGAAAATGAAACAGGCAGCGTAACATCTGTGCGGACGGGCCCCCCGGTTTAATGGACGCTCTATTGCTTCATTTCTTTCCGCGTACGTGCGCGGAATCGCGAAATCGATCGAGGCGTGAAGCAACATATTCTGACCCACTGTGGCCGTGTGGTGAGCCGAAAAAACCAGTCGACCACCGCATTCGCACGATGACGACAACGACGGCGATCGCAAATAAAAAACGGACGATGTCAAAACAAATGGGCAGAATAATGTATTATTCTCGGCTCGATTGACGCCGGGCTGGGGTGGGGAAAGGGGGGAGGGGCAAGGTTGGCCAACTGGTGGAAAAACGGCATTAACATTAAAGTTTTCCCACGGCAACCGACTTCCCAGGGCAGCGGGTTTTTAAACATTCTGGCATGTTGGCGCCGGTCGGGAAGCTGAAAACCGGGATGGAAAAAGAAAACACACACACACTGAACCGTAAAGAACGTTCCGACGTGCGTTCTGGATGCAGCCAGGTGAACTTTTCCAAAAAGTAGGTTAATTGGTGTCGCCAGTCAAATAAACAAACCCTGCCGAATAGAATGTTGTCCTTTCTGCGCGCCGGGGAGTAATTAATTATCAACAATGTCCCGACTCAAGGTGCCCGATTTCACGAGTTGTATACGAGGAATAGGTCCTCTCGTTACAAATTTCACCACCCAAAGCCTGATGGAAAGGTTTGTTTTGTTTTCTCGTCAAACTGGATTGTCATAATAAATTATTGATTAAAATTATGAAAAAAAAATCTTTCCAAATAAAAGTAAAGGCTTCGTAATGTAATAAAGGTAGATTTATTCACTAACGCTATTACTCCACTAACACGTTTGTGTTTCTTCTTTGCTATTGCTTTATCAATCTTCTTAAATGATCTGTTGTCGCAATGTTTGGTATCCTCTTACTTATTCTTCCATCTGTTTGGCTTTAACCACTTGTCAATTTATTTTATTTCTATTCAGGTTTTCCCATTTCTTTCCTATCTCCGTTCCCTAATCTTTTAGATTGCTGATCTATGTTACTTGCGTAGTGTTAGGTTAGGAATCTAATCTTTGCTGTTTTACTGTTACTACAGTGGTTACTTTGTTTTAGCAAACATTTGTTGCTCTACAAATAATCTGGTGCACCTTTTTGGTGGTTTTTACTAGTTAAACTTTCCATATTGTAAGCTAGTGAGTATTCTTTCAAGGAAAACGAATTCCTCAATAGAATGGTTCTTAGACATTTCAACTATTTGTGATTTGTTTTCAACTCTTGATAGTCAAAGTCTAATAAGTTTATCATTATCCGGTGCTCTGAACAATGGCTCTAGAGACATGGGTATTTTATAATTGTTTCATCTATCTCTCAGCCTGTAAAAGCAAGAGAAAATAGTTTAATTGAAGTTAAATGTCTACAATAGTAAGAACAAGAGATGTGTAACCAAAAGAAGGAAGAAACAAAATTTGTTAACAAGAAGGGTTGAAGCTTTTCCTCAAACTGGAGGAAGATGTAAATTAATCACAGGAAAGCACTAAAAGGAGTAACTGAAATGCTGCAATACTTCCTGTTCCGATTCCACCAATTTGTTTTGGTTACTATTGTTTTATGTCAGGGTTTTATCTGATTTTTAATTTCCCTCGTTCTGGTTATGTGTTTCTAGTAAAAATATTTGTTTTCTTGACCAACTAACTTAACCGCTAAGGGCAAAACAAACTGTACAAAGTTTAAAAACCTGTTGCTACCATCACTTGCTGGTTGGTAGCTTTCGAACATCCGAACTGAAGCTCCCAATTGATAGCGGCAAAATATTCGTATCCCTTTGCTGATGCCTTCTGCTACGTGTCTGATGTTTTGGGACGGCTTTTAGCGCACGCCCGTCGCTCTTCAGCTGCAACCCAAAACCCCGGCGAAAGGCCAGAACATGCTGCCCAACCTGCTGCAACGTCGATGACGACAAGTTCGACGCCGCGCGCGCCGGGAGAGATCGAAAATCGACCTCCGCAAAATCGATCGCACCGGGCCTAGCCAGCTGGATGGCAGCGTGCGGGGGAAAAAAAACAGGAATCCATCATAAAACGCGGTCAGACACGCATATAATTACGCATAATTGTTATCAATGGTCAGTGAATGAATGTTTCGGGAGTGAGTGCGCGAGCGCGCGCGCGCGAGCGATCTTGTCCTGAACTTTTACAGCTTTTCCTTCCGGGCCCTTTCCGAGCCCCTCCGAGATGGGTCGTTACCGATGTGGTCCGAGACTCGGTGGCGAAAGCCGGCTCCGGGGCGTGTGCGCCGTGTTTGCGGCCCGATAGTGTCTTATCGGGGCGACACGCGTTCCGCGCAGCAACATCATCAAAAAGCGCACGGAGGAGCGGACCCGCCCGAAAGAAAGTGCGTAATTAAACCGAAAATTTCTCCAACCCCCCCATCCTCGCGGGTGGGGTGGATGAGGGTAGGAAAACCGTTTTCGAAACTTCGCTTCTCCGCCTCTGGTGCAAACTCCCGGATTCGAGGAAGAAAAAGGAACGGGACGTGAGTTCCGTTCCTTCCGGGATGGGGCTACGTTGAACAGGATGAGTTGGGGCTGAAGTGAAGGCTAGAGGGGAGGGGGAAATTGTACCGTCCACCGGATGCTGTGGCAATTGCGCCCGAACCGAAATTGGGGAGGGGGGGTACCTAGAGCCGTAAATACGCCGTTTTAAGTGGGTTCCTTCCTGGCTGGGTCCGGACCCATCGCATCGGAGCGCTCCCTAATTACAAGCACTGGAAGCCGGTGACCGGATGCAAAACGATCATATTTCCGGGCGTCTCGTGACCCAGTTTTTCTCAGACAAGCTACCTCTACAATCCCCTTTTTACCTTCCCTTCCACGTATCATTACGAAGCGCCAAAGTAGGTTCTGGTCGTTGGAACGAAACGAACCCACTCCAAATACCGAATCAAACGCGAAACAAAGATCCTCCACCGACGATAAAAAAAGGAGAGGAGGAGGATCCCGAAAAACCGAAAGGATACGTTAAGGACCCCTCTACCTGGAGTCCTTTATTGCACGGCACCGGTTTATGTTTTATTGTTTTACGAGCGAGTTCGCGGCAGCATCGGTACCAATTACGCTTCCGAGGGGCAGCGCGTTGTTCTCTGCTCCCATTCTAACGATGCCACCGGATGATCGGCACTCAAACCGTTCGCCTACGTAGCTTGACGTTGATGATGATGGTGATCCTCCCCCTACTGCGCGCGCTTCGGAGCGGTCGATGTTTTATTCTTTTTAATTACACAATAACTCGCTGGAAGCGGACCGTGCTAGGTATGATTTCCACCCGCAGAAGCGCCGGCATCGCTCTCTCACATACGGAATTTTTTCGAGGCCTCCTGGAGCTCTGCAGGACGAAACCAAGCGCGAGGCGACTTTGTTCTTAACAGGACTGCTTTTTTTTGTTTTAACCTCGCTGGTGCTATTTCTAGGTACCCGGGAAAATTCCTTCCTTCCCGACTTCCCGGAGATCATAAATCGATCGATTTCTTTTTTTAAATTATTATAATCCCGACGGCGTTCCGTTCCTGCCGAGTGTGATTCGATAATTTATCAGCGCATATCCTCACGCAGGTAAGGTAAAACTATTTGAAATGGATAACCAAAGACATAACTACCTGGAAAACAAGATAGCACCCGACATCATCTCTCAACAAGATTATTTTTCAAATATCAAATAGAATCTATTGACTGAAACATTAACAAATAATTTTACATGCAATATTAGTAAGAATTCTATCTGCAGAAAACATAAAACCACTTACCATTTCATCGTTAATACTGATAGCTCTCGTTTTGCTAATAAAATAAACAAGAACATGTCAACAAACGTTACATTTGAAGAAATTTCTATTGCATTTTTACTAAAAGGTTAAACCATATAAAATAATTAAACAAGGAGGGATGTAATTAAATTTAGTTAGGAGTATCTTAGGCCCCATACTATACAATATTTTTACTTCCGATATTCCCACCCCAAAAGGATGTGTCATTGCGACTTATGCCGATGACACCGCCTTAATCTCAAAGTAATGAAAACCGTGATCCGTAATCTTCAAGTCTATTTAGATAAGTTTTACAATTACTTCAAGAGTTGGAAAATTAAAATTCACCCATCGAAAACTCAAAACATATTCTTTCCATACAAATTTGACAAACGCGTTATTCCAAAATCTCAGCAAAACTCGCACATGAATGGGAGAACCATAAACTGGAGTGCAACAGTCGTATACATTGGCCTAAAGTTAGACAATAAATTAATATATCACTCTCACCTAGACACAACGAACAATAAATTGGATAAGCTCATAAGATTATTATATCCACTGATCAACAGAAAATCAAAGCTTAATTCTAAAAACAAATTACTGATTTATAAAACAATAATACTTCCGATGATGCTTTATGCATCTCCAGTATGGTAACGGATCAACATTCAGTTGACCAATACAGATATATCAACAAGAGCTAAATGTCTCCTATCAATACATGAGTTGATTCGTAACTTAGTTTCATAAGTAAATAAACTAGTTTAAGATCAATATAAGTAGCAATAAATAAGTCTGTAAAGTGTTTCAAGCTTTAAAGCAACAACCAGTCCATAACACATAATACTAAACTCTTAGTAGCTGCCATCCTGTGAAGGAAAAACTCTACACTTATATAATAAAAAATATTAAATTTTTCAATTTCTTAAAAAAAAAATTAAATTTAGTTCTCAAATCACTTAAACTTATATCGATAATGTTTTTTAAATATTTTACGTGGATTAAACAGCAGCAGCAGTCAGTAAACTGATGTTAGTTGACATGGTTATTCAATAGGGTATTTCTGTTATAAACGTTTCTGTATAATAAATGTTATTTACCCGAACATATTAGTATTAGAATATTGAAAGCTAAGTTTACTTTATCCTTTCTTATGCATCTTAATAATTTTGTTTGTTTTTTTCTTTTTTACTTTTCATCTACCGTTTTTCCGCGTACTTGCGAATAAATGTGCAATAAAACTGCATCCGAAAAAAAACCCACACCGCCTCTCGCAGGGTTGATGACCCTCGGAGAAACATTCCTTGGGCGGCAGACAGCATCAAATAAATGTCTCTACCAGTAGCAGCATCAGCAGCAGCACACACACGCACAGTGAAGGAACCGCCCGAAGAAAAAAACAAAAAAACGCAGGCCCCGAAAAATGGTCCCGAATGGCCCGCGAGTGTTGGCAAACTATTTTAATGAAATATTTACCGAGCGATGCCAAAACTCCCCGGTCCCAAGGCAAGGGCGCACGCATTATAATTTAATCATAATTTGTGCCCACCGTTGCATCGGACGGCGCGCACATACACACACACACAATGCCCACACGAACCGTAAAACCGCCAACAACCGGACAGAAAAATGGTACCGAACGACCGACCGTCCGCCAGCGGGACCAGTTTCTGGGGCCTTTTTTTCCTTGTCCCTTTGCCCCCGGTGCGTGTGTGTGTGTTTTAGGGTGCCCTCTTATCAAACGAGCTGCATAGGCACGCGCAGAAAGAAGGGACATCGCCATTGACAACGAACCCCAAAATCTCCGTCCCTCGTTATTAGAAGTCGCTGGCGTCCGCGAGCTATTTTTTATTTTTATTCCTTTCTTTTCCCATCTTGTGTGTGTGTATGTTACTGAGGGAAGCGCGTGTCGGTTTTTCCGTCGGAACGCCGCGTGAGCCGCCCGTGGCTGTGTTTTAATTTAGTAGCATCCCAAAATGCGAGAGATGCCTCCTCTTCTCCCGCCGAAGTATGCTGGGCGCAATAGAAATGTAAATGTACTGAGCGCCATTATTTCTTTGATTTCTTGTTTTTTTTTTTCACCCTTGGGGATGTAGTCCTGTTTTAAGTTTTCTTTTTCCCCACCCTTAAAAAAAACGCTGCCAATGTTTGTACAAAACTTTCAAAGCCACCAGGCACCGATAATTGGAAGCGCATTTTTTGGGAGCTGTTCTGCGGTCGTTTGCTTTTCACTTTTCATTTTCTTCCTCTCCCCCCCCCCCCACCCCCCCTACCGCCTCCACTCCCTGCCAGCTACGCGCGTGCCATCCCATTAGGTGCGTCTTCCCGCAAGGTTCGTCATCGAAAGTGGCATTTTCGAGACAGCAAAAAAAAAACAAAGCATCAAGGAATTTGGCTTACCAAAGGGGGGGCAAAAAAACCAACCTCAAACCTTCCATCATCGAACGAAAGTAAAGGCCACCTCCTTCGCTTCCCCACACCCCCCCTCACGCGGGCGATCGCGACCCTTCAAAACTGTCACTTTCGTCGTTTCGATAGCGACGAGCGTACGGCGCGATAAGACCAAAGCAAACGTAAGCAGTAACCAATACGACGGCAGAAAAAAAAAACACCACCTCAAAATGACCCGCCCGAGAAAGGAAGGAAGGAAGCTGGGCCAGCCACCACACATCCATCCATCAAAGCGCGAGGGCCGAGGCCTAACGACCACGCGCATAAATTATTCATTAAAAAAGAACACACAGTGGTACACCGAAACGGACTCCACGGAATCCTGGTGAAAATCGGGCACATTTCGGGCCGGAAAATAATAAGCGGAACGGCCAGAATGACAAACAACAGAGAAAAAAAAAACAAAACAAAAAACCTCCCAGCACTATTTTAAATTTATTAATGAAGCGAAAAGCGAGCTTGCCGAGGAAAGAAACACGATGCAGTAGCGTTTTGTGCGTTTTCGCCCGAAGTTTTTCACTCGTTTTATCGGACATCTTTAAGGAGATTGCGACAACGAAACGGCACGGAGCTGGCGGACCGATTCCGTTCCGGTTCGCACGCAAACAACTGTCGCACACGTCGGAAATTACTTTACGTGCCAAATAAATCGACATCCGAAAGGTGGCAAGCCCTCGGACGGATCGATATGCAACGTTTGGGTCCTGGAAGCAGTTGTGCTGTTGCCCGAGAGTGTGAAGATTTTCCGCTCGATACGTTGACTGCCATGGTTATCATTTGTGATAGCCAACTGTCATCAGTTCTAAATAGTTTTTATTCCAAAAATAAATGGAAGTGTAACAATAAAAATAAAACAAACATTCTTTAGGGAGCTAAGTCTTAGTCTTGTCCTTCGAAAACTGTTGGTTTAATAATTATTATAAACATATTTTATCAAGAAATATTGTATTAGCAAAGTGTACTAAAAACACTTGACAGTCAACGTGTTAAATAGAAACCCTTATTACATTATTTTTGCTATGGATTTTTTAAGCTCTCACCTTTGAACCATTGTTTTCTGTTGTGTTTATTTTGATTTCTTTATCATACTTGAACCTTTGCCATTTTTATATGGTTTGAAAACATGCTTTAAACTTGTTTACAAAACTCATTAGCACAATGTGTCGAACTAATTATCAGAACTAGAAACGAATAAAACTCCAAGAAGAAACGAACGAAAGGCATCCAGGTGTATGTAATGTTAAAACCGACAGAACAGCAAAGAAAGAAGTACAAACAAACATGTAGTAGAGCAAACAAGTTAATTTGTTTTATCAAGTAACAAAGCAAGAAAAATATTAAAAGATAACAGAAACTCAAAACAGTTTCCTAAGTATAATAGGTGAGAGTAATTATTTTCGGCAACGCTTAAAACTTGCGACAAATCACATTTCCAATAGAAAGATGGCGTAAAACTTTAGACCAGAAGTACGCAATAGCACTGCATGAACGTAAACATAACAACTTCGCCCCTTCCCTTCACAACCTCACCTGAATGTTTCACATTCGAATGCATCCTGGATCGACACCGGCCGAATCCGGAAGCAGCGGATCAAATTTTGATGAAAATTGGTAAAAAACCGAGAAAAAGAGAGGGAGAGAGAGAGAAGGAAAGAGATGAAGACACTCGATCGAAGGAGCAGCTGCATTCGGTTCGTCCTTTTGCCACACGACGTCATGGATGTTGGCGTGTGCCGGCAGCTACTTCCCCACTGTGTGCCCCCTTTTCGCCCGGTGGTTTCCCCCCCCCCCCCCCCCCCCCCTGTCCCTTGTCGGGCTCCCCAATCCGTACGTTCGCGGCGTGCGTCCGGGAGATCTATTTATTCCCCACGAAGCCCTTTTCTGGTTGCTCTTCCCCTGCGAAACCCTGCGAAACGGATGGGACGGTGATCGATTGTGGCCGATTATGACCGTATGGGGTAGGAGGGAGGAAGGAAGGGGGGGGATGACTTAGCCACTTCGTACACCTGCCAGCCGAGTCCGCCGTCGGATGTACCAAAAAGGAAGCGCGAGAGACTGAAACCCCTCTTCGTTCGATGCGATCAATTTAAGAACACTTCCTCCCTTTTTATTTCGTCTCTCTAGCTCTCTCTCTTTCTCTCTCTAAGCCCTCCCTACACCGGCTCACTCTACACCGAAGACGCGTGGACATATTCCGATACGCGCGCGCGCACTAAGGTTGAAGAAACCAGAACGGAACCAGGCTAGGGCCAGGTGGATGTTACTTTGTTAATTGTTTCGGTTACTGCTCGCTACACGTGTGTGTAGGTAGCCCTTTTTATGCCGCTGTCGTTGTGACCTCCGCTCGGTGCCGTCCGAGGTGAGGTACCACGCGCTGACGTAATCTGCGGATAAGGGCCACCGAGGAAGAAGTGCCCGAAAATCCCGTAACGCTCAATTTCTTCCGCAACAAAAAAAGTGCCCGCCTCATATGCGGATTAACAAACGTACGTGCACAAAACACACACACACGCACGCACGTAGGAAAATCTTAGAGATAATCCGCACCGTACAATCGCGAGACGACATGCAACACCGAATTGTTGGCCTTTGAAAATAGACCCGGAGGATTAGGTAAGGCATCTCAAGAACCGTCCTGGAGTCCGGTTGCGTCCTCCTCTGCGATCCTTTCGACCGTTTGTTATTTCAGTTTTGGCGAAAATGAAACAAAAACAGCAAACCAATCGAGGGTGGATAAGAACTTTTCATCTACAACATACGAATGAGTTCTACACTCAAAAACATAAAAGACTTAAGACAAGGTTGAACCACTCGGGATGCATGGAAGTCCTATTCATCGATTCAGCTTCGATCCGCTAAAGATTGTACTGGATTTATCTTACCCTCAAGTGTTAGACAGTTACGTTTAATTTTATTCAAACAAAACCAGCTCTGAATTATGACAAAATTAAAACCGAAACTCAACCAAGTGATAGTAAACACGTGTTAAGTGTTTTGCTTAGTTTAGACGAATGCAAATGACTTTGTAAATGGTAAAATGCTGTCAGTTGTACAGTCAACTGTCAAAACGTGCGCAAATGCGTTTTTTCGGTGAAACATTGATTTGCAAAAGTTTGCGCTCCTTGTTTTGCTTGCGTTTTGATTGAGTGGAATGGAAAATAGTTGTTTGTGATGATTTATATTGTTTGTTGATAAGATTTTGGAGAACACATCACCCCTCTCTTTTTTTTACAGATAAACACTCTAATCAACATTGAATGCGCTTTCATTTGGTTCGGAATGAAATTGATAATTTCGTGTGTATTTTCAGTCTTTTACGCCTCAATTTTGCCCTTCAGTTTTACACGATGCGCAAAAGACTGAAAATACACAACACAAAATATCAGCTTTGCTGTCACTTGTTTTGCGCTTCGTGTATCTGTTGCGGATTTGCATCTTTAACAGTAAACAAACAACAGTGATGTACTGTGTTTAGCTGGAAATTATTCACAAAAATTATACATCATCGCAAGCAACTATGTTCCATACAAGCAAACAAAAACGCAAATTTTGACAGTTTACTGACCAACTGACAGCTATTTTACCGTTTGCAATGGTTGCTTTGCGCTTCATGTAATCTAAGCATTAAACATGTTTAAATGCTCTTGTATCCTTCTCTTTTATTTGCAGTGTGGTGCTGTATACTTGTGATATAACACCTCCCTGGTGAGATATTGAGCAGAGAACGTCCACCGCTTCAGCTGCCAACGAAAAGAAACAATTACACCCTAAGGTAACTGAAAAGGTGAAGAACAAAACCAACAAGGAAGCGACTGGCAGGATTTGCTTTCGCCTGGCCACAAACAATCGCAACATACCCATGCAGTCTGCGTTCGTCCGAGATGAAACAGGACCGTTGTGAGAGTATGCGCAAACGGCGCGGACGAAGCCGACTGCGCTCGCGCAAACGCCAGCCACCCACGCGCGCACGTGCGCCGTACACCGTTGGGGAGGGGGAGGGGAAACGCGACCTGGCCGGAGGATGTAAGGGGAGACCAATGTTTGAACAGGTGACGGGGCTAGAGCACCGGGATGTCACCCTCCTTCGCGCGCTCGTTGCATCGGCAGGAAGATTACAAGCACGCGTGCGCCGCGATCTATTAACCCTCCAGTGCACAAGAGATGTTTAGGATGACTATCTTCCTACAGACGAGATCGAGTTGCCCTTTCCACAAGTTTATCCAGTCACAAAAATCTCCAAACAAGGTGGCAACATTGTATCAAGTTGAGTGCTTTTTTAGTACATTTTTTAAGACACAATATTTCTAGATAGGGGAATTTGGTTAAAAAATTATGTAGACTTCAAAAGTTCCGTCTCCCGATTCCCTTTGCCTGTTGAGTTAATATTCAAGTTAATGTTAATGTTAAATGTTAAATGTAGAATGTTAAAAGTTTGTCAAACCAACAGTTTTCACCCCTCAAGCAAAGACTAGACTTTCCAAAGAACACATTTATGTAGTTACTATTACCTTATCTATCTTCTATCTTCTTCTATATCTATCTATCTATAAATTATAAAATTTAGCAAAGTTCGCTTACAAGTTGTACAATCTCATGTTGCACGCAATCTCAAGTTGCATGCAAGTGTGCTATGCAACCAGTAAGCTGTATTCCACCTCCTAGAAGATATCTTTCTCATAAAAAATTTCATAGTGCCCGTGTAACCGGGCAAATAAGCTAGTAATATGTAAAATTTAGCAACTTGTAAGGTGTAAGATTGTACAAGCTCAATTTGCATGCAAATTTTCTATGCAATCGGTAGTCTGCTGCTGAATAAGGAAAAAACTCCCAAACAACAGTTCCGTAACAGAAGAACTGAATTAGCGTCTTCGTGATCGGTCCCGATGCGGTTTGTTCTCGATTTTAAGTCACTAACTTGCCACCGATGTTTAGTATTTTCAGTTTGTCCATAAATATAGAACATGAACAAAACTGGCTAAGCATATCTACTTCTACAACTAACTGAGCTGAAATTAAAAGTACTAATTGAAATTATTTATTACTACTAAATTTTGAAATTAAAATTAAGTCATTTTCCATAAAAACCGTGGAACCTGTGTCACTTGGGTTATAACTTTAGTTTTCTTTTTGTTCTAGTTTCTTGTTCATGTTTATCTTCTAAACTGATTGTGCACTTTCCTATCTTCTCAAGGGTTTAAAGCCGAATGAACCAGCCTTATCCTCTTATGGGCCGGCCGGAACCAGGGCGCAGTAGCCGAAAAAACACGGCGCGGCCCACGTTAGGGATTCCGGTCGCCCACGCAAACCATTGCAAATATTTGAACGAGCGCGGCATTCCATCAAATAGCGACGCAACTTGAGCTCCCTAGCCCGGTTTTCCTAGCGTCTCGAGGGCGAATGTTTGCGCATGTACTGCAGCGCGGTCCGAGAAGGGTCCTGTTTTGGTCCCTTCCCTTATCGGGGCGTTCGGTGCCTTCCGGGTGCGTGCGCCGGGTGTTGCAGCCGGCACGATGTTCGTTGGCACCGGGCCGCAGCTCTGATCCCTCCGCGTCGTCGGGAAATACAGCACCATCGAACGAACCGTTATGGATGGAAATTCGCACCTGAACCGGAACAATCCTTTGGCATATCCGCTAACGGCAGATTCAGACGACACTCCCGAACAGCTACGACAGGCGCAGGTGGTGCGATCAACGAACAATGTATCCAACATCGAGACCTTCTCATCTATATTCTTCATCCTTCCCCGAGACGTAATAGGAGAATTGAATGTTTCCGATCCGAAAAGGAGTGTCTTGACGGGTCCGTTATCCGACCTAGCGGTACAATATTCCCTTTTGTGAATGCAATTCCACTCCACGTACGGTCTCGTGCCGGAACACCTTCATCTAACGGTTGTCAGCTTTGAACGGCGTGCTTTGATTTCGAAGGGGATTGAACTTAATGATTAATTCGCCAAACATAAAGAACTGCATTCAAAGCGTAGGAGAAAGGGTTGTACATCTGTCAGGATTAGTGATTTGTTTAACAAATGCCAAGTAAAACTGGTTAATAAACATAAACTCAACAATTTTTAAGAAATTGTTACGCTATTACGTATATTTGAAAGACAATAAATAAGTAGCAAAAAACAGTATAGTTTAAACTGCATTCAAATCAACTAAAACGGTGGCAAAACATTGCATTACAAAGGATTTTCCCTTAGATATTTGTGTACGTACGGTAGGGAGACGTCACGTCATTCGTAAACAAAAATGAAACACGAAGAAGTTAACACGTGGTAACATACTTTTACTGTATTATTTTGGCCGATTTTAAACACATAAGCATTACAAATTAATAATTAACACGTTGACTGCCAAGCGTTTTTGGCGCACCTTGTTAGTACAATCTTTTCCAACAAAATTTGTTTATAAAATTCAATAAACAGACAGTTTTCGATGGCTAAACAAAAACTTTGCTCCCCAAAGAATTGATATTAAATATTCTTATAATTTTTAAGCTACATTTTCATTTATTTATGAGACAAACACTTTTTAGAACTAATAACAGCTGGCTATCAAAAGTGATAGCCATGGCAGTCAACGTGTTAAAGATATTTTCTTGTCTATAGTCAACTGTATTGTACCATTTTATTTGTAAAAGTTAAAAGAAATACTGTAGGAAAAAACATATTTTAAATGATTTTACTATACAAATCGATTTTACTTTCTTGCGAAGAAGTCCCTCGTCCACGCGAAAGGACGCGCCGGAAGGAAGATCTTCGTTCCATCCACCTTCGATGGGGAAAAAAACCCCACGATTTACGTCCCCGAATGCATACCACCATCAATCGTTCGCGATGGCAATCGATCATCGATCGCCTTAACCCTCAATAAAACCGATGACGCTTCCCGCAGCAAAACCCCGCGGGGCGGAATGAACACGTTGAAAAAACATCAATAAAACGAAATTCCACCAAATGGAAGTCGGGAAAATGTGGAATATTATTTTATTGGAGGTCATATTTCTACCGGTTTGCCACGCGGCTGATGGAAGGAGGGCTGAATACGGTTTCATTTGTTTTTATCCCGACCATCTCGGGCCTTCTAGCCGGGCGAATCGATTAAGGAAACCGAACAAATTCATACATCATCATCGTTTTTCCGCGTCTCGTAGGCTATTGTTGCGTTTGATTTTGTAAAACCGTTTCGTTTCTTCCTTTTCCGCGCCCGCTCCGGGGTTTGAGGAGATAAACAATCGGAAAGGAAAACCGAAAACCTCGTCTCGACAATAATATCAATCGTCGTAGAAACAGCTCGCTCGACAAATTATCCTCTACTCGCGTTGCAGTTGCGATAGTTTGCCGCAAAAAGGAGCAAACACAACGGGGTTTTGTAGAAAACAATGAAGCACCAATGGAAGAGGGAAAAAGACGACAATTTGTTTAAAAGGAGAAAAGAACAACACTTAAAAGTGGTCAAATAACATAGAACTATAGCTTTCAACTACTTTTAGACGAATTATTTTCTTTATAAAACTTCTCAGAGAGGAATTTTATGAGGGTGTTTGATAGTTTAAGAGCTTTATCTTATGTTTTGTTTCCAGTTTCGAGAGCCTCTGTTGGCGTGACATCAGCAAACCCTTTTCCGGACATTGAACTGCAATTACACTCTTAGCATCTTATCAGTTCCAAATGCGCACCGATAATAGCTCTTCCTCGGCAGACATTGTAAAACCCGGGGGGGGGTAACGTTCACCGAGAGGGAACGGCGTTGGGTGAAATTAAATCGTGTAAAAAGAACGATTAGATGGACGAAACAGCGAAAAACAAAACCAAACCAACGAGTCGGATAAGCCGACGAGGTGTGGAAGAAGCGGGCGGCTGGGGTGATAAATTTGATGCGGGCCACGATTACGACGACGATAATGATGATGATGATGATGATGATGGTGATAGCGATGCTGATGACGTAGAGATCCGTATATGCCCAGGGAATACTTTTAACAAATTTCAATGTTTATCTCGATCGCGCGCGGCCTTTTCTGGGCCAGCCTGTCAAAATTGTGTTGTACACTTTTATATTCATTTCTGCTGCCATTGTTGCTGCCACGTTCGCATGGTGATGGTCATTGTCCGGGTTGATCCCGCAAGCGTAGGGACTGTGCGTACGGAAAGGTCCTTTTTCACGGTTTCTTTACGGTTTTCATCCTCCTCTTTGCAACGTTTTCAAATCCAACCGCTTCTTCGGCCATCTTCTGCTGTCCGGGACAAAAGGATCTCCATCTGCACGCTCCACCAAGCTATGAATAGGCCTCGCATATCCTTAAGCTCGAACGGGCTCGTGGGAGACGAAGGAGGAGCACCCTATTTCCGCCAGCGGATCACGACCTGTCATCAGGTAAATGTTTGGAAGCTGATCGATTAATCAAACGAATGATCAGGGCGCGAACTAAACAGCATTCAAAACTTCAGTCCAATTCCAAACAATGTATAAATAAGAGGTGGCACAAAATTAAAGCTACTTCTACAGAAATATTTTTATAATATTCCTAATATTACGATTTATGTGATGCTTCTTCTTATTTACATAGAATTTTCGTTTGAAAACAGCGGTCGTATTGAGAAGAACAACAAATAAATACTTCTTTCATTCTCATCACAAGAAAATATATTGACTACTGAAAATCAAAGGTTAAGACATTCTGCAGACAAGGTAAAGAGCGTGGGATGGACCCTTTTAACTTAGAGTAAGTAATGATAAAAGAAGTAACAATGAAATAAGAGCATTTGAAAATAAAACTGATTGATCTAACGATTTCACATGCAGAGAAGAACCATTTCTGAACCATAAATTGTAACACAAAAGATAAGAGAGTTGTTTTTTACTTAAAGTGCAGTGATTAAATTAAAATTAGTTTTTGTTGTAATACAGTCTCTATTTTATACGAAAACTGGAAGCGATTGAAAGAAATGCAGCTCATAGGATAATGCAGTCTAAAAGCAAGTAAACATATCAGCATCAGATCGGCAACGTAACAAAAACATGCAGCGAGTGAAAGAGCTCAGATCGAACAGATGTAAAAGGCAGCCGAGGGAGTAAAGATATTCCCACACGGAGCCGCCCGCGACGTCGCGAGAAAAACAACGCGTCCCGTTCGTCGACTGGAAGGAGGAGGAAATCAGAGCGGAAATCAGGAAAATCAGAACCCGGGCAAGAACGGGGCGCGAAAACAGGAAACGGTCAGCAAACTACATCGTCCTGCCAGAGATCTTCTTAGGGGCACGGGAAGAAAATGATATACGTATCCGGTGGACCGGACTTTGGCGATTGCAGTATACACTCTTTCTCTTTCGATCGCGGTGTTTCTCCCTTTTGTCATGGCCCCGCGGCTGTTCTTAGTTCGTTCCCGGATCGAAAATAAGTTCTGGTTCTTGGCGAAGACTCCAGGTTGAGGTAAGGTTAACGCCAAACAAGGCGCTGATGATCAGCTCCGTGGTGTATGCTTTGTTGTTTCCGGTGGAACTTTGCTTTCGACTTGAAAAATCGACTTATACTTTGATAAATATGTTTACCCCGCATGATAGGGAATTTAGAAAAACTTTGGGTGGAAAATAAAACGTAAAAACAATCTAATTCATTCGCTTCCATCGATAAATCAATAAAAAAAATCCCCGTTTCGAACGCTCTAACTCACTCGGAATGAAACCAATAAACAAAAAAGGCCGACGCATGCACGATGATAAAACAAAACAGGCAGCAGAGCTTACAACTTTGCACGAGGAAACGTAAAACAGCTCCAGCCCGGAAAAGGCAGCGCGAAAATAATGGTAAGCGGCGTCTGGACAGATTTCACGTACATCTTTCAATGTAATTTTGTGCATATTACTTGCGAAAACACAACCGTCAGCAACCGCGGTATCGGCTCACCAAGCGCACGGTGGGTGTAAGCAGGCTCCTGCTGGTGACTTGTAAAATTAATTTGAAAATAATAACGATCAGTCATTTTACGTCATCAAACAAAATTACAAGCTCGTGTACGAAACATTATAAGAAATTTCTTTTAAAATCGCAAATAAACCATCAAAACCGACATAAAAGTAAAATGAATAAGATACCAGTTATTTTAAAAACAAGATTAGTATCGTAAAGACAGAAAACTAAGGCTTAGGTAAATAATTGACACACTGATATAAAAGTAAGTGTTAATTATCTGAGAAACAAAAATTGTTCTCATCTGCTAAGCAACATTAAAGCCAAAATTAAATACATAAAAGAATGAATCTGCCATGGCAATACAGCGTCTTGAAAGAAATCACTTAACACATGTAAAAACACATCTATTATCAAATCTTTATCCAACTCTGCGTTCCACTGTGAGGTGTATTCGTTTAAAACAAAGCATAACAGAGGAAGCTGGCAGTTTGTGCCCTACCGAAGGGAGCAGATCGGTCGGCACGGTGCGTTACTACATCCTCCTACCTAGTTTCCTTTTGGGAATCCTGTCCCCTTCCCCCCCTCTTCCCCAACGACCGCTCGTGGCTCGCGAACTCCAGAACTCTGGGCCGGGCGTCCGTTGTTCTAAGTGTTCCCAATCACCGCGAGCGGTCTTAATTTATTTGGTTATATATTTATATTCCTTGCGAACCCCGAATGCAACTTCCCGCGCGTTCCCAGCCCCCCCCCGCACCGCACAACCGGTGGTGTTTTGGGGAAGGATCGGAGCGCGCGACCGATCGAGCGTATCGCCGGCGGTAATTTATGTAGCCTTTCGTGAATCGTGACTTACCGATCACGCCATCAGTTGGGGTGGGAGGGAGTGGGGGGGAGGGGGAGATGGCGCGGGACGACCGGGAAGAGCATCGGAAGAGTAATTTTCGTTTCGGTGGTGTTTTGCTTTCTTCCCTTGTTTTGCTGCTGTTGTTGTTATGTTTCGTTTAGGTGTACTTTACTTTTTGCTCCTTTCCCACTCGCGTTATCGCAAACACTCGCTCTACGGTGTTATTATATGTTTTCGATGCATTTTCGGCGTGTGTTATATTTTCGGTCTTCCTTTGCTGCATCGCGCGCACTAGAAAGAAGTGGCCCAGCAACGGTGGGAAAGCGTGTGCCCTCCGTAGGGCCCCGGGACAGCTTCAGCTTTCAGCAAGCGAAAAGCGAAAAAACAGAAACGAAGGGAAGAAAACACACACACACACACGCTCATTTTAAAAGTGGATGAAAAACGGCCCACAACGGTGGCGCGTTCGCGTGGCGCATGTAATCTCCAGCCGTGAGCAGCCAAAAACTTTGGCAAACCAGTGCGGGAATGGCAACCTGTGAATGGTTGCGCACTTGCCTGCGAATTTGTTTGTTTGGCCCCCGCCAAACTGTTGCCCTTGCGGAGAACGGAAAAGTTTTGTCCCTTTTGTTTTTAGTTTATCCTTTTTTTTTGCTTGCCCGTTTGTCGTGGAGAGGTTTTATGTTTCACTTTTCTGATGAGACGATGCGTTCGGTGTGAGCCTCGATTTGTTGACACCTGCAGCAGGGCTTTGGCGGGGAATTGGAACTTCGGATTTATTCCCCATGCGAGGAAATTATGTTAGCCCCCGGGAAAAGGTCCGTCACAAAAGCGCCCGTTCGTAGGAATAAGAAAATCAAAATCAACAAACGAACCACTCGAACGAGAAAAAAAAAATATATACATCAACCCACGAGGATGCAATCTCCCGGACTGATCGTGTTACAGGACGGGGTAGACGCTTACAAACCCAAATCAAATCTAGCTAAACAGCCGCGTCAATGTTACGGAACATTAGCGATCGAAGCGGCGACCGAATCGATTCCAATTCGTCGACTGCATCCCGTAGCCACCCGTGTCGAATCGCGTTGGTCGCTACCGGGCGGAAGCGGGCAGCAGCGTCGAGGCGAAAAAAAAGTTAATAAAGAGGTTGCACCAAAAAAAAACACACTCACCACTAAACTGATTTTATGGGAAAATTAAACAAATCTCTCGAACGGTGGGGTGCGGAAAGGCTACGCCACTTCCGGAAGTTCCCCCCCCTGAGGCCGAGGCCTAATCAAACAGGACCGGGTTCGATTCCTGCCCCGCTGTCCCTTCGTTTACGCCTCGTAAAAGCAAACGCGCGGGAGGTTCGTCGCTTGTCGTGTGTAAGTCTTTCGTTTCGTCTTCTACAAAACCACAGCTTCCTACGCGCCCCGCTCTCGGACAAATATTTGTTCGATCGCAGAAGGAAGCGGTGTATGTTTCGGGTTTGGATGCGTTTCATCGGATCGGGAACGGGTTAAAAAAAAGGTGAATATCCTTCCCGGGACGCACTTAGACGGCGTAGAAAATCCGTTCCCATCATCCGCGTCGAGGAAAAGGATTCATGCATGGTTAAGTAGGTGATGATGGGCCCGCCTAATGGGCACGATAATGATGATGATCTTCCCATCCCGACGATGCAAACGATTGCTTTGTCGTTCCTTACTTTGGGATGCCATCGAACGAACAGTTTTTAGAACACTTATTTAGTACAATTTGTTTTAATAAAATGTGTTTATAATATTTGTTAAACCGATGGTTTTTAAGGCCAAACAAAGACTTATCTTCCCGAAGAACTAAGTTTTAATATAACTATAGGCTCTAAATTGCATTTTCATTTACCTATGGGTCAAACACTTTAGAACTTATTATTGCTGGCAACCACTTTTGGTTGACGTGTTAATACGTTGACTGCCAAGCGTTTTTAGCACACTGCTTTTGTGCAATCGTTTTTAATAAAATTTGTTTATAACATTTATTAAACCGACGGTTTATGAAGGCTAAGCAAAGACTTAGCTTCCCAAGGAATTGATATTAAATATTACTACAATTTGTATTTTGCATTTTCATTTATTTATGGGACAAACACGTTTTAGAACTAATGACAGCTGGCTATCAAAAATGATAGCCATGGCAGTCAATGTGTTAAACAACCCCAGTACAAGGTTATCTACTCGATTGAAATTAAAATTGAAAGCTAGAATGGTTTATAACTTACATGGCGATTTTTATCGATCAAAGTTGAGTGTAAAAATGAATCACATGTTAATACATATACCATTATAAGAAACGAACTTAACGAAACATTTGAACGGATCACGATGCGATCCTCAAAGCACAAAACAACCCGAAACCGGTGTGACCTTTCGTTGCGAGCCGCCCGGCCGATGTACGATGAAACCGATGCGTTGCATGTATAATTTTGCCTTTGACGCTGATCCTTAGCCCTTTTCATCCCTTCACCGAAAGTCACATTTGCTCCAGCCTTACGTTGCCTTACGGATCCGTTTGCCCGCGCCTTCCTCGTAAGTCAATCGTGTGGCAAGAGCGAAAAGGTTAAATCGATTATCGCCCGTAATTTTGTGCCCTCACCCGTTAGGGAGCTGTTTTCCTAGAAACGCCGAAGAAACCCCGGACTAAATGGTGACTTTAGGGCTGCGGCCACGCGTGCCCGCCCGAAAAGGGAGCAAAACCAAAAACAAAAACCGGCGACGCCCGGCCGGATTTCGCCCGACGAATTGGGTGCACATGATGACAGAAAATTATACGCCGTGGCCGGTGTTAGATTTATAAGATTACGGGATGAGCGAATGAAACCGCAGACAGGGTTCTCGGGCGCGACGTTCGCTCGCGGTTGCGTGGCCTGCTCGATTGGTAGGTTTGGACGGAGCTTCTGCACCACCAACAGGGGCGCGACATAATCGTTTACCGCCAAAATGCCCCCTTTTTTTCCCTCTCTTGTACGCATTAACCCTTTGCCCAAAGCTCAAATCGTGCCAGAAGTACGGTTGGGGAATGGTAAGGCAGTCTTAAGCCCTCAAACGTAAAAAATGCTTGCCTGGTTTGAAATTAATTCGATGTATCGATAACGATTTATTTAGTTTGAAAAACAATAAGAGCAATTAACAGAATGTCCTGGTTCAAATAAAAGAAAAAAGCTCCGACATAGATCTGAAATTATTATTTAAAAACAGATAAAACAAAGACATAAAGAAGAAAATATATAGAAAAACTAAACATCAGTTCAAACCACAAAGTGTATATTATCAATTTTGTAAAGCCCATGTCGATAAAACTAAGCTGTTCTCGCCATTTTTCGTTTTAAAGCATATTTTTATTTGAATTAAACAACGCTCACTTTACTCTTATGTTATTTTTCATCCCTTTAATGACACTTACTTACATTTTCAAATTTTTAATGTTTATATCACAGTCTTTGACCATTTAGTTGTACTTTTTCAATGTTTTTGACAAGTCGTCTAAATTCTTTTTGGACGTTTTAGGTTCCAGCCGGAATCATCTCCCGTTTACTTGAGCTATTCGCATCTATAATTCGATAAATGTGTAATTTAAGCTTTGTTTGAAATAGTTTTAGTTTCTTTATTCACCTCCATTTGTAAAGCAATTCCATTTACAGTCGGCAAGAAGCTTTTACAAGTTACCTGTTGCACGTCTAATCATTCCCCGAAATGTAACACATGTGTATGTGACTGTGTATGTGCATATGTGTGTGTGTGCGTTGGCGCCAGTGGAAGCAAACCCTTCGTTATCATCCCTTAATCGCCAAGTCGTGCGGCGCTGCGGGCCATCGGCATCGCTCGATCTCGGCACGGGGCACGGCATTTAACAAATTAGGCAGCAAGTTGACTGTCCCTTTTGAGTCCAGTAAACTATGCTACCACCTAATCGTATCCCCGACTACCCCCGCGCCTTCTTTCGTCCGTGACATGTTATGTGGGGTTTTCTGCGCCGCTTTGTTTTGTTAATGATTAATTACGCGCCCGTGTAGCTAGTTTTCTACCGGTGTTGGCCCTGGCCAGGGTTTTGGTGGAAGATAATGTATTCCACCTGTGGGAGAAGCCTCTTTTAAGTTAAATTTAAAGTACCTTCAGCAACATGAAGCGAATGGTTTCACGAGGATCATTGAAGAAACACAAAACAACTGATATCCCCTAAATTAGAGCCCGTTTAACACATGGGAGTTGCAAGTTGTTTCATTACCGGAGCAAACGAAGACGATTAACAATTCCAAAAGCTTTCACACTGATCATTTCATGCCTGTCATCGATACCGGTACAAGTAGAAAATCAAGCAGTGAAATGAAAACTGACAAACAAAACATAAGAAAACTTCCCAGATGAAAGTATGAGCAAAACAATCGAAGGGAGATAACAACAAGCACCACCCGGTACGAAAAACAAACAAACACACCCGACGGGAGGGGCCAAATTTGAGCACTTGATGACAGGAGGTTCGCTTGCGAGAGGTGCAATGCGACGCCTAAGCGCTTTTTAATTGCCAGTGGCGCACGCTTGGTCCCGATGGTGGGAAGGGGGTGGAGGAAGCGGGGGCTGGGGGAGGGGGGGGGACCTCAGCGCCACCACTCATCAATCAACCGATGATTTACTGCTCGGAATTGGCAAACGAACGACGTCCGAACCGGAGCTAATTTCCGCTCTCCACGTGCTGTACGGAAGTAGTCTTCTGTCCCCGTTGTAAAGAACCTTCCCAACACACACAAACACTCATAAAGACACAAGGAAAGTTACACGAGTGGCCCTAATTGAGG
The DNA here is from genome assembly GCF_943734705.1 of Anopheles coustani. Classification (NCBI taxonomy): domain Eukaryota; kingdom Metazoa; phylum Arthropoda; class Insecta; order Diptera; family Culicidae; genus Anopheles; species Anopheles coustani. Next base: position 6,039,290 of record NC_071290.1, read on the forward strand.
CAAACTGTTGGCTCGCCATCGCAAACCGATCGAAAAAGGCGAACATTAGTCGGGAAAAACAAACACCTATATTGGAGACGTTAGTTAGGGCGCTTCCGGGGGCGAGTGAAGATTAGCCAAAGGAGCACGATTAACCAAAAAAAAACAAACGGTCCGGATTGCGCTCCCGGCCGGCCGGGTGGTCCTGTCCAAAACGGAGACAGCCTTTCTGACAGGCTTTCAGCCTGTCTTCAGCGCTGAGCTCCAGGGATAAAAGGTTTTCAAGCGAAACAATGTTGCAGTGTAGGACATTTTACCCGTTTCGTCTTTATTTGTTTCCTTTCGCATTGAAAACGGGTTAAAGTTAAATGCATTTGACAAAGTACTGTTGAGATTATGTTTATTTTTTAATTTTCAAAGTGCATTCAATAATTTGTAATAGTAAATATTCGACTTGCATTTTCCTTCTTACCAATTCCATAGACAAATCACTGCCAAATATAGTTAAAAACGCATTACTTATCATCATGTCTATAGTACATAGAGACGATTAATAATGCCAAATTCAAAATAAACATGAAGAATAGTTGAATTACCATTTTTCGACTTCAATTATCAGTCATTTTGTCAATTTCAAACCCTCGAACAGCTCATTTTAACGTCAAGAAAGCATTAAAATGTTGCTTTTGCATTTTCCTTAATCGAAGTTGAAAAGTTCTAAAAATGTACTAAATAGTAGTTTTTATACCATCTTTTCCTCTTCTCGGTGGTCCTACCGCTCAAACCCTCACTTTTAGAGATTTTAATTTAATTTCCTTCAATTTCCAATCAATTATCGTGCGCAGAGTGACACAATTGATTAGCAAGCTGGTATTGAATTAACATTTTCAACGATTACCCTATCCTTTTCGGTCGCTAAGTTTCGTTTTGTTTTGAGTGTTTAGTTCTTTTCTTAATCAACAAAAACTTGAAAATGTTTGAATGATGCTCGTGTTCATGTTTTTGTTTATATTACTCTTCTGATAAATGATGCCTAACGCTTGATATACCTCCAAAAAGTTTTTCGTTCTAACACTGAAAAATGAATCGTCCCCGGCGTCCTCCACACTGGTGATGGGAAGAGAACCCGCGCCGATCTGAGCCTGTTTCATTCTTCGGCAACGGTTGAAAAGTCGACCGCCTTATCGTCGACAAACGTCGAGCAACCGAACGCACCGCAAATTTACGCAAAATTGATACGACTCGCGCGTCCCCTTTGGCTGCAACCTACCCCGGCCCACTTACCGCACACCTTTCCCCCCGCCGGAATCGAAACCCGAAAAAAGGATTCTTCTTCAGATCGGTTTCGAGCTGTCGGCCTTTTTTGGGGCGAAGTCCCTTCCCGCAGCGAATGGTAGGCGAATAATTTGACGCACGACCTCTCCACACCCCACTCCCACCGCCTGGACGGGCATTCCTTTTGCACCGGCCTCGAGTCGCACATTGGCAATTTTCCGGATTGATACTTTTCAAAGCAAGTACTTTCATAAATTTAAAATTTCAAACTTTTGAGGAAATGAAAAATACTAATACTTTCTACTAAAAGGTTGAGGAAATAGCCTAATGGCAATATCCTTCGAAAAATCCTTCTCTTCAACAGCGACGTTTGTCCACGGCTGTGTCGGCGCTGGTCGCACTATCCAACGGTGCACCGAAAAGGCATTCCCGGCGGAGCCACGCGAACGGCGTATCACGTTTTTATTATTCCTGTTAATGTCGACCGTGGCAGGTGATACGAGTTGGTTCGGTGTGTGCCTGTGTACGTGGATGGATGCAGGTAGCAATGTGGCCACGAAGCAACGAAGGCAGGATAACGCATTTGGCAGGATAAGGCGAAATTGTGGTCATTTTTTCCATCAAATCGTATGCAGTTACTTTCTCTAGTAAACTAGAGGTGTTTCGGAAATTTTCCATTGTTTGAATTTGCTTTGTTTAATTTTAGAAAATGGAGGCTTAGAAAGTGTTTTTTTTTTTTAAACTAAATGAGCTTTGCAAATATTTCCTTTTTATTGTTTTAACAGAAGTTTATATTTGAAATATTTAAAATTTTCTTTTAAAGTTTTATCCTTTCATAAGTTTAACCACATTTTAGGCAAACAAATCCCACTGTGCAATGGGTCGCACGAACGGGGAGAAAAGTCGGAGATGATCCGACGAGGGTTCCATTTTTTGTTCGGCAATTTTTGTTTTGCTTTCGGTCAGCTTCCTTGTCCACTTTCCGAGGCGCTCCTTGTCCGAGCCACGCGACTCCGACGTGACGTGACGACAAACGGCGCAGTGTGGTGGAGGCGAAAAAATTAACATCCCCCCCCCCCCCGTTCGGCGGGGTGTTTTCGCTTCCCGCAGTCGCGTCCTCGCTCGCCTCCCCGTCCACAACATGGGCAAAAATAATTTGCTCACCCATTAGGGTCCTGTACGCGCGCGCGCGCGCTCGCACTCAAATGCAATTCGGTGGCCGAAAACAAACCGGTGGAAGGTGGATTTTTCGGAACGGCGCGACGGAAAGGTTCTTGGTCGTTCCGTGCGCATCCGCAATTGCGCAGCCGCGCACGCAGCGTCAAATAAAAATCAAAAGTGATAATGAATACGATCGCCGCACGAACTCGGCATTAAAACAATAGAATAATAACGTGCCAGTCGAATGGGGCAATGAGGTTAAAAAAAAGGAATAAAACAAGAAACGTGAGTGAGGATAATTGAACAACGCGCGACTCGCCGGTTGAAAAGATAATGATCCATCCGAAATTGTAATAAGCGCACACGGAGCTTAACTAACGTCGAAGAAGGTCGTCCTTAACCGAATCCAATCCTGGATAAAGGGACACGGGATGTTCAATGCACTCTCCCCGAATGAGGCATCTGATTCGAGATGAGAAATTATCGGTTACCATCATCGAGTTGGAGCTCTGGAGCATAACCATCGTTGGAAGCTTCTAAAAGGATGCATTAGATCCGATTATGAACAAACCTAACCTCAATTGGAACTAACCTTCTTCGTCTCTTGATTTTTCGCTACTCCTATAACTTTTGCCACGGAAGTAATTGTATGCTAACACTTAACTGTATTCTGCATAAGCCTCTTATGATCCAGGATATCTCAAGAAACGTCCACTTTGTCTACAGAGTTTATAAAACTGACGCCATTATCTTCTTCGTGTTCGTTAACTCTTTACTAAAATCTCAGAGCTACATTTGTCCAGGAATACATTTAGAATTCAAATATAACACTTCTAATACGTTAATATTTCTTCTTCATTCTTCTGATTCTGTTGGATAAAGAGCTGTTTATGAAGGAATAAGAATCTGTCTTTGTGAAATCCATTTGACTCCGCAGCACAAATGTATTGTTGAACATGTGAAGTACGAATTATCGAGAGAGCTATAGCTGTGACCTAACTTCAGGCAATCTCTAATCATCTTTACTAAAATCTCAGAGCTACATTTGTTAAGGAATACTATCAGAATTTAAATAAAAACAATAGAAACTCCTGCATAGACTGTTCTAAAACTGGGGAATCTAATATGATCTAACTTGCTCTTTATTTTTCTAGTCAAAGTTAATCCTTAAAGCTTGATGTTGAGTTGTAAATGGTTGGATAGACAGCTGCTTATGAAGGCGTAAGGTTTAATCTCTGTGATATCCAATTGACTCCGCAGCACAAATGTATTGTTGAACATTTGAAGTATGAACTATTCAAAGGGCTATACCCAAAACCAAACCAAACCAAACCCAACTTTAGACAATCTCTAATTGCTAGCGAAGTTCTAGTTACGTATACTATTTTGAATACGTAATTTCTACCAGTATCTAGCTTAGAATGTTGATATGTGAAAGTTTTACAATGGATTACCTAATTCTTAGACGTTTTGCCTTATTCTTTATTCGATTACGGAGCGTATTCCACGTTAAAGATGTACCAGAACACTTCGTTGAACGTTAGATCCCACGGGTGCGCACCTTTAGGACCTGCCGCCATCGACGTCGGGTTCCGCGAGTGGGACCACAAATGGCAGCAGCAAAAATGGCTTTAGCACATTAAACGGAAAATTAGGCCACCATTATCGGGGTTCGGTGACGTCGGGGGTACTGCGACGTCTCGAACCGGGCAGTTAGAAGTCCTCCCGTGCGCCGTTTCGAGCGCATCCGGATCAGCCCCGGATCCCGGAGGTTCGTTCGGTGCGGTTCGGTGTTCCATTATGCAATTTGCATATTTTAAAAACCTCGCAAAAATGGGTGGGGAGAGGGGGGAAACATTTGTCACCACCTTCCCCACGAGTGCCGGGTTGCTGAGCTTCCCTGCGTTCTGCGTGCCAAAGAAGTCCACCGGAGGACGAATGTAGGATAATTGGGAGACGTTTTGGAGAAAAAACAGAAACTCCAACAGAACCATTTCCCGTTGCTTTCCTCCTAAACGTGAAGCTAATCGATTTGACCCCAAAGTTTCTCACGGGTTGTGCCGAAAAGAACACGCCACGAAATGCCGGCGAAAGGGCGGTTTTGGCAGTGTTCAGGCACTGGTTTTTGCAGCGATGTGTCAAGAGGAGTATGTGACCGTGCGCTTCCGGTTTCCGGCGTGAAAGCCCGGAGCGCACCCGAGGGCACAGGAAGAAAGAAATTGAACGACGACGAGGATTCCCACAGCAAAGCGGTACCAAACGCGTTTCCGGGCCCAAGACCAATTAAAGCAAATGACGCCAAAGGCCTTCCTAAGTTTCGCAAAAGGCATCTTAAGGACAAATCACCACCAAACAGGTTAGTGTAAATAATTTTTAAATGCAATACGAAAAGAATTCGATCACGAAAAAAGAAGCTCGAAATGGAAATGCACTCGAAAAATAGCTAAAGAAATAAAGCAACCTTCAAGAACCAGGAAACGACAGAGGGAAAAACAAAACCACAGGCACACACACACACATACCACTCACTGAGAGGACACGCTTGTTAAGCAATTAACATTGTCCCTTCGATTCTGTGTGTCGATCCCTTCATTTGCATAACTTCATCGAAAACCGTTTTCTTTTCTGCGGTTCTGCGCCGTCTGATGCGGGGGGGAATTTGCTCACCCTTAACCCAAGCCTCCCCCCCCCCCCTCCTTCTTTTTCTCTCCTCCTGCTCCACCGTGGCCCGCTCAAACTCCACTTGTAAACTCATTTGCCTTTATATCGCTTTGTTATCCCAATTTGGTTATTTATTGGAATGTTTCTATTCGAAAAACACAGCATCCTGTGACAGGGCGACAGCCGTGAAGGGCACGTTGGTGGGAGGGAGGGGGAGGAGGGTAAAACATCATCCACCAAACCCCCCCCCCCCCCCCCCTTCCCCCTCGGCGTCCAGCCGATTGGCAGCCGAACATTCCGAACAATTTATTACATGTTAATTTGATGTCATAATAATTATACGCTCACCAATCGCGGTGGGAAGGGGGGAAGGGGGCAGGATGGAGGCGAGATTATCATACGCCGTATCGGCCATTTGTTAATTGAATTAGAGGACCACACCAGCGCCACCAACAGCGGGCACGTGCGGGAAGCCCTAATTTATGCAGCGATCAGCCTCACGCGCCCATGTGTTGACAGCGCCTTCGTTTCGTGTGCGTACCCGGGTGTGTGTGTGTGTGTGTGTGCCTACAACCTAGAGTAGCTGGCGCTGCTCGCGCTTTACCTATCATTAGCCCTAGTCCGATATCTGGTTTCACTCTTCTCCGTTGGTCTCCCTTGGATTTTGGATAAACGAGGTTAGTAGAAGCCCGGGCGCGTACTAAAACCTAATTAAAGTGGGTCGGACGAGACACACAACGGCCAAACAAAACATTCCAAATCGGGTGGACCCGCGCGGTAATTGCTCCCGCTGTTGAGCCCTTCGGTCCTGCTCGGAACTGGAAATCAAAATAAAAAAAACACAAAAATCGAGCCCGGGAACATCCAGCGGTGAGGTGATTAAAACCGATACTTTACTGTCGCCCTTGGATCGGTTCGCCACCTCAATTAGATGTCGCTTGATGATGGAGGACGACGGCGACGGTGACGGTGGGCACGAAAGAAGGCGCACGCGATCTGGAAAGAGACTCGTAATTCCGGGTTCGTCGCTTACGTTTGATTGGATTAAAACTATGTTCGTTGTGGTTCGAAAATAGATCCATCAAGAGAAAGATCAATCAAAGCAAATGTTTGACAACATTTGAAATTAATAAACATTATCAAAAGTTATTCACTTAAAATTAGAGTTCTAATACGTTTTTCATTGACAAGAAAATATCACAAAAGTAAAGTCAAATTTCTACTAGGGAACTCAAAACCGAAAACTCTATCGATTAGAAAAAAAATGGTTACATATTCTTGATTTACTTTTAACGCAAGATTAACTTAAATAACTCTCTTCTAAAGATTAACAATCGGGTTAAAAATGGTCTGAAAACGATTAAATATAGTATGTTGACGATATGAAATTAAAAAGAACTCTAAATTCTCTACGCAAATTTCAAAGATTAACTTAAATTACCCACTTCTAAAGAATATGAATAGGGTTAAAAAAAGGTGTTAAAACTATTAAATAAAGTATGTAAATCAATGTAAAGTAAATCAAAAAGATTAATTTAAATTACTCACTTGTAAAAAATAACAATAGGGCTAAAAAAGATCTAAAAACTATTAAATAAAGTACGTTGACGATATGAAATTGAAAAGAACTCTAAATTCTCTACGAAAATTTCAAAGACAATCAAAAAGATTAACTTAAATTACTCACTTCTAAAGAATAACAACAGAGCTAAAAAAAGGTGTTAAAACTATTAAATAAAGTACGATGACGATATGAAATTGAAAAGAACTCTAAATTCTCTACGAAAATTTCAAAGACAATCAAAAAGATTAACTTAAATTACTCACTTCTAAAGAATAACAACAGAGCTAAAAAAAGGTGTTAAAACTATTAAATAAAGTACGTTGACGATATGAAATTGAAAAGAACTCTAAATTCTCTACTCGAATTTCAAAGCCAAAAGAAAAGATATTGTTGTGGCCTTCAAGTGGTTTGGGGTGATTTAAAAAATGTTTCGCCGAAAGATATGTTTAAATGGCCACTTAAAATTACGAAACGGGCTTTTCGGCGGAAGATGATATTATCCCCGAGGGATCCAAAAAGGACTGTGCCCAAAGATAGGTGAGATAGTTTTCCGTTTGAAAAGCATCCTTTGGCTAACGAAACTAAGGCGGGAAAGAAATAAAAAAAAACCCCCCAAAAGTCACACCCGCCTCGAAATGCGCCACTAAAATGCGCCGTTTCGTCCGGTTTAGCGGGGGACAAAACTGCCCACTCGACACGTGATTAACGCGCGCAATCCTTTATTATAGGTGCACCGGCCGGGCGTGAACACGGGCGTATAATTAACGCCAATTATCTGTGCCAATTTTCACAGCTAGCGCGACAATTTTACACCGATTTGTGCCCCGATTTTGCGCGTTGGTTTTGTTTTTTGTTGTTGTTTTTTTTGTTTGCATCCACCGCAGGCAGCTACAACTATTTTGCGTATGCTTGTTCCTGGTGGTTTTCGTTAATTTTCCTTTTTGGAACTCCCAGTTTTGGCACCGATTTCGGCACCTTTTTTTTGTGTTTTGTTAACGGGAGCTTGATTTATTTCAGCCTACAACCGTTTCGAGCGTGCAAACGAGCTGCAAAATGCGGTTCAGTAAAACCGGCACGTAACAACGACGCGGGCGCGGACAAATCTGCATAAATTACCACACGGGTCACCAATCGCTTGACTGGCAAATGGCAAGCCAGCCCTTCTTCGACAGAAGAAACCATTAAGCGAAAAAAAAAAAAAAAAGACACACGAAAGGATGGACGCACCGACGCTTTCGGGGTGACGATGTGTTTAATTGTGTGTTTACTTTCGCACCGAGCTGCTTACACTCACCACCCGCAGCACGCCAGCATTCGGCGAAGAAGCGAAAGAAGCGGTGGGGGGGGAGGGGGAGGAAACCACTATAAATAAAACGAGCATCCCCCCGGGCGAGCATAAATCGCACTGCGGCTAGACTGTGACTACGTAACGCCAGCAGCGCGCGGAACATCGGCAGATGATAGTAATCATAATTAAAACCATCACCACTAGCAACACCAGAAAACCCGCGTAGATTCGATAAGCACAGGCCACAAAAAGCGGGGTAGCTGATTTTGACAACTATCCTGGGAGGGAAAGGGCAATGGAAGGAAGTGGGGGAAATACCAAGTGCACGTGCAATCGTGCGCTGCGTCGGTCGCGTCAAAACAAAAATCGAAACACCACCATCGAAATTCGAACGGGTTCGTCGCCTGTACGCATCGGCCGTTTCGGGTGCAGTCTTTCGTTCCATTTCGCTCTGGAAGGTGATGCCGCTGATGATGATTATGATGAAAGTAAACTGTTCGCAACTCATTAATTGCCACCGGTTGGCCGGTTATAAGGGTGATAAAATAAAATGAAATGTTATAAACAATAAAATAAATATATTTTAATCGAAGTACCAGCGGTTGAAATTTTCTTTTTCCTCACAACCGTGCGGCTACAAATAGGTAAAAGCATCCGCAGCAAAATAACAATGCTATTTTCTATTTAACTAGCTGTAAGTTGTACAAAAACAATCTACTAAACAATCGAAATCGCTAGATAATTATCAATTATAAACCTTAAAAATTTGGAGCAATAAATATTTAAAAAATGACCGAAAAATGCATCAATCAAAATCTGATAAACTCACACAGCGTTCTCGGTCTTTCGTTAGATTTGGAATCAAAATGCAGCTAACAACTTCTATTTGTTTACTAAAATCTTAAAAATAAACAGCTTAAATTGTTCAAAGGACACTTTTTGGCAAAATAGGTTAATTACGATGGATTGGAAACCTTCCAGGATATTAAATTAATCAAATGCTACAAAGAGCACACGAACTAATATGCTTGTATGACGATAATTCAATCATACAGTGGTAGTTTTATTAATGGTTTTAAAATATTTAAGCTATTCTAATGTCATTAATACTGTGTTTTAAATATAAGGTGATGTACAATTTTAAGTTCCAATTCGATCCACTTGTATAAAACGTCTCATCCGTATCATTACAACACTTCCGAAGATTCACCACTGCCTGCTTGAGGCTCACTTTTCGTTGTCACTTTATGCAACTAGCCACGATCTTTCGCCAGGAGGCGCCTAAATTGCCCTGCTAGTACGGTAAATTACAAACGCGCCCGCATATGCGCCACTACCGATCGCAGGGCAGCTGCAATGCTTCTGCGTGCGAGAGGGTGGGTGAGGGGAGTGTGGAGGGGAGGACAAGGCCCACCGAACCAGGTGCCGAACCCGGTGACAAACGTAACGATGCCGGCTGTCAGCTGGGCCGTTTATTTATTTACCTTTATTTTTGCACTTTACGCGCGCGGGCTGAGAAGCGTTTTTTTTTTTTTTCTTCGGTTTCGGCATCCTGCGACCGTTCCGATGATTCCTGTCAGAACGAAAGCGAAAGCAGACGGGTTTATTTTTACGGCAAAAATCAAATTAATTACACCGGCCCGCTTCAAATGGGTCAAAAATCGTCAAAGTGCTCGTGCGTTCCGTAAAGTGACGATTTGAGTCTGGCAGACCGCCCGGTGCGCCAGGAGGTCCCTGGGAGGTCCGTCCGCCCAGCAGCTCGAGTGTGTGTAGGCGACGAAAAGGCGTGCGTGCACCAAAACAAACCCCCATCAGCGAGACGTTGAACGAGAAGGAACAAACAGGTCCTTGTGACAATTTTGTGAGGTTAGACCTCCCCGGGGGACCGGCGAGTGTTGACGGAAAGCTAAGCCAGCGCCGAGAAACGGAAAAAAAGGTAAAGCGGGGCCCTTATCTCGGTTGATCTTGCAATCAAGATATCAAATGACGGCATGCTAACGTCGTTAGAATCTGCAAGGAACTGCATACACATGTCTTCCTCTTATTTTTTACCGATTCTGCATCGTCAACAGACACGAATACAAACGGGAACATTATTTTTATATCTTCGCTAAAATGACAAGTAAACACGGTCCAGTACAAGCTTTACTCATTTATACATCGTACGTCAAACGGAAAATAGCACCACACGAACAAACATGTTTGTTTCGAGCGAAATATGATAAAACTTTCAAATAGTCTGAAAACGATCATACTCGCAATGGTAAAACGTAACTCTCTACAGTAAATAAAAGTGAAACCACGAGGAGGAATGTGGCGAACGCAATAAAAGCAATACGAACAAGCGTTACCAAGCACGGTAAGATTTGGACACACGGAAAGCGACATATCAATCGAATCGGTCACGAACGGGAAGAATGAATCGACGCAAAGGACACGGCGAATATTATTCGCATCGAAGGAGCGAGGATGCGGGGAAAACCGGACAACGACAGCAACAAAGAAAGAAGGAAACACGGCGGAGACAGCAGCTTCTGGGATCGGTGGCGGTCTAACGAGCGGGCTTTCGTCGATAGAGACATCAATTCGCTGCCGAAGCCGGAATGGAATGCTCCCGCTTGGCAAGTCCATCACTTGCCGCGTTCGATTCGATATTCGATGGAAGAAAAAAATGCAACCTGGTTATGGTTTTTGTGTAATCGCCTGGAATTTATAAGTGGAGCGATACAAAAACGGCTGCCGATTGCCTTGCGACGCGATTCTGCCAAATAGTTAAAACCGGTGTACAAATCGTCAGAGCTTGCGTGTGAAAAGGTTTACAGAAAGCGTTTCAAATAAATCCACATCAAAACCTCGAAAAACAAATGGATCAGTCATTCAACGGTGAATTTGCATTTAACGAAAACTATTTTGTAATTCCTTAAAGCAGGGGTCGGCATACAATTCTTACAAAAGGCCCAGAACATTACAAAGATACCGAAAGCGCGAGCCGGATACCTTAAATGAGAATTTAATGTTTTCAAAGTAGTTCTGAACCCTTTTGGATTCAGTATCAACTTTAAATAGATAAAGATAAAAGATAAAATACAGGAAAATTCATCATTAAACTTTTTAAAACATCTTCATATTTCTTTTCCTTGAACTTTGATCTTTTTTAATAATTACGTTTTGGTTCGTTGTACTGTTAATTAATTTCATTGATTGTACTTGAAATTTATTCTCTTTTCTCTCTTCTATTTCAAAGCATTTTGTTTATACTGGCTTACTCTCAATGGTGAAAATAACTCAGCTACAAGCATTTTTCAATATTGCGAGCCTTATTTTATATCGTATTGGGTATAAAAACTACATACCTTGAGTGTGGCTGTTTTGGATCCCAAGGAAACGAGTTTTTGGCCCCAGATTTTGGACGAAACTCATGAGACTAGAAAATGTTTACACGAGCAATAATGCAAATAATAGTCGTTCAACCATTTAAATTTTCATTTAACAAATCCGATAAAAATTGTGCTGGGTTTTTGTGGTTAAGGACCAACACTTTCTTTCGAGCCGGATAAAATCAGCCTCAAGGTCCAGACTTTGCCTTCCCCTGCCGTAAACTAACAACACATTAGAAACAAACAAAAATGGCCTGTAGTAAAAATTAAAAACATTTGATAACGCCAATTCAGCTTCAGCTAGCTCGCAAACTTCCCAGCGCGACTCACGTGATAAAACATACTGTCGATAGTGAAGACATCAGCACAACGGCCCGAAAAATCCCAACCCCATCGATCGGAAGTTGCCCTTGAGTGTGAGTTTTGTACTTCTTCAGACCAGAAAAAAGGGAGATTCGTTTGGTGATTAGCTAAAATAATTCAGAGATAGGAGAGAAGACGCAGGGGGGGGGGGGACTGATACGATCGGACACGTCTGAAACCGAAATGTGTATCTGACGTACACCCCTCAACCCCCCGCTGGTGTCCCGCTGTGTGTTTTCCGCCTGCTCGGTTGCTCGTTAGTCGGTCACCGGGACACGATGAAGATGTTCCGAGCGCCTGAGTCGTCCGTAGAAAAACCAAAACACACACACACGCACACGCACAGAGGAATCGGACCACCGGAGCACGCGAAGCAGATCCACAGCCCGATACGGAGCAAATTGCGGCTAAATTGGGCGATTCGAGTCGGAAAAACGCATCGCACACAAGCTGAAATGAATATCGAAAGCCTGCGCGTTTCGTAGACGGCGGAGAAAGAAAGGGGAAGCTGAGGAAATATGCATCATGAAGCTGCGAAAATTCCCTGTTCGGCTTTCCTACCATCAAAGATACCATTTATACTCTACCTGTTTATCGAAACGAATAATTTCAGCTTACTTTATTTATTTCACAATACGACAATCAAGTTTTCAATTCGGCAGGTTTATTTGGCCCTCCAATCTCCTACCCGCTCCGCGTGGTTTCCAGCCTTCGATTGGAGGACATCGTTCTTGGCCCAGCACGAACAACGTATTCAATCTCGCGATTTGTAAACCCCCCGCACAGCATGTTTCCCGTGTCCGCGCTTTTCTAGTCGATGCGCTGGAATGCACCTGAACCGAACGTGGTGGAAAAAGCAAAAACGTCGTCACTAGCGGGAACCCATTTCGATGCGCTTCCGAATGCCGGAACGCGTCCATAAATTGGCCCCCCGCCCGGTGTGAACTGACGAGCATCCCCGCGGTGCCGCCGTTTGCCTTCCTTCCGCGAGGGCTCCGCGGTAACGAATAAAATAAAGCCCCGCAGTAACAGCTTTCATCGGATTCATCGCGGGGTGCTAACTGCGGCTGAAGGCGATAATTCGCTGCTGTACATTAAAAAGTATTAAAGTGTCGTTTTACTAGAGGGCATCGGAGCGAACAGCGTCTTTAAGAAGCAATTACACACGTACAAACAGGATAAAAACGAACAAACATTCTCAGTTACTATTATAGTATACACACAGTATTATAATACTACAGTATTATAATACTATGGAAGTTAGTAAATATTTTAAATTTACTTTGGTTAAGTTTGATGTACCTATACTTAAACTGCAAACTGGAAAAACATACATTATTAATGAAGACACAAACAAAAGCACCAAAATCATTGAAAAGTGAAAGAAAACACAAAAAAATGTAGAAATTTAAACAGAAATGATGTATCTCTTGATTTTATCCATAGCTCATTTATATACAACCAAAGGTGGATCATTGAATGTACGAATGATCCAACTTATCCGAACTTAGCTTTGATATATGAAAGACAAATAGACAAATATATGATTGATGCACTAACGTAAATTAAAAGATCAGTTTAAAGATGTTGTTAAAGAAGAGGAAAATTCTCGGAATAATTTGAGGATACTGAAAAAAGGTTAGCAAAAGGATGGATTCCTACACATTTCCAAGTATAACAATTAAAAAATTAATAAAAAATAAAAAAATATAAAAATGCATTCAAAATAGAAAAATTACTTAAATGATGCTCTTGGTAAGTTATTGGTGTTTTCTCACGAAATAAAGCTTTGCAATTCAGACAATTGGCGATGAACACTTTTCAATGGAATAACATTAAGAGAAATTGAAGTTAAATTTGAACCCTTATTCAAAATGGTTGCTTTGATCCAAATTGAAAGTTTAAAAATTTTGAAATAAAAAACGAAATGATAAAAGTATGACATCATGAAATGAAACCCATTTCAACACAGTTACCATAAGAAAGTGTATCGAAAACTAGTTGTAAATGTTACCATGCGGGTTGGTCTATCCTTCGAGCGGTAAAACATCTTCATCTAAACTCGAGAGCACAAAAATGATAGAACATTCCAATCCGAGAATTCCAAGCGCGTAAGTAGCGAAAAAAAGGGACTTCCCGCCCGGAATGACGTGGCGCAAACGGCTGCACCGTTGGTGTCCGCGATAACGGAATCTCCTATTTTATTTTGTTGGTCCGAGGCCGAGTGTTCGGAACGTCATCCAGCGGAACCCGTTCGTCGGTAAAACTAAAAAGGGATTTGGAAAAAGGATTCGATCCTCCCGAGTCCCGCACGGTTTCGAGCGGTCCTGAAGTGCATTCCTTAGCGCTTCCTCACTCGTTTCCCCTCGCGGCGTTGCAGCCTTCAACCCACTTCGAAAGAAAGGTGTCCTGAAATGAGTTATAAAACGGTGAGCAATCATCATTACTAGAACCATTCGCAATAGCAAAAAGGGTTAACACAAAGAAAGTTGTTGTGAAGGAATATTTTCACGCAAATAAATTATATAAAATTGATGCATTGATGGTGCTTTCGGTCTCGCAATACGAATGGGAAAAACTAAAATCTCCAGCACGAATCGATTCTTACCGATCGACGCCACCCAGGGTTTGATTACCCCCTTCGCTCGAACGCTATCTTAATGCGGTTGCCTTCGATAGCGATTTGAAAAGGAAAGAAATTGGAACCGTTTACACGCCGTGCGCAAAGTGCGGTCCGTAATTTTTGTCTGTGTGGTCCAATCCAACACGCGCAGACTGGGGTCCTTCCGGGGCCGTGTGTAAAAAGGACCTACCTCGGAGCGTACGAAGAGGAAGAGACTCAGCAAGACTTTTGCCCCTCGGTGTGGACGCCCGTCACGCCGTATCACAGTGTGCGCACTGTACGGAAGCTGCCCGGGGTGTGCGAATGAAACGCCGGCGGTTCTAAATCGAATCCTTTCGATCATCTCCTCCGTTTTTTTTCCCAGCCGTAGTCCCGCACCTAATCGGCAGTTCGTTGCATTTATTTTTATTACGGGAGCGCGTTCTTTCCTTCTTTGATCCTGGAAGGGAAGAAAATGTGGAAAGAAGAAAGAGAAAATGCATATCGCATATCTCCGAACACGCAAATCACATCAAATCAACTAATTAAGTCATAAAAAGCACAAACTAAGCGGAGGCTCGGAGAACCGAGTGTGGAGTGTGGGTAGAACGTGTGCAGATTCGGGGATGACAAACACCAAACCAAGCAGGTAATTTTCTTAATGTAAACATATTTTCAAAAGCGACAAACTTATCGTCAAAAAATTAAAGAGGAACGGAAAAGAAATAGAGTAAGCGAAGATAGCAAATCAAAACCTCAACACCCAACCGTAGAGAGACTTTGATATTAAACTTCAAAACACAAACAAACAAATACCAAATACCAAGCAACTGTTAAACATTTACAATTCTAAAACAAGCGTTCGTCACCCCTGAATGAAAACGATGAAACGGAACAAAAACTGCTTCTAACTTCCCCTGTGGGGTTTGTTGCTGCTTTAGGGTGATGACGGCAGGCAACCGGAGTTGCGAATGTGATCGGTTCCACCGATGCCGGTGGTCGCTGGGAGTTACGAACTGCAAATGAACGGGAGGCAAATTGTAAATGTACCGTAAAGAAAATGCTCATCCTACCGCTTAGAAGAGGATGGCCGAGCACGACTTTTCTAAGCAGTTGCTTGGGGTCCCGAGCTTTCAATTATTTTATATATTTTTATATATAAAATTTTTATATTACTATTGGAATTATTTTTATTCTTTTACAACAATGTTGCTTGTTTAGCAAATGCTAGATGAGGTTATGAATTTACTTTTGAATGAAAGTAAATCAAGAATATGAAAATGTCAGAATGATCCAGCATTTCTGAATTGTGTTTTGACGCAAAACAGGTGCCGTAGTTTTTTAGGTTAAACTATGAGATTGATGCACAGGCGTAAATTAAAGTGATCAGTATTGAAATTTGATTAAAGAAGAGGAAAATGCTTACAATAGTTTTAGAATATAATAAATAGATATGAATTAGCAAAATTTGCTGCACATTTCCAAATATAGTAAATTTGGCTAACATTATTCGTGATTTTTCTTTTTTAAACATTTCAAAATTGTCCATCTTAAATCGCAACAACCATTAACCAACGAAATCATTAAGAAAATAAAATTAAATTACTTGTCCAATTGGTTCATACAAAATGATATTCGTCGAAAAAGATTCTCTTGTAAAAGTTATTGATGTTTTCGCATCAATTGAGGCTTTGCAAACCAGGGTTTTGGCAATGACATTTTTTCAATCAAATACCACTAAGGAAAATTGTACGTTAATTTAAATTTGATTCCTCATCAAAAATATGTGGTTTAATCTAAATTGAAATTTTATAAATGTTGGGATACAGTATTGAATGATGAAAGTATTGCATGTTTTTGGGGCTTCCAATTTATAGCTGCTTGGGGCCCCTAGAATGCTTAATCCACCTCTGCTTGCACCGCTTTTGATAAGTTACAAAGTAACAAACAAAGTATGGATTAAAATAAACTAAACGATATTTAGGCCAGCTCGTACTTTCCAATCGGAAACAAAGTGTAAACCCACGAGTGTTCTTATCAATGGATGATTGAGTACAGTAAAGCAGCATACAATGTACTTCGATGAATGAAGTTGTTCATTTGCGACAATTCCTTAACAACTTTCCCAAACGGAAATGCAAAAACCAGACGACGAAGACGCCCAACGCAAATGACAGCGCATCAATAGCCTGCGACGTCTGAGACGCCCCCTGTTGCAAACCTGCGAATGGAATAATCTGGCGTCTTGTGACCCACACGCACACACGCACACGCAGTCCCTAAAAGTGAGGTTGATACCTCCAAAAAAAAAAAAATACAGCGTAATACAGCGGACCTCCGGGCGCATATATGCGGGTACCTTGCAGGCTATCTCGGCTATCAACAAGACGCGATCGCTGATTTTATCGCAACGTAACGATTTTCGGTGCACCAAGCGGGAGAGGGCGAGTGCATCAGGTGTATCATTCGAAACTGACCGGTGCACATAAGCAACAACTACGCAAAAAAAAAACACAAAACAAAACAAAAAGAAAAAAGAATTGGCGAAACAGATAATCTCAGATAAGAATCGCCACGAGCAAATGATCCGGAACGGAACGACAACAGGCAAAGTCACGAAATCGGTCGCCAGCGGTGTCGTGGTGCCAACGTTTGGCCAGCTCCAGCTCCTGAGGTGGATTACTTTTTATTCGCAAAGTGTTTTTGTTATTTATTTTCGTTTTTTTTCGGACGTCAACCTACGGTGGGAGACATAACGCTGTCGAAAGGGTCGTGGACAGCCGGAAGCGGGGTGGAAATATACGACCGAACGTGTCGGACTCCCGGGTTCTCTCCCGGGTGGCATTCCCGAGTGGATCGAACGGCATCACTGGAAGCAACAGCTTGAGGCCACGCTCTTCTTCAATGTCTTCGTTAGACAAATCCTACTATAGTAATCCAACAAGGACCACTAAGTTCCTCTCAACGCATTCAGTTTTATGTGCTCTTTCCCTTAACCGAGCTTTTAGTTAACATACGAGAACTTTATACCTTTAATGCGAGGAACAATGATTAAATCGGTTTTTATCCTCTGTGCTCATCGGTTTGATTCGGTCTCCAATGATAGTTACTGTGCTGTATATTATAAACAGATGGAATGCCAAGTGGTTCAGTATTATGTCCACAAAACGGTTCAACGTCCACATTTAACTGTTTCTAATTGTTAGCGCTGCCAGAAAAGTATAGGAAATACAATCAAAGAAGGCTTAGTAAAATGACATGGAAAAGATTAGAAAAGAAATAGGGCAGTTGCAAGCAAGACTTTGAGAGAGGATGTTGTGGTGATAGTATTATTTTTTTAGGTTTATCGATGTAGTTTGATTGAAATTTGGTGAAATATAGCTGCCATTCGAACCATCTACTAAAAACAACTATTCCGTTACTTTCCGAGATAACACTTATCAATCACCTAAGCTTCGTATAATAAATTATTTCATAAACCGGGTTGCGATACTGTTGCGCCTAGAGGTATGCAACGGGTGACACATGGCGGCTGATACAATTCGTCCTTATTGGCATGGACATTCATACTGCATGTAATACGAAAACGATTATTTTATGCTTTAATAACAATAATTAAGTACACGGTAACATTATTTCAGCGATTGAAAGAATTCGGACACCGTAATTTGAAATCATTACAACCGCTGGTTTCATATCATCTTATATTCGAGCCACGAAAACTCGTTCGTGGAAGCTCAGTGCCTCATTATTATTACATTTTATCAATAGTCGCTGTTCAAAGATATGGTATCCTCGTTCGTATATTGTAATGTCTGTCAAGTGTGCTTCGGTGTTAGTGTTACGTGGGTGTATTTTGCTAACAGTGGCTATTACGATTCAATTCCCATATAATCATACCTACTTTCAACGATAACATTATCTTTTGATCTATCTTCGCCTCGCGGACAGTGTGTGGACTGTAGCGTTTCCGTTGCTTGATAATTGAAATCGGAAACCATCGTGATGATTTTAGTACGTTTGCCGACTAATACTGTTTCGAAAGCTGACGGCAGCTTGGTTGGTATCTTTCTGTCGCGTTTCGGTTGTAGGGGACCGCTGCGACGAGCATGTGGAAATTGTATGATATGTTTTATGTTCTGCACATATCGAAAGGGGGTTAAAAGAGAACAAACAAAAACTTCTCGACAAGGAATAGTGCAGTGTCGCACGAAACGGGAAAACAAACACAAATACTAATAAAGATAAAACAGGTGCAAAGTGTGCACCGTTAACGTTAGCCCGAGATGTTGGCCTAATCGGTGTAAATTTTGAACACGCGAATGTTCCGCCGTACGGCAACGGATGTTAGAATATTGCTACGCCCTCTAAATACTAGTATCGCAGTCTTTAAGTGATTTAAGATACGAGCAACACCTGAGCTAAACTACGCCGTTATCTAATACTACATCTTCTAAATCTCTTAAAAAAAACCGGCCACTACACTGCCGGATTTGCGGCAACGATTTTTCGCGAGCGGCACCGCTTCACCAGCAGCTCGATGGACCACGCCAGAATGCACAGGAAGATGCAGAACGACTGCGAGTGGATGCAGATCGCGTAGCTGTCGGTCCAGTCGCGGATCGCGCCGATCAACGGCCCAAAGGCGACGACGAACAACGCCTTGCCGACCATGTGCCAGCCGAACGCGGCCGGTAGCTTCTTCAGCGAAGAGTATTCGGACACGCACAGCGTGAAGTTGGCGAGTGCGATGCCGCGGAAGAAGCCGGTCACCGACAGCCAGATCATGACCTCGCTGTACGTGCGCTGGTGGGCGACAACTGTGCAACAAAAAGAAGTTTAGTTAGGTTCCGTTTCCCCGGTTCCAGGAACGCTTGGCGCGCTAAACTTACTCGAACGCGAGATCGCCACGAAGATGAGCGAAACCATGAAGATGTAGCGCTTTCGTAGCTTCAGCCGGTCGCCGATCGGTGGGACGATTATGCGCGCCGCGATGTCGGTCAGCGCCGACACCGACAGTACGAACGCCGTGTCGGTCTTGTCGAAGCCGAGGCTGGCCATAAAGAACGGCGTCACCATCTTGAAGTTCATCTCGGCCACGTAGAATATCGACAGGCCGAACAGGATGTTCAGGTAGATGCCGTCGCGCAGCAGCCCGACGTCCATCAGGGCGGTGAAGCGCTGCAGGAACGACACCTTCGGCTTCACCATCTCCAGTCCGAGCTCCGACTTGACCGTGTCGATGCGCTTCGGGCTGCGGGGCGGGAGGCGCGCGGCCGACGCCAGCCCAGACATGCCGGCGTGCGTGTTCACGCGCCGGATGATCTGATAATCGACGTCCTCCGCGTCGGTGTCGCCGGTCTAGAAAATATCGAACGAAAATTATCAAAAATGGTTCCTTAAGGCGATAATACGCTCCTCTTGCAATGAATTGTAACACCTGTTAAAAGTATTTCACTATGATTTTAAGAAGTTTAGAAACACAATGTACCGCTACTCTAACCTATGCAAGGGATGGAACAAATGGAAACCAATACGTAACGCTATATTAGTTGATCAAACTGAATCTTTTCCTCTTCGATGCGGAAGCCTGTTCTAAATGTATGCCAAGTGTTATTAGAAAATGTATTGAATCCTGCAATTCAATTTAATGTTTGTTTTGACCACGATGTATAAATCTATTGGTATGCCCAAGAACTGATTGATGGATTTGTATAAGTATTTGATACGTACGTCCACGTGGATGTGCAAGCAACTGCCGCTACCCGCAAAGTCCATTGTCGACAGCTGCGACACGACGGAAGCGCGTCGCTTGCGCAACGCCACGCTCATGCTCGCCGTTGACGCGATGCGCGGAAAGGACGGCCGGGTGCGCATTCCCGTGCCGGGCGTGCTGCCCCCATTCTGGACGCTCACGGACGAGGTGATGCGGGGAAAGGTGGGCCGTTTCGGCAGCCCTCCGGTAATGCTCGGCGATATGCCACCGCTGGCTGGCGTCGCACCAGCGCCACCACTGCTAATGGCCAGTGGCGACGGCGTGATTGGGGTGTTCGTGGACGCGGCGAGCGTTCCACCGTCCGACTGCTTGCGCTCGCTACCGACGCGCCGGGGAAACAGAAGCGAACGGATCTCCGGCAGCGAATCGTTATCGTCGTCCTCCTGCTCGAGGATAATGCCCATCGGGGGCGCCGTCTCGACGAGCTCGATGTCGACCTCCTCCTCCTTCAGATGCCACTTGATCGGCTGCAGTAGCATTGCACCGACCGTGGCGTGCATGGCGAGACCGCTCAGTACCAGCACCGCGCCCCGGAAGTCGTACAGCTCGAGCAGCATTCGTACCAGCTGTGGCATGATGAGCATTCCAAGGGCTGTGCCGGCCATCGAGAGGCCCACCGCCTGACCACGCTTCTTCGCGAAGTAGTGATTGAGTGCCACGAAGGCGGCCGACGTCGCCAGTCCCACGCCGATGCCTACAATGGTAAAACGAGAGCAAAAACGTTAGCATCGTTTCCCATCGGCCGTGGTGGTGGTGCTCCGCACTCTTCAGCCAGGGGCGCTAGCACTTTCTCCTCATGTACCGTTGATAACACTGTACGTGGCCAGTATGTGCGGCATGCTCGTTGCCGGCGACGTCAGGGCAAGCCCGAGCCCGCACAGTAGCGAGCCGGCGATGGCCACCTTGCGGTAGGAGAACTCCTTCAGCAGCGGCCCGACGAACAAACCGGACAGGTTCATCATCACGTCGAGCGTGCTGATTATGATGGCGGCACCGGTTGTGCCGACCTGCAGATCGTTCAGCAGGTCACCGAACAGCAGCCCAAACGACGGTTCGATCGAACGCGTGGCCAACTGGACGCAGGCAATGCAGAGCGCGGGGGGTGGGGGTGGCAGTAGAAGTGGTGCAGGTGGAGCAGGTGGTGGTGTAACAAAACAAAACAAAATCATCGGCCAGAGCCCACCGGAACGGAAATGGAAGGAAAGAGTGAAAAGAAATGCGAAAAGAAGTTTTAAAAACTAAAACACATAACAAACGAAATGATCGTCGAAAAGCTCAAGTACAAAGGTAAACCATAGACGCACTACGTTCAACACACTCTTTTCGATGCTCAACTCTACGCAATGAAACATACAGCGCATAACACATTCCAATAGCACATCTCACAATTTCTGTACATAACAACATTACAAAAGCTACACATGCAGATATAAATATTGAAACACTACAAAAATTGAACCTTGTTTTCTTCTTTGGGCGATTGGAAATTAACTCTTGTGGTATCATGTTAAATACGTGATTCACAACAGCTACGCTTTTTCTATTGCTTTCAGTGAGGACTTTTAGGCGGCTAAACAAATATTCATTCTCATTTCTAGATAGATATAAATCAGGTTTACGATGTATAACATAAATAAATAACATTAAACTGTTAAATGAAACATCCAAATGTTTCTGATTATTTCCAAGCAAAAATATTACTGTGATTATTTGTAAAACAGACGTATTTTGCAATTCTCTATATCGCAAACAAACAACTGGTTTGATAGTTGTATATCGCGATGTATCGCTAACGGGGGTTATTATAAATGTAAATCGGGAAACAAAGCTGTTAGTAGATATTTTGTGGGGCTTCACCAAACAAGCACGATCACGATATGAAAGCATGGCGCAGGCAAAATCAAAAGTGTCATTCCGATCGCGACGATGCAATCCGATTGCGTATCTGGTCCGAGGGGATTATGCCCATTTCAACTTCTCGACGGTAAACATCGCACCTTTTGCGCGAGGGTGTGAATTCTCGGTCCGGTGTTCCGCTTCCCGATCGAACGGATTAGCCCGTGGTTGACGATGTTGTTAGGCCGGCTCGAGAACCGAGCCGATGCGAGTGCATTGTTACCACGGAAGGTGTGTTAATTGTATCTAATAAGCACACGCAGGCAACCGAAATGCGAAATGATATTAAGCATCGTGTGTGGGTGTGTTACGGTTCTTCCGTTTCGTCTAGGGAATGGGTTCAACTGTAGCTACACAACGATACCGCTAACATCCAGATGTGTACGGTCTCTGGCTGGTCTCTGCCGTACTCACATTCACCAAACTAACTCCAAACGTGGCCATCCAGCCCCAGCCTCCGTCCGGGGCCACCTTTTTCGCGGCCTTGATAGTGTCCATAGCTGCGCTGCGTTCGTTTGCAGGCGACGATCAGCCCATCGGCTAACCCGATGGCCGTAATATTCCTTGTGCCCGCTAGGAGTTGACTGATGGGTTTGTACTCTCGTATTCGTTCGAGACAATCGTTTCGTTTCCTTGGTAAATCCTTTTACTTCTTTTGATCATTCGGTGTTGTAAAACCTACGACGACAGAAAGAAAACATTACATATTAATTCATCGTGAGGGACAAATGTAAAACATACATAAACACAAAACACTGTTCTCATTTTAGCAAATTTTCGCAAAATTCTCGTTTCGCTTACCAAAAGGCAACTAACCAAAAAGCACTGTTTCTGCAAAGTAACGCTCTCCACAACTGCACGACTCCACCGAGCCCGGTTGCGACTGATGGACAAATGTCATCCCTATCGTTTGCCGCGGGCAAACCGAAGTCATCAATTGCCTCTATTCCGTTATCATCGGACCCATGTGATACTTAATCCAATGACGACAACACAGCCGAGAGTAAAGCATACCACCGCAAAACCACAAGGAAACCTCGGCAGCATCATCAACAGCCGGCAAAGAAGGCGTGTGGGAGTGTCACGCGAGGGCAAACGACGGAGCGACAATCACCCGGGGCTCCTCGTTCTAACACGCGATGACTGGTGAGGAGCTCCTAACTGCGGATCGATGTGATAATAATTGATCAAATAAAGCGCAACCGCAGTCGATCGTTTTGATTCAGCCTTTGCTGTCCGCTTAACGAAAACGAGATCGATCCGGTATTTCACTATTTTTTCCGATTAATTTATCTTCCCTTCCCCCTGTTTGTTTCCATCGACAGTAACGCTCTAATGCGTCAGTTTTTTAAATATTGACGGCCATGCTGTTATCGTGATGGAATTGAGCATAAACTACGATGATGTGGACAAACGGGCCAAGCGATCGAATAAAACCGATAACGTCCTAAATTGGCCATAATTGAGGCACAGCAACGGGTTTTCCAACAGGTCCCGCACTGGCATGCCCACTGACATGTTGTTGCCGCCTGGACGGTCAGCGCCATCTAGAGTGTGCTAGGGGAAACTAGTAGCCGAGACATAAACGGTTGAGCGTAGTTTTTACTTTGATACTAAAATATAATTTAATAAAACAACTCTGCAACTACCCACAAACGAACCTACACCACCAGAGAACAGTATCAACAAGTGTCGAAACGTATGAATAACACAAAGTACAAATAATTGCACGTGCAAATAAATATAAAATTCCAAGGCCGCATTCATCAATAAATGCCACTTGCGTTGGCAGCACCCTTCGTGAAGGTATAGTTTGAAAAATTGTGCGCTTGGACAGGAAACTCGTCACAATTTGTCGAGTAGCGGATCAGTAGGCTGATGAGTAGATTAAAAAAGAATCATTCAACGCCAGCCGAAGGTTACGGGGCGAGTCGCAGTGCGGCGGCTGATAATGATCGGTTAATTGCTTCTCGCCGCGTAAGTCGAGCGAATCGGGAGACGAAGAAGCACGGGAAGCGACTCTACTGGAACGTTTACTCGATCAACTCGAGAAGACAAGATTTCAGTTAGGAAAACATAGGGTCATGAGTCAATGTTTTGCGCACGATCTCGTTCGAACCAGGTGAAACAAACGTCACACTTCATATTTCAGGGCTGCAAGTAAAACGAAAGCGCTAGGTAATTGAGTTTGGCATTTTCTAATGTGGAAGATGGGATGGCAGTTAACAGCGACGAGCGAGAGGAAGTGATCTAGCCTTGTGCAAGGGTTCCCCCATTCCAGTGGGGCCACAATATCTCCGATAATGGACCAATGATTGGTTGAGTCGCAGGCGCACGAGGAACACGTGGGATGTAACAAAACGCACGCAGTGAAACAAGTCACCGAGATACCAACGTCTCCGCCTATCGAAGATGGTATCTATGGACCGCCTATAATCTCTCTAGGCGCCCCTGGCCCCATTTAAAACTGTCTCGTTCGAATGGGCTATACACCCCGTCCTCCAGCATGCAATGTCTCCGTCGTGTCGTTCACAGAAAACAATCGAGATCAATCAATCAGAAGGAGATCAGATCACCAACATCGGCTCCAGTGACAACCCTCTGCACGATAGCAGGCTCCGGGAGCGACTCGCGTGCTGCTCGTTTTGTTTCTAGAGCTGGTGCCGATCACTGCGAAGGTCACCACAATTAAAACGGACTACGAAAGCCGTGCTAAGGTAATCCAACCTGCCTGTCTGGACTTTGAATACTACTCTGCCATGGCAAACCCTTCACTCTACGCTCGGAACGCTTATCAGAGGTACTCCACCAGTGGTATGTACCGATACTTCGCAAGGGAACTCTAGCAAACAACCACTCTCGACATCGAGATCCTCGGCCATGTGCGTGCAGGTCGGGAAGCGGGTCAGTTTGCACAGAGGGCAGCTTCAGGTTGACACGTTCGGCGGCAAACCAAAGGTGATGGGTTATTTGCATTCCTGTTGTGTGCCGCCGCTGCATCCTCTACTGAGGCGCACTGATAAGGACCTAAGCTGGACGCGGACGTGCCGAAACATGTTACTCCTCCCTAGGATACACTTACTCAGCTTTTAGGGCAGTAACGGGACGGTTTCAATGTGCCAATTTCTCGAAATACAAAAAAAAGGGCACCACTTCACTCTCGTCAACGTCAATAAAATCGAACGACACAGTCCGACTCATCGACCGGACAACAATCGATGTGCGTGGCGGCCACAGTGATAGCCTTCTGCGATAAAACCACTCGCCTGTGGCGACCTCTCGCTGTCCCCGAACGGCGACGAGCACGGGGTGACCTCTACGGGGTGCCAGATTGCCATTATCAACAATCCGTTGCCCGTTGCGTTGCGGGGAAGTCCGTTATCACCGAGGGAGAGAGAGAGAGAGAGACTTCCCATGGCCGATATCTGGACGCCATTGTGCCAAAATGTGTCACTTTGCATGAGCTGTACAAAAATGGGACGAAAATTACCCGCCCAAGGACCTGTCACTTTTGGAAACAGAATCGATTGCAAACTAAAAGCAAATTTCCTGATCAATCCTGATTGAGCTGTACATCCGTTAAGACATTACTTACCTATTCGTACGAATCGATGCGATGCTGATTAAAACTATAGGACTAATAATTCTATGCTCCACCTAAAAGCTCGGTTGATATGTTGCTGCAAAATATGTGGATTGTTGCGGTTGAACGATGGCAGGATTCTGCAGACCCTTTTTTTTTTGTTCGACACTTTCTTTTTTTCTTAGCGTTCTTCTCTACTTTTCGGTCCACGCAGCCGGTGCGATAAATTTTCCGATCATTTTCGTAGTTTTCAACACTGCCTGTTTTGCATTTGCTTTCACTCGTCAATGCGTGCACACACGGTAACACTAGCCTCGTATGGCTGATTCACGTCCGTACAGGTCTGTGGATGATAGGAGAGAAATAAAACGGTTAGAGTTGCACGATAAACTTATGCCACGAAGGTTTTCCATCCCCATTCGACCCAGTCAAAACAAAGTCTGCGCCTTATCGTCGTAGTCCGAACCGATTCTTGAAGGAAACGAGAGCGATGTGCCTCTGTTGCACTTTTGCACTTGCGAACACAATGTGCAATGCTGACATCGGCAGAAATGGTGCAAGAAGCGCATCAGAATGTTTATGTTCTGTACATGATGCACTAGAACTAACCGGACTGAACTAAACCTAGAACAAAACTAAACATAGCATTGCCACACGAACGAGCACGAGACATTTTTTCTGGCAATTTCCCGCGGCACGACCCGTACGAACTTCCTGTCGCCAATGATCTTGCAGTCAAGGTTTGACATCCACCGACGAACGTCAACGAAAATAGTTTTCGCGCGACCCACGAATTGCCGTGCGGAAAACTAAGCATCTAAGGCCCATGGTGAAGGTCTGCTGCCTTAGGTTCGTGAGCTCGAGGCGGAGGAAACGCATCTTATTATTTAAACATTCCCGGTTTTCCTTTTTTTTTTGTCAGGAAGCAACCATCTTGTTTGTCTGAAAGAAAATTTTGAAAAGCAGATTAATTTACCGATCGTTTTGTACAGGCATAAATTGAGACTTTACGATGTTTACCACTGGACCAATGATTGCATTTTGGTCCCCAACCGTTTTCCAAGCGTTGTTGAGAGGAACTGATCTTTATTCAAACGTCTCGATTGCCATTCGGCGACGATGTGACTTGCTTTAAAATGTCCGTTTGGAAAAGTATAATTATTTTAAAACAAACATCGACAAACATCGTCAAAGTAGAGCACAAAGTCCAACGGAAGCGTGGGTTTTTTCCTCAAAGAGCGTGGCGGGAAAACGACAGGCTGTGGGGGGAGAGAGTATCATGAATCAACCCTTTCCCCCTCCCAATATGCTCACCAACCCCGGGCGCGTGTGCCGGTGCAAACGGTTGTTTTTTTATTCGCCTCCCCACGGCGTCGCGAATGTTTAAGCTTTTATGATCGCCGTGCCGGTTTTCTTTTCTTTCCTTTTTCCGTGGCGTTTCTAATTTTAAGAACGCGACGCATGCGTCCGATTAAGACGCACGTTGGACGACTAGCGACACACCTGGTGTGTGGAAGCTGGTTAGAAGTGGTCGGCAAGCCGTTAAGACGAGCCGAAAATGGAATCAAGTTCAAGAACCGAGCAAGCAAGGAGGCATCAGCAGTGGGGTTCTACTTTCGAAGCTCAAAACAACCAAACCGCCGAAGCCCTAATTAGCCTCATAGTCGATGGTGGCTTCCGAAGAGGATTATGACGAATCGGTTTTGCCCTTTTGGGATGGGGGAGGAGAGAGGACGGAGCGAAAAAGGAAGTGGTTCCGACGTGCAAAGGCATTAGCTTTCGGCTAAGTGTATTTGCAAGCAATGCCATAACAGTTTAACGCCTTTTATGTGACCGACCAAACCTGACGCTAACGACAACAAGGTGGCTGGAGTTGGAGGAGAAGTGAAGACAAATATATTTGGAAGCAAAACTCTGAATTTGTTATTCGGTGACCCAATTTTTGTCGAACGATAATTCCGAATCGGATGCTGAAACTGTTCGCGTTTTGGTCTTCGCTAACGAAAACGCAAATCAGGACTCGAACAACGTAATTTTTTTACCGGAAGGTGGTCGCTCGACCACGCGTTTCCGTTAGTTAACGTCTTCTTCTTCGCGTCGCATGGATGGACCACGAGCTTTTGCGATGGTGGATGGCTTCGCGCAAGCCATTAACGTTATGCTGGAGCGTTTTGCGTGGCTGATTCCCAACAGCTGACTCGTGGTGGCGGGTTTGCTCCACGCGGGTACGCCTCAGTGATTTTCCCTTTAAATCCCCATTGCGAAAACAATCGCAACGCAAGTATCACTCACTTCCATTCCAGGCCGAATCATCGATCAGTCGGTTGGAAATAAATAAAATTCCAAGATCATCTCCGAGACTGCTGACAGTGCACAATCGGTCGACCCTTGGAATCGACTACTCACCCCCTTGCCTTCCAAGCCGAAACGGCACGGTTCATCGACACAGTAAACCGACACGCGAAAAACGACGGGCACGCGCGGCGGAAAACTAGACGGCACTGACTGACTGACTGTTCCGGATCCGGATCCCCGGGACGGTGACGGGGGTTTGCCTGTTGCCGGCGATTCGCTACTCACTACTGGCGCGCGCGCGCCCTTCGAACGATAAAACCCATCCGCGCGACAACACAACGGCGCGATTAGAAACGCCGCCGAGCGTGCGTGTGTTAGAGCGGGAGTGAGCGGGGCGCTAGATGGCAGATAGCATGCAGAAACAGATAGGTGGGAAAGAGAGAGGGAGAGAGAGAGAGAGCGGCATAGAAAGATAGCACACAGAGCCGTTTGAACGTTAGAAGAAGCGAAGAAACATTAGATACGCCTGCTGCTGGTGATGGGAAAACTCCTACAAGTTGAGAGCAGATCAGATCCAGCACTCTCAGACATCGATCACGTTAGATTAGAACAGGGGTCAACACACATTTCCTAAAAAGGGTCAAATGAGAGCGGGCCGGATACCTTACATGATGATTTAATGTTTTCAAAGTAACACTTAACCCTTTTGAATAGAGTACAAACTTTGTGAACAGAAAAGTTATATTAAAGATGAACTATAAGAAATTCCATCATCAACTTTTCTGAACATTATTATACTTATTTTCGAATAATTTTGATCTTTTTTTAATCAATACTAGGTTCGTTGTACTGTTAATTAATTTCTTTGATTGTACTTGACATTAATTCTGTACTCAAATTATTCTTAAGTAGTTTGGTTTTGCTTGCTTATAGTGAAAATAACTCAGCATTTTTCAATTCTTATATCGTAATGGGTATAAAAACTTCATTCCTTGAATGTAGCTGTTTTGAATGCCAAGTAAACGAGATTTTGGACAAGACTGGGACTTTTTAGCACGATCAATAATGCAGATATGGTAGAAGAATAAATAAAATAATAAAAGAAAATAAATCTTGATAAAAATAGGGATGAATTTTGGTATGAAGCACTGACATTTTCTTACAGACCGGATAAAATCAGTTGGCTGGCTAAACTTTGCCGACCCCTGCATTAGAGGATCGGATTCATTTATGTAACCGCAGCTCTGAAAGGCGTTCCCGAGAGAATGCAGAAGCAGCTCGCCTTAGGCAACTAACCAGTGTTGCGTAAGTAAAAGTGACGCAAGCATTTGCTCTCACACTTTTGAATCAAATCAAGTATTTTAAGCCAGGGGGTCGATCAGGTGAAACAAAGCTATACCTGCTTCCTATCCAACACAGAGTCCTAGTGTTCACTATCTATATTCAAAATATCTATTCGGTATGATGAACTTTTGACAGGCAAGGAAGATTTTTTATTTAACACTCCTATCAAATACACAGATGTATAAATTTTTAGCCCATGCATCAAGTATGCTTTCGATAGACTTTGCACCATTTTTTTTTCTCCGCCAGCTTCAAATGTTAAACACAAAAAGAAGCTTCTGGTTTGCGTAATAACTCGAGCTGTGGTGTAAGTAAACGTGGAGATTTGAGTTGTAAACGCGTGAGCAACGCAGCCGGAGTGATTCAATATGCCCATCCCTAGCTGGATGGAAGACGGTCGCCCTTTTCACCCGGGTCTTCTGGCCCGAAGCGCTATCGGCCTCACAGTGGAACGAATGGATGGCCAGAACTAGGCTCAAATTTAATTTATTTTGGCTAAATGGTAATTTAAAATTTATTTTAAAAACGTTTCACTTGATGATGCTTCATTTATTAATTACTTTGTCAGAAGACTGGTTTGTGCAAAAGTGTAACCTTCACGATATTTTAAAAAATCCATTGATAAAGCAGCTTCCCAGGAACTGCTAACTTTAACTTTAACTTGAAATTAGGGTACCCACTATCAAATCAGCTGTTCGCAGCATGGAGACCAACTAATCTCATGCGTGCCGATGCGAGGAGGTTCACCAAAAAAGTAGGTCATAAATACCGGTTAGCAATTTGAAACGATTCCCGATATAGAGTTTTTCGCCATTCCTGCCCGCACGGAAGATAATAGCAACACCCAACTTAAATTGGGCGTAAGGGTAAAGCCCACCCCCACCCTGGGGAATGGGGTGCTCTGTGCACAAACGGGCGTACGCTTGTTGGCATTACACAGCGTTTGATTTTTTGGAAATCGCTGATAAGAGGATTCACGACACGACAATCGATAACGGGCGGAGTGACGCGCGACACAATAGCATGCAAACAACCGTGGGAGACGGAGCTAATTTATCAAAAACAAACCATTATCCGTTCGAATGCTGTAATCGTAGCAAAGCAGAACAACCCCACGCCGGAACGCGAAGAAGAGGTACAGCCCGGGTCCGGGCTGTGGTAAGACTACAGCGCGCAAAATTACCATCGTTACCAGTCGTCCGCAAAAAGGCCATCGGTGTGACAGCAGACAAATACCGAGCTGTAACATCCGCTGTATCAACAAGTACCGGGGAAGGGACTCCCTGGTAGCTCTTTCTCTCTGCCCTACAGCCTCAGATGAGCGGTGGCAGTAGATTCTTCCCAAACGACAGCAAAAGCGTGCACCCATAGGTAGGCCAACACCACCAGCTACATCCTATGATAGGCGATAGTTCCTCACCACACCTGTGCACACGTCGCGTTTAAACAAAAAGGTCCCAAAAAGAATCGGCACCCCGGCCACCGGACACTAGAGGCTCGAGGTTCGTCGACACAACCGCACCAAGCAACCGGCAGTCACGTTCTGGGCGTATGATCAACCGGCGGCGATGGATTAGACGGCACGTATCGGCGAAGTGTTGCCGCTAGCACGGCCGACACCTTTTTTTTTGTGGATGGAGATGAGTACCCGAGCGCTTTTACGACTTGGATACTTGGACTTCAAAACGGCAAGGTAAAGGTCGCCCATGTCGTTTATCATCGTTTTTGCAAACGGCCAGCGGAGTAGCACTGAATGCCATCTCCCAGGGACGTATGGGCAATGTTATGACATCCCAGAATACTAAAAGTGTCTTCCACAAATCGAAAGTGTTACTTTCTGCTTACACTATTTGCTCCGTGAGGTTTTCGTAACCGAACTTCTCGGACGTCCAAAGTTTGCCGAGCGTGCCAAGCCCTAGCCTCCAATACGGTGTTTATGGCATCGATGCAGCGACCTTCCTCTGAAGTGCGGCATCGTGGGGATCATACGGCCATGTGGTGTTGAGTTGGCGATTTATACTTTGTAGGGCACGAGCGTTCGGTCCTTGCCTCGAGTGCACCCTGCCAAGCTTAAGCCTCAGTATACCTTGCAACGTGTACCGTGTGCGGTGTGCCAAAGTCAATCAATGAAATCATGTGACAACTGTGGGCCCACGGAAGGGCACATTTCGCACGCAAAGCAGAAGGTCCCGCGCACGTCACCGCAGCATGGTATCGGGGCGGCCTATCTTTCCACGCGGTCACACCAGAGAGATATAGAGAGGGAAAGAGAGAGAGCGCTCTAGCAAGGGAGCTCGGCTTAATAAGCAATCAATTTTGTAGCTCCAGCGAGTGTCGAACTGAGTGTCGGTGTGCGCCTCCTAAAACAACAAGAAGTGCATTGTAGTAGAGCTCGGCAGGGTGGCGCACGTGAAGGCGGTGACTGCGGTGAAGTCGCCGTTCAAGAGATTGGGTACACACTTGCAGCGTGGGGCTGATGATCGGCTCCAAGCACATTCGGTGGGGCTCCAGGCGTAGGTCAAACCCTACGGCCGTGTGATCTCTAGTGATTAGCGAATGCGAGCGGGCGGACGATAAGGCGGAATACACACCCGCAATACCCGCCGGGGGCGACGTAGGCACTCTAGCCCACGGCGTGCAAGATACTGTAGGCACAATCGCTGCCCTACACATCGAACGGGCAGCGCAAGAGGAGCTCGCGAGCGCACGCCCGACGGACGTATAATTGTGTAATTAATCGCGACAATCTGCTCAGTTTAGATTCCGGTCCTGGTAGCGGCGGGCGGCATTACCGCATCGGCATTTCGCTCGCGCTTCGATTATCTGCGCACCACCGGATGACCTGATTGGATCGGGATCGGGCAACACTGCGCGACGGCTCAACACACAGCGGGGCAGGAGAGCGTCAGAGAGCGAATCCTTTCACCGAAGCGCCATGAAACCGGACGCGTCCGGCTCGGACGACGACGCGGAGTACACCAACCAGGCCACCATGCGCATCGACGACCTGCAGCGAGGGAAGTACCCGGTTAAGATGCGACCGAAGCCGGTGAATGGCGATGTGCGGGTGCCAACAGCTAAAGTGCGACAGCATCCAAAACTACCGAAAAATCGGTCCCAGCTCGGCAGTGACTTCGTGGCGCCGGACGGAGGCTGGGGCTGGATGGTGGTCCTGGCGGCCGGATTTTCCAACGTGAGTAGAACGAACCGGGCAATTAACAGCTGCTTGATCAAATAGAGTTGTGTTGCTCACAGTCAGATGCCCTCTTGATGAGTCGTGATGTTACGGATTCATGAACTTTTAAAACGACCATACATCGTTTTACAAACCAATATTTAAGTCTGGTAGATGTCTTCGACGATACTTGACGACCGTACAAGTTAAGATGAAGTATCTCCTTTGAGACGGCATATCTCCAACAATACCAGAAAGGACGGCCATAACCAGACGATCTTTTATAACACGAACAGCAGTTCTCGACGCTGTGCGCTAATGGCCAAACAACGCGAACTTATTTCCTGTCATGATCGAACATTCTGGTTCTGATCTTCCACTCTGGGACAAGGGAGATACAGCTGTTCGCCGGTTAACAACACAAGGAATTTGCTGGACTTGAATGTTGATGTGTCAAACACTCCAAGATTTACCAAAGAATCGTAAAATGTCAATTGGAGGAGTTGTAGAATTTGATGTCGGTGTGTTTGTTTTGTTTTGGTCAACAGATCCATCCATCTGGAGGGTCATGGATCGTTAAGATTCACGAGCTCTTGGATCGAACGCGAATGAATTTCAGTTCTCGAACAATCGCACAAGACACAACTCTACTATCAAACAATCTCCTCCTCCTTTTCCTCGTCCCTCTTCGCAGCTCTGCACCTTTCCGGTGCTGCAGCAGTTTGGGCTACTGTTCAAGGAGCGCATGTCCGAACTCTCGATCAACGCGTCCGAGGTGACGACCATCATCAACACCCACTCGGCGCTGACATCGATCGTCGGGCTGGCGAACGGGCCCATGTTCCGCCGGTTCACCTACCGCCAGGTGGCGTTCTTCGGCGCACTGCTCGTCGGTGTGGCCGTCACGCTGACCGCGCTGGCGAGCAGTTTCACCGGCTACATGCTCACCTTCGCCATCCTGTACGGTGCCGGTGTCGGCATCAACGCGTCGGCGAACTCGCTCGCCCTCAACACGTACTTCAAGCAGAAGCGCCGCATTGCCACCGGCTTCGCCTGGACCCTGACTGGCTTGGGACCGATTGTGGCGCCCCATCTCATCACGCTGCTACAGCGCCACTTCGGCACCAACGGCACGGTACTGTTGTTCGGCGGGTTCGCGATGAACGCCGTAGCCTTGGCCCTGCTGTACCAGCCGGTCCAGTGGCACGCTCGGACACCCGTCCCGACCGGCGATGACCCCAACCTGCCGGCGACGCCGGCACCGAGCGCTCGCTGCAGCTACTGCCAGAGTGCGCACGACCCCCGGGGAGTTCCGTTCAACACGCTCCCGATCGAGCGTAGCCGGCAGGAACTGCTCGGGTATGACGCGGTGGTGGAGACCGGCACACCGATGCTGTCCCGCGCCAACGATGGCTGGTACTCGCGCAGCTCGCTCCGGTCACTGTACGGATCGCGCCTCAGTCTCACCACACCGCGCTACCTTTCGCTGCGACCCTCGATGCTCAACCTGGGCGACGTGAAGACGTACGTCGCAAGCCCGGCCGGGGTGGCGGTAGGCAAGGTCACCATCGACGAGTGCCACACGGAGGACTGCCCGACCGTGCAGGCCGAGCATGAGCCCCTTCGTCGGCCCACGATCGTGGAAGGCCTGGACACTACCGGCGGCGGGTACCACGGCCCGCCCAAGGCTTCGACCGTGGCGGCCAATCTGTCCAGCCTGGCGTCCTCCAATACACCGCCAGCACTGCCGCGCAAACGCGACAACCCGCCTGGAACTGGCGAAAAGGATGTCCTCAAGCAGGCGTCCAAGCGGCTCGCCCAGCTGGTCGAGGACTCCAAGCGCACCTGCACCTGCTCCGAGGTGCTCAAGTCACTCATGGCCGACGATGGGCAGCAGCAGCCGGCAGAACCGCCGCCTCTAACGCTGCTCCAGCGCATTGCCATCTTCTTCGACCTCGACCTACTGCGAGACTTCGTCTACCTCAACATCATGGTCGGCATCACGCTAGCGAACTTCGCCGAGCTGAACTTCTCCATCCTGACGCCGTTCGTGCTGGCCGACTTCGGCTGCACGCGGGACCAGATCGCCATGGCCATGTCGGTGCTCGGCGTCACGGACATCACCTGCCGGTGCATCATACCGCTGCTGGCCGAGCGCATCAGCTGGCAGAATCGCACGTTCTTCCTGATCGGCGTTATCAACATGGCGCTCGGGCGCATCGGTAAGTTGTACAGCAGCCGGCGCGTCACTTCGCCACGGCCTAACCTCAACCTCTTTCGCCCACCCAGTGCTGGCCCACTTTCACAGCTACCCGGTAGTGCTGACCGTTGCCTGCTGGATCGGGTTCAACAAGGGCCTACGGACGGTCTTCATGGCCCTGGCCATCCCGTCCCACGTATCCCTCGATCGGCTGCCCGGTGCCACCGGCATCCATCTCCTTTTCGCCGGTCTATTCTACTTCTTCGTCGGACCGCTTGTCGGTAAGTTGCACACCGTACCACCACGAGGACCTGCAGCCAACAACTTGCACAACACTGTTCCTCCGGCAACAACTGTCAGCGATGGCGCTAGACACACTACACGAGCTACTTGGGTCTTCTCGTTACTAAATAATGCAAATCGCGGTCATTCGCTACCATCGGATGTTGTTTACATACGAATGTGGCAGAGCTGTCCAACTTTGGTGTGGATGGCCGGAAATTTCATGGTGACTACCCTTGTGCCATGGTGACTACCCTTCGATTCCATCGTAACCGTTTTGAGAAAGATGTGTTTTTGCAAGAACGAACCGTGAACTGAGGAAGAAGTTGTGAGATCCACTTCCAAGCCTGCCATCAGCGGGTATTACGAACGGCTAATCTCCTAAAAGGTCAGGTGACACGCAACTCTCCTCAGAGGGAGGACATTTTAAAAAGAAAACGAAACCTCCACCTACTTTCTCCGTTTCGTTCCTGGTTTCGCTCTGTTTTCAAAGATATAAGACACGAGACCAGCAGGTGTCTCACCAAGTGTCTGACACATCCCAGCCGTCGCACGTGTTGTGGGGGAAGTGCTTTGAAGATAGTCACTTGTCGATCGAAATTTGAAGTGATCGAACCAGAAGTACTTGAAATAAATAGTAGAAGTATAGAGTAAGCAGCATACTATTTTAAAGCCGTTTAAAAGAAAAGTGTCTTTATCAGACCTGATAGAAAATGGATTGGATGTTCTTATGTGGGCTGGAAAAAACATAGTCAACAGCATATTACCTCAGTTTTCCCTACATATTTTCGTCTGCAGTAAGGCTGATGATGTATAGTGGGAAAACTAAGTGTAAAGTAGATGGAGTGAAATAATGCTTCTATTCAAAGTACTCTTCTCTACAGAATTCACAACTATCTTTTCCCTAATCAAAAAAACTAAGCAAACCAGTTCTGGTTCGACAGCCCTGTCGATGCAACAAAAAAAGAGTCGCCGATCGATAATGACTTTACGGCGCACAGTGATTTCTTGGCATTTTGCACCCCAACAGAGACGACGCGCGTCTTCATGCCCTCGATAATCACATTACATTATTGCGCTTGCCCCTCCCATCGCGCCTCCCTGCCCGTCGAGCGTCCCTCCGGAAGCCGGTTGGAAAATCAATATTTCGCCTCTGAAATGAACGTCCCAATGCCAGTGTGAAGCTACTACTGCGTGGGACGTGGAAAAACCGGTTTGTTGCAAAGTTGAGCACTACCTCATCATCGGGCCCCATGACAACCGAATTCATTGTGTGGTGGAGCTCGCAGGAACAGGCCGTCGACTAATTAGCAGTTGTGTGATGTAAACAACTTACTCGGAACACTTAGCCTGGCGTCTGCACGTCTGCAAGCATCCTCCAGCTGCACCTTTAAGGTGAGCCACCGTTGTTCGTTCGCGGGAAAAGAATACTTTGTTCGCCGTCTTTATGTTTTCCTATGAACACTACGAAGAACACGCACCGCGAGACGAGCAACAGATGATACTGAAGTATCGAAAGTGCAGCCAAACAAATTGACAGCTCACTCGATCGATCATCTGACGGGACGGTTGGCGTGTGCGTGATGTTCGCGGAGACGCCGCGGGGACGCAGCGATTCTGAAAACAGTCGCGTTCCGACACACAGACCCACAGGGCTAACAAAGGCCATCACCATAAGAGACGAGCACATGTTCTTGAAGCATGCGGTTTTGCCATTCGCAAGCTCTTGCTTGATACCCTTGAACTTTGACCCGTATACATAACCTAGGATAACAAAAATAAGCTAAACCTAATGCTGCAGAAAGGGGAATCAGGGGCAAAATTAAATATTTCACATACAAGCAGAGTGAATGAATGTGAATGTGCGTTTCCTCCGTTTTTATGCAAACATGTATAATTATTTCTTTGGCCGAGCTTAAAGGGCTACGATTGGTTCTGCGAAACACGTTATATATACTTTTGTTTCAAATATGCTAATGAACCCTAGATGAAGATGGATTAAACTCACACTTTACAAACACACGAAATGTCGTCACAAGATTTCATCCTTAAGCTGTATTGCGTAAGCCATTATTTTGGAGTTTTTTTTAACAAAATTTCAATAACCACGTGCAATTATTCCTCTTCTTTTTACCTCACGATGGAAAAAATTGTATGGCAATGTTTAAACAGCCTTTTACTAGGGTGCAACGAGACATACAATCAGCATGATGCAACTCCCTAAATATTGCACCTAGAAAAGGAACCTAAAATGGCCAGCTCTATCGTTTCAGGATACACCTTGTAGTAAATATAATTCCATAAAGATAGAGACAATTGCCGTAGTCAATATTGGGAGACACTTTTTTTTGATAATAACCCTTGATTTAACGCAAACACATGTGACGGTTTGTTTCACAACTAAAAATCACCATTCCAAAAACTGGCCTACCGATTGCTCGACAGAACCACACTTTCAAACACACTCCAGTCTCGTGACTCGATGAGGCACATTGTGTTTTAAAATATAATAAAAAATATCAGCACGGTTGATAACTAGCAGACCATGATGGCGAAAATGGTGGCGCATGGTGAGGTTCGTTGCACTCGCATAGAATAGCGCTGTTCTCGAACTGTAGAGCCAAAACCAAAATGGATGAGCCTGATCAAACTGGTGTTCTGTTCGGTGAACAATTGTAAAATTACTGTCACACGCTGGATCGATAGCTGGAAGTGAGTTTAAGCGAGAGTTCAAAGGCACACGGATAAGACAAAGGAGACAAAGAACGGCTCTTAGGATGAACCGCGGGTGGCGCCGGGAAAACCTGCTGCCGTCTCGAAGAAAGGCACCGAGCTAAGAAAGTGTAAAACCCGTACCGTGGAGTAACTTTTCCGCCAAACCGCAGCACAGCTGATGTGCACATGACGCGCACCAGCGAAAGAGGATGCGGGAAAAAACAATCGTACGGACGCACCCATACTGCCAAGGCGAAGGGGCCCACGGACTTCTCCAGCAAACGAGCAAGGGACATGAACCGCGAACCGTATGGCTTGTGTGTGGCTCGACGATGGCGGCGCTTTGCAAAACTGTCGGCAATTATGGCCACACGCGGCGGGGGCAATGAACCGAACGGGGATTTATTTCGGCAGCTAAATCCTCTCCCCGCATAAGCGAATTTAACTGCGACCAGCTTTACTTTTTCACTTTCGCTTGTAACACTAGCGTCTTGTAGGAAGAGAAATTTGGCGGCATGAATTAAGGAAGTACGTACCGTTTTCCAGTCGGCATTGCTACGCTCGACGCTACACTTGCTTCGCACTGGTTTCACTGGCCGTTTTCCATCCGGTCCGTACCCGATGAGCCATTCTTTTACTTTTAGCCGACTTCTGCAAATGCTTCCACATGCGCACACGCGCCGCTTAAGGCACACTGGCGGATCGTTTACGGTGAACGCTTATATCTAGAACGAACGCACGCACACACCGCTCGTTGAGCATGAAGCATCATCTTTGCGCACGCACACCGGCGCGCACGACCGATGCTGCCGACACATATGTTTTCTCTCCTCTTCTTAAAAACCATGCCATGTTGCGGCCCGAGCCTTCAAGTTCCTGGTCCACATGATCGGAGCCTCGCTGGGAACGGACTGTCAAAACGGACGATGAGAAAGCCTGGTCGACCACCGCTGTGCCATTGTCTGAACGTGCCTCATTTGTGCTAGGTCCGGGCAAGTTGATCCTTGCCAATCTGGAAACAGCTGTGTCAAAGATTTTTAACCCTTATGTCTACGACCAAAACATAATTCTGCCTGTTAGCCATAATACTCAACCTGATGTACATTATAACTAACAGAAACAATACGCAAAAAATATAGCAATCGAAAAACAGAGAACAAGTTGGGTTTAAAAGGCAGAATGGTAGGAAAAATTAAAATTAAAATAAATGTTTTCTAAGACCACGTTCTTCGCTTCATATCCATCACAGGCTTTGTGCGAGATGCGACCAACTACGCGACCACACTGCACGTGCTGAATATCGCCACGTTCGCGATGGCAATCAGCTGGTGTCTGGAGATGTACTATTTCACACCCCGCCAGCGCCAGCGGCAGGCAGCGACGAAGTCGCCGAGCTGAGAGACCTCCCCGCTGCTGGAAGGTGAATAAAACAAGGGTGCATTTACTACAAGTAGGTCTATCTAGCATCTAAGAAGGTTGTCTGGCGCTAAAGCCCTCCAGCATCTAATCTAGTAGCGTTAGTTGCTGCGATGAATTGTATATCTAGTGCAGTTATCTACCGGCATATATGTAGCCTAAGCATCTTTATAGCTGTGTAAAATATAACTTATATATACATCAAATCATTTTAAAATGGTTTTTCATTTTGCAATTATCATACCTACGTTGACTACTAATGGGAAGAAAACCAGACCAGAGCAAGAAGCACATTGGAGTTGAAAGCGAAAGAAACCTATAAGACATGACATACTCCATTGTTCCTTATCCATTCCCTGGTGTATGTTCATTTCTATGAATTCCAGAAATCACACGATTGAACGTTAGTGGTGAAATTTATTGCTCCAAGCTGAAAACGTCACTAGTAACGGTAATGTTCCGGTTTGTACGGCCCGTCCACCGGCAGGTTCAGGTAGTCCGACTGGTGCTTGGTCAGCTTGGTCAGCTTAACGCCCAGCTTGTCCAGATGGAGGGCGGCCACCTCCTCGTCCAGCGTCTTCGGCAGCACGTGCACACCGACGGCGTACTGCTCCCGGTTTGTCCAAAGTTCGATCTGTGCCAGCACCTGGTTGGTGAACGAGTTCGACATGACGAAGCTGGAGTGGCCCATGGCACAGCCAAGGTTCACCAGGCGACCTTCGGCGAGCAGGATGATGTGGTTGCCGTTCGCCAGCCGGTACCGGTCGACCTGGGGCTTGATGTTGACCTTCTCCAGTGCGTTCTTCTCGAGCCAGGTCACGTCCAGCTCGCAGTCAAAGTGCCCGATGTTGCACACGATCGAGTCGTCCTTCATGTTGAGGAAGTGCTCGCCGACGATGATATCCGTGCAACCGGTCGTGGTGACGAAGATCTGTGCCTCGCGGCTCGCCTCTTCCATCGTCGTCACCTCGTACCCCTCCATGGCCGCCTGCAGGGCGTTGATGGGGTCGATCTCGGTCACCAGCACACGCCCGCCGGAGCCTCGCAGTGCC
Source organism: Anopheles coustani (assembly GCF_943734705.1). NCBI lineage: Eukaryota > Metazoa > Arthropoda > Insecta > Diptera > Culicidae > Anopheles > Anopheles coustani. Next base: position 6,079,294 of record NC_071290.1, read on the forward strand.
TGGGCGCATCCTTTACCGACGTCGCCGTAGCCGGCAACAACGCACACCTTGCCCGCAATCATCACGTCCGTCGCGCGCTTGATACCGTCCAGCAGCGACTCCCGGCAGCCGTACAGGTTGTCGAACTTGCTCTTCGTGACGGAATCGTTCACGTTGATCGCCGGCATGCCCAGGCGATCCTCGCGGAACATCTTGTACAGGTTGTGGACGCCGGTCGTGGTCTCCTCGCTTAGGCCGCGAATCTCCCCAAGCAGCTCCGGGTGCTCGGCGTGTACCAGGTTCGTTAGGTCGCCTCCGTCGTCCAGGATCATGTTCAGCGGCTTGCCGTCCGGGAAGATGAGCGTCTGCCGGATGCACCACAAATACTCCTCGTCGGTTTCACCCTTCCACGCGTACACCGGGACACCCGCCTTGGCCATTGCGGCGGCCGCATGATCCTGCGTGCTGAAGATATTGCAGCTGCTCCACTGAACCTAAAATACAAAAGCAAGATTAGCATATTCATAGCTTGCAATCAGATGGGCGATGGGCAACAAAACGTGTCTAAGATAGGTTTCTCATTGAGTACACTTCGTCACTCAACGTATACAAAAATATGTCGACAAAAAAACATACGACATTCTTGATCGTTACTTTGTGCGTCACTAGCAGCACGGGTCGAAGCTGTTTTGGTTTCGTTATTTCCCAATCTCCCCATGAGGTGTCCATAGGAAAACGTTCAACTCATCCGGCGAGCGGGTCAAGGCTTCCCAGGGAAAAGGTTATCAGCACTTCCGCATCGTCTGTTACGTTGCGAGCCGTCAAAACCATGCTACTTTGGGGTGGCAACATTGATTCGCTAACCGTACCGCGCTGGGCCAAGCCAGGGGGTCATCGTTGTTTCGAGATAGTTTTGTGCCCGTTTGGTCAGTTTGTTGTTCGGCAACGTACCTCCGCGCCGAGCTCTATCAGCGTTTCGATCAACACGGCAGTCTGGATGGTCATATGCAGGCAGCCGGCGATTCGGGCACCCTTCAGGATCTTCAGCGGGCCGTACTTGGCGCGGCACGCCATCAGGCCGGGCATTTCGTTTTCGGCCAGAATGATTTCCTTCCGCCCGAACTCGGCCAGCGAGATGTCGGCTGGTGAAGCGGCAGACAAACAGAAACGAATAAAAAAGAAAACAAATTCAATAAGAACATTTAGCGAGAATTATTACGTTACAAACATTACCCGTGCAATAACACCTCTTATCAACAGTATTTCGATCGCGATTAGTCGATCAGTTTAACATAGTCTTTTCGAAGAAAATGAATATTTTTAATAACTTTAACTTTCAATAAACAGCGTTATTTTAAGAATACCATCTGCACATCGATTTCCAATTGTAATATGCTACTGATTTTAACACAAAACTCAAACTTCTGTTAAGATGATCGTTTAACATTTTCAAATCCCTTCCCAAAAAGCCGTTATCAGTCTTGAACACTATCGTACTTACCGACTTTGTACTGTGGTTTCGACATTTCCAGGGAATGTTTGATCGAATGTTGCTGGATGCTGCTTTGATTGATGCACTATCTATCCGCTAGGATTTCACCACAGTACGTCGCTGCTTCCAGTGTCCGGAGGAAAACGTGTGTTGCCTCCACGGTGCCGGTAGACTAAGTGACCTGCCTCGCCACATGTCGTGCAGGAGGTAAACTTTCCTCAAGTTGCGGTTCAGAAGAAGCGCGAGTTTTCTTCGCGATTATCTCTGAATCGTCAAGCGTGTGACAGCTGGTGCTGACAGTTGACTTGCAGCACGCTGTGTTGCGTCGTGTCAGGCAGCCTTTATGCTCGAGGTACGGAGAAGCTTTAACCGTTTATACCAATTTCGGTGGTCGAGAGACATTGTACGTATAGCATTTGCCTAGCAAAAATTTGAATTAATTTATATTTAATTGCACGTAAAGAAATCTATGGCCTTCAGTGTTGATGAAATGTTGCAACAACTGTAACGGAAGGACATTTAAATTCAGCTGTTCCCTGCAGCTGGAAGCATAAACTGAAAGTCTTATAAGAAACCCCATACCTGAGGCCCAGCACTACATAATCCAACTGGATACACCAAACCATGAAGGCTCGTCTGCCCCGCCCAATGTTACCGCGTAAAACTGCCGGAAGCAATGCCAGACACGTTGCGTCTGCATTTTTGCAAAATACAAAACGAGCTACTTAAGGCAATTTCACTAGAAAGTTAATCGTAAAATGTTTTCATTCAGCATCAACCAAAAGAACTCGTCCCTTTTAGGAGCCATCTGACGTCATAGTGGTTGTGTAGGTGCCATATTTTTATGCCATGCTACGCGACCGCGCGCACAACATTACTACTACGGGTACACTGTCGTATATGGATACAAACCAAGGTGGATATAAAGTGAGAGGTGGGACTATAGCATCGGTTTAGCAGGCATTATAATTTCTTTCTTTTGAAAGAATTTTCATCAAGCCATACAAAAACGGATATGGTATGAGAGAAAAGTGCAAAACCCTACCAAAATAAATAAAATATTCGCTCTAAAACTGTATGTCATAAATGGCATTCTGGCACCCTCCGGTATTACGAACTGCTGACCACTGATCTATAATATACCGTCTTTCGGTTACAGAAACTCTCTTCCGAGAGAAGCTAAGTGATTTTGGACCACATACACAAATAGACTAAATTTTGTAATTTTATTTTTCACAGAATCTATATGATTGAGATGAACCAATCTCCAACAAAATTGTTCCTTTCGGATCGGAAAACGGACTTTTCGTTTTTGATTTGCTACACCATTTCGAATAATTGAGGGTGTTTTAATTGAGAGGACGAAAACGACAGAAACTGTCACATTTCTCGACACGATCCCATACAAAAGGCAAACAACACCTTTGAAAAAAGCGAAAAAATGGCTACCCACGTCGTTTTGTTTCCGTGCATCGTCTCGACACGTCGTTTTGGGTCGTCGAGACGGCCAGCCATTTTTTCGCTTTTTTCAAAGTGTTGTTTACCTTTTGTATGGGACCGCGTCGAGAAATCTGACAGTTTCTATCGTTTCCGTCCTCCCAATTAAAATACCCTCAAATGTAATTTTTAAGAAAAGAAGACTGTCAAATTGACGTTTCTCGGTATCATAAAGCGTCAAAGTATGGAACTATTAAGATTGAGATGCTATTGAAACAACTTTCTGTGCATAACACAAAGTTTTAACACACAGCTTTATTGACACGCGGTCCGCATTGGACCGTAATGGCGGACCTTTGAGACAACCTGGAGGTTATGAAAACCTTGATAATAACGATAGTGTGTGTGTGAGACACGGCGAGCGGCCGAGCATAAGAGGACCGTTGCGGCGTTCGGCAATCGTACCGATCAGTCCGCTTCGTTAGTTAGTGCTGGGCGTACGATTCTGCCGGGCACGCGAGGAAATAATCCTAGAGCTCCTGGGAGCGAGCGAGTTTTCCCTTCCCGTCCCTCAGAAGGCAGCGCCTCCCTTCAGTGGTACTTGCAGGGATCGAGGAGGCGTAAGTGTGCAGTTGCGAGCAAAGTTAAATCAGTGTAAATAAGTTCGGACACGGATCCAAAGTCACGCAGCATTCGCACATCCGACCGATCGGTGTGCTTCAGTGTTCAGTCGAGTGCGACCGCTTCGAACGGGACAATCAACAAACAACCACCGCAGACCGAAAAGCAGAACGTGGGAGAGGGACAGGGAGGGCGTTAAAATATAAAACTTTTTGAAAATGCCCATCATTTTCCAGAAGCCCCGGTAAAACGGGTTTCTGAGGCGAACCGCATTTTCTACCAACCGTCGACTTGGACAAGCCGAAGTGAAATTGTATAGTCACTACAATTCGTGTGTCGTTCTCACTGGAAAGGAATATTCCACCAATGGATTCTTGGAAACTGGGCGAATTCATAAGTTGCTAATGGTTCCGGTAATTAGCGAGGGTTTCACATATCCATAGAGGCAAGAACAACACCATCTGGCTGGTGAAGACATTTATAAAAGTTTTACACGCATGAAACAACCTTCAAAAGCTCCGTACCTTTTCATACCGCCAGTTGTTGGACTCGAACTGTTCCCGCAACTGCACAGCTCGTTGCGTTGTGACGCCTTCGGGGCGTTTACAGTTCCGGCCAGAGGAAACCTTCCAAGTAAGAGCCCGAAAATTGACCGGTCAAAACCTCTGGCCCAGCACGAGTTCGAAGGAATAGTTGGCGAGGAGTTGTGCAGTTGAATCTTAAAGAAATGTACCATTTTTGAAGCGCTGCTGCTATATGGTTGAAGTCTCTCAGGTGTGTCTAGTCGGCAGCAGCCAGCGCCTTGCTTCGGTGCTTTTGTACAAACACACGCGCAAAGCCACGTACGTCCGCGAGCTTCATCTCACCTACATTCATTGAAGCGCTTTTTTTTCTTCTCGTTGTTGCAGCGTCTTGAGACGGTGCTTGCATTCTTAGCCGTTTGATCTTTCTGACGTGCTGTCGGAACAACCCTGTTGGCTGAACAGAGCTGTCACTTGGGCTTTACTGATGCCTGTGCTTTTCTTGGCTAGCTGTTTATTGTTGCTTCTTGCACACGGTTAACGGTAAATGTTGGGCTCCAAGCATTGGAAAGGTGTAAGAAAGCATGAGCAAGGCGGTGAGAGAAGCGAAACTTGATCATTCTCCCACTTCCGGACCATTAAAAGTCCTTCTTCATGCGACATCAAATAAGTTTTCATTTTCACAATGTGCTTAAACCACGTAAGCTTTTGATCAGTTGGCGCCCCGAAAAGCAACGCGACAATTTCACTAATCATCAACCCCTTCTGCAACGCCCTTTCGTTCGCCAGCATAGCATAGCATGCGCCCGCACACGCACACAATCGAGCGCGCGCGCGAAGGTGCGGACAGGCAGCAGGGAAACTTTTCCTTGCGTTTTCCCCCTCACCCTCCCTTCCTGGACCGCGACGGTTGTTGGTTTCCGCCAACGACGAGTAGAAAGTAGAACTTCCGTGCGGTGAGGCATCTGGACCAACCGTCCGTCTTCCTCCGTTTGCCTCGGTTCTGTTTGTCCACAACCCCTCCTCCATCTTGGCTCGCCTGTTGGTTCGGTTGGGTGCCAAAATGGTGTGGACCGGAAAACGCACAACCGGAGGCGAAAGGAGATCGGATAAATCCTAGCCACGCACAGAGACCCTCTTGTTGCGTGACCCTCTCGAGAAAGGTGCTCGAGCGAGTGTCAAGCGGGGAAGAAGGGACGAAAAAAGGGCACACCGATTATGTTTATCTGATATTCCCTCTCGCCCATGCTGGTAGGCTTTAGCGCGTCGTGTGCGCCATCATGGAAGCGGAAGGAGCGTGGAGATGGTGGAAAAATCTTCGTGGGCTTCGCGTTCTCCACCCCATCATCCCCCCGTTTTCCACCACCCCACCTGGCCAAAAGCTCCTGTCATATACTACCTGTGTGCGTGTCGGCAGGCAGCAAATTGTGCCAATGCAGTGGTGTGTGGTGTTGTTTGGTTGGGCTGCGGCGTCAACCTCTCACGAAAACAACCTCACGTGGGCTGGGCACCGCACCCTAAACAACACAACATTTTATGTGCCCCCACCACACCGCTTATGCCACCACAACATCATGGGATTATGTGCCCGCATGCCCCCTAGCATGTGTGTGCGTGCCCGCGGAGCCTCGGTGGAGCATGTTTGAAACGAACGAAGTTGGCATCCATCACCGGCTTTTTTGAATTTGACCTCTGATCGATCCGTTTTTCGACTTTCACGACCAAGTGGATTTTTAAAAAATGATTTTTTTACATTTTGGTGTCGCCATTCTTTGGTTTGTTGCAATGGAGTTGTCCTAGTACGGCTTGACCATGATAAAAACAATCATAGCGAGGGCACAGGGTTCGAATCCCAACCGAGACCGGACCCTCCCCTGTACGAGAGGACTGACTATCCACGTACAACAGGGAAACAAGTCTCGTAAGCCCTTAACGGGGCAGGCATGACCAAGTGGTCGTTACGTCAAGAAGAAGAGCGAGGGGCAAAACAGTATGCCTTTTTCAGCTTAATCATCTCAACAAGAAAGGCAGATCTATTTTAAGCAAATCTTGGGCTGTTATTTTTATGCTGTACTTTCCCCCGGCCATATAGTGCAAGCTGCAACTGCCTCGAATCTATCTTCCAGGAAGGCGATTGATGATCTCATCGGGTTCCCTTTCTCGCAAAGGGTCGCGGTTCGGTGGGAAGCGTTCCGTACGAACCGGTCCGAGAGAGAGCCATATTGTGGTGCAGCCCACGACTTGATGACGTCATGCCGTTCTTTGACAACATTACGCCATCGTTCAGATGCGCTATTGCAACATAATGTACCGTTAGTATGTTTTGCAGTACAAGATATTCACTGTGGGACGCACTGCTCTGCTTCGTGTGCGTCCACTTCCAGCAACTACTATTCGTCGCTTATTACGAAAATAGCCATCGGAAGATGAATCAACTTAAAAGTAATATTGCGGGTTCGCGGTTTAATCAGAAAAAACCCACTCAGGGAGGGTTCGCCTTTGTTGATTGTTATTTACGATGTTATTATTTGTTCTGGAGCGGAAGCCGCCGACCAGCGAGCATAACCCGTTTTTTTTTTTACTTGCACATTTTACAGCGTTCTGCGGATCCGAAGGGTGGTGAAAAAGTTATTAGAAACGCTTCTACGAAACAAGTGTCGTACTCGGTGTATGTGTTGTGTGTGCGCTTCGTACGCCAGTGCGTTGTGTTAAGTTTTTAGCTTATAAAAAAAGAAAGGAAACATAACAACACACCATCAACAACACCAAGCGCCGCGCAGCAATCAACCTGCCAACAAAACAGAAGTGTACGAAAATACGATAAAAAGGTGTGCAATTTGTTTGTCGAACAAAACAAAAACACGAGCCAACGAAGGAAACAGCAAAGGGACACAAAACGCCATTTTCCGCACAATCAAACAGAAGAACAAATCGACGTGTTGTTGGGTGTGTGCGGGTAAAGAAGAAGAAAACCGATGCAATACTAATGCTGGTAAGTAGTTTAATTTCTTCGTTACTGATACAACTCAGGTTTATTTACACTGTGCCAATCGGTAAGTGGGACGGTCATAAAAAGAACACTTGTCTGACTTTGCGATCAATTTTAGGGTACTTAGAATTGATAACAATGAATTTCGCTTATCACATCTTCTTTGTCTATCTTTCTACGAAGCATGTGCAAAAAGAGAGAGTAAAAATCGGTCACCAAGCGGCGCAATGATCGAAAAAGTGCAAAAAGTCAAAATTTTGTCAGCCAAACGTAAAGTTGGACACTTAGGATTCCTAAGAATGTCTGCGGCTGAAGTGTTATGGAAGCTAGCTTAGGCACGTAAAATCATTTTCTGATGATCTATGATATACTAAATTATTGTTATATGTATAAAAAAGATGAGTTTTGATAAATTATTTACACTTTGTGGTTGAAATATGTTACACCACTGCAAGGAATGAAATATTATCTTTTTTATCATATAAATCGATTAAAAATGCCGAAAGTTATCAGGTTTTATCAATTTAACCAAAGTTACTGTTTTGCGATACACTAACAATCGATAAAAAAGCCCATATTGTCAAAAATATAACTTGAAATGGGTCGTCTTACAATAAACTTAAAGGACGATGATGTGAGATTCATCAAAAAACCAACTGAATTGAAGACTTTTCCTCAATTATAGATGTCTAAGAATTTAATAAAACAATGAAAGCATTTAGAAAGTTCCAAACTATTTCCAGAACATACCCGCAGAAACCGCAAACAACGCCTTTACTTTTCAAAACCTTATATAGACGATGATTTTAGATTATGTTGAAAGGTACTCTCCCTATCTCGTTCAAATGCATTCATTTAATGTGGTAATTGTCGTCACAGTAAGTATGACTTACATATGAAGCAAACATATACACTTTTGGTAAGAAAGGCAGGCAGTTTTAGAACGTAAAACGGAGCTGACGAGTTTTAAAAAAATTGTTGTTTTAACTTCTATTCCTTGGAGGTCATTTGTTAATGTTGTAGGTGTTTATGTGATCAGAATGAACTGAATAAACTTGTTTATAATTAAAGTACGATAAGTACCCATCACAACGTTCATATGATGAAGAAAATTATGACAGATGTTGTTGATATAGTTTGACTATTCCAAGATTAAGAGTTCCGCCAGGTTAACTATACTCACTATAAGCTACGAATAACACAAAAGTTACTACTCTAAATCAGCCTCAAAGTTCAGAAGAATCGTTCTGAGTCTTTAGTATGAAATCCAATAGCCAATTTGAGTAAAATTGTACAGTATCCTATGTTACAAACACTGTATAGTATAAATTGGTAACAAAACAGCAATAGGAAGAAATTTAAGCAGAAATGTCCAATAAAGTTAGAAAAAACTGTTGTCAAGCATCAACAAACAGTCATAGACTATAACAGAAATAACATTAAATACCAAAAACTTCTGGAAATAGTTCAACAAACCACGTATTAAACCTGAAAAGCAAGTGTCCAACTTTACGTTTGGCTGGCAAAATTATGATTTTTTGCACTTTTTCGATTATTGCGCCGCTTGGTGACCGATTTTTACTCTCTCTTTTTGCACATGCTTCGTAGAAAGATAGACAAAGAAGATGTGATAAGCGAAATTCATTGTTATCAATTCTAAGTACCCTAAAATTGATCGCAAAGTCAGGCAAGTGTTCTTTTTTTGACCGTCCCACTTACCGATTGGCACAGTGTATATCTTTGCGATAGGAAATATAACATTTTCCAAGTAATCCTTCTTGTTCATGAAACATTGACCAACCAGACAAAACTCTGTGGGAAATTTTTTGAAGACACAGAAAATATATGGGACATGTCAAATGAAGAGTGAACTAAGTAAAGAAAGGAATTTTGAGGAACAGATACCACGATCTCAGTCCGTCTCCAGCTTCAATTGTGGCAGAAGATCTCTTATCTCTTTGTCGCTCTGAATTCGACTGTCTGATTCAATTAACGACAATTAAAATAAAACGTCACTCATCGTCTCCCTGCGACGGCTCATCCGGCTTTTTAAGAAATAACCACAAACTCCTCGTGCTCCACTGAAGGAATCACGTTCGGTGGTGGTGAATAATTGTGAAATTTGAACCTGGAGCGTTAAAGGTGGACAGTGCCATCACTTTATCACTTCTTTGGGGGGCGTTGATATAGCTTAGTTAAGGGCGTTTTGGATGAAGTAGTATTAGCCACAACAAACAGCGAACCCCTTAATCGTCGATGACACCCAATGCTCTGGTACCATTAGGTAACAGGAACAGCCGGTCGCGTGGTAAGCATACTTACACACTCGTTGATGCTGTTTAATCTTCGCGCTGCAGCCGTGCATTCGCACACAAAGGCGCGTGTGTCCAGCAAACACGCAATCTCGGAGCTCGGAGCAGCCACACGATGACGCACATCGGCGATGATGGACGCCTGGCCGGTCATCGCTGCAGCTAACGGCACGCGAGATATATAGGTGGCGTCATGCACGTGCGTGCCACCACGAAATTGGTGTGGGTGGGTTGGAAAAACTATGAAAGGGGAGAGGGGAGGGAGCATGTCAGAGTTCTAACGGAGAGGAGACACGGGGGAAGAAAATATCCATCTATTATCATGAAGCGTAGCCGTCTGCCATCCGATGTGTGCGCGTGTGTGTGCAAGCCGAGCATGCATCATTGCCCACTGTGATCACCTCTCACGGGAAACATTAAATATGCTCACACCCATACATAACAGCATTAATGGCCACCAACGGAGGGAGCGTTGAAAACTCACGAACTGACCGCTACGTGATTCTTTGTTCTAGAATGTCGGTTGCCAAAACTCTTGAACCGATGAACATCCACGTAATATTCTTTTTATACCCAATTAGACCCGAAAACGGAGTAGACGTCGATGGCCTAGCGGTAGTGTATTGCGCCACTCACCAAGCAATGAGGTGAAATCGGTGGTAGTTCAATTCCCGATACCCTTCTGATGGATTCGATAGGCAGACAACAAACGTATCCCCGACATTTTAGACATCTGCTGTGTGGAACAAGGGTCGTTCAGCGCATCGTTGTCCCCCCCAGCCTGTGGCTGATCGATAATCCCCCCCCGGAGTTTGGGTGGAAAACTGTGTGACGTGGGTTTTCCTTCGACGCCACCAAGACGAGCCACTTCCTCCACCTCTAACCCACCCCCTACATTGCAGACGACGTTTTCCAAAGACGGCTGCACCCACTCCGGATATCCGATGTTCTTCTTTGGTTTCTTCCACGTCTAACACCTAAAACACTGCACCCAAAAGCGGGAGGAATCCTTCGATTATGGCGTTTATGTGTTGCAGCCCAATCTACCCATTCCCCGCCCAGTGTGTCTTGTCTTCGGTGTTAAAGGTTTCGATGTAAACCGATACTTTCATAGCCATTTTTTTCACCTAGCCCCGCTCCCTGTCGTCGTCTTGCTTCCGTCTACCGCCCTCGTGCTCTATGGCTTCAGTCAATGGCTCGCGAGCTGGAACAACGCGCCTTTCGAAGTGTCTAATCACTTCTTCCCGTCCACGGAAACGGGAAATTGGTTTGGTTTGTTTTGGTGGTTTTGGGGAGAATGGTTTTGGTAGTTCGACTCATTCGTTTGCCTCTAAAAGGCATACACGATGTGAAGAAAATCATGTGCATTATATATTTCAGAACCACCTTATATCTGATTTATTTTACTTCATACTACAGGTTTTTACTGTTTTTAACATAATAAACATTATTACGAAAACTTTTTCTATGATTTAATTTCATTTAAGTCGATGGAATACTGTTTATAAGATTATTCAACACTTCTAATCAATTGCAACAAAACGCAAACTGAATCTCTTATAAAATTTCGCAATTTAGGTCAAACGAAATGTTGTCGTAGTAATGTTTTGAGACAATTATCAATTCTTGGAACCGTCATCTTCATCCTATCCTTGTTTCGTTTAGCTTAGTTTATTGTTGATTTACAGATAACGGAATACTGTCTATCAGATTATTTATCACTTTTGTAATCGATTTCCAGAAAAGTAAACTGCTTCGACTGACTGCATCTCTTATAAAAGTTGTTTGTTGCTGTTTCCCTATAGTTTAGTTGGCATCATCCCCACTTTCGGGCACCAAGGCAGACACCTTTTTTTTCCTTTCGACCCAAAGTTCAGAGGTGAATTGGCTTTCTCGCGAATCCACCAACCATCCCCCTCCGCAGACAGCTCCGCTCGTCCCCCTAGCATTATCTCTGCTCTGGTTCCCCCGTTGTTGCGCTTTACGGGCGAAGGAAAAAGTGCATCTTGACGAGTCCTCCCGCCGTGAGTCATCCCATCAGGGGATTTACTCGGGAGGTAAAATCACGAGGTAAACAAATAAAAACTATCAGTTCGCTTCCGATGTCCGAACGGAACGGATGCGTATTTAATTTCTTTGCGCAGAAAAGTTTCAGCCAGACTGGCTCAACGCTCGGGTGTTAGTGTTGTATATCGTGGAAGTTCCGTGTGTCGCTCGGATTTACTCCAGCACCAATACGTTATTCGTACAGGCAAGCAAGTGAGTCCAGTTGTTTCAGCTTGCAACCATTGGGTAAATCGAAAAGTATCATTTCATATTTTTTACTTTTGACCGGGTTTACATCCCCGGGTAGTGTTGAGATTGACGGTGTCATCGAGGATCTGGATTTCTCCCATGAGAACATCCTAAAGTACGCATTGTGAGGTTTCTACTCATCTGCGATAAAGATAAAGATGTAAGGGTAATGCGAGGGCGAGAACGTCCGGAGTCTCCAGGAGGAAGATCGGAATGCGTCTACCTCTGGGATCCCAGGGCCAACTCCAGCAAAGCTAGAAGGTCTTGAACTTGCTATTGCAAGCATTTACATCCCTCCGGAAGCCACACGATTTACAAATAAAATTGAAAAGAATCTCCAAACATATGGTAGATTGGGAATGCACAAGTAACGATAACTGTACAGGAACCTTTGTGAACTTGATGATCCTCAACTCCGGGAGTTGCCTCTCCCAAAAGGTATCAACACCAACGGTACGTAATTGACATATCTCTGGCCATGGGATCGCTTGGAATGTCATCGATAGTCCGGACAAATATGACTTCGGCTATATCCGATTTGGTTTTTTGAGAGTTCCTCCGTATCCGACAACAGCTCTGCCTATGTTGATACCAAGGTTTGTACGACGCGGAAGATCTCGGATAACCCTTGTTCGTTGTCTAGTGTTATTAGTAGAAGTAGTAAATGCTATACATCGTTGCTCGGTAGAGCGGTTACCAAGCTAATGCACTGAGTAACCGAACAAGACGAGCAAAAATGCTGAAGAAAAAATAATTCCTATCAGGCATGAAAGCTGTTGAAACTAAACTGAAAACAAAAACAAATACTACAATTCGGCGGCAGGACGTGTTATCAACAGAGAATGGTCGGTAGTGATCGATTGAGTCACTTCCGTTCGGGAACTCGAAAACTTCAATGGTCTACTTTTTCATATACCTCCGAGAGGCTGATAAGGGGGCCTGTTGCCCAAAAGGAAATCAACTGATTGAAGTGCAATCAAATTAGATTGCAGTTCAGACTTAATGCTTCACTTCACCAGCAAAAATCGGAAGGGCCCCCCGCCATATTCCTTTTGGTTCTGTTTTCCGATTGGGAACGGCCAGCGAAGACGACCTTCGGCCGAGCGTCCGAGTAGGTCAAGCGTGATATCATCATCACATGTCGGTGTCTTGCAGGATGGGTTTCACTCGGAAGCAGGAAGCGGATCATCTCACGCCGAGCGGGGAATGATTTTTGATTGAGTGATCCGGTTTCGGGAAACGTAGACAAATAACACACGAACGAGGAAGCAGTTCATGAACACACTCTGCTCATCTAAGAACGAGATGAAACCGCCGTTTCTCTCGCCATTAACTCGGTCTGTTTATTTTCGTTCGTTTACATTCAAATTCAAGTCAAGTTGAAATGTTCTTAAATAAATCAAATGGTTTACTCAAAACATTAAAACTCGCCAGAAAAAGGCCACATTTAGTAGATTTGTTGTTAATCGGATTAAACAAAAAATATCTGATCTCTTTTTCGTTTCGAGGGTTTTTGCCCCACGTTCTCGGAACATCTGCCGGATAAATTACCAGCCGGGTCAACGTGTGCGTGTGCGTGTGCGTGTGTGTGGTAGCAAATATTTCCATACGGTTGGGCAATTTTTAAAAGTAGGTCTTTTCTGACCGCGCGAAGAATGTTTTCCAGAAAAGGAAAGGGAGCACAGGAGGAGTTTCAATTAACAACACCACGCGTCGAGTGCACGAATAAAAATCGCATTCGCACGTGGTGTTCTCTTGCTTTGCAGAGCGTGTTGCGGCAATCAATAAACCTGTAGTTTTCCCGAAGCCAGGAGGGAAAGGGTTTTAAGTATCCGAATGCGCGTTTGCAAGCAGACAAACGCCTGTCTTTTGCCCGACATAAATAGAAAGTGAAACAACACCAACACCATCGCTTTCCACATGGCGCGATGTTTTTGTTTTGCATTTCTTCACGGAGAGTTCAAGTTCGTGTGTTGGTGCGTCGCGGGAAAACCACGCGGGGTGGAAAACCGTGGCAAGAATCCTCAAATCGATGCTTTTGTTGCTGAAGAGCAGACCGTGTGCAGCAGAGAAGCCGTGTGTGTGTGTGTTGGTCTATCGCTGCGTTTGTGCATAAATGCACAGATGAGTTTGGGTCGTTCTATCTTTCAACTTGTTTGCTCGTTCGGTTCTATTTTCTATGCCAAGGGGGGTGGTTTTCCTCGGCTGGCATGGTTCATGCAGCTATTTTTGGGTGGTCCAATTGTTATGGTCAACTTTTCAGCGAAACTTGTGTTTTGTTAGACAACAACAATAAAAACGAGTGGACATCTTTTGTTACACGTTTGCTTCGCGCGCTTTGTTCGAAGCGTAGTAGAATGTTTTAAGTTTAATTTGTTGCAATACTAGAACTTTCCTTTGCTGTATATTAAAAAAACAGTCAACACGAATTTACAAGAAACATAAAAAAAAAATTGTTTTTGCCATCGGGGGTGAATAACTCACAAAATTACTCATTAAAATGTTCCTTTATCTTTACAAATCATAAGGAAAGTTATCTTATCGTCAAGTTTGCTGCAAGCAACAATTACTTATTGATTGTTGCTTTTTCTTTCATACCGAGTGTTGAGCCGTGGTTTGATAATGTTTATATTAATCATACCTCTAGTTTTTGTTGTTGTTGAAACACAGGATTGATAAAAATCAGTCGTTAAACGTCAGTTAAGGCTTTGGTTTCTAATCGAACCATAGTCGATTGAATTGTTTATGGCAGTCGTGTACAAAAAGAGCTGGGTTTGAAAAATGACCCACACTAATTGGCGCGGTTTGTAATTATTCATCGAAAAATGAAATATTTCTATTGGAAAAACAGGCAGCCCGTCGAGAGGGAAACACTTTTCTCGCCGGGTGACATCATTTGCTGGACGCGGCGCAGCAAAAGGAGGTCAATGGAATCAAGCCTGGTGGCCAGCGATGTCCTGCAGCATCCCACCGGCCACCACTACCACCACCCCAGCTTGAGCGCATCCCGTTCTTGTGCCGCTGTCACAGGCGGCAAGCAAAATCCACACACACACACATTCTGGGCTGGCCTTGATGAAAATAAATGCCACCCCGCCGCGTCGTCCGTCTCCCAGGGGGGGTGGGGTCGGGGAAGATGGATGGAGTGTGCGATCGAGACCCCGGCGTTGCAACACGAGAAAGAGAATTTTCTTCACGCTGCAGCAACCACCTACACCGATCGTCTTGGGGGTGTCTATAATTAGCGTTGACTCCATCCCGTCTCCCTCTCTCTCTCTCTCTCTCTCTCTCTCTCTGTCTCGATCCTGGCTCCCCTGTGCCAACACCCGACGCATTTTCCCGCTCTCGAGTGCGAGAAAAAAAAACCTCGAAGCAAACGCACGCACACGCGTAACCGATCATCATCCCCGGGTGTGTGGAAATGGTCAAAGCGAGTATTTTTTTTCTGTTTTCCACCCGAAACCCGAAAACATCTGTTTCGGAAAATGGAACTATCCCCCCCCACCCCCCTGCTTTTCGCAGCGAATGGGACGAACCAGTGTTTTCCTTCCCTTTTAAAACTTTGTTTTCCTTGCGTCATAAAGGGAAAACGCCAGAAGGAGGCTGCGTGTGAATTGTTTGGCCACTGGCCATTGATGTTGACACATCGCGGGAGAAGCGGCAGCGGGGGAAGAGGTGGAACTCGTGTGGATGTTTATCTCATGGAGAAAAGATTGTGGGGTTGGAAAGCTACCGAAATGTTTACCCACCCTCACGACGACGACGACGACGGGGGGCTCCCGTTGATTGATTTATTGGTGTTTCCATACTTCAAATCTAAAATTCCGAAATCGACAAATCGGTACAATTTGCTTTAATGTTCCTCCTTCAGAAAAGGGGATAAAGGGAGAGGGAAAGATAGGGGAAATGGGCTGCGCTTGTCCGTTACTGTACGGTATTTTCCGAAGCTTCATCAGAGCGGAGTCGATAAGAGTTGTGTAAATCAGATTCAGATTCATGAATCTGAATGATTCTCTGCGTTTTGGGGATTCATGAATCTTTCGTGGAGAGATTAATGAATCCCAAAGACACACTGATGATGAAAAGTGATCCGCCAAAAATGGGTAGAGAGGAACCCCCTTTATTTTTTTTTTGGTCGCATGGTCCACACCAATTAATGAATTAGTGATGAGAATAACAACTCTTTTTAGAGATTTGAATCAGAATGAATAATCATAACGATGATTCGAATCTTTGAGTCACTCTTTTGTGATTTAAAACGTGAAAAATGATTTATCAACCTTCGAGGTGATTTGAAATCTTAACTGGGATTCGAATCCCAAAAGAATGAACGAGTGGGTAAAAGAGTCACTAGTCGCCATTGTGATTCGAATCCCAAGTTGTGATTCGAATCCCAAGTTGTGTTTCGAATCCCAAGTTGTGATTCGAATCCCAGTTTGGGAATCACTATATGGGATTCGAAACCCAAAAGAATGAACGAGTTGGTAAAAGAGACGCTAGTCGCCCATGTTTCGAATCTCTATGGCGACTAGCGACTCTTTTACCAACTCGTTCATTCTTTTGGAATTCGAATCCCAGTTAAGGATTCAAATCAAAGGGAGTCACAAAAACTATCTGTTAGGATTTAAATCGTTCATTCAATATTAAGATTCGCATCACTCACTCATTCTCACTCAGAGCGCACATCACTAGAATGAATCATAAAGATTCAATAAGCTTTGAAGATTCGAATCCGCAAAGATTCATGAATCCATCTGAATGAATCTCAGGTGAAAGATTCATATGAATGGATCTCGTCAAAAGATTCATTAAGCACAACACTAGAGTTGATGAAAAGTAAGGTTGGGAATCCGCATTGTTTGGAAACCCGAATCCTATAAACCAATTAAAACAGAGTTTGACATAGATGAACATTTTTATTGCTATGCATTACAAAGTAAGTGAACCATAATAGGTACAACCGAATACCTCAATGGATCCATATTATAAGTTTTTAGTGAATTGTTTTTATTTGCATTTGATGAAAATACTTACTTTACTTTCGACCCAACTATCGATCTTTGATATAGAACAGAAATTTTGACAACTGTTCCCCGGTATGACATACCGTCGGGGGGAGAGTGTTGGACGTAGATATTAGGGTTAGAGAATTCACAAGGTCCCGGTGGTCAGCGTTAGAGAAATCTAGAGAACAAACAAATAAACCAACCGATGTTTCATGTTCGTTCGATCAAATCCGACATTTCTCGGCCGTTAAAAGCAAGAATGCTCGGCTTCATGACCCAACCCCAGACGATACATCTGCCCGGAGGAGCGCTCCCTCGGATGATGTCATCGCGCGGACCGTCGTCGTCGACGATCGTCCATCAGCACGTCCAAATTCCTGCCCCGATGGCGGAACGCGCTGTCATTGAGATAATCTCGGTGATGACGAGATGGGAGACCACAGTTGCAGCATGCGAACTACCTCCCGCGCCCTCCTGCCACCCCAGAAGGACCCGAGGGTGGGAAACAAATAAACGACACCAAAGGACGCAAAGTCCGCAAACACACGCACTCACAAATTGCCGTCATCGACGATCGATGCTGCTCCGAGGGTGAAATAAGACGATCGAGAAGTGTTCTCCGATCTTCCTTCACCCCGGGTCAGCTTTTTGGCGATGGAGAAATCGCCTCTGAAGTGGTGGCAATTTATTATTACGCTTGCGGGTTTGATTGCATTCCACCAACGCTTGAGTTATGGGCGAGTGTCTGGCCCCTAGAATTGATCCAAATTTTCGCCAAAAAGAGCGAAATAGACGAAAGCAGTGGATGACGCAGAGTAACGCTTGGAATAACCTACAGACTTCAAGGAAGGTTGATGATTGATCCCTCGTGTTTGTTGTGCACTTTGGCAATGGTTGGTTATTCTTTTCCGTCTCCCGTTTGCCCTTTTTCAGTTGCTCCTAAGTTCCTGACACTTGAAAGTCCTTCCTATAGACGACTGCATCCCACCTTTCGTCTGACTTCCTTTGACTAACGGCGGCGCTCAGCCTTTGAAACCACTTCTTCTGTCGTCATGCGGTACGTTGGCATTTTTAATTACTTCCGTTCCGCAAGGTGGTCGGTCGGATGTCGAACGCCAGGACGGCGGTTACGGTTGAGAACACTTTTTGCGATATGCCGCACCCGCAGCTCCTCGCGGGTTTCCTTTGTAGACCCAAAGTTATTCTCTGCATATAGGGAGTTTTGCCTCGTTCTTTATCGGCTCTTATGGGGGGACCGTCTCCAAACTGTACGCTAATAAAAAGTGCAGCATGGGTGACTCACGTATTCGGATATATTATTCTAATTCCATATTGCCATATTCTCTAACCCTCCATTAAAATGTGTGACATATTTTTAACGCGGAAATGGACTACATGAGATGTAAAAAGTGTCCATTTTCAACCTGGCATCACGCGTGCAGCATTAGGCAGCATTGATTGACGTGTGACCCCACCTTTCCCACCACCCACTGTTATGTTTTTCCCCCTTTTTCCGGGGACGTGTCCCGTGTCTGTCAATCTACTTACGCTGGGCGTCGTCGTTCCGCCACGCGCCGACATTAGAATGATTGTGAGTCATACGCAGGACACAGGTGAGAAATGGCGGAGGAGAGTGTAATTGGAGAGCCCATCGGTTCGTGTTGAATATAAGACCAACCTAGAATTTTGTAAATGAACGAACCTAAATACTAGTCCCGGTATATAGGCTAAATTTTATTTCTTCAGACTTTTCCATAGACATTAACTGAACTCTGTTCAATATCCCAAACCCCGTTCTATTCTTTGACAAGCAAAGAGGTGTTAAGGCTTTATCGCTGGAGTCTTGGGTGTGAGTTAGTGGACATTTTGAAGATACACATTTCCTCTTCAGTATGCAGAGTCCATTTGGGTCCCACATGCTACCTGAACATAATAATATACACTCAAGGATATATGATTCATTTGGTCGCACAACCGAGGCCTGTTTGTACGTTAGAAGAACGTTGCCCTTGCAGGCTTGAATTGGATATTCAATCTGCTCTTCCCCCATGTGCTTTGAAGACAGCTGAGGCAACAGATCGCCGGTGCCTCTCGACACTTTTCCTAGCTAAAGGAAAGGCAATCACCGGTAGGGAATAGAGCGAGCCCGGCGATAAATAATAAATCGAGCCTCTTCTGCGTTCCGGTACCCATTTTATTATGCTTGCCGCGTGACGCTATGTGTCATTCGGCATGGCGTCATATTCACCGGAAGTGCAGAAAACTCCAGGCAGAGGAAGGAAGTGAATTCCCAAAGGAGAACTACTGGGTCGCTGTCCAGGAGAGTAGCAGAAGAACGAGCCTTCGGAGCCTTGTTCGTTGATGCTGTACATGAGTCATGATTGCGTCATTTGAAGCCATCAGCGCGTTAGGTAGCTTCCTCAGGTACATAGAAAAGTGTACCGCATCATCTACGTCATTTACTCGTTGATTTATTTATTCCATCGTCAGTCCTGACGAGGACCTCATGACGTTTAGAGTTTATTCACGCGGACGAGAGAGCCGTCTAGGAAGTAATTGAAATTGTCATCGCACTCGCCAGCTAAAGTCCGAATGTTAAACTGTTGGTTATGACATCCCAAGCGAGTTTATCTCCTTTTATAGATCAATTATCGTAAGACATGGTTTGCAATATCGTTAACCGGACATATGCGAAATGCAGCGCACACTGTCCTCGGGAGTTCGAAAGGAACAGAAAACGGTGCAAGAAGTGCAGCCATGTTTCATTTTGTGGTAAATGGTGGCTGGATTATTGTTGTATGCCCAAGGGAGGAGGAGAGCAAATGGACGTCGTCTGCATCCACCACAAAACCGCATGATGACGGCATCGTCTGTAATTGTTTTCCAAATTGCCTTTCTCAACTTCCCAACCACTCCCCTTTTAGAAGGTTAAGCAGATTTCCATGTAGCAATGAATATTATAACAGAGATTGTAAAAATAGATGCTTCAGGACTGTTGAAAGAAGCACAAGCAGCTGGAATTGGAACTACACATTAGAGTGGAGGAGATGTTATCCGCGATAGTCTACACGTATGAATCTCTGTCAATCAATTTCTTCCTAATCTGGAGAAACATTAACCTTCTATGTCTCCAGACTTTATACTTCTTCAACTGATCTTGTGATCAGTTGTCAGATCTGTGTCGGTAGTAGCAGCAGGTGTTCGATAGTGCTACCTGTTCCAGATATTGATACATACTAGAAAAGTTAGTCATCCATCCTCTTGCGATATTGGAATGGTGATAATAGACACCAAATCCAATTCTCGAGAGTTGTGTGCGATGTTGGGATATCCAAGAATTCACCTCTTCAGGAGTTTTGTATACGGCTATCCCCTTTCGGGTTGACAGGTACCGGCCCGTAGTGGCGACCATTGGGTGCGATTTACGAGCGAGCTAAATGAGTTTGTCAACACACACTCACTATCGTTTCTTTTCCACCCCGCTCTGCTCTCCCCACCGAATGTTCAACTTTCAAGTCGGACGTGCACACAACAACGATCGAGCGATCGTTTAGCGGGTGATCTTGTCCGTGTCGCGTCATCTCCGCTCTCATGGGGGGGTTGATGTGACTACATACATGCACCAGTAACCCCCCACCGCGTCACCTTCAACAATGGATGCGTCACATGATGCCCGAAGCACACGAGCGCGAACTCCGCAGAGTCGTCACATTCGTGTCTTATACCCTTTGGGTGGTGTGCGTGGTTGATGTGCGTGATGTTGTGCCCTCTGAAAGCTGGTGGGGGGGGACTACTTCTGTTGTGCTTGGGCGTTGGCCCACTCGCGGTTCTCTGGAACTTCTCGCGATGGAGGAGTTGAACTCCTAGTAAGGTTGATTTCCAATAGTGCCTCCTTAGATAGTTGATACAAGTTGTCTAATTCTTTAACCTTTAACTACACCTTGATTACTTCTAGAATAGATGGATCTTTCTTGTTTATTGGAAAACTAACCGGTTTCTTTCTTCTTTTCCCTTGCAGACCAGCAGATCGACGAAATATTGAGCAACTACTGAGTACGAGATAGTCGAGTATAAGACGCTAGCGGAATTCGAAACGGGAAGTTACCCACTGACACATTTCGCCGAGCATCTCAGCCACGCCATGTGGCCAACGAACAGACAGACGGCCGGCCTCGCCGCCGGTCGCTGCTTACTCCTTCCCCCACGGCATCAGCATCTCCTGCTGGCGGCCACCCTCGTGATGATGCTGAACGTACTGACAGTGCACAGTTTGAGTAAGTGATACTACCACCCTAAGTCCCGGCTAAGCAACCTTTTACCAACCATTTACACCGGTTTCCTTTCCGTTTTCCCCCCTTTTTCTCCACGCAGTCCACTCGCCGCCCCGCATCATCAAGCAGCCGCCGCCGGATGAGCTGCTGTTTCAGGTGAAGCAGCAGGGCGAAAGCGACAAGCCGTTCCTGATCGAGTGCGAGGCGGAAGGCGAACCGTCACCGAAGTAAGTGCCCGCAATACTTGGCCAATAAACCTGGGTCGTGTCCTGCCTTATCGCTATCACTTCACGCGAACAGTGCCGAATTAGTTTGCCACTAATTCCCCAAATCGGATCGATGGTTTACCTCAATTCATTGGCGTGATGCGTTGTTGATTCTGTCCAATAGGATCTCTCATGATGGCTCCTTATCCTATTGGCTTGCTTTAAAGTCACAAAGCGGATTACAGTAATGCGTTGCAAGAACAGCAATTCGTTGGCAGGACTTGTATAATCAGCTTAGCTTATTTTCGTCACACCAAAGTTCGCCAACAACCTAAACGTGCTGTAAGAAAGAATCGCACGAGGTAGACGGAAACACTTGTGAGGCGTGGTATTTTGGTTGGGTGACTCCACACTCCGCGAGGAACTTCGGATATCGATGCCTACACTCTGGACATTTAGTTTTCGAAGTAAGTTTCGGTTTTCACTGCGTTTTCGGAGGATGCATTTGTATCTTCCCTGAACGTTGTTTGGTTTTCTTTCACCTTCACGGTGTCTCTCCGTTACGGAGGAGATACTTAGGCAGTTATGCTTCTTCTATTTTTGCTTCTCCTCGATTGTCCAACCGAGACACGATCGCGTTGCACCCAACGCGTTTGTGAATCGGATCGGATCGAATGTGTGTTTTGGGCTAAAAATAAACGTTTTGTCATTTCAACGTGATGCTGACCCGCGAACGCAACCCCCTTCCTGCCTGTTGTTCTGCTGTGCTTGCCTTTTGTTGTGTCGGAAAGGGTTTTCTTTTGGTGGTGTCGCTTCTCTACCTAAATCCTGTTCGCTTCGAACCAAATGGATCCGTTTGGTGCCTAAATCGACGCAATCGAAATGCGATGGCGGCTTAAACTTTGGTGAAAACATTTCGGAACTGATTGTGACACACTATATGCATGGGGCTTTCGAGCGGTGATGGAAAAGTATTAACGTGACCCTGCAAACAATCGAAGGGCGAGATGAATTAAACGAACCTTGTTTGCGACAAGTCATTCGAAATGGAGATTAGTTGTGTTCCAGCGGCAAAAGCAATCTAATACAGAGTGTGTGCTAAAGCGAGGAAGAAAAACGAGCCACACAAGTATTAAACACACACCAGACCAGTTCAATCGATCGATCAATTCCAAACCCCTCCCCCCGTCCGTCAAATCGTCCTCCGGACTCGTCCGTCTGTCTGGCTGGTCCTGCCCGAGGTTTGCCTTGCGCTTGTCGAGAGATTTTGTACCATTTGTATGTGATGATAATTGCTTTAGGGGTAGGCAAAGGGGAAAACGAAAGGAAAAACTATATCCGATTGTCGTTGAATTTTCATCGAACATGTTTTTCCTCTTCCTGGACTTCGTTTTTCTCTTTCCCGTTCCGCGCGGGCTCAAAATCGAATTTTAAATCGACAATATTTCGTTTGCTTTCCGGATAAAAAAACACATTCCGTGCCGTCAAGAAGAAGACAGAGAGCAATTTGCAAATCCGTCGAGATGGAAAATAAACAAGCAACCGCGCCGGGACGAAAGAGTCGTGTTTGCACCTCGAAAGCTTTCCGGTTCGTGTCCGCTTCTCCAACGGGCTTGTATTGAATTTGCTCTCGAATAGGAAAATTATCACGACAATACTTTTTGACGGAATTTCATGCTATTCATTCTATTTTTATAAACGTCACTTGCTGGTGTTTGCGTGATGATGGGGGACCAAGAACTGTTCAACGTGACGACAGATGGTTTCGATTATCTTTTAATTAATCCGCTCGGAGGATCGGAATAATCTAGGTTGCATAAGAAGCTGCTGTGTCAACGCTAGTCTGGATAAATTAAGAGCATGCTCGTTTGGAAAAGCAAAAACAAAGTTACAAGTTAGTTACACACTATGCGGAAAACTTTGCCAAGATCACGCGCATCGGAAACCTGCTACTGAGAACCGTTCACTGGCGGCGATGATGTCATCTAGGGCAGTAGGTCGGTCAGTTATGATACAATTGCTTCATTTGTGTTATTTCCCACCCATCGATCGTCATCAGCCTTTCCTGTGATCGATAAAGATCGATGATACCTATAAATCAACCCGTTGTTTAACATTATCAAAAACAGAATTAACTGTTGTTAATCCATAATCGGAATTGAATTGTTTGAAATCTTTATTTTTGTAATAATTTACAACAAACAACTTAATTGTAAGGCTATATTTTGAACGTCACAATAGTTGGTTTCGTTCGTATGCTTGTGTTAATGGAAAACGCGTTCTAACGAAAAAAAAAAACTTCAACATTCAAACTTTTCGAACTATGTTATTCCTCGTGTTCACAAGCTCTTTGCCTGGGTGTTTATTTTCCTTCCCTCAGATAAAGTTTTCGAAAGTAACAACCAGGATGTCTGTTCCTAGAGAACTGTTTTTACTTTTCCTACGCAGGGAAAATAAAATCTTAACGAACGCTCACACCCGAAGGAGTGCTTATTTTCCCAAGCCACTTCCTGTGCATTACATCATTTGTGTCCGTTGTTTATTTGTAGCGTTGGCCGATGACTTGTGGTCTCTGGCGGTTTTTTTTAAATTTTATTTTCCAGCACCGTTCGCCAGGTCAAGAACGGTTCGGCGGTTCGCGCAAAGTGTGGATGATGTAGGTCCACTGCTTCAGCTTGTGTCACACCGAGGGAGCTATAACCTTGCCTGTGCGGTGTTGTAATTGCTGTGTGGATCTACAGCACACCAACCACACGTACGCCGATGATTCAGTGGCTTCCAGGGTGAATCATTAAGTCATATTCCTTTTAAGCGCGGGGTTGTTGGTTTGATGGAAGTAGTATATTTTTTTTTGCAAACCCCCCCGACCATGTGCCCGGAGGTGGACGACATTCCACACCCTCGATGTTGTTTGATAGCCTGCGCGAGGACGGATGATTTATAATTATTCGCACCACTGTTAGTCACGTGTCTTATTCCAGGGAAAATGCTCGCCAATGCTCGAGTCCTCGAAGATAAGGTCAAAGAAAATAATCTGCTACTGCTGAATGAGTTTTCTTCCAATCATTCCGATTCTGTTTAAAGTGTGCCTGAGAGAAATGGGCGTTTAATTTGCTCGAAGCTAGGGTCGCTACCCTTTTGCTTCGAAAATGTATTCAATTATAATTTTAATAAAATGTTCACGCACGTTACCAACTCCGGGTGGATTTTAATTGTAACATTTTGCATGGCACACGTGGCGTTAAGATTTGCGATGGACAGTAATTTAATGACTTATGACCTAAAGAGATTAGGCGGCAAATACCACCCTACTGTTAAAAATATATTTCACCGGAGACGTTAGCCATCAGAAGGGTTTCTTTTTTAATCTGAAAACCCGCATACCGGGTTAGTCGGAACATAAAACCTTCTATAGCCGGGCACAAATCAAACTATTAACTCCAAAAGTGACGGGAGAATGGCTGTAAGAAGATGGTCAATTCTCGGTAACGTTAGAAAGGGCGCAGAAATCGATCCGCCGTGTGGTGGAGAAGAAGAAAAACAAAACCCAGCGAATATAACGGCTAACCGTGGATGTCCTAGACGGCAAGAAACATACCGCGTTATGGCGTGTGTTTGTGTGTGGCCTTTGGTGACTTTACCGGTTTTCCGATCCTTAGTTACAGCGACGTCTGCTTTGAGCCTTGTTTTTTTTTTTTTGCAGCTGAAGTTCGCCGGTAAATCCTCCAAAAAGAAGGACCTGAACGAAATGGGCAAACCAGGCACACATTCGAAGCCAATTCCAGAAGCTCGTAACTGTCTTCGTGGCGTCGAGGAGTGGGAGAACAACCGGGTGCGGGGGGTAGTGGTAACATGGGGAAGTTTATGGGGACCACCACCATGATGTGGATGGCAAAGAACCTCACAACTCTGAGCAATAAGCAACCGAAAAAAGAAAGAAAACCAGGCTCACTTTGGCAAACGGCTGAGAGTGCACAGTGGAACAAGTGCCGATGACACATGGTCAGGTGGCAGTTATCCAAAAAAAAAAAAAATGAATATTAAACATTGTTGTGTCAGACTTTAACAAGTGTCCCACTTGATTGTTACATCTCAAAATATTTTCTAACTGTATATTGTGTCTTATGAGATCTATAAAGTTGAACATTTCACAGTTTTGATTACACGTCATTCAGCTTAAGATTCATTCTGATTCCGGAGTTCCTAACCTTAATATGCTTTGAAGCTGAGGGTCTATTGGTGATCGAGCTCTTATTCGGTGGTATATTTTGAAATTCAAACATTAAATCTAGTAGATCTAAACATGGCCAAACACCATTGCCGCCGGCAAAAGGCTCACTGTGCAGTGGCGCGGTATTATAGATCAAACGTACCGAACCGGCGGCAACTTTTACTGCCCGCGAAGAATCGAAGGACTTGGAACCAGGGCTACCTGCTAAAAACTAGTGGTGTGGTTTCACGCGAGCGAAGAAGAGTTTAATGGTGCTTGGTTTAGTGGTGGAAAAAAAAGGAAAACAAAACTGTGTCGGATATTCTAGCATGGTTTCGATCGAAGCAAGACACCACTTGCGACACGCAGGACAAAAGGATGGAAAAAAGAGAGCCCCCATCGAACGTCGTCGGTGAACCTGAAACGACATCCGAAGCCGGAAAGAGGAAGACACCAAGGAGCTTTTCCTAGGACATTTCGCGGGGCAGGTTTGGGGGACTAATCGATGTCGGTCTCCCAAATGGCGGGTGTTTAAAACACAGATCCTTACCGTACCATGATATGGTGCCTCTTGGGTGGCCGGAATGTGTTTTTCTTTATGTATGTGTGTGTGTCCATGCCGTCTGCACAAGGCCAAGTGGTAGACTTTCCCGCGGTTCTCGCGCTTTGTGTGTCTCTTTTAGATGTCATTTTTGTTCTTCCCTATGTTTCGATAGACCGTAAACTTGTCCTTCTAATAGCTCGTTCATGTTTTCCGCTTTGTTTTTTTTTTTGTTGTTCCTACCGCATACCAGCGACAGGCGCAATGTGCACACACAAACAAAAGAAATCGATGCGCCCCATCCCAAGGACATTCCAAGGAACACGAACGAACGGAACCTCAGAACGAAGGCTTCTATAGGAAAAAAAAACCCGACAGCGCAATACAGAGGAAGAGTAGACACACAAACGGCACGAAGGGCGCGTGGAAAAACAATCACGCAGGATCCATCGCTGGCAGCGTTTTCCTCATTTTTCGCTCCCTTGTTGCTTGTATGTCGTGCGCATGTGTATGCGTGCAGGTCCTCCTCGGCATTGGCACCGATATTTGTGTGCGTATTTTGCTAGTCATCGACTCTCTAGCATGCGTCCGATTTTCCGATCCCTTTCGAAGGGGGGAAATTGGAAAATTCAATCCATGGAAAACTGCACACAAACACACGTACTTTGGTATTTTCTCCATGTGTGCGAGAGAGTGGAGAAATGGAGAAAGGCCAGAGAAGAGCTGCTAATTGGCGTTGTGTGTGTCGTGCGAAATGTGACAGCGAGCGAAGGGGAATATCCTTGCGCCGTCCCTCTTGCCATTGTGTGTGTGTGTGTTATTGTTGGTTTAGTATTCTTGTCCTGCCAGAGGGAGGGTTAGGAAAGCTGAGAGCGGACGTATAAAAGGATGCAATAAAACAACATTGGCAGCCTTACGTACTGTGTGTCTGTGTGTATGGTTTGTATTGGCATTGTACCCAGCACAAGGAAAATGCGGCACACGAGAAAATAAGGGACGAGAGTGAGAGAGAGTGTACGTGGCGCGAGCTATCGATTTTTCCGGCCCATGCTGCTGCGTCAACAACGCGTCGTGAAAAGCGGAAGGATAAGAGAAGGCAGGGGGAGGAGACCAAGAGGGAGAGAGAGAGGAAAATCCAATTTCACCCCGAGACCATTTCCGGGTTTCCCGGGGCCACCTTCCCATTCTCCGATAAGACGCCGAGACGAGCGAGGTTTATTCAGATGGGGATGTTTCTTTTTTTTATTGGCATTTGCGTCAAAATTGGTTTATTTCGCATGTTTTTGGGAAGGATAATTTCATATTAAAGAATTAAAATTTCATAACAATCATACTGCTGAATGCTCCATTTCAGACATCCAACATTCGATTTGGAGCGGTTTAAAAACGTATGTCTACTGTCTGCAAAGAATTTATATTTACATGAACAAATATTGACCAAAACTTTCAAACATTGTGTAATAAAACCAAAGGATGTCATTCCCGTTCCGTTCCTTCCTTGGGACTGAATGTTGCCTTGTTTAAGATAAATTGTGTTCCCGTCCGTCGTTTCCATACCACTCTGCAGTGCAATGTAAACCAAAGTTTCCATTTTCTTCGCTACACTCCGACGCGTGGCTGGTCTTGCGTTCCTTCGTGCGGATGCACTTTTCTTTTCTGTCTCATCCCCCCCCCGCGAAGGTTTGCTGAGCGAAGAAGGCTGCTCGAAGGCGGCACGAGGAAGAGGTTAATGTATCAATTACGCACCGCCTCCGCAGCGCACGCCAAGCCCTTTCTTCCGGCTGACACGCATCGTGTTTCATCAGCAGAGCCCGTGCACAGTGGGATAGCGTGGGGGGCAACTAAGGAGGCATAACTTTTTTTTTTTAAAGAAAGATCTCTTCAGGTTTGCTTCCTTTCCACCGGAACTTATCCTAACTTCCGTATCATTCTTGTTCGCTTATTAAGGGGTTTTGATTAGATAATACTAATTTTGGCATTGAGTGAAAAATCACAACAAAATACATGTAAAAAAAATTATCAAAACTTCAATGTTCGTTCAACTGTTCGATTGCCATCCAAGCCAGTTTCTGTTGTCATTAAAACACATCTAATTTTCCTCCATGATCACCCACTTATGTCCCACTGTGCGGCTTCGTGTTGCACCAAATTCTCGTGGGTGCAGATGACATGCAGCTGGCTGCGGTGGAGAACTGGCTAAAGGGCTAAATAAAGAACCACTATTTAACGATGGTGGTGGGCACAAACACACACACACACACACCCTAGGCCCCGTTGCCTGGAAGAAAACCGATCAGCAGCACAGCGGGGTCCGCTTTCCCGGCTACTAGGGCGTGTGTGTTGTTTACCCAAACGGGGAATACGGTGGCGGCATTTGGACAAGACAAGAAGCCATTATCCGTGACGCGCAAGGTGCATTTCTCGATCATGGTTGAGTGTGTTCGTGTGTGTGTTTAAACACTTCAACGCGAACGCATCGTGATCTAGCCGGCTTGGGTTACGGTTTCTTCGTGACTTGGTTTCCTTTTGTTGCTTTTTATTTCGACTGTATGAAACGACTACCTAACCTCAAATTTGTCTTAAGAAAAGCAGGCGACATTTAAAGTTTAACGTAGCTACTTTTTGCTCCCTTTGCAATTCAAACTCATTTACCACTTACTTCAACTTCGGAAGTGATTTCCTTAAACTACTTCAACAATTTGTTTAACCATTTTACGATTTGACCAACTTCTTCAGCGGTTTGCTAATACTTTCATCTCAACGAAAACTTCTTTTGCCAATTGTATGTTTGTTTGTTTGTTTAACCGTTTTACGATTCGACCAACTTCTTTATCGGTTTGCTAATACTTTCATCTCAACGAAAACTTCTTTTGCCAATTGTATGTTTAGTAAAAATAGTTCATTTCGTTACCAGTTCTTCTATCTGTTAGAGTTAAAAGTTTCTTATTTACCAATGAAAATAAAACAAAGTGGAAAACTGTTTCCTAAATAAATTAATTTGCCCGATAAACAGCACGTCTACGTAATTCCAAAACGGAATTGCACACAATGTTCAACAACTTCTCGCCATCTTAATCGATGTGAGCAATAACCGCAAACCGAGCCGAAAATCGAATCGTGCGTTGCTGCACGAGTCCGCCGGGACCAATAATCGTCTATCTTACTTAGGAAAAATGAGTACTGTAGCACGCGGGAGAGTCATTATTAGGTAAACTTTTCACTTTTCGCTCGGTAGGATTTAAAGGAAACGATCGTTCCCTTTCGTCCGGAGGGGTACGGTAATGGAGAAGTATGAGCCAGCACCCTCTGGAAAAAGGGCCCTGGTCCTACGACTTGCTCCTGTAATATTGGTCGTCACATGGCGGTCAACCGCATATCAAAACGCAGGGCAATTAAAGGTGGCTTTTAATCCCTTACGGAAAGCAACCGGTCGGCGGGAGTTACATTTAAACACGGATTGTCATTACGGGTACCGGGTCCGTTGTGCGCCCATTAGGCGCTGGGAATTGCAATAAAAGCTTTGCGGGGGGTGTTCGCTAATTGTGCGGAAAAATAGGGCCACGTGGACTGCGCACTGTTGAATTCCCACCGAACCCGCGTTTTGTTTGTCAACGAACACCGGAGTTTTGCCGACGCGTAGAGTAGGATGGGGCATTACGGGGTACTTGGTAGATTGTTAATATCAGTAAGACTATGTGTTTTTGACAAGAAATCACTTCTAATTGAACAGGTTTGATACATCAATTCAACTGTGCTCGATTTGGAGCTCTTTTTGTCTAACGCTGATTTGTGTTTGACAGAAAACAGTCAGTTTAAAAACCTAACCCATTCGACTCGGATTTGCTTTCCCTCATTTGTCTTTTAGGAAGTGTCGAGCATTGTACTTTACTCTTGTTACTTTAACCGTATGTTAATTTATTTTTGTATGGTCTTTTCCGTGTATAGTTGCAGAAAATATTTTTCGCAACATTACCATGACTGTCACTTTCACCAGAAGTGTCATAATTTATTTCATTGCAGTGAAAGATTGCATTCGTGTTTTATCAGCTTAAGGCAAGAGTCCGTTTCCTTCATTGGCTTAAGGCCACTGGTTAATTGACGGTTTCCATCTGCGTTTACGTTTGGGATAAATGTGTGCGACCTTTCACTCCTCTTGCTGTCAAATTCAAATTTCACGCAGAAGGGGCAAGGTGCGTCGCGTTCGCGTTGATGCCCTTTCGTTTTGCGTTTCGGGGTTTTTGGGTCCTTCGGGCAAGCGGAAACGGACACAAACACAACACCATATGGCAGCGCACAACCAACACTGTTGGGTGTTTCGGTTCTAAGTGTTGCCCCTTTTGAAAAGGGCACATTTCTCCGGCTGTCATTTCGGCTGACCCCTACCCGAAACCGGAAGCGCAAACTTTTGTTTTCCCAAACCCAGATATTTTTCTGTCTATATATGTGGCGTAGGATTACCGTTACTAATTGTCGATTGGACACAAACAGAGAGACAGAGAGAGAGAGAGAGAGGGAGGGAGTTTATTAGAACAGTTCTACCGTGGGACGCGCTAACGAGTTGCTGCCCCGGCTATTTACCCCGCATGCCACCGCATTCGTCTAGCCGGACCCGGACCCTCGGACCCGACGGGTGTCATGATGCATGCTTTTCCGTTTGTTTTCCGACCAACCCGAGAACCCAACCGAACCAGGAGAGGGTGTGCATGTCTCGTTTAACCTCTCGACTAATGCCTTTGACCATCGCAAAAGGGAGGAAGCCAGTATATCACCCCCTGATTTTCGTCCCAACCAGCCATTCCGAGAGCCCTCTTTGTTGCCGCACGACGAGCTGCTGACCTCTGCCCTCGACAGCGTTGACCCCGCGCTCGCTCTTTCTCGGCTCCGTCCGCGGTGAGGTGTCGGGAAAACTCGGCCACCGAAGGCTGGATGGAGGAAACCCTTCGGTGACATAAAACCGTCACACGGGTGTAACGCCGCACTCTTTTTGTTTTCTTTTCCCAGCCCTCGAGCTTCCTACCCATTTTTCATGTAGAGTTCATTACACGTTTGACCCTAAGGTGGTGACGGAAAAATGGCTTCCCACCCTGCGGAACCACCATATGATGTTGCTGTAAGTAACGCTTCCATTTCCATTTGACCTCCCAAGGCTCTCATTTTGAGCATTTCGTGCTCGGGTGAAACTTTGACAGGCATCTTCATGAACTATTCAGGATAAATAATTGAATTAAGTGACGTGTTAGTTGGGCACCCAATGGAGATGTGGCGAAACGGTGTTACACCAGCTTTTTCGCTTAAGGTTTAGAGGTCAAAGTGACCCTCACTCCGTATAAAAAAATAAACTGTTGAAAATGCTGTTTTCTCATCGATCTTATTCAATATGCGTTCTTTTAACTTTCTTGTAAAGTATCGACACTAGGGCAATAAAATATCTACACTTTCACGTCTGCCAAACGATGTACCGGTCGTGGTTGTGGTTCTTTCTTTCACCCATTTGGGCCACTTTGTAGACTCGCCTTAAAAGGAAGGATCCTGCGGTCTTTTTATTTTCACTGCAACGATGGCGTATGCGGGCAAGGGCGTCTACCGGATGCTGGCTCAAATCGGATTCAGTCGCAAGGCGAAGGAGAAATGCCTTAGATATTCACTCATATATGTAGGACAATATGGTGAAAAACGCCGGCCGAAAATGGCGGCTCTTCCCCCGCCACTGCAAGAAAGTGGAAGCGTTGTTTAGTTGGATGAAAGTGAAATGAAATTTGGGAGGAATACAATTTAGCGGTGGTGGAAAGGGAGGGGAGATGGGCGTAGGGGGAGGGATCAGAAGGACCTCACGGCAGGAAACCGTCTGATGGGCGCCCTCCGTGTCCTTTGTTCGGTAGGTTATTTCTGCTCGAAATTGCCCGACATGAAACTTCCGTGGAGCAATTCTTTGTCCGCATGTTTCTTTCTCTCTCTCTCTCTCTCTCTATATATATCTCTTTTTTTCCCTTTGGCCAACTCTTTGTCTGCAACTATCGATTTTGTTTCTATGTTGCCAGGTGAGATTTCGTGGTCGACAGCTTGGTAAGGTCCTTTGTTGGAGCACGCGTTTCCTTGTGTCCGTTTTGAACATGTTGCTTTTTCGTTGAACTTTTCTGATTCGACTTTTCGGTAGTCGAATTTACCTTCTACAAACTGCTGTTTTCCCCCACGTCGCTTTGCTGCGTTTTATTTTTTCTTCAGCTTAATTTTATGCAGTGTCTCCCTTTTTATCCCTTTCGAAATGGTTACGATACAATAGGAATGATATAGCAAACGACAACAACCGCTCCATAAATACACCCCGTTAGAGATCTAAATGAGATGCAATCCTTGACCAATCGCCCCAGCACGGGTCACGCTCTACTGGAGCGCAGTACCGGGTGAGGGAAATTCCAGGAACCTAGCATTAAAAGTAAAGAAACTGAAGTGCATGTGCACGAATGCAATTAAAGCATGTTTTGCGTTATCATGGTTGGCAAGAAGTGCAGCACAACAGCAACTGTGTGTTCCGGGAAGATTTGTTCAGCACATTTTAATATGCACCTTGTCTTTATTCCCTTATCACGGGAAGACGAGCCGCTGTTCGTTCGCTAGCAAGTCGCTTCAGGCCATTGGGAAGAGAGGCCTCCCTTCGCGATGCGGGAACTATGAAAAGAATTTTAATGTACCCTCGCGGGAACGAGTGCCTGCCGTCGCAAAGTGGCAAGGCCATTAAAGTATCAAAAATAACCTGCTTGCTACATCGCCTTACAACTACTAACCGAGCGCATGCGACTAGCAAAGACGGGCAAAGGTTCTTGGAGTTTCGGTAGAACCTATACACCAACGTGTGTAACTCCGCATGGCGCAAGGGTCACCGGCAAGGGGACATCGTTTTATTAGCAACCAATAAATGAGAGCGAGAATGAAATGTCCTAGTTGCTGAAGCGAGCGACCGCTGTGCTAACCTATTGACCATGTTTTGCAAGCCACGACGATTTCTTTCCCTACAAAGCCGCAGACTATCTGGCTGTTCTTCTGGAGACCTTTGGTGGACGTTGTTTGATACCCAACATTGTGAAATCAAAGCGGCTCCAAGGAATGGTTAATTTGGAAGCTTGGTTGTAAACAGCTCTGAGTGGGACACTCGTGTGGAAGATAAATAAATGATGCGATGTTCGATAAGGTAACACTGGGAGGAAAGAGGCGCTTTAGAAATTAGTTAAAATATAAATTGTGCCATCAACCCTGCTGAAGCATACGAAATAGCACTGAGTACGATTGATAACGAGAAGAAATTTATTTGCGAAAAAGCTGTACTCAAATTTGTTGAAGCCTTATGAACCGATCCAACTGAAGGTTATCTTCAGGCAAGTTCCTATCAACCTATAACACATTCGCTCATATTATTACTGGTTCTTGTCGGGTTGCAGTTGCTATCAGTGTTGTACTTTATGCGAATAAATCCCTTTTACCCGAATTTATGTGAGGTGCTTGAAATCTTGGGCGAACTACTCGAAAACCGGGTTCGGAAAGCCCTAACGATTTTGGAGCAGGAACACAACGTTCTAAAATGATCCGCCGTGGTATACCACTGCTCGCCATCTTTCGCTGCCAATTAATGCCATAATTTGAAAAACACAGACCAATGGAGTGTTGAACTCCGTTGAACTCATAATACGCTTAGAGGGAGATATAATTGAATCGCCTATGAACGCGTTGGCCATTGCCTCTCGGGGCTTTGCTTGGACCGCTTGCGTGTGGATCTCTCTGCAAATGCTACCATCTCGTCCTATAAGTACTCATGAATACGCTAAACCAGGCAAAAGTTACGGCTACGTCTGTGCCACACTTCCGGTCCACGGTTTAAGCTCTCTCGGTCTCTGGTGTAAAAGCCAGGATAGGCATTCATGCTCGGCGAATAGTTCGCCAAATTAAGGCAACATTCTTCGTGCTGTTGTATCGTTTCGTCCGGATCAGAAACCAACGGGACAAAAAACACGCGGCAAAGACACAGCGCTTCGGTCGCGGGATGTCGGCCCCTACTAGACATGCGCTGGACTGCGAGCGGGCCGGGGGAGGAGGAGCAGCAGGTTTGCCTTCCTTCCGGCGGGCCTGGTTTGGTGTGGTGCTTGGCGTGTGGAGGTGAACCGATTACGTAATTGTGTGTAATTTGAATATTTTATTTCGCTTCGCCAACTCCCGGCGACGATGACGGCGATGTGACAGCACAACGCCTCGCTATTGGAGGGATGGCCCAATGCAACGCAGTCACTTGGCGGCTTTTGATATGTGTGTGCAAATGTCTCTCGACACTGTATGCCCCGCTCTCGTTGAACTTCTAGGTCCCACTTTGCGATCAAGAATCAGCCTTGCTCGAGAAACAATCGAATGTATGGCAGATGGGAACATCTTCACCAACTCCACAGAGTTTCAAGGCAGAGAAGCAGTGGTATCTAAACGTTAGCTCTGTAGGAAGGGGCGACAAATCAACGGTATGTGTGTTGCGATCACACCATACGAGGTTCAAATGCTGTACCGATCGCATCATCAATCCAAAAACATACTTCAAGGTCACACGCGAGCTCCCTTCGCACATGCCTTTCCCTCTCATAGCGTCGACAAGGTGGTGAGGGATGACATCAGGGCCACAGAAGTCGGACACTAAGTCGCGATTAATCTTGCATACATAAATCAACTCGTAGCGCTAGAAATGATGTTGTAGGACTTGCGTTATTACGTATTTTATGACAACTGTATGCTAGGATATTCGATTTATTTTGAAGGCCAATGAAATACCAATTCGTTTTTCTGGTAAAGCTGATTCATTCGGTTAAGAATAACTTTAGAAGCCAGCAGCCTTAAGATTTGTTGGGTACTTGGGGTACCTGCTACTGTGAATGTCCTAGGCGAATAGTATAAACATCGGTCCTCATCAATGTTCCGTTTGAGGCCAAATTCCATACCAGGGCGCTGGTTCGCTGGTTAGAAACAGCGTCAGGGTGCCTCTGTGTGCGTTATGCCGTGCGCGCCGTCATCCCGGCTGGTAGAAATATTCTCCGACCCGAAGCGTCATGGTGATGTCATTACGCTCTGCGGTGATGCCATGCCATGGTCAACGCACGCGATCCCGGGACGTTTCTGGTGCGCGGAAGGAGTGGAAAACGTTATGACATGCCACCTGGCACACACACGCACCTCCTGCTACTACTATAAACCGCCGCTACCTACCAGCCCGCTCCTCCATGGGTTGAAGAATATGTAAAATTAAATTTATTGATGCTGACGCGCCGTTTCTCCTGAGAATTTCAATGTTTCGCAAATGGCGGCTCCTTTGTATGCCACCGACCGGCGGTATCTGCGTTACTTCTGCACCTGGAAGACTCATAACCTCTGCCAATTACGAGACAAATATGGGTCCTTTATTGGTCTAGACGGCCCCTGGTTTGCCCGACGAGCTTCCTTCGTCCTTCATTAATTCTTGTTCCTCATCAGTCGCTGCAGCTGCACACACTCTCTTGACATCCTGCAGCAAATGGAACGCAACGGAAGAAAGTAACCAAGTAAACCGAATCAGGTTGACCAGTATCCGTAAGTTTGATGTGAGACGCGAGACAAAGATCCTCGAGCTGGAGATATTCCTTTCGGGAAATATACCAGAAGTATATGTAAAGTGGAAGAAAAATAGCATTTGCAGCTGGTAGAATTTGCCATCCAGATGATCCAGCCGGGAACTCCTCAGCTTGTCGAGTACAGCTTGTTTGTGTGTCGTGTCCCGTCTTATTACCAGCTACGCCTGCCTGCTTGGGTCTTTGGCAACAATTGAATTCAATTTACGTTATCCAAAGATAGATCGACTTGAACTTCGAGGTTGTGGCTCTTTCTCTCTTGGTAGTCCCCCTCCCCCCCGCCGGCCTTACGAATCTCACACACTGTGCGGGGGACTAATTTAACAATATTGGTCCCCAAATGCGTCTGCCACATGGGGCAACACATTTCCTGTGCTTTTCCTTTTCTTCAGTTCCAACAACGCGCCACCGATTGTTCGGCGCGGACGGAAGCTCCCGAGATTTTATGTCTATGCTAATGTAAAGGCCAAAACAGTTAGATTGCGATGAATTACAAAGTACCTTTCGGGTCGCGACTATGTTGATAGGAAAGGGCACCGGTACCTGCGCGCCTTATTTACCGGCACAGAAAATGGTCACCGTCACTAATCACACCCCCCTTTTAAAAATGACTGTCTTCCTCGACTCGCGCAGGTATCGCTGGATTAAAAACGGCAAGAAGTTCGAATGGCAGACGTACGACGACCGGATGTCGCAGCAACCGGGACGCGGTACGCTGGTCATCACGTCACCGCGCGACGAGGACCTCGGCCAGTATCAGTGCTTCGCCGAGAACGAGCACGGTACCGCCACCTCCAACTCGGTGTTCGTGCGCAAGGCGGAGCTGAACTCGTTCAAGGACGCGACGCCGCAGACGGTGCAGGCGGACGAGGGCAAGCCGCTGAAGCTGGTGTGCCAACCGCCCGACGGCTGGCCGAAGCCGAACGTCTACTGGATGATCCTGACGCGCGACGGTGGCATCCGGAGCATCAACAACTCGCGCATGACGCTCGACCCGGAGGGCAACCTGTGGTTCTCGAACGTAACGCGCGAGGACGAGTCGGGCGAGTTCTTCTACGCGTGCGCCGCCTCGTCGGTGTTCCGCAGCGAGTACAAGATCGGCAACCGGGTGATACTGCAGGTACGCCAGACGGGCATCTCCGCCTCGCAGAACCGCCATATGCCGCAGCGGCAGTACGTGACGCGCAAGAACGAGGTCGCGCTCAAGGGCAAGGAGGTGGAGCTGTTCTGCATCTACGGCGGTACGCCGCTGCCCGAGACGGTGTGGACGAAGAACGGGAAACCGATCATATGGAGCGACAAGATACAGCAGGACAACTACGGCAAGTCGCTCAAGATACGGCGCGTCACGTCGGAGGACGCCGGTGCGTACACGTGCGAGGTGTCGAACGGCGTCGGCAATGCGGACTCGTACTCGATCAACCTGGCGGTGAACGCGGTGCCGTACTTCACCGTCGAGCCGGAGCTGCGGAACGCGGCGGAGGGCGAATCGGTCGAGTTCCGGTGTGAGGCGGCCGGTGATCCGAGCCCGAACATCGTCTGGATCCACAACGGCAAGCTGATCGACGACAGCAAGCGCAACCCGCGGCGCATCGTCAGCACCAACCGGATCGTGTTCACGTCGCTGGAGAAGAGCGACACCGGCAACTACGGCTGTAACGCCACCAACTCGCTCGGCTACGTGTACAAGGACGTGTACCTGAACGTGATGGCGCTCGCGCCCGAAATTACCGAACCGCCGAAGCTCGAAGCGACCGTCGACCAGCGCAACGTGACGATGACGTGCCGCGTGTTCGGTGCACCGAAGCCGCAGGTCCGGTGGCTGCGCAATGATCGCGAGCTTACCGGTGGCCGCTACCAAACCATGCCGAGCGGCGATCTGTTCATCCGGGACGTGAAGTTTGACGACGCCGGCGAGTACACCTGCCAGGCGTTCAGCAAGCTCGGCAGCAAGACGGCGTCGGGCCAGCTGGTCGTGAAGGAGCACACGAAGATCAACGATCCGCCGAAGGACTACGAGGTGGAGGCGGGCACGACCGCCACCTTCCGGTGCAATGCGATCGCCGACTCCTCGCTGGAGCTCACGATCGAGTGGCTGACCAAGGGCGAGCTGATCGACTTCGAAAGCCAGCCGCGCTTCATCCGCACCTCCGACAACTCGCTCATGATTACGAAGACGATCGAGCTGGACACGGGCACCTACACCTGCCTGGCGAAGACGGAGCTGGACGAGGTGATGGCGAACGCGACACTCACCGTGATGGACCGGCCGAACCCGCCGACGCTGACGCGCGTCGACTGCCGCGGCAAGGTGGCCAAGGTCGAGTGGGTATCGAACGGCGACAACCGGTCGCCGATTCTGAACTTCATCATCGAGTACAACACGTCCTTCACGCCCGACACCTGGAGCGTCTCGGCGAGCGACGTGCCCGGCACGGATCTGGCGTACGTGGTCGAAACGACACCGTGGAACAACTACACGTTCCGCGTGATCGCCGTCAACAAGGTCGGACGCTCGCTGCCGTCCGGCCACAGCGAGGTGTGCACGACGCCGACGAGCGTACCGTACAAGAACCCGGACAACCTGGAGGCGGAGGGCACCGAGCCGAACAATCTCGTCATCAAGTGGAACCCGATGGCGCAGGTGGATCACAACGCGCCCGGCTTCCACTACCGCGTCTACTGGAGGCGTGACATCCCGGGCGCTTCCTGGACGTCGGCGGACGTCAACGACTGGCGCCAGTCATCGTACACGGTCGAGGGGCTGCCTACGTTCACCCGCTACCACATCAAGGTGGTAGCCCTCAACGAGCGGGGCGAGTCGAACTCCGGCCCGTGGGAGAAGTTCGTTTACTCGGGCGAGGACAAGCCGACCGACGCGCCGACCAACTTCACGCTGATCCAAGTGACCGGACCGACCGCCGCCTACCTCAGCTGGAACCCGGTCTCGCCGGAGTCGCTCCGCGGCCACTTCAAGGGCTACAAGATCCAGACGTGGACGGAGTCGGGTGGCGAGGCCAACATGCGCGAGGTGCTGATCACCAACGACGCCAAGCAGGCGCTCGTGACCGACTTCGTGCCGGACTCGCTCAACTACGCGCGCATCCTTGCCTACAACGGACGCTACAATGGACCCGCCAGCACCACGCTCTCCTTCGACACGCCCGAGGGTGTGCCGAACACGATCCAGTCGCTCGAGGCGTACCCGCTCGGCTCGGCCGCGTTCCTGCTGCGCTGGCAGCCACCGCTCCAGCCCAACGGCCGCCTCACCGGCTACAAGATCTACTACGAGGAGGTCAAGGGCACCACGGTTGGGCCGCGCATGGAGCGCGAGCCACACATCACCGATCCGCTGGTGCAGGAGGCAAAGCTCGGCAGCCTCAAGCCGAACTCGAAGTATCGCATCCACGTCGTGGCAACGACCAAGGCCGGCGAGGGCATGGAGTAAGTTCCATTTCGCCGATTTCCGAGGTACACACATTAAACAAACCAATTTTCCTTTAACCCTGTTTTTCCGCGCAGCTTACACATTGAGCGAGCGACATCGTCCGGCGTTGGCATGCCACCGGATGTGCCGAACTTCAACTGGGCCAACCTGCCCTCGGAGAACGGGCTGGCCAACATCAAGGTCATCTGGCAACCGGCCCTCGGCGGCAAGCCTGGCTCGCACTTCTTCGTCAAGTACCGCATCAAGGACGAGTCGAACTGGCAGACGACCGATCCGGAGCTGTACGAGAACTTTCTAGTCGTGCACGGCATCAACCCGAACCATCTGTACGAGTTCCGGGTCGTCTCGGTCGATGGCGAGCATCAGACCGAGTCTGCCACGCAGGAGGTCGATACCTACGGAATACGTACGTAGCTTTCTCTTTCTCATCCGCGATTGTTCCGCTTATTCAAACCCCGTTTTGTGTTTTGTTTTTTTTAGAGAGCTCTGTTAAGGTGCCGGGAGATAATATTGCCACCGCCGGCTGGTTTATAGGTATGATGCTGGCGATAGCGTTCCTCATTCTGGTGCTGATCATCATCTGCATCGTGAAGCGTAACCGTGGCGGAAAGTACGACGTACACGACCGCGAGCTGGCCAACGGACGGAACGACTACACCGAGGAGGGTGGCTTCCCGGAGTACTCGCAACCGTAAGTAGTAGCAACGGACGACAAAAGGCTCGCTCGATCCTTCCCGATCCGACGTCGCGACTACATCGACTAACCGCTCGATACCACACCAGCTCTGTGAGCACTTCCGCCGCCCAACACACTACACACTTTTCCTCACTTGCGCCTCGTTAGACGGAGATAGACGCGGTTAAACCCCTATGTTGAAAATGCCCACTTCTTTCTATTCTTGGTTTCGGATCAGCTGACCCCCCGGACCCCCGGCCAAGCTTTGATCGCAGTCCGGGTTTTCTATGGCAAGCGCGTTGCGATCCTTTTTTAACCAACTCACTTTATTCAATAGATAGTTCCTAGTCATACTGACACCGCATGTGTGCGAGTGTGTGTGTGCGTGCGAGTGTAAATACTTCCGTTGTTTCTTTACCTTCTTCTCCATGCTAACGTCTCTGTGCCTCATGTTGCTAGCCAGGTGCACAACTTTTTCAGTCTTCTCTTTTTTTTTGTCAAGAAAGGATTGATTGATAACTCCACACACCAACATACTTATGCTGCTGTGGTCGAGCTTGCTTTGCGTAATTCTTTGAACTACTCTTCTACAAAGTGGGCAGTCAAAGCCGCCCTTCCCATACCACATCACTTCACTGTGGATTGTCCTTGTTGCATCCACACTTTTCGTCCCTCACACTTTCTCGCATCCGTTTCTGTTTTCTATCTGTGGCCTGCAGAGCATACAAGTCCTATCGATCAACCCCATTCGCGCGTGTGGTTTTTTTGCGTGTGTGTATGTGTGCGTGTGAGTGGGTATTAGAAACTTTCTTTCCTCCCTCCTTTCCCCCGCCCCGGTAGATATTTAGTTAATGTATTGCGGTCTCTGCCACCCAAAGTCTCCCCCTACGGTTGTCGGGTAAGCTCTTTCACACTGTTTTAACAAACAAAACACCATCAAAGTGTCACACACTTTCTTCGGCGGACTGTGTTTCTTTGATGCTTGCGTCTGTGTTTCAACCTGATAGATGTATAGTCATGTACACGGGGCAAGAATAAGCTCTTGTAATTGCCCAAACATCCTCTAACCTAACTGCAAACAGACTAAACCTTCTCACCAAATGCGTTCTGCACCGGTGGTGATGTGCCTCCTTCTCCAGTTGGGTAAAGGTAATTGAATAGTGTGTTTCATAGGGTCCGTAGCGTTAAGATATTCAGAGAGCAGCAATGAACCAATTACCTTTCCAAACTTATCTTCAAGACTGTTCTCGGTAAACTGTCAGAGACCAACTTCTTTCTCAATATTTTAGAAAATCATCTCGATTCTTGTTTAACACACACTTCCTTTTATTGCTCGCAGAGCCAACCAAAGCAAATTTTCCTTTTGTTTCGTGGATGTGGTCCCAAAATCCCGAATCATGCGTTGCTGTTTTGTGGCGGAGTACGTTGCTAACTGTTTCATATTATCTTTGTCGAATCAACGTACTGATTTCCGGTAACACTTTACTTATCTTCCACTACACGTGACTACATTTACTAACAAATGCCAACAAACTATATGCGTTGTTGACAGGATCATTTCTCATACCCATTATTCCATACTATTAGCATAATTTACCACTTTGTAAGCGTTTTCAGGTCACTGGTACACACGATTTAATATCTCCCTCTTGGCATTACCTCTGCTACTTACTAACCTACTAACCATTCATCCGTTACGAGCTGTGCTCGTGTTAAATTATATTTAGTGTCTAAAGTATCGCCACAGACTTTCCGAGCCCCCTTTCCGAAAGTGGAGACTTTCCATCATTTGTCAGAAAAGGCTCGCAATGTCTGTGGCATACGTAGAACATATCGTATCATAGACATCCCTTCATTCCGTCCTATGCTATTGTTTTTAACTGTACCATTGCCGGATCTATCTATTTTCCTGTAGCTCTCTAACGCATTGTATTACTCTATCCTGTATCGGTATATCTCATGCGGTATAATTGCCTGTTACTAATTAGAGTTTACCCTACATTCATCATCCCATTCATTGTCCCTAAAATCGGAAGGGTAATTGCTGTCTGTTCATCAAATGTTCGCAAGCACACACGATCGGCATGTCCACAGACGTCGTATAGTAAAATATAATTAAGCTCACTCAGTAAAACAAAACAAAATGTCAAAGCTTACGCGTCGTCTGTGGAAATCGCCCGACATCTTAGTTATGGCATCATAGTTTTCGCGTATTTATTGATGTGTCTTTGCTCACCAGTCCATTTTTGTAGCATTCTACAGAAAGTTTTCGATGAGACAATTATCAGTTATGAATATATGTAGTCTTCAGAGGATACTTGTGCTTCTATGGAATCTTTGGTTTAGTGCTTGATTAGACACGATTTCGCTATGGATAATTTGGATTTCGAAATTCAAATGTTCATTACTTTCGCCGGACGGATTTTAGATTGCAGTGTTATTAATTGGTCTGTCCGATTCACAATCACAATTATTGTTTTTCTATAGTTTTGAAGGACAAAATGCCAAACTATTGTTTCATTTTAAATGTAACGAATGATCCATTGCAATTTCGATGTATTACGTTGCGCAATAAGCGTGATGTGAATAATAAATAGTGAATTAAAAAACTTGAAAAGAAAATATTTAAACCCCAGATGAGCCCAAATAGAGCATATTTGCACACATTT
This sequence comes from Anopheles coustani, assembly GCF_943734705.1. Lineage (NCBI taxonomy): Eukaryota > Metazoa > Arthropoda > Insecta > Diptera > Culicidae > Anopheles > Anopheles coustani. Next base: position 6,121,596 of record NC_071290.1, read on the forward strand.
TCTTGTACATACGTATCCACCGTATAGTTGGATTGAACGTGTATATTATGTATATAATATAATCATCTCTAAACGCGTGCCACCCTCTGCTTTATCTATGCAATCTCATATGACAAGCTCCGTCCCATAACGCGCAATATACCTGCAAAAGACGCACGTACGAGCAACTAGAAGTAAGAATTGTTATTTTTCTTTCACAAGACGGAAAGCAGCTTCTGCTTTCTGCTCTTCCGGTATCGATCATTTTGTGCACGAAAACCTTCCTTTTCCCCCTGTTTTTGGTTTTTAATTTGCTCGTCAAAACTGCAAAGGTAGAGAAACACATGAAAATAGATATTCCACCACCTTCTCGCAGCATCGCTCCCACGGCCGCGGGAGTGGATGGGCGGGTGGGTAACCCAATTTTTACATACTAAAAACAATAGCCACGGACGGTAGCCGTCCACTGCTTTGATACCAAATGGAGTGTAGTGTTTTACGTGATTACAGTTTGGACAATAAAAGCCAGGGCCGACAATCGCTGAACTCGCAAAAAGTAGGACCGGAAAGTGATACAGATTCCATGGCGGAATACGGTGAAGGTGATACAGGTAATGTTGTTGTTATGCTCTACCACTGCTCTTACTACTTCTTTTCTACTTGAACTGACCCTCATTTCCGTTTCCTTCGTACCATTGTCACGTGCTCTCCATTACTCATTCACTCACTTACTCACCATTTATCTTTCTCTCTCTCTTCTCCATCTTTGTTAAATCATCTATAATTTATTCATCATCTCTATTCATCTCTTGCGACATGCATCAGTTATTAGTACCTTGGGTTAGTAAGAATCAACAATGTAATTCATCATTTACTGCCACTAGTAACTCTGTAGGAGATTTTCTTGTATTTGTTCCTATTATTACAATTCCGTACATGGTTCTAATCACCGATTCTTTCATTTTACTACTCTACACATCTTAATGTTCCTGTTATAGTTTTCCTTCACCTTGTCAACTTTTTTCATCTCTTCACTTTATTTTTATATCTACTTTGTTCTATTCCATAGCTGAGATAGGATGTTTTACATATTTCGCATGATTTTCATTACACTACTAATTTCCTACTCTGCGCCCCATTTGCTGCCCTCATCGAAACAAGAACCATATTTCCCTTCTGTTGTTTTGTTCGCTCCATCCTCCGTTGACCAATGTAATTCCCAATCCTCCAAAATTGATTCATTCAACAAGGCCACCAGTCTTCGTTATTGTCCTAAAAATGTTTCGGCACACATTAGGTCGGCAGTGATTCACATACTACTTATTCCAACCATCAAGCAACTTGTCCTCATCTCATGGTCGATAGCTTCACTGTTTCAATTATAGCGTACGCTTTCACAACACAAATTTCCATAATGAATCGATCTTGATCTTTTGGCCAAGCATCTTTAACCGTTTTGTTTTAGCGCGTATTGCTTACCCTATATGTTTTTTATTTGGTTTTAGCTCATATGTGCGATTTTGTTCATTTAACTTTTGTGTCGGTTTCAGTTTGAAGAGATTTGTTTTTTCTTTATGTTGTTTTTTTTGTTTCCCCTTACCCTCGTTGGATTGTTGCTTTGTTGATGCTTTCTTTCTTTCTTGTTGTGAATGTGCTTCTCTTCGCACAGTTTTCCAGCGCATTATGAATTTTAATGAGCGTGTTTGTGTATATATATATACGAATATATTCGTCCTCTTTTGATTGTCTTCTACACTCACTCTTGTGAACTTTAATGATTATCACACATTATAGAATTTTTAGAGTAAGGCCGTCCCAGGATGGTTTTCTTTTCAGTCCGCTTATAATTTGTTTCGTTTTTCTTCTTTCCTTTAAATCTTTCTCTATATTTTTCATCGGTTTGTTTCGGTTTACGTTCGACCATCGGAACGGACCCGCAATTGGATTGATTGACCGAACTGACTGACCGCAAACACGTGGACCAAACGAACAAATTCAAACACACATGCGTACATGTTGCAGAAGGTATGAATGAAGACGGTTCATTCATTGGACAGTACGGCCGGAAGGGCAAAAATGCGGACAGCAATTCGCAGGCGTTCGCGACCTTAGTTTAGTATAGTCGTTACACTACATAGCAGTTAGGTTTACTCGTGTCTTAGCAGGAGGTGCCTCCAATCGAACAGGCGCAAACGCTCTCCTTAGCTTCCGCCGTTGAGACCGTACCCGTCCCTTCATACCTCCCGTTCGGTGCAGGGGGAAGAAGGATTGACGAGGCGGTTTTTGTTGAGATGTGTTAGCAAACAAAGTGACGAGAAAATGCAGGTTGCTTGATAAGAAGAAAAAAAACATGCGAATCGCGAGTTGTGCGAAACATACAGCGTAGGCGATAGATAAGGTACAGCCAATTTTATTTTTACCTCAATTCGTTCGTCACCATTGCGTCATCGAATCGTGAACGTTCGGGTAGATGTTATAGGTTTTATGTTCAGAAGTTTTTTTGACTTCCCAGTTTTGTTTTGTCCAATAATGGCCTCTTCTGTAGTAGGGTGACAACGATAAAGTTTTTCTTTGTTTTTAATAAGCGATTCTCTCTTAGATCAAGCGTAAAAAGGATTACACTATTCCGGCCTCGAATTTTGATTCAATGAAGTTAAAACAGAAAGAGAGCAAACGACGAGACGACGATAGTTAGTTACGCGAAGCGACCAGCTCTTCGATCGCCGACCCAACTAGGTGTAAATGAGAGTAACATTCGAAAGTCTTAGGTTTAGTTTAAAAAGGTATAAGAAACCACACACAAAAAAAAATTAAGAATTCAATCACGAGCAATATCAAAAGTGAACCATCACAGATCTATTGAGTATAAAATGATCACACAGATTGTAGGTATGTATAAGCACTTGTACGAAGGATTGCAGTGAGATCAGTTGACAGTTAGCGGAAATTGAAACTAGGTAACATATACGAATTCACCACCATTCATAGAAAGGAAATGAATAGTACGTACGGAAAAGGTGGGAAACGGAACATGTATGCATTTTCCTAGGTTTATAGGGCTTGGTTATGTTGCTTTGGTTATGGTCTGCCTTTGGCGGCGTCAGGAGACACGGGAATAGTGAGGGTGTTGAGTCGATTGCCATTTCCGGTCGCACAAGTTATGTCCAAGACGAATCGTCAACGAACGACCAGCGGAAACGGTTAAGAGCCAACAGCGTCCGCAGCAGTAGCAGTAGCAGCAGCAGCAGTATCAAGGACATTGCCTCCGTTGCGACGAAAAAAAAACAGACCGAGGAAGCGACAGCAATGAAACGAAATTTATGATTTTGCGATATTCGGATGCGGTTCCTTTTATGTTTGCCTTCAACATACACTCTTTGGTTTTTCGATCCCGATGAACACCCGGTAGCGCACGAAAATAGGTAATTTATCTTCGGTTTCTTGTGTTGTTATTCAAATTTATCTTAGCTGTTTTGTTTGTTATGCCTTTCTCTGCAAACAGCCTCTCTGTAGACATACAAGTAGTAAAACGATAACGATTTGTCCTCTCCTGTTCTCGGAGATGCTGATACTAAATGCTGATTTTCTCCTATTCTACCATCCCTCTCTCCCGTGTCGGGGTTGAACTGGGGTTTTCCGTATGGAAACGCACCAAACCTGTTCTCCGACGGGATTTCCAGGTGGACAGTTCACGGAAGATGGCTCCTTCATTGGGCAGTACGTGCCCGGGAAGCCGCCGGTCAGTGCGCAGTCGACTCCGCAGAACCCTTCGCTGCAGGGTGCGAATGCTGGCATGGCAACGTACGTCTAAAGCTGCTCTCTGCTCTCTTTGCAACCGCCTGCGTCCCCGCCACCACTTGAGCCCGCAATCCACCTGCGCACGTCAACACCTGCGGATAACGACGCAGCATCCGACTATGGAAGCTGAGACTGCTGCGAATCCTAGCAATGGCTGCGGAAACGGGAAACGAGCTCATAGTGTCCTCGATCTTTCTCGTCGCCACCTCTACCAGGGGGATGTCAAATTATGTCTATCATAAAGAAGGAAAAGAAAAGTAGTAAGCGACACTTCAAAAGTAAAACTAATATACACAACATCCCCCCTCCCAAGAATGGAGTACGGTAGCGTTAGAAAGCTCTAGTGGTGCTTCGAAAAGGGCAGCAGGTCATGGGTGTCAGGATAATTCGTGAGGTTTCGATACCACCTCTCATAACATTGTTAGATTGGAAGCTTAGTTTGCGAACGGTCGTCAGAAATAGGGGGATGTCTGCTACGAATACTGCTAGTTCTGTTTGTTAACGAAACGTTTTTCCGCTTCATTTGTTTATTCATTTATATCCTCTCTAATTGTAAATGTTGGAATCTCAAAACGCATCCATTTTCCTCGATGAATCTGTGAATCTGTTTCACGTAGCAAAAGGTACACGAATAAATCAGAATACTGTACGCTATTTATGATATTGGAGCGTTGTAATTGCTCTCAGTTGAAAAGTGTCGCTCGGAAAAATGTTTCTCGTTGAAAAAAGGCGAGACGGAGCAGAATCTCACAACAGCATTAACGATTAAAACAAATGAAAAAGCGAAGAGAGAGGCGTTACGTGGGTGGCAGGAAGAAAGCCGACAGCTACGAAGAAAACGACCGCAATTTCTCTTCCGCGCGCAGCTCGTTGCTGGAGCTTGGCACGGAAGAGGCGACTACTCTACGGTCGTGTGATACCATTTTCCGTGTGCAGCTAAAATTGTTTTTTTTTCGGAACTTTCGACCAGTGTCGACTTTTTTAAGCTTTTGTCGCGCATGATGGGCTGACTGTCGGCTGCTGTTGCCTGTTGTCGCCCCGTTGTCGTTCTGTCAACCGGAACAGCAAACCAAGAAAGAGGGACGAATGGAAAATGAGCGCTAGAAGAGTAAGCGATAAAGGAAAGAGAGCTCGATCGAGGATGGCTCGTATAAGTTACATGGCTATATATATGTTGGAACTAGAAAAGAAAATTTTTGCGTCCATATTGTGTATGTCTGTTATGTTAACATGCTATTTTAAGTTTGCGATTTTTTTTTCCCCCTTTCACTTGCATCACTATCCCGTCAATGCTGGAAACTACACCGAGGATTCGCTGTCAACGTTTTAGAACAAACCACATAAGGGACACAAAACATAACGAAAGCGTAAGCAATCTCATCCACCCCGTAAAGGCTAATCGAAGGATACGCAAATGTAATAGCTAAATGGAAAAAATCCTCTTGAGGGAAAATCGCCGGAAAATTTTCCCGTTTTTTGTGTTTGTTTTTGCAACTTACAAAACTCCGAACCTCAACATGAATCTTCTCTTTGTGAAGTCTTATTGAAGAACTACGCCAGCACAAAATATGTTGCACACGAAAAGGGGGCGGAAAAGAGGTTAAGCGTACAAAAAAAAAGCGTTGGATAGAAAAAAAAAAAACAGAACAACAATAGGCTAGCCATGTTTGGTTGCAGCAAATTCACCGGGAAAAGGGCAAAACGCGACGTTATGTTATCTCGTTGTTCGATAGTTTTTTTTCCCACCATTAACGAACGATCTTTTATCCGTCATCACGAGTGTACTCCCTGTCTAAGCAAAAGGCAGGGAAATGTTCATTGCGAATAATCAAAAGAACTTCTATTTTATTTTAAAAATAATTTATAATAAAGCATAACCAAGAACTTTATATTTTATCATTTTCTTTTATTATATTCTGTTGTTTTCACTTGCTTGTTTTGTTCGTGCATAAGTTGTGTATGTTGTACTTTTTCATCATTTCTTTTACTTTATGAAATTATTTCACCGTGCTACGCACACGCTTTTGACAAAAACGAAACCAACACGAAGAAGAAAAAAAGGAAGCAGAAATCGAATACACAGGGTCCTAGTCCAAATATTTATTAAACAAAACCAGTATTGAAGCCGCGATAACGCGAACCCTCTGAACGTCTGATGGCGTGCAGTGGACACCGGCGTACTGTCGGATGGATGCCGTGCGTCTCGGCGTTACCATCCCAACACCCCGTCGTCGCGTTATCAGGCAAAATACCCGGTGGTTGTTGACGGCAGGCGCGACCGGTTTGCGTGTCGCTACTATTTAAAAACGGTTATACTATTGCTAATTATTATCTGTAAGAGTCTGACATGCTTTTCATTCGGCCACAATACTGCCGTATCGTTTGCTTCTTCGCCAGGGAACCAGAAAGTATTGTTGTATGTATATTTTAGCTGAACTAGTTTTAGAGATTAAGGAAAGGAATTGGGCATCTCTCCAAGTGGAATAGGGCCGATTGGTTCAAACCCAACCGACACACCGCTTTGCTTGAAAATATGAACCGGTAATGACGCCGGGCAACAGGTGTACATTTGCCGTTGATGAAAGCGGAGCTATTTAATAAGGCATTGCTTTTTATGTTCAGTACTCAGCAAAGCTAAATTGGCGCACTTCATTCAATGTAGTTCTGGTTCGATACCGCTTCTCTTGTTAGGTTTTTACGGCAATAGTGCACTTTACATACCAGCATTTTGTGAAGGCAGCCTAATGTTTCAAACAACATCAATTGAAGAAATAGTATGCTTTTGTAACATGAACCTAAATGTTAAACAAATGTGTAAAGATCACTGTTGCTGTATTTTTTAAATATCCCGCGCAAAACAAAACAAAAACATAATGCAGCTAATATGAACGGAACTGAAGGTAGACTACGGATTTCTTGTAATGTAGAACGAAAGTGCATCGTAGCAATAAGTGCAGTAGATGTTTGGCTAAAAATTGGGTAATGGAGTGGTTTTGGACAAACACGACACGACTGAAAACGCAATTAGAAGCGCCTTTCGCAAAAGGCTTAGGTAGGATGGATGGGGTAGGAGCTGGTGGAGGAAGGGTTGTTTTTCCACCGTATCTATTGGCTGCTGCCGGAATAACACGGAGGTGCCATCTTAAGGCAGTCATAGGCATATGTGATGGTATTTCGATACAATGGGGCCATTTTCTTGGAAAGTAGATGCAGGCCCGTGCATTCGGAAGGAAATGCGGAGTGACAGAGAGTGCGAGAGAGAAAGAGAATGAATAGCAGTGAATGAACGAATCCTTTCGGCATGATTATACCGTAAAATACCGTTGCTTTGGTAAAACACCTCGGCTCGTCAGTGGAAGGAATCAAACTATTACATCGTTAGGGCGAGAGCAAGTATAAGTAAGGATACAAGAAAACTAGATTTATTATAAATTGCCTTTTACCGTTTACAGCTGTGTTGCGCTATCGCTCGCAGAGTCTAGCGATACTTTCTGCTCTCATTTTTAATACAAAGGTGTGCTTTCTTTGGCAGTTATTAATTGTCGAAATTATTGTCCCCTCTGTTTTCTAGTTGTGGCCGTCGGTTTAGGCGTAAGAATATTAATTCATTTACATACACGTATAATATGAGCGAAGCGAGTCCAGGCACAGGGCATCAAACCAGCACGGAATGTTGCAAAAAAAAAGGGAGGGTTATATTAGAAGTAATTAAGGAAACACTAAGAAGATACAATGTTTAGAGTATATCGCGCAAGTGCTTTTTTATGATATATTATTGTAAATGCAATCCATTATACCACCCGAGTCCCATGGTTGACCGTTGGCTGTAAAGGGTGAATGCTTATTATTTCGCATAGTAGGTACCGCATTTGCCGGAGTTCTCTTTTCCTTTCTTCAGTCCACCATCCGTTTTCGATCGGTCCGGGGAAGCTCATTATTTTTGTCTCCAAAAACTAGTATTAAAAGCTTGAAAAAAAATCAAAGTCAATGTGCTTTCCGGCTAAGTTTTATCAACACTGTAAAATGCGGCGGCGAAGCCTGCACTACAAAAACGATGAGATGAAAGTTCAATCTCAGCCGTCTCGTAGGATACGAGTTAAATAATAAGTAGCTATATTATTGTGCAAGGCCGCAAAAGCACAAGGCGCTAGGATTCGTGTCTCTCAATTAAATGTTAGATGTTTTCCGGACGATGTGTATTGCCAGCGGAAGGTGGAGAAGAACACGTGAACACTAAACGGAATGAAGCTAAAATTGCCGAAAAAACCGTAGACAATTAAAAAGCCACTACGGTGAAAAAACTAAAATTCAATCACATCAGGATTTCTTTTAAAACGGGGCACATCTTTTTTCGCCAATCTCGAACTAACATGCGGCGTACATGATGTACTCCTATGTCTATCAAACCACCACGCTATAACTGCACATCACCATTGATTCTTCGCTATGAAGATGCTGCCGTTTTCGGTACCATAATCGATGTATAATTGTTTGGTTCTTTTTCCCATTTCGGTTTTGTTTATCATCCGTGAAGGGTTAAATTAGGCAACAGTGTGGCAGATGACGGTGAGGAAGGCAGCCTTTGGAAAATTTCGTTACAACTTTATCCAACTAATCGAAAGCTAAAGAAATGGTTAACCATGCAAAACAACGGGCCAGCGCGAAACATGAATAAAGTAATACACACGGATCAAACGAAGGCGAGTGAAGAAGGTAACAGAAAAGAGAAAAGAAGTATTTACAAATTTTTGCTAAACAGTAAACGAATTTTGACTCTTTAAAAAACAAATTAAATACACACCCACACACATTCATATATTTCAATCCATCTTAACCTGGGAAGGAAAACTATAAATCGTTTAACTTTCGATAGTATTGATGTCACGTGAAGCAAACACATTACGTTCGAGTTAATAATCATTTTGGATACCGTTCCCCTCAAAACCTACCTGCGCACTTAGCACCTAGGGGCAGAGACTGAAAGGGTTTCTGTTAGAAACACACCCGCAGATTAGAAGCAAATAGATAACCCGAACAAACCATAGCTAGTACGCAACGAAACCAATCAAATAGACCCAGTGTAGATACTAGTGAGTAGTGTAGAACTTTTTTTGTTTTATGATTCAATCAGTTTTCAGCTGAAAAGAGCAACTGGCACCGGCAGAATTGCGGCTCAATGCACTTATTCTGGAATCATTTGCCATAAAGGTGGTCCTACGCCTATTTAGAGATGTGTAATGTGAAGTAATTGGCAATTTAGATAATCCACTGGGATGATTAATGATTTCTGAAACAATCGAGCAGGATGCTGATTTGCAAGCATAGTGCATCGGGCTGCCATTCCAGTTAGTTCGCCAAAGTTTGTTCTTTTACGTAACTAGCCACAGTCTACTAGAACTAGTATGCATACTAAAACACACTAATCAAGCCCATAGAATCAAGAAAGAAGTATTTAAAACAACACTTTATTTCACAATTCCTTCGCAATTGGTTCAAACCAACAGCCAGCTCGACACTCGATGTCTTTCCGAAACGGATAAATTGTAATGATGGAGCAACATACTTTCGCACAAGGAAAGCAACAAGAAACAAAAAGCAAAAATGGCACTATTTTGTAGCTATGTACAGCTGCTGGAAGCAAGCGAAGGGATCGCTGGAAAAAAATGGAAATTTGAAGCAGAAAACACAATGTAATGAAACCCCTACTTAGGCATCTTACCGAATTCCCTTGTCGTCAAACAAACTGGGAAACTGGGGTATGCATCGAGAAACAAAACCAAACTCAAGCGTATCACGCATTACACTTCTTATGTTGCCTACATAACGGTGGAAAACAACCAGCATGGATAATGGAAATAAATTAACAAAACTTAACACTGCTGTTGTTCGTTTGTATCGTGTCAGTGGATTGAACATGAAAATACATATTTACTTTTCTTCCAGGTTTTCCGACAGGCTTTCCCATCCCCACGGGAAATTCGGCAGCTACTCCTTAAACAGCAAGAACATTCCTATTCGTACAAGGGAAATGAAATCTTAAACGTAAAAGAGATCGGTATAACATTTTCTTACATTCGTTATGTTTATCGTCTATGAAAAATTGTACATACAAAAGAGGGTGTATTTCATGTTTTCAATTTTGCAGAAATTCTGGAACCACACATGTGGGTTTAGATTTAGTAAAATGCTTTTGATAGTTTTTTTTATGGAATTGTAAAAAATCAATTCAAACGGCCGTTCCAATTGAATGCCTCAAACATCCATTGGTTTTATAGATAAATTGTATCTAAATATTTGTTGAGCTGTATTTTGTAGCGCAATGATGTAGAATTTTAATAAATTTGTTATAAATTTCCACCGAACATTTTAGAAGGTCAACTGTAGTTTGAAAATCTGCTCGAAAAGCTGCTTGAATTGCATGATAGTTCGATACTTCGGTTTACACTGGTTGGTTTAGTGCTGCACTCGTTGTGTTTGCTTGGGCCAACAATGGGCTGAGCTACCCGAGCTTGATGTATAAACGCAAAGTCAGCTGCCAAACTCTTCATGCCCGCTACCCGCTCCTGTATGCCCCGCCCAACCCCCCGACACGTCTGCGTACGAAAACGGAGTCATATGATGCGTATTAGCACTTTTTGAATGCATCAAAGATTGCTATGAGTATAGCTAGTCAGCTCGCTATCTGAACGGTCGTGTAGTGTGCTCGCAGTCAGTGTTCGCCCTCGTTCGTCGTCGCGGAAGAGAACTCAGACTCTTTGCTCGCTCGTTACCACCCATCAACCTGGTCTTCCGGAAGGACAAAAACCTCCAGCACCGATCAACGGCGAAACAACACAGCGCACAGCTACAAAATGCCAGGATACATGTTCAACATCGACGGCGGCTACCTTGAGGGCCTGTGCCGTGGCTTCAAGTGCGGCATCCTCAAGCAGGCGGACTACCTGAATCTGGTCCAGTGCGAAACGCTCGAGGGTATGTAGTCAGAGCACGGGTTGCGGTTATCAGCAATCCGGCCAACATCGTGAAACGTAAATTTGTCCCCCGAAAGCTCGCAATATGCTCAATCGTCCTTGTATAGCTCCATTTACGGTGTGTGCGAGTGTGTGCGTAGTGTACCTGCGAAGCCCTACGGCCATTTGTAGGGCCCTACGTTTATTCATGCAGTGCCGAACAGTTTGTTTTTTAATCCTTTCGGATTTAGGGAAAAGGATGTCAGCTGGACATTTGTTGACTTTAAAACTTTAAATGGCCCATGAACGGAATGAAATGGAACGAAAACAAGTACACCCTGTGACCCGCGAGTGTATGTGTGGTTGCGTAGTAGACACCGCTGATGAAGCTGAGGCTGGTCATATGACCTGACTCGTAGGGGAGAGAAAAATAAAATGATTTAATATTTTTCCAAAGCGTTTCAAACATACACTTTGCTTGGATTTTCCTTTTCCCTTTCGTTCGACGGTTAAAAACGTCTTGTTTGCGTGTTTCTTGCAGATCTGAAGCTGCACCTGCAGGGCACGGACTATGGCCAGTTTCTGGCGAACGAGCCGTCCCCGCTGGCGGTCTCGGTGATTGACGATAAGCTGCGCGAAAAGCTGGTCATCGAGTTCCAGCATATGCGTAACCACGCCGTCGAGCCGCTGTCCACCTTCCTGGACTACATCACCTACAGCTACATGATCGACAACATCATTCTGCTGATCACGGGCACTCTGCACCAGCGGCCGATCTCCGAGCTCATCCCGAAGTGCCACCCGCTCGGCAGCTTCGAGCAGATGGAGGCCATCCACGTCGCGGCCACCCCGGCCGAACTGTACAATGCCGTGCTGGTCGATACGCCGCTGGCGCCCTTCTTCGTCGACTGCATTTCCGAGCAGGATCTGGATGAGATGAACATCGAGATCATCCGTAACACGCTGTACAAGGCGTACCTGGAGGCGTTCTACGATTTCTGCAAGAACATCGGCGGCACCACCGCGGACGTGATGTGCGAAATCTTGGCGGTAGGTAGTGCGGCCCACCCCCTTTTTTCTACACGCTGGTCACGGGATCGGGCTCGGGCGATTGCTCGCGTTACCTTATCAGCTACTCACCAACACTTCTGTTTCTGTTTCTGTTTGGCTTTTCTTTGCCGCAGTTCGAGGCTGATCGACGCGCCATCATCATCACGATCAACTCGTTCGGCACCGAGCTGTCGAAGGACGACCGCGCCAAGCTGTACCCGCGCTGCGGCCGCATGAACCCGGACGGGCTGGCCGCGCTGGCACGTGCCGACGACTACGAGCAGGTTAAGGCCGTCGCCGAGTACTACGCCGAGTACGCGGCGCTCTTCGACGGCTCGGGCAACAACCCAGGCGACAAGACGCTCGAGGACAAGTTCTACGAGCACGAAGTGAAGCTGAACATGTACGGTTTCATGCAGCAGTTCCACTTCGGCGTGTTCTACTCCTACCTCAAGCTGAAGGAGCAGGAGTGCCGCAACATCGTCTGGATCGCGGAATGCGTCGCCCAGAAGCACCGGGCCAAGATTGATAATTACATTCCCATCTTCTAAGCATCGGTTTGGAGTAGCGGAGCAGGGTGCCGTTGCTGCTAGAACTTCCCTTTTTCCTCTCGTGTTCAGGTGCGGAACCGTTACACCAACAGCTAAATACACCCATTCCGTGAACAAATCAGGGAAGCGACAGTTGCACCGGCCTCCATGGAAGAGGAGCAAAACAGAACAGCACAACACTCACTTTCGCGATCCAGCCATCACACACCAGAAGGCCGCCATCCCCTCCCCCATTCGTTGCAATAAAACAACCCAACCATCAACCCCGGGCACGGTCGGAGTACCATCCGGTACTTTGACAAACGGTTCGGGTCTTCCCCAAGCCCGAACCCGCCACCGGCCAAATTTCCAGCCGAATCAATCAACGAGCAAATTTGTCGTGTAGTACAACAACCTGATGTGCAATGATTAGTAACTTTCCGGCAGGCCGACCGACATAAGAGTTTGTTTAAAATCCAGCCCGTTATGCCTTGGGATCCCTCCGACAACTCGTCATATACTTTCTTCCGTTTGTGTTAGTTTTAACTGGAGACGCCCGTTGGTGCTAAAGAACCCGTTTCGTTCCATTGTTTTTCCCGTTATGTACTTTTTTTGTTGTTCAAATGTTTTATGCTTTAGGCAAATATGCATTGCTAGTTTGTAAACGATGTGTCGCAAAATGTTGTACAGAAGATTAGAGAAAAAGAGAAAAAAAGAGTTATGTTAGGGAGCATCAGAACATGCCGAAATGCGACACTTCTATAATAAATAATAACAACTGTATTATCCTGCTGGTAAAAATAAAATCACCGTAGTTATCCCCGAACGCGTAGTGTTTTAACCATCGATAAAAGTCGGTGCTATGGCAAGCGTCTGTACAAGCACATGCCGTTAATTGTTCATTAAATAGCCTCTAGCGAACATGTGAATGTTTCGATATTTTATTCTCACTTTCAGCTGCTATATCTGCTGACCACATGAACGTGGTACGTAATCTTCCAACCCTCACGTGACGTGCTGAGTAATGGGGGATGCAGTAGGTTGTTTGTTATCTTTCCTTCCTTCTTTTCCCTAACGCCGTACCTTACAATTTGCTCTATTTCGGTTGGATTAATCTTAGAAATCTGAAAGAAAAAGGTTGAAAGGTTTATTTGATTATTTGGCAGTCCCTTTCGACCGCTTTGCGGCAAGCGACTATTCATGTAAAGAAAATCCAGCCAAGGAAAACAACTGTTTTGAATGAAAATATTTTAAAATTTACAGTTTATGACATGCTCTGGTATGGCGATTGGAGCAGTTTCGTCATGACTCTCATTTTTCATTCCATTTGCAGACGATACAAACCCATAGTAATCCATATATTCTGATAAAAACAGCATTATATTCTCCAAACATTAAAAAAGGAAAGATTCTTACTAAGATCGGCTAAAGAGGCGAGTTCGTTAATCGTTGAACCGTTTAATCGTTTCTCCAGCGGCGTGATGAATCAGCCCTGCACTTGTTTGACAGCCCAACGCTGTCAAAGACGGTTCGCGCTGTCAAGGGTAGGTCCTGCGGACACGCGAGTAGCTGCTTCGTGGACACACAGGGCTCGAAAATAGACGAGAAAGCAGATCGCACCGATACCGTGGCCAGGCTGCGAAAGTGAAACGACCGTGCGTGACTCAGGCCGTGTGCGGGCAATCGGGCGCCGGAAGCGGGTTGCGATCGCGGGGGGGCGAGACTCTTCGACAGAGCGACACACACGGGGGGTGACATCAGTACGTCGGAGCCACCATCGCATCGTGTGTAGCCAGCGCCGTGTGTGTATGTGCCTGCCGCAGTGACGACGAGTTGTGTGCGCTATAGTACAGCCTACAGGGAAGGCAAAGGAGAAGCTAGAAACGGAAAAAACAAGCCTACTACGACCTGCTGCGGCAAAGAAGGAACGCCAGAACGGATCCGGCCCACCAAATCGCAGCGAAAAACGTCTTGCAGCAGCAGCAACCGAGGAGATTCGCGTTCGACGGAGGTGAAGCTGAAGCGCAGCGACCGGGACGACGTAATTTCGAGCGGCCGAGTCGAGGTGGTATCTAGTGGTTCCACCTTTTCTTTGTTGTGCTGCCTGCCATCATCATCGTCAGCACGCAAAAACCTAGCAAAGGAAGTTCAGCAGCAGCAACAGCGGCGGGTGCACAATTGCTGTCAGTGTGTGTGCGTGCGTGTGTCGGTGCGTGCGTTGGCCACATCCCAGCAGCGCGCCCCATATTCGTGCGTCCAACCCGGGTGACAGGTTGCAGAACTGCGGATTTCCAGTGACGGGAAAGCGACGAAAGACGTGTCGACCCGCTGTCGACACGGATACGGCTGGGTCGCGGGACATTCCGTGCTCGGGGCGGGTGTGCCAAAAAAATAAAAACGGAACACTCGTACGGGGCAACAGGCAGCCAGCAGCAGCAGCAGCTCACCCGTGTATAGGGCGCGCTTGCGTCTTATCCTCATTGAACATCCCGTGTGCGTGCGTGCGTGCGTGCGTACATGTGTGTGGCGAAAAAGTGCACGGCTTGCAGCGAGACAGCATAGATTTGTTTTCATAGTGTCTCATCGGGCCGTGGGCCAGCTTCTCGGCGTGGACCAACCCTCAATCAACCACCTACAACCATTTTTGAACCAATCGGCAACCACCGCTAATAGTAACGGCATCCCAAAACAACGCACACACACCGTTTCGAGTGTGGGAGAGTAGGTCGTGCGAGCTGTCAAACGTCCCAAACGTCACGGCGATTTGTCATACAAATCGGCATTCGTGCGGCGTTCGCGTGCATGCGAGCGAGTGTGTGTTGATATCTTCACCGCCCACTCCCCTCCGCCCGGCGGTCCGTTCGTTTGGCCAGTGCTCTGCCTGCTCTTCCGGTTCTGTAACACTCAACCAACTCCGGCGAACCCTTCGAAACCCGGTACCCAAAAGGTGCAGGGCCGGGGAAACGGGGAAGTCGCACCCGCCAATCAACCATACCGACCGCCGATTTACCTTTCCCGCCGTGCGTTGCTTCGTGCCAGCTGCTGCCAGCCATGGACATATCGACGCAGTCACAGGTGCACGGACTGAACACCTCCACAATGGCCGCCCGCAAGAAGGATGCGGAAGCGAAGGAAAATCTCTGGTAAGCGAGCCTCGCCCCTCGGCTCGGGCTTGGAATCGATTCAGCCATTGCTTCGCGTTTTGCGATGCGTCATCTCGCGTCCATACTGGTCATCGATTGGGCGCTCTGCCGGATGTCTTGCTGTGCCAAACAGAACGACGGGGGTGAAAATGGAAAGATTCATCCCGTTCTAAGTGACGAACGAACAGGTGCCGGTTGACGAGCAAGCAGAAATCGCACACGTACGAGGTGTCGGCGAACAAAACAGACGATGAAAAACTAGAGCGATCAAAATAATGGGCACGGAAGCGAATGTGATTGCATTCAATCGTTCATAAAATCGCTCCCGTTAACTTAATTAGTCCACCAACATCTCGGATGCATCCGACTCTCAGGTGCTCCAAATATAATTTCGGGCACCAACAACATTTCCGGCTCTATATGCATTTCGGCACTACGGAGGTGCACCCCCCCGTTTTTCTTCATTTCTATCGTCCATTCTGTCTTACGCTGTCATCCGTCGTCGTCGTCGGCGGACGCAACATTCCGTGCGCTTGCATTGTTTTCTACCGTGCTCCAATTTCACCTGATTCCACCGCGGCTGCGGGTGTTGCTTTCACTCGCACGATGGCTATACACTTGGGCCCGCACCCTCTCTCCCTTCTTTCTCACGGGTTGCTGCTAGCGACCTTCGGTAAAACCTTCCCCCCACCCCCCGTCCAGCTTGTGTTGCCATGTGTCGGCGGGAGTTGATTTTCTGTGGCGACTCAATTTATGGTGTTTATTTTTACAATTTAATCATGCCAGTCCCATCTTCCTGATAACCGTTTCAGGCTCCGGTGTCTGCGGCTTCGGAAGCGATTTGAAAAGATGCACGCTGGGAAAGGTGCGCGGATATTGTTCGACGCTATTTGGAATTTGCCGGGAAATGTACCCGCGTTAAGTTTGGATGGTGAATGGTTTGACTGCTAATTGAGCACAAGCGCAACCTCATAGGTGGATCCAATATGACGGGCGCAACATTTGCATGGCCCTTGCCCTACGAGAAGGGCGAATCTTTGCTGACACCTGTTGCCAAATGTTGCCTAGAAGGGAACTGAATTCTGTGGGCGAATCACACATGAAAACGTTTACTGAAACCATCATCTCGATGGTGCCTCAAGAATGCGCTCACCGTCATTATGTAGCTCGTAAAAGGGATTTGCTTCTTTGTTTCCTCCTTCCGTCGGCTTAAGCTGATTGTACTTTGAATGTTTCTCTACTGAATTCATTTGGGTCCCTTATCTCCTTCCAACACGCCACTGATCGTAGCACGTAGGAACTAGATCCAGCAGAAAAGAAGATGCTTCCAAACGGCGATGGGGAAAATATGTTTGGCGCAAGGTTGAAAACTGGGTAAAACAAACATCGACATTAAAAATGTTACATGCTGTAGTGCGGCATAAGTACGAACATCGAAAGATCCGTTCAATTACAACCCTACCTGCAATGGGGTGTCGTTGGGTTGGTACGACCATAGAAAAATATAAAAGTCGCAGCGTTTGCGTTTGGTTTCCAAAAGCAACGGTTTTCCCACCTTCGCATACACCTTTTTGGTGACATGCCAAAATGAAGAAAACATAAGACGAGAGAAAAAAAACCACACACCAATCTTACGTCATCAAAACCTTCAAAGTTTGAGCCGTGTGAAGTCATCGCCTCATACCGTTACGGCCTTACGGCAGGGTTACGTGCGCTGGACGCGACGAATGCGAACGGCCATCGCTCATCGGAGCCAACCATATTCTGCTTCTGCTCGTTGTGTTTGTTTTGCTGTGTACCGCGCGGGCACCAGATACTGTTTGTCTTTCAATTTTGAATGTTTCTTGCCTCTTGGGTTTGCTGCTGTTTGCCTTTTGTCAACCATTTAGCTCCCAAGGGTTTTCCATATGTGTACTTTCGAAAAGAGAAAGAGACAGAGTGGTGAGTGGAGGAGCGAAAGGTTTTACCGGCTCGGTGCGGTGGAAATTGGATATACCGAAATAACCAACCCCGCACATCCTGCGATCCATTTAAAGTTCAGAGCATTTACAAAAATTAATAAATTATGTTTCCAATCGTAGGCGCGTATCATATTGCAATTTGACTGATCACGCGGGCTCTCCGTTTCCAGGTCGTCCATACTCAGCGAAGTACAAACACAGAGCAACACCAAGCTACCGTCGAACAAGTCGGTGCTGGTGCTGGGGGACAACGCGAGCGGCAAGACGACACTGATCGCCAAGCTGCAGGGTGTCGAGGACCCGAAGAAGGGCTCCGGCCTGGAGTACGCCTACATAGACGTGCGGGACGAGTATCGGGATGGTAGGTGTGCGACTCCTCCGAGTGTGCGGACGGTCCGGGAACGGTTCTAACGGGGTTTTGTTACGATTGTAGATCTCACCCGGCTCGGCGTGTGGATCCTGGACGGCGATCCGGGCCACAACAATCTGCTCAAGTACGCACTGAACGAGACGAACTACGCACACACGCTGGTCATACTGACCCTGTCGATGACGACACCGTGGAGTTGGGTGAACCAGCTGCAGCACTGGATGAAGATATTGGACGATCGCGTCGCGGCACTCAAAATCGATCCAGGTAGGTGGAAGACCGGACCCCGGGTGGTGTGGAGCGGAGGCGTTTACTTCTAAGCGTTCGCTTTTCTTCGCAGAGGAAAAACAGCAGTGCCAGGCCCGGCTGTCGACCGAATGGCAGAACTACTGCGAAACGATCGACGATCTCGACCCGGGCTCGCCGATCAAGCGGACGAATCGGCTGTCGTCGGTGGACGACGAGCTCGATGCGCTACCGCTGCCGGAAGGCGTCCTCACGACCAACCTCGGCCTCGACGTGGTGGTGGTCGTAACGAAAGTAAGCATCCTTCAACCCAACAACCCGTTCGCGGGGGGAGGTTTTCGATTTACTACACATTACCCTCCATCCCCCTTGCAGACCGACTATATGACCACGCTCGAGAAGGATCTGGACTACCGAGATGAGCACTTCGACTTCATGCAGCAGTGGATCCGCCGGTTCTGCCTGATGTACGGAGCATCGCTCTTCTACACCAGCGTGAAGGAGGACAAGAACTGCGATCTGCTCTACAAGTACCTCACGCACCGGATCTACGGCTTACCATTCCGAACGCCCGCGTTGGTCGTCGAGAAGGACGCGGTGCTTATGTGAGTGTGCGCCCCGCTACCCCTTTCGCTTAGCCTGCTAACGTGTTTACTTTCTTTTCCTCCCCCCTTCAGACCGGCCGGCTGGGACAACATGAAGAAGATTAGCATACTGTACGAAAACATGCAGTCCTGCAAGCCGGATGATTACTACAACGATATTATTGCACAACCGCCTTCGAGAAAGGTACCGCAATCGGCCTCGTCAAAAACCAATTCTCCCACCACCCCATTGACTCCATTCTTTTTTGTCTCTTTTCTCGCGCAGACTGTTTCGAACCGTGAGATCGAGATTCAGACGGAAGACGAGCAGGCGTTCCTTGCCCGCCAGCAGCAGCTACTCCAGCAGGGCCAGGCGCCGACGCGCGGCGAGTCACCGCTCCGCTCGCAGCCGGGCAGCAACGGCAAGAGCGCCCAGCGAACTCCGGTGGCCGCCGGCGCCCAGGGTTCACCAAAGAAGGTATATCCATCAACCAACTATCCGCCGGCTGTTGCGGAAACATACTATTGCCCTAGCGAACTGCTTCAACTTACCCTTTCGTCAAGTGATGATGAAACGGAAACTTGAACGCATGTGCTTGTGCCATCTGCCATCAATCAATGATGGTGTTGTTTAGTCTACACTTGACTCACCGTTCCTTACGTATTTGTACCACGTGCATTAACCACTTTTTCCCTCAGGGATATGTTAACTTTTCCTAATACTAATTCTCTAACGGGCGATGGTGAACGAATTGAAAACATTGCAACCGCGCTTATCATTTGTACCTTCTTCGTCGTCCATGCTAACATTAACCGCGTTATTTTCCCTGTCCATCCGGACGCCGGTGGACGATACGAAAACATTGTAACCGCACCGTCAATTGGTCGGCCATGCTAACATTAACCATTGTTCCTTGGCGATATGTTTCTCTTTTCACACCTTCAATTCTGTAATGGACGATGGTTGAACGAATTGAAAACATTGTAACAGGCGAATTGCATTTATATCATTTCCACATTGTATTAACCACTGTTCCTAATGCTATTCTTTTTGTAACACGAACTTCTTCCGGGACGTATGTATTCGGACGATTCGGAGGGGACGCTTTGGAATCATCTGTAACCACGTTCATACTACATAAATAACATTTCATCTTCGTTTGGTGGTGTTTTGTTTCAAAACTGTGTGCGCGATGGGAAGTATTTCTTCTCATTTGATCTCAATTTGCTTAAAGCTTTCGGTATGGGCAGCTAATCTTGTGTTTTACTCTCGCATTGGGTTTAGGTTTGGTTAATTTTGTTGTTTTGTATGTATGTTTTAGGTAAGTTGTTGCTTTTTAGGTGACATGTTTTGTTAACGGCTGGCGGTGCTATTAACGTGACACTCTTTCGACGGAAGGTTCGTTCGTGGAAAGTGCTATTTTTTATTCTTCATCGCTTCCGGTCCATTACCAAATGACGAAATCAGTGGAACCTGTTTGTTAATGCAAAGCAGGTTGTTTGTTTGCTACTCCCCCTCCACACGGATTACTTACATGTTGTTCACCGAAGGTTTCGCGAACAAACTGTTATTACACTTTCGCCCCCCTCCCCCCACCCTTTATTTGCAGGTCGACGGAAAGCTCGCCCCGGGAACGCAGAGTGGCGAGGGTGTGCTGGCGAACTTCTTCAACTCGCTGCTGCACAAAAAGTCGGTATCGCCCGGGTCGGCGGCGGCTGCGGCGGCCGCCGGTGGGGTGGCGGGCAGCCCGCTCGCCACCTCCTCGCCCCGCTCGCTGAACGGCGTGACGGCGTCGGAACCGGTGTCGGCCAGCGACAAGATGAGCATGCGCACCGACGCCGCCCTCGAGCTCGACCGTCTCGCCCGGAGCGTGAAGAAGGATCTCGACTACTCGGCGGCGCAGTCCGACTGTTGAGCGGCCGGCCCGCGGGCAGGTGTGCTTGCCCTCCGCTTCGGCAATTAGGTGATTTAGATGCCGTGCAGTCACGACTGCCTTACGTGTTTAATAAGGGATGTGGATGAAAGATGCTGGCGGATGTGTACGGAGACCACGGATAGGATGCAGGATCTCGCGAGATTGAGAGAGATAGAGAAAGAAAGAGAGAGAGAGAGAGGGGAGAAAAGGATGCGCGCAAGTGAAAGTGGGCTAGGATTTAATGTTAAAAAAAAAACAGAGGAAAACGAAGGGAATCACTATTCGTACGTGACTCGAACGCCGAACGATGTAGGAAGACTTTGCGGCCTGCGGCGTGTAACATGTTACTCATCTATTTCTCTACCGTGCACTCGAGTTACACACTTTTCTTCCCTTTAGCTTCCTTATTTCTTATCTAGCTACATTTAATATACGCCCTATAATAATACACCAGAGCGGCGCAACCATTCACCGTGCCACCGTTCGTACGGCAGCTGCCCCTGCCTTGTTGTGAGCTTGCTTTGGGAAAACAACAACAGCTACAACAGTGGCGTTGCAATCGCTTGTTGATGCAAGTTTTCGGTGCAAATCATACTAGTTCCGTTTTTCCTCCTTATTTCATTCCTAGCGACGGCATGGCCGTAGGTTACACTTCATCAAAAGGGTCAGAGTAGGGCCGTTTTGTGTGCTGCAAAGTACAACACTGGACTTGAAAAGAGCAACTCGGGACACTTTTGGAACGGTTTGCGTGAGCTTGCGTGCTGTTGTGTCCCTATAGACAGTCTCAGTTCGTTGCAGCCGCGTATAGAAACGTTTCAAACGCTTCGCAGAGTTATTTGGCAAAGCAAGTATATACATAGGGCGTGCTGACGGTAATCAAGGTGTTGTAGTTTCCGAAACGGATATCAGGTAGCAAGCAGCAGGTGGTTGTTGCTCCACTTTTCTCTGGGACCAGCTGAACGATCAAAGGCACTGGCTTTGGTGAATTAAGGAAAATAGAAACTTGCAAACATGGTACCGAGATTAGAAGAAGGGCCCCGTTCGGAGGGCGAACATATACGAAACACACACACACACACACACACACCCCCGAGAGCTCAGAGAACTAGAATCGAATTGGTTTGTTTGCCGGCAGCAGCCGTTTTGCCGTGCGCAGTATTAGTCTTTCCATGTCCATCGCTTCCACGGCACACGACGGACAGAGGGCCCCCCTTTAAATCCTCAACACAACCGGTGCGGCGTCCCCTGCCGGCGATGCTCTCCGATATGGTTACCCACCAGTTGTCCAGTGCGTCCTCCTACACCTCCCCTCGGCTCGGCTGCGAACTGGTATATCATTGTGATAGAGATACGGAGGCAGGATACGGTGAAAGAGAGAGAGAGAGAAAGAGAGAACACATCTAGAATTGGTGGCGGCTCAGAGGTCCTCAGAGGAACGTTTGCGCCTGCTTTTTTGTTTGTTTGTTTGCTTGGTTTCCCGTTCCCGGGTATGTCCGGGGTGTGGCTCCCGTAGGTAGGAAGAAAGCGGATGAATTGAATTTGAATTAAAGCCACCAGTCTCCGAGACACTGCGGTTGGTGCATGCATGCGTTCTTTCTGTAGCGTTAGAATCGGGTTACCAGTAACCACTTCCTTGGCAGGCTGGTTTATTGCGTGTCTCGGGATGTTCTTTTTTTTTTTTTAAATATATATATTCGCAATCGTTAGTTGCGCGCGCGTTAGGTAGGTGTAGCTCGAAACGCCACTTTCCCTTCCTTCGCCCTTTTCCAAACCTCGAGCGGCATTAATTGACGTTACGGGGTTTCTCTCTCGCCCCCCCTTTCTCTTATCGGAGTACCCGATGGAACGGAACTGAATCGTGTGAGTTCTTTGCGCACAGAAAACATAAAATGGAGGAACGTTTTTTTTTTTTTTGCATAGTGTACGGCGTTTGACAAACAGACAAAGACAGCGCGCAGACATGCATTATATTTATGCTAATTTATGCTACCTACTAATCACACATACGAACACACACACACAAATCACACATCCCCTCCCCCCCCCGCTCCCTCCCTTCCCTTTCCCTTACCCCTTGCACACGATAGAATTGCACCGTGGGTCCGTGCTGGACAAACAGACGACGACGACGGCGCGTGCGTCGTTCGTTTCCGGCGGCTGCTATTTAGCAATATATTTATATTCCAGAATTAGTAAAAGCCTAGTGGAAGAGCGGACTCAGGAAACACGAACCAGGATCATAAGGCAGAAAGGTCCGCTTATCCTTTTGGGTGTGAACGGTGTTCACTAGCAGCAGCGGCCGACGTGGCGTAGGACAAGGGAGAAAGGGTGTAAAAGCGTTTGCCAACCATCTCTGCACGCTTGGTGCAGTCGGAAGTGCAGTGCAGAACACGACTCAACTCACGTTTTTGCACTCCCGGATTAGGGACAAAAAAAAAAGCGAAACCGAAACAGGAGGCGGAAACGAGTAAGGCGAGAGGAGGCGGCTCCAACCTATGCTATTAACTAGAATTTAACTAATTACGGTGCCCTTGGGGCCAGAGACGCAGAAAACAAGGCGACATCCCCCCCCCCCCCTGCCTCCCCCGATCCCGCCACACCCTTCCGGGAAAACGTCGGATGCTTTTGCGAGAGGAAAAAAACGCGCACGTGGAAAACATTGTATAATCTTTCCCCCCTCCCCCCCCACAATCTTCCCGATCCTCGCTCCCTCCCATCCCATTGTTCCCCGAAACCATTCCTTATTAGCCCGGATCCCGGCAGCAGCCATTTGTGCGTAAGCGTCATCCGTTTACTTATGATGAACCGATGAAAAACTATAAAACAAACAAGATAGCATATAGGAGCAGTATAACTTCTTATTTATCGCAAACAAAAACACAAAAAACACGAAAAACACTCAAAAAAAAACAAACAAACGAATGGAAATCAGTCTAAGAGAGGATAAAACGGAAGAAAAAAAACAAAAAGGGTAGGGAAACGCAACTTAAGTAATGCAAGGCAAAACTAAAAGGAAAAAAAAGCAAAAAACACAACAAAAAAAAAACAAATCAACCCATTGAAGAAGGAAAAGAAGAAAAGAATTAACACTTGGGCGCAGGCAGCAATCAACCGCCGCATCGGAAGGAAAAATACACAACATAATGGGGGGGGATGAACGCACGAACGCGAGTGCGAATGGGGCAGTTGAAAACAAATCAGAAATAAAATACTTACATGCAGATTTAACCTAAACCATAAACCGTGTTTTCATTCGAAAGTTGTCGGGGGGAGGCATTGTGGCATCACCGGCAACGAGAAAGCGGATGAGTTGGCCAAACGGGGGGCCTTATTAGATCTGTTTTTCGAGAGGCCCATTTCCCCTCACGAGTTTCTCCGTATCTGTTACGTATCTCCTACAGCTCTGTCTCTCTCGATGGCAGGGTTTATGGGATTTGGATGATCTCGGTAGGTTCTTATATTCGATTTCACCGCGGGTTTCCCTGCGTGTCCCTGGTTCAAAGCCTTTTCTGTGGTTCGCTCGTTCATTCGCATGTTGTCTAGAGATTAATGTCAAACCATTATGCGTTGAATGCGCACCCACAGCGCATAGGAATAACTGGTAGTAAAACATTTAGCTGATGGCAACGGATTCCACGACATAGACCATCTCCTCTGGTCTGGTGCGTGGAGTTTGAAGCCGCCAGACTCGAACTATTTGCCGCCGTCCGAGCGGCTGAAAGAGACCCTTGTGACCTTCTCCTATACCTCCCCCTATATCCCTTAGCCTCCAATTTCCTATCCATTCCTACTATTATATGTTAATCCTTGCTCGTAGTCTCGTGTAATTAGTATATGTAGTAAATGGTATACGACTTTCTCGGTAGGGCGGTTGCCAGGCCAAGTATCAGGTACTGAGCAACCGAGCAAGACAAGCAAGAATGCTGAAGAAGCATTCAAATACGGCCTGACCGTTCAAACTAAACCTTAATAATAATAATAATAATAATAAGCCGAGTTTTCATTCGAAAGTAGTAGAGGGGGTTCTCGGTAGGGTGGAAAAAATCACATCGTATGTATTCTAGTGGGCATTTTTGTTTTTTTTTTTTGCGGGTCCGGTGTTGTTGGTGAGGGTGGTGGTGATTGTTGTTGTTCAGCTGAAGAAGATCCGATAGTTGCAGGCGAGCCAGAAGCCGCTGGACGCGCAGTAGATGAGGATGAGCACCAGCAGCAGGTTGTCGATGCGGCCGTACACGTAGAGCAGGTTGGCGAGCCCTGCGATCGCCAGCACGACCAGCCCGCTCAGCAGGCAGAGGCCGGACTTGACGGTGGCCCACTGGCGCTGGTTGAACTTGCGCTTGATGACGAGGTCCTGGTAGGCGCAGGCGATGGCATGCCCGACGCCGACCAGCACGCAGCCGGTGATGGTCCAGAAGCTGGACTTGATCGAGTACACGCAGAAGTAGCCGAACGCCTGGAAGAGGATGCTGAAGATGAGCAGGCGCTCCTGCTGCTTGCGGAAGCGTATGTCGCACCAGAGCAGCAGGAAGGAGAAGCCGGCCCAGGCGGACGCGATCACCACCACCGACAGCAGCGTCATGTGGCGCGCCCGGGCCCGCTGGTGGTAGTGGAACGCCTGGAAGCGGGGCAGGATGGCGAGGAACAGCACGAAGATGCACACGTCGGTCGCCTTCAGCAGCACGCAGCTGTAGCAGCGAAAGTCGAGCAGGGCCCCGCGCACCGACGCCACCAGCCGCAGGTTGACCGTGGGCCGGAAGTCGAGGGCACGCACGGCCCGGGCCGCACCGTCCACGACGCTGCTCAGCAGATGCCACTTGCCGGTCGGTGCCGTCGAGCAGCTGCCATCAGCCGATCGCCCGATACTGCCGCTTGCCGTGGTACCGACCTGCTGATAGCCGGCCGTCGCAGCCTCGTACGCCGCCATGTTCGCCTCGTCCTCCTCCAGGATGATCTCGAGGATCTCCACGCCGTCCTGGTTGAAGCACTTGCCATCCTCCCGCCGGCACAGCTCCTCCTCGTAGTCGTACTCGTAGCCCACCATCGGCCGAGCTACGGCCACGAAGGCTTCACCACCACCACCACCACCGCCCGAGCCGAAGTTGGCCGGATTTTTCCACGTCACGGCCCCGGTGGTGGTTCCCGGCGGTGCTTTCGGCGACGGCGGCTCCTCTTCCCGCCGCCTCGCCTGTGCCAGGACCGCCGGACCCTCTGCCACCAGCGCGTGCAGTGGCTGCAGTTCGCTGACCTCTCCCAAGGCCGGCGAGCTCGAGCTCGAGCAGGTGATGGTCGCAGCTGCTGCTGCTGCCGGCGGGCGCGTGGTGACGTGCGCGTAGTACGACTCGTTGCCCTTCTCCGTGCTGCGCACGAGCGAGTCGAGATCGAGCTTCAGGCGGCTCTTCTCGCTCTCGATCAGCAGCGTGATCGGCACGAGATGCAGGACGACGCCGGCCAGCACCAGCAGCAGCGCACCGTACACGTAGTCGTCCCACGGCAGGTGAAAGATGAGCAGCAGCACCAGCAAGCTGGTCGCTTGGCCGCACGAGTGCAGGAACTTGATCACGAACATCTCCTTGCGCGCGTTGAAGATCTTACCCAGCACCTTCCACATCTTGGAGAACACCAGCTGGTAGCCGAGTCCTGCAAAAACGAGGGGCGGGAGGAGGGGAGGGTGAAACGTTACCCTGGTAACACGGCACGGCACGACGGTTGGGTGGGTCCTACCTCCCAGCAAGCTGTAGAGCAGCAGCATGAGCCAGTGCGGGGTTGGTGGGGACGCGTACATCGCCACCAAGCCGCTGGCTGAGATTCCGAGACAGAGGATGGCGACACCGAGCAGGATGGAGCGGGTGTTGTGCAGATTCCGGCACCGGAAGACGGCCCGGTGTATCAGGTTGCAGCCGAACAGTACGGCCGGCGGACTGATGAGGACCAGCTCGACGTCGTTGATCAGCAGCACCCCGAACACGTACACCGGCGTGAAGAGCACTATCTAGGGAACATCAATCAAGCACAGGGAACACAGGGGGAGAGCTCTTAGG
Organism: Anopheles coustani; assembly: GCF_943734705.1. NCBI lineage: Eukaryota > Metazoa > Arthropoda > Insecta > Diptera > Culicidae > Anopheles > Anopheles coustani. The sequence goes on from NC_071290.1 coordinate 6,148,161, forward strand.
GTAAGCGGTTGGCAAGCAGGTTCGAGAGGGGCTTCTCGATAACTATTCTAGTTTGGTAGGAGAGGTCTCTTAGGGAGAACCTGGGGAGGGGCGGGGACCGAGCAACGATCAACACAGCAGCGTACGTGTATTGTGTCTCGATGGGCTCCGGATTCTGGTGCTACTTCTAGGTGTGGTGTATATCGAAAACACGCCACACCTGCGCCCACACACACAGAACCCGGGCACCTGCGACACATAACGATAACGACGCTGTGTCGTTCGGAGCGGTGACCCAGTGGACGAACGATGCCTACATTCATGAGGAAGATATACAGCAGCAGTCGCCATTTTGGCAGAATAAGGACAACCAGATCAAGCACTCGCGGCTCGACCATCTCGTTGATGAACGCCTCCATCGCTGGGTTTGATAGTGGTGGATTGGAGCTGGTGTTGGAGCTGCTGGCACCGCGGGAGGCGGGAGGCCCACCACCGGGCCGGGTTGATCGCTCGTCGGTGCCTGGCTGGTGACGGCTGTCGTCCAGCCGACGTTACATAATCGTTCCGGTGCACCGTCTGCAACTGCCGCCACCGGGGCCGTCTGGGTCATGTGGGCTCGCGGAGGGTTTGGGGCTACCCGGATCACCCGGCGGGGCAACACACCTAATTAGAACGGCCGCGCGAGGACAGTGAGAGAGATAGAGAGAGGGAGAGAGAGCGGTACCGGAAGTGTTACCCGGGTTGTGTCAGAGGTACCCAGCGCACAGGAAACCGTCACTGTCCGTCACTGTCACTTGCCTGCAAAGCCTAAGGATATCTGAACGTAACGGGTCCTTGCGTGGAGGAGGATTCACCAGGGAACGGGGGGGGTGGGCTATCCCAACCGTGTGCGTGTACTCGGCTCTCCTCTCAGCTCAGAACAGATCCGGTTAGGCCGGGCGTCAACGTTCGCACTGACTGCTACGTATTGTCTCCGCTGGTGATACCGATTAATATCACCATCATCGGGGTTGCAAGCCGCATCCCTCACCAACACACGCAGCACACGAAGATGCCGCACACTCAACCCTCCCGCCCACTGTTTGATAATTCGATGCCGTTGCGTCCCTTCCGCTAGGGATACCCAAACACTGGACCGGGTGGCGAGGGCGAGAGGAGGCTAAGCTAAGGACGTGCGTACGTGTCAACTGTCGCCAAACGAGATGCGGGCAGATACGCAACGCCCCGCCCCGCCCCGCCTCGACCCCGGGGGAACAGGGAAAAGGTGATGGTGCCATCACCCGCCTCAGTCCCAGTTCGGATCCGAGGCTTACTTACAAACACAGCGCACCCTCCCTCCCTTATCAGCTTATCTTATCGCCAACCGCGAGCCTTAGCCTCCGATCCCTGTCCCCCACGAGCGGTTGGCCTTTTGGCAACCGACCAACCACCGGAACCAGTACCCAATCCTGCTGCCCTTTCGTCCCAACCCTAAGCGCCCAATCGCGCTCGGGATTGACCATCAGCGCTCCGCTGCTGGGACTGGGGACTGCACCTAGCCTCACCTGCTGATAGCTATAGGCTGCTGCTGCTGCCCTCTTCCTCCTCTCTCCCTCCCTCCCTTTCCGGCGTGCGCTTATCGGCCGAAGGCTGTTTTCGTGCGACAAACATCTCGACGGTAGTTTTCGACTTCCTCGAGCCGAAGATAAGAGCCAGTAGCGTTAAACGGGACCGGGGGAGGGGAAGCTATCTATCAAAACACACCAACCAACGTCGTGGTCAAGCCACGGGTACATCCACGGCGCGTTGGCGACGCAAAAGCGAACTCTCTGGCCACCTTATATGAGGACCGAATTGCATTCACGTGTCGAGCTGAGTTGACACCCCGATCGGAGATGGCATTATAAGAACATAAGAACAACTCGGTTCACAGCCTGCCTCTGCCTGGTTATCTTTGCTCTAATCACCTTCCTCCTCTCTCTTCCACCAATGCACGGTTATTGATCTACCGATAACCGTGAGCAATCGTCATATATAGGTGTGCAGCAATTTGTGTCATCGGCACCGCGGTTATCATGCGTGTAGGATGCGAGCGACACGGACGCAGTGTTTTATGGAACCGCCTGTTGAGCCACCTGCCCTCGAGCGAGAACTCCGCCAACGCCCGCTTCATGGTACGTGGAAATTCGCCTGTTCTGAACAGCCACTCCTCTGCCATCCAGAGGAACCACACACTCAGATGTAACCTATATTAAAGATGGTTAAGACCTATCGATAGGTAAGGTTGTTTCGGACGGTGTTTTTGTAATTATTTCCTAAAAAGACAAATAAAGAGTCGCACTGATTTACAACGTAGTTTACAATGGTGTTTATAAAGCTTAATTACAATTTGTGCTACGGCGTTATACATTTAAACAACATTTAATAGAACATAAAAACAAACAGTTTCCACCTTGGCATAAACAAAAACACGTCATTCACACATTGTCATCGCCAGTAATGCGGGATGTTACATCCCCCTACGCTTGCCTAAGCCCTTTTATACAATACAAAGTGCTGCTGATAAGAACATCTACCTCTGGCTCTGCCTATCCTAATCTATGACCAGTCAATACACAATTTTATCCTCGCGGCTGCCTTCTGTTTCCGCCAAAAAAAAAACCCCTAACGCTGATTTGTTATAAATCATGTATCCCTTTCTCTCTCCCTTTGCCGTTTTTGGGTGGTGTCGGTTTCGCTAGCTAAAGATACTAAAGATTTCGTCAGCTATTTTCTATCGGATCACACAACAGCACGGACAGCGGAGGCGGACGAACGGGTGTGGGTGTTAGTGTAATGGGGTTAGAGAAAAATATGTAAAAAATGGATTTAGGTTGCGCTTGAACCACACCGAACCGGACCGATTCCGTTTTCACTCTCTTCCTTTACCGGTAGCATCATCTAGCACCATCATTCCACCTTCGTTTTGGCCTACCACACCATCCCAGTTGAACATAGAAGTGCGGGAGAAACTCGTCGGAAACAAAAATATAGTGATGCTGCTGTCGGTTACAGAACTACTGGATAACTATCGTTGTGGAATTGTCTTTGAGCAACATTGTCTTTGAAAAGTACAGAAAATAATCAAATGTGCAAAGCCAAGCATTGGAAGCAAGGTAACAAAGCGAACGAAATATTCGTGAGCATGGAAGCTACGTGAAGGGCCCCAAGAAGGAAAGCAGTGAATACTAAATAATCCAAATTGTCTTTACAAAATATAGAAAATAATAACATTTGTAAAAACAAGCATACCAGGAAAATTACCTTTTCAACAAACCGATGTTGGTATCGGTACCAGGAATCCGTTATGGAATAGAGCAACATTGTCTTTGAAAAGTATAGAAAAAAAAATCCAATTTGCAAAGCCAAGCATTGGAAGCAACGTCACAAAGCGAACTAAAGCATTCGTGAGCATGGAAGTTACATGAACGTCCAATGTCCAACGTCCGTATGAAATTCGGAGCGTAGCTAAAGCCAAGAAAGCCATGTGAAAATGGCCAAATTGTCTTTAGGAGGAACAACCGATGTTGGTATCGGTACCAGAAATCCGTTATGGAATAGAGCAACATTGTCTTTGAAAAGTATAGACAAAAAAAACAAATTTGCAAAGCCAAGCATTGGAAGCAACGTTACAAAGCGAACTAAAGCATTCGTGAGCATGGAAGTTACATGAACGTCCAATGTCCAACGTCCGTATGAAATTCGGAGCGTAGCAAAAGCCAAGAAAGCCATGTGAAAATGGCCAAATTGTCTTTAAGAGGAACAACCGATGTTGGTATCGGTACCAGGAATCCGTTATGGAAGCATCATCTACCACCATCATTCCATCTTAGTTTCGGCCTACCACACCATCTCAGTTGAACATAGAAGTGCGGGAGAAACTCCCACGATAGATAAACTCATGGAATAGATTAATTTTTCGATCGTAAAGGTGAATCCAGTCCAGTGGACCAATACTCAACGTTTCGTCGGAAACAAAAATATAGTGATGCTGCTATCCGTTACAGAATTGCTTGATAATTATCGTTGTGGAATTTTCTTTGAGCAACATTGTCTTTGAAAAGTACAGAAAATAATCAAATGTGCAAAGCCAAGCATTGGAAGCAAGGTAACAAAGCGAACGAAATATTCGTAAGCATGGAAGCTGCGTGAAGGGCCCCAAGAAGAAAAGCAGTGACTACTAAATAATCAAAATTGTCTTTACAAAATATAGAAAATAATAACATTTGTAAAAACAAGCATACTAGGAAAATTACCTTTTCAACAAACCGATGTTGGTATCGGTTCCATGAATCCGTTATGGAATAGAGCAACATTGTCTTTGAAAAGTATAGAAAAAAATCAAATTTGCAAAGCCAAGCATTGGAAGCAAAGCAAAGGAAGAAATGTTACAAAGCGAATTAAACATTCGTGAGCATGGAAGCTACGTCAACGGCCCCAAGAAGGAAGGCGGTTGATGCTGCTGATATCGGTTGATGGCCTAGTCTTACGTCCTTAATATTAAGTAGACCTAAGAACTTCTACAGACGGTATACATTGCGGAACGTACCGAAAAAAAACGAAATAAAAAAAATACATTTGTAAAAACAAGGACAGCAGGGAAATGTGGAACGCAGCAAAAGCTAAAAAGGCAACAGGAGGAAAAAGATCTGCCATCCCCGTAACTTCTATGCAAGCGCCAGCAAAGGCCGTATCTGAAATAGTCAGTAACTATCATTGCGGGAATGTGCGAGTCACATTCGTATTGATCAGCTCCAAAATCTCCGCAGAGTTGTTAGATTTATGAAGCATTTTAAAAAGGGAGTAGGTTCAACGAAGGGATTATATGTAGTGTAGTAAGCTCACAGTTCCAGAGAGAAGCTTTAAATTGGAAAGCTGTACCGGCCGAAGGTTCAAGATAAGCATCGCCATCTCAATTTAGTGAGCAACCAACATCCAGGTTAGTAACATATTGTTAGTTAATATGACCAGACTACCTTCAATTAGGACGGATCGAATCCGGGCAATCGATTGAAATCTGGGGTAAAAAGTAATAGTTACACAAGTTGTCCGCCTCTGGCCCGGCTGTTGCGTGATTGTCTAGAATAGCTTTTGAAACTTCAGCTTGTCCTCGACGTCCTTTAGGCGGATCAGCTCCTGCAGGCGCGCAAGCTCCCGGGCGATGGTATCGTGCAGACTGCCGTCCAGCTGCTCGCATCGCTGAAAGTCCGCCCGCGCCCGATCAAAGTTCCAAGCGCCGGCGTGGGCTTTACCCCGCCGGAACAGAGCCTTCACGCAGTCCCGGTCGTACTTCAGCACCTCGGTACAGTGCTCGATGGCGGCATAGTAGTCCCGCTCCAGCAGTTTACACTGGGAATAGTTCAGCAGCAACGGAATCTTGGCCTGGGCCAGCTCGATCCACTCCGGTTCGTCCGGTTTTTCCCTATACCAGATCAAACGTTAAAACACAACGAGGACGAAAAATTAGTTAACTTCAAGGATGGGCATTTGCGGTCCTCTCTCTAATGCTTACTTTAACATCAGCTGCTCGACGATTCCGATCGCGTGCGAGTACGCCTCCTGGGCTACCGGATAGTCTTTCTTTCCGTACGCCGCGTTGCCCTGCTCGCGCATCTTCCGCACCAGCTCCAGCTTCTCGCCGTCATTAAGCTGCCACGACTCCCGCTCGTACTCCTCCGGGCTCTCGATCGACAGGATCTCGATGGTGAACTCCAGGTCCTGCGGGTTGTTGAACAGTTCGTCCAGGTCCCGGTAGCCAATGCCCTCGTTCTGTACCGTCATGCCGCAGCAGTGCTTGCGCTCCTCACGCGGTTTCTGTGCGTCCCGTATCGTCTTTGACACGAACGGATATTGCATCACTACCGACCGATCGCAACGGAACCGGGCTACCTCGTGCAGTGCCATCTGCTGGACGACCGTCTCCCACACCTCGAGCTTAAACTTCTTGCCCAGCACCAGCTCCATCGGCTTCTGCCCCTTGGCCCGACTGTCGTCGATCAGCGTGCGCGATTCGTCACATTTTCGTGTCTCGTAGTGGAACCTCACCTGCGGGAAGAGAAATAGACGTGTAGAAGATGAGCGTGCCAGTAAATAGTGCCATTTGAAAAAGGCTAGCTAACTTGCATGCTTAATGGGATATTGTAAATCGTTGCGTACGTTATTGATTTAAAAATCATTCGACTCCACATTGAACTTCACATTAACACGTTAAGCGCTACGTCGGCCCCGTGGGGCCGACAGTGTTCTTCCCCGTAAGCCGGCGTCGGTCTGCTCGGGCCGACAGAGCCCGTTGGGTAGGCCGGCGTTTCTACGAATCGCTGGCAGAACGGGAAGTAGTACAATTTGCGCGTAGCGCTTAACGTGTTAAATGTTTTGCTAATTTTGCACTGCTTTCTTTTCTGTCGTTGAACGAGCCTGTGCATGCACGATCAAACATGTCTTCCGCTAACAAAATGGCTGTGTCGGCCAAACGATGGCCTACGGGAGCTGTGCATGCACGATAAAACATGTCTTCCGCTAACAAAATGGCTCTGTCGGCCCAACGATGACCAACGGGAGAGAACGCTATTGACCTCACGAAACCGACGTAGTGCTTAACCATCTTCATGGTTAGATTCAATAAATATGAATTTATCTCCTCTCAACTGCCGGCGTTCCGTGGCAAAAAATGAACGGTGAGCGAGCTGTACTTGCACGTTCAAACATGTCCTCCCCAAACAAAATGGTTCTGTCCGACGACGGGATGGGACGATTCCCTTCTCACGGAACCGACGTAGCGCTTAACATATCGAAAGCTATATCACGGTGGTACTTGGTAGAATAGATATTCATGTTTAGGTTCTTATTTTCATATGAATTCATCTGCTCGCATCTAACCTAGTTCGGGGTTAACGTACCTTGGTACCGTCGCGAAACGGCACAACCTTCGTTCCGGCGTGCACTACTGTTTTGACGATTTTCGCATCCTCCAGGCTGCAATCCATCGGACGCTTCGTAGATAGCCAGCGGTGTTCGAAAGACTGGTGGTATCGTGGGAAACCCAACTTCGCTCTTTGGCTCCGCAGCGTCCTCAGCACACAACCTCACACTTTCACACTGGCGTTTTTAGTGCTGCATTGTTGGGCCGGGAGTTAGCATCACGCACAAAACACACGCTATCGCGCTTACAATGATTGATGGGATAATTTCCCATCAGATGTTAAAAAGCACGTCACATGCGTACGGCGCACTTCGGAAAACCAACCGTACCGCAGACCGAGCAAGAGGCAAATGGAAGAATTTCCATATGCAGAGACGTGAAGACGATTCTCTCTGTCAAATCAAGGTGTATGTAGTGTAGCTTCATGGAACAGTGACAGTAAAAAGATTATTTACTCATTCATCTTTTCATGAGTTAACCATGTGGAAAATCGGTCGAAAAATATACTTATTTCCAGTGAATGTGAATAATTATGTTGTGTATATTTTAGAAACTTTTTATGTAGCTCTCAAAAAAGAACACACCTTGCATCTAGTCACCTATGGCGCGAGGTGTTTGTTGACAGCTGTCACTGTCACCGTGACGGCCAATGGTGCTATACTGCTACACCTACCAAGTGCCATGTAAATATTATACTGCGCGGTTTAAGCATGAAATAAGCGTTACTGGTAATTGCAGTGTTGTTGCGAATATTTTATCGAATGTTCATGGCATGGCGATTGTGTATTATATTACTATATGGTGGCAATTTAGTGGGAAAGGAAAGTCAACACGTCCTGTGATCTCAATGTCACTACTACGTTGTGTTCAAACACGTTTTGTGTCGTATATTTATTGCTGGCATTAGAATCTATGACAAATCAACAACTTTCACGTTTAAAACAGTGTGCCTTCCTCGCGGCCGGTAGTTTAGTTTGCTTACTGTATTGGTTTGTAATAAGATAATTGCTTTACGGGCTCCCGTTCCTAGGTATTGTTTCTACAGATGATCCTACGGCAAAAAAAAAGTGTGGCATCCTTCGCTGATGCATGCAAACCATGGAGAAGGGGCTGATCGCGCATGGTTTGAGATAATGTGGCCGGTTCGCCGGGAGAAAAAGCTTGCCGTTCATACGGTGTGCGCGAACCCGCATCAGTGCAGTCAGTGCGATCGACGCGGCCAACTACCTTTGCAGATCACTGGGTTCCGCCGGCAAATATGGGTCTCCACCTCCGTAACGGCCGGTAAATTGATATCATCCTATCGCCCGCCGTCATCCTCTCACTCTAGGCTGATTGTGGCACACGCCTTGCCGCCGTCGGAGTGCGGCGAAGCGCGCGTTCATTTTGATATGTTCACTACGTTCTGAAAGATGTCTGAGCAGTCTTGATCTAGAAGAAGGTTCTCCACCTGCTCATCCGACAGGCCATCCTTTGCAGGATCCGAGCGCTGGAAGAGAAAAAAATCCGTCCCGCCGACGGCGTCGTCCCGCGCGACCTCCGACTCGCTGTTGCGCCGCTCGAGCGTCTTGCCAATGCGCTGAATGCCCTGGGTGAAGACGTCCTTCACCCGGTCGCCGGTGTCGATGATGATGTCCAAACTCTGCCGTCGGCCGGCCATCGACGTCGATGACGTGCCGGAGGCGCCGGCGGATCCGGCAGTGGCGGCGGTGGTGGTGGCGGCGCTTGCCGACCCGGTCCGGCTGCTTATCCAGCCCGTGATGCCGCCCTCGGCGCGGCGTGTTAAACCAAACCCGCCGACACCACCACCACCACCGCCACCGCCGCCCTCCTGATGATACATTTCCATCTTGATTATGCGCGTCTTCGCCTTCGGCGTCTCCTCCGATGACGAGTCGCTCGTTTCGTCCTGCGGCGTCGGCGCGCTGTCCTCGAGCACCAGCGAGTTGTGCTGCGAGTAGCCCGAGCTGCTGCTGTTCGAGTTGGACAGCCGGATCTCCGTCCACTGCTCGATGTCCTCTGACGACATGTTGGTGATGTCGTCGATGGTCGGATTGGGCGAGAACTGGTAGTTGTCCGAGTCGCTTTCGGCGCTCGGGCTCGCCTTGCGACACGCAAAGTCCTTCAGCAGGTGCGGACAGTCCAGCTTGTCGAGGTACTTCTGCTTGATCGGGCTCGCCTTGATGGTCAGCTTGGCCGGGAACTCCAGGTACTCGTCGTTGCAGTCGATCCGGGCCGCCGACGGCGACTGGCTGAACGGCAGGTGCATCGCGAGGATCTTGCCCCGGTTGCGCGGAGCCGTCGCCGTCGTGGAAGAACAGGACGAGCCGGCCGACCCGCCGTCCTCGTCCTCGACGCTGTTCGCCCGCGCCTTCCGCTGCCGGTGTATCTCCTCCGAGATGCGCTCCAGGCTCGACAGGGCCTCGTTGTATCGCAGCTTCGATTCCGCCACCTTCGCCTCCAGCTCCACCACCTTCTGCTTCTGCTCGAGCAGCAGCGCATTATAGTTCGCTCGCAGCTCGTAGTATGGCCTGCAAGGGGGGGGTAACGAAACGAACAAACCAAGCGATTTGTTCTCCGATTAGTACCTACCACCGATACCGTAACTCCGCAACAGCCGGAACGGTAGGAGTTAAATAAAACAATCGATAAAACAAAAATACTTACAGAAAAAGCAACTGATGCTGATAAGCAATAATATTGATCATCATAAGATTGCGTCGGATATCGAAACTAGCTAACCGAAACGAAAAAAAGAAATGAAAAGAGGGAAGAAAAAAAGGCAACAAACATCGGTGCAGGGTAGCAAATGGTGAAAGCATAATATTACATTAAATAAGATCTTATCAACTCAACCCCATTCCGGGCTGGAAAATATGATCGAGTGTCGGAATACTCAATTTAAAGAAGTACCTTTCAGTGGTGAGTTTGGGTAGCAAACAATAAGCTACGATAGGATAAACTATGCCTAGTTGCATAACGCATGCTTGATAGCGGTTCGGAAATACGACGCTTTAAGTGAAAAGTTGTTGAGAAGCGATAACGGAGGAAAATTTTGCAATATAGATCTCCATTATTTCGCTCATGAAGAATGTTGGCTGCTCCGTAAGAGGATGACGTGTGAGGGAAAGTGGTGAAACTGGTAGAGAAGGACGTACCTCGAGGCGCGTATGGCGCCCTTCAGCTGCGAGTGCAGCTTGCACACGCGATTGTTGGCCACCTCCAGCTTCAGCTCGCTGATCTTCAGGATGTTACGCATCTCGGTGCACTCGTTCTGGCTCTCGTTGACGCGTGTCGTCGCGTGCGTCAGCATCTCCTGGCAGGCCGTGTCCAGCGTTGACTTCTCGCCCAGCCCCTGCTCGGCCAGGTAGACCATCTCCTTGGCGGCCGCATGCACCGACTTTGCCTTGTCGAAGTTGAGCGCGCATTGCTGCGTTTCCTTTGCGAGCTGCACCGGGATGGCGAAACAGGGACAATCGGTGAGTGGAAAACGAATCAAACAGGAGTAACATGTTGGGGGGCAGAGGGGGACCTCCTTTACCTGCGACGCGTACAGCCGCGCCTCGTAGTACGGTTTGGCCGCGTCGATCGAGTTGCCGACCTTCTTGGCGACGGCTTTGATTTTCTCCGCGCTTTCCTTCAGCAGCTCGCGGAACTCATTTTTCGCTTCCTATCCAAGGAAAAAGAAAACGAAAACACCGACACACACGCGTGGTCATTTTTACAGCCTTTGTTGACGGTGACCAAATTCCCTCGCAGATGGTTTGACTACTTACATCTAAGTCTACCTCGTGCTTGTTGATGTTGTCCGTTGCCTCGTTCAACTTTTCCAGCTCAATCTTTAAGGCCCGCAGAGGAGGATGTCCAAATAGGTAAAATGGAGAGAGAAGGAAAGGATGTTAGCCATTGGACATTGTTGGAGGGAAATTTCGCACAACGTTCGGCCGTAGAAAACTCTTGTGGAAAACGGTGTTGAAACGTTTGTTTATTAATGCACTCCTCGCACATTTGCCTATGTGTGTGTGTGTGTGTGTGCGCGTGTGTATGCACATGTAAGTCCAATCGATTTCAGCCCATTGAAGCTACCAATTTGCGACCGTTTTCCCCGCGCCACAGCCATTACCTGTACACGCGGATCCACCGGAACGTTGCTGTCGTTGTCCACGGAAGTCATGGCGTGGTTGCAGGTAGCGAGATAAGGGGGAGAGGCTGGTGGACAACAAAGGGGGGGCACTTTTCCGCACTGATCCGCTTCCAAACCCGAGCAATCGTTTGATTGGTGGTTCCGTTTGGCGTATTTTCGGGCGACGTTCGTTCGGTTGATTGTGGCTCGCTGTGTTCCCCCGCTTTCCGGTTCCGGTTCCACCGCGGCAAGTGTCCTCGCCTTGCGCGCGCCAGAGCAAGTGTGAAACACCAGTCAAGGGGAACGTCACTTTGTGTGTGTGTGTGTGTTTTTTTTTGTTTGTTGTATTTTCCACCTCGATCGATTTTCCGTCCTACTGTTCTTCGGGAGTCCAGGTGCTTGGCTGGGCACGATTAGGGCATCCTTTTCACAACCGATTTCCTTCAAACCCACTGTCGGTTGTCCTTGACGAACTGCTAGGTGCGCTGGAATCGTTGCATAGTTTTGTCCCTCCTTGCAAACTGCACTCCCTGTTGTAACACACCAACACGCACCGTGAACCTGTGTGGCGCTGTATGCAGTTGCTAGGAACTCTGCGTGTATCTCTCCCTCTCACTTTGTGTGTATGTTTGTGCTTGTGGATGGCTAGTCTTTTTTCGTCCTTTTTAACTGCTCTAGAATGGACCGCTGGTTTTCTTCAATCTTTTTTTTTCTGTACCAATTTAATTCAACTTTAATTGGTGCAACCTTAAGCTTTGGGGTAAGCACGTCTTCGGGCAGTGCTGCGTGTTGCGTATCGATAGCTCCATGCCTGTAGACACTTTACTGGGCACGTCCTTTTCGGGTTTTGGCACTGGGCAAACTCTCCTGCCCAGAAAGGAGGCCAATTGGCAGCAAGCGCCGTAACAGATATGCGCGTCTCTAGTGGCGAAGAGTCAAGGCAACGGAGCGATGGAAGAAGAAAGGTAAAAAAGAAACACACATTTAAAGAGACGAGCTGCTGGGGAAAGGGTCCCACCCGGGGGGGCAAAACGAATGAGGTAACGCGGGCGTGATGGGGAACTAGAACGCGAGTGTGTGCTCCCAAATAGGTTGGCAGGTTGGCAAACATCCGCGACATCCGCGACGGAACAACAACACCACCACCACTCACAAACTGACACACACGCGCGCTTCGGGCCTTCCGCGAGCACGATTAATTGGCGTACTTTACTGCTTGTTTTGCGTGCCAGGCGGACGGCCGCATCTCGCCGAAACACCCGGGACGAGATTGAAAACTTTCCCAAACCCCGAAACGTTCACGTCAAACGGCGCACAGATCCGACCCGCGTCCGAGTCCGCGCTGTATTGCCGACCAATATCGCTCCCCCTCTGGTCAGCGATGATGGGGCCACGCACCTCGAGGTTTGCCTCTATTGTTTGCACACGCGCTCGGGGTAGGGGCGGGCAGTGGCAGCAGAGCGCAGTGCCGGCTCGCGTTGGATACAGGGCCGGCGCTTGATAGCGTCACCTGTGTGCGAGAGCGAAATGGCGAACTCACGAAATGGACAGCGCTTCCCAAGTGTTGGTGGTTTTGCCGCGAGATTGGGCCAATTGTGATACTCCCAATAACAATCGAAAAACATTCCATCAGTGTATACATCTGATCCGAGTCATTCTTTCGAATCTCGGATACCACATGTTTGGTTGACTTAACAGCGGCATCGGTGACAAATTGTACCTAACCAGCACGTGACAGCTAGACATTCTTTTAGACAACTGGCTTCATTTACACCACAGGCAAGGTATCCCCATTCTAACCATGTTTTATCCGTCCAACACACAGGAACCCTTGATGCCATTCGACGAAACTTTGAGTTCAAAATATTGATCCGATTTTGAGTAATTAACTAAGTATTAAGTAATGAGTAAAATTAATTTCAGCTGTAGTACACAGAAATGTAAAAATCCTCTACAAAATATATGGCCACCCTGGCAGGCATGTAAGAGGTATGAATATTAATGTAATGTTAAGTACTCCATTGTTTCGATAACGAGATAGAAAATCGCGTACGGCGACTTAATGTAAAGTCTTCTTTCCCTTAATGTCTACTTACGGTTAATGTAGTGTTCACTCGCTTTCGAAAAAATATGTAACGATCGGTTGAAGTAGCAGGTTGAATTGCTCTAGCAATTAGTATAAATTGTGCAACACAATCAAACTACTATTTTCAATAAAACGTTTTCGTCAATTAATCTGCAGCTTCATCTGGTTTGAAATAATGCCGAAACTGCGCGACGGTTGAGTAAGCGGTTGAGAATCCCTGCCCCAATTGGGAGAGGCTCCAGCAGAATCCGAGCGGGGCCGCGAAGGCGAGTGAGTGTTTGCGTGCGTGCGTGCCCGCGAGATCGCATGCGCGCGAGATTATCTGCCTTCGTCGTGGCTTCACACGGGCACAATTACATCACGCCTGGCACTGGTCGCTTGTTCGGTGGGGTTGAGAACGCGTGCGTTTTCGCGTGCGTCAGTGGTGGTCAAACGGTGTGCTGCCACCCATCGCCACCTTCCCTCCTCGGGCGTTCCTCGACGTGTTGAATATTTGCTTTCTTCCCTACCGTCGCGGGTTATCAAACCTCGTCTAGTGGCACAATATAATCAGCCGAGCGGAATCTCGAAGTGAAGCAGATCCGACGGTCCGCCAGCTTATCGCACATGCGGTCACCGGTTGCAACGCACACGTTCATGACGGTGTGCGCATTCAAATGTGATATCTGAATGCACCCATGCACATTGCGAAAGGCAAAGTGAAGGCTACCACAAACTCAAACAAATTGATTCCTGTTGATGAGTGAAGGCAATGAACAATCAATGCGTTCGTGTTTGGAAGCAAATTAATTCGTTTTTAATGTTATCCTTTCGAATGAGACGCTTGGGAAACTTTTGCGAGCAGATGAAACAGCTTTGTAAGTCTTTTTAAGACTGTTGATGAACAAAGTTGCTATCTAAATTAGTAAGTGAGTGTCGAATATTAAATGCAACGCCTTTTAATTGTGTTAAAACAAAATGTCGTCACAATACTAGATTACATTACGGGAATAAAACAGTCGTATTTGTTAAGGTCCGCTAAAAGCAGTTGAATGACTGGGAGGCTGACCGGGCACATTCAAACTGACAGCTCCTTTACCAGTCGACGAACTATTTCACACGAAACACAGGACAATGCAAACTTTTCTGATCGGGAAAGTCGACGGGAGAAGAAAATTCGATTTTATGCAGGCAATGCAGCATTTTCCCTTTCCAACTGGTTTGTTGCGCATGAAATGTTTCAAGTGGTGCTTTCGGCGCATACCAACCAAACTGAACCCAATCGAACGAACGAGTACGAACATCGATGCTTTCATGTTCATGATGGTTTCGGAAAAGCTATGGAAAGTTTCTTTAAGGAATTTCGTACACACAATTCAGCTACACAACAATTACAAACAGTTTTATTTATCAATGCATTTCGTTTAAAATCTTTTCCCCTAGCAGGGCATGATCAGTTCAGTAATCATCTTAGGTCTACAACAGTGAAGCGTTCCTCTACGCTGGCGAGCGGTCAGCCACGCCAGACGGAGGTGGCACTGGTAAAATCGTATAAGTTTTTGTTTTTTTTTTTAATATATCTCTAAACCACACGAGTTTCTTGGGAAGTGGGTTTATGTTGACAAATTGTATATTGTGTATATGATATATTTGTGGCTCTGTTGTTTTTGTTTCAATCAGCATTTAGTGGTCAATTTCCTATCGTTCCGCATTCAACAACTTTTCTCGTGATGTAAGCTTTTATAATGGGATCGATTGTATATATTCTTGTATACAGCTTGTGTGTAGCGTCTTTTCAGCGTAAAGAAATATTTCACTTGAAAAAGCGCAGACACCGTTGATCGGAAAATTGTAAATTGAATTGAGAGAAACAGGACGTCGGCCAACGGAAAATTGTCCTGTTTTGAGCATATTGGTGCGTTTTTTAAATTTTTCAAGTGCTTTCAGTGCTGAGCTTTTCCAGCCAAGTGGAACCCCAAAAACAAAAGAAAAGTATGAAAAGGGATAATTTCCCCCCTAGAACGGTTTCGGAAAAACAAACGCGACGGAAAGTTGTCGAATGGGCTCTCGCAAACGCAATGGAGCTACAGGACGATTACAATCAGTTTTATTTATCAATTCAGTTTGTTTCAAATCGTATCCTCTAACGGTTGTGACAAGTGCTGTCAGTTCAATCATCTTACGGCTACAAAAGTGAAGCGTTTCCCCTTCGCCGGCGAGCGGCGGGCAGCGCCGGACGAAGGGTGGCACTCGTAAAATCGTATCAATGTGTTCCTTACATCGCTAAACCGGATGGTGTGTCTCGGAAGTGGGGTTGATGGCGTTAGGTTGTATAAGTTGGGTGTCTCGGTACGGTAAGATCGGTATGTCTTTTGGTTGTTGTTTCCTTCAGCGTTCAGTGTTTATCTTTATTTACTTAACTCTATAAATATACGTCAATTTTGCCGTAATTCATGCATCATATATCAATTGTCGTTAATAGTTAACTGCTCCGCATCAAATTTAGAGTCAATGTTGTTCGTGTGTGAATGTTTTCGGAGTTGTAAATGTGTTGGCGGGCGAGTGGCACATATGCCAATGCCCGTCGCGCTATATTGTGCTGCAGCTGAGTCATGTTGAAACGATTTCCTTTAAAATGATTTCTGTGTCGATGTAAAACTGTACAGATTTTCCGCAGTCTGCAGATCTTGCCTTCCCAACGACCGCTCCTTCCAAATGATATGTGTGCGTGTCAGTGTGTGTGTGTGTGTGTGTGCGAGTATAGTGTGGTTTGATGGGAGTTTTCATGTCTGGCGCCTTCAGGGCTACAGTAATACGTTCGATCATATAACAATTCACGATGGGAAGGGAGAGGGGACTTTGTGTTTAACGCGAAAGTTTAACCCCACATTCGCTGTATGGTTGCACAGATAGGCTAGCGGGGAGTGGAACTACAGGCGAACTCTAGAGCTGGCACGATTGATGAGATCCGGTGGTAAGCTCATTATATGGCGACAATCGTAGCTCCCATGTCAATACCGAAGTAAGGAAATCTGGCAACTAGGACTTTCTACGTCACATGCCAAGATTTGATCATCTTCTCCAAAAATCTTTGGCAGACATATTTTGGAGGATACAGAATTCTGAACTCATGCCTAGTGATGTTGCTAGAGAGACATCGACGTAAGTTTCAGCAGTGTATAGGAGAAGGACTACGAACGATCAAGTAGCTTTACGGTTTCGCACCGTTTGCTACCATACCAGAATTGTTCTCAGGGATCACCAAAGGTGAGTGGGTCCAGCTAAGCCCTGCCTCTTCCAGCACATCCAGGTAATAGGCTGTGTAGATTCATTCCAGTAGGAAGGGTTTCATTCGGAGGTCTAGAAAAGGGTTGAAAGTAACGTACGTTCTCAGTCGGCATCGGTGTTTACGCTTCGGGAAGTTCTCGGTTCCTAGACCGGAAGGGAACTTCCGCGCGAGTGTACGGGGAGCTGCTGACCCTCGCCTAGATCGGCGTGGAGAGGGCCACTCCAAAGCCGTCGGCGCCGGTGATACTCGGCAGCTTCATCGTGTCGTAGAGCGGACGGGTGTGGTGTTGATCCGCCGACGGTCCGAGGTTGGCGTAGATCGGCCCATTCACGTCGTACAGGTGCAGATGGTGGGCCGGCTGGTGCTGGTAGTGGTGTAGTGCCATCGGAGCCGCCGTCGTTGGCACTGGAGCTGGCGGAGGGGGAGGCGGCGGCGGTGGAGGGGGCGCCGAGGCGGAGTGAGCGTGTGAGCCTGGGATGTGGTGCGGGATATGGTGGTGAAGATGATGATGTTGATGATGGTGATGGTGGTGCTGCTGCTGTTGTTGTTGGCTATGTTGTTGTTGCTGGTGCTGCGCCTGTTGCTGTTGTTGCGGTGACAGCATCGACGAAGGGACGTAAGACGATCCAGACGAGGACGAGGAAGAGGATGAGGAAGATGAAGTCGGCGACGTGTGGGAAGCGGACGAATGCTGAGAAGAGCAGAGCGACTGCAGCTTCGATAGGTAGTTGTCGAAGTGGTCGGTTTGCCCTCCACCAGCAACATCGTCCCTGCCTTGGCCCAGCTGCGAGTCCACGCCAGCGAATCGCTTCGCTAGCTGTTGCCCATCGATGTCGCTATCAGAGGATCCACGCTTGTTGTTGTTATTGTCCAGCGGTCCGCAGCATCCGCGACCGGATGCCGGGGAATCAGCTTCGCCATGATGGTTGTTGTTGTTGTTGTTAATCTGGTTGTTGTTGTTGTTGTTGTTGTTGTTGCTGCTGATGTTGATCTTGCTGTTGATGCTGTTGTTGTTGTTGTTGTTGTTGCTGTGGTTGTTGTTGCTGTTGCTGCTGTTGCTGCTGTTGTTGTTGTTGATGTTGTTGTGCTGTGGCGAGCCGGCGGGGGACGGCATTTTGACGTGCTCGAGCATCGTGATGACGTTGTTGCGCAGGTGCTCGTAGTAGCCGGTTACGTTGCCGTTCCTGTCTTCGGTTGTATCGTTTTCCTGCTTGTTCGGAAATGTCAGCAAGAAACGACCGCCGGTTAATCATTGGACCGAATCATGGTGCGTTCGGCATGGGTGAAGTAAAAATCATATTTGTTCAAACAATCAACAATCATAAGAGCAATGTGGTACGGGGAAAATCTGGTTACGTGGAAATGGTTGAGCTGGCACAAGCTCTTGGAAGAAGGAAGCAAACGAGTACGGAAGGGAGGGAAGGAACTGCAAACAATCCATTTTGCAAAACCCACGTCAAAAGTCGCGCCTAATGGAAAGTAATCCCAAACGTGACACGGTCGTGACAATTTCCACGGGTGACTGACGTCCTTGGAGAGCGTGAGGAAAATGCGATACATGAAGGGGGAAGCAAAAAGAAAAGCCAAATGGATCTTCTGGTTCCCATGCTTGCCTCTTTCACTGACCAGAACCAGTTATCATAATCGTTTTATTGGTCTGCACTACCAGAACGGGCCCATAGTTTTCCCCCCTTGGTCGGCGAAAAGAAAACACGAACGTAGACGTCAAAAAAACCTAAGGGGCTCCACGAGGAAGGAAGTCGCAAAACAAATTTCTTTCCGGTCGCTGATAACATCGAAAGGGAGTGGGCCCTGCATGCTCACACAACCCAATGGTCATTTATCGCCACCTCGCTCTCCACCCGGTTTGCCATTCCAGTGGACACTTCGCTTCCACAACAACTCATATTACTGTGTGTGTGTGTATGTGGAAAAAAATAAACCCTAAAAAATCAGCAAGTCAAACGATCAAGATAGCAAACGGAGAAAGCCGACGGTGCGGTGCCGGGAAAAAGGGGTGAATGGTGCGCCGACGGTTGAAATATCATAATTTCATGCGTTTTTCCACCCTACACTGCAGGCCGGGGTATCTTACACTTTTTTTCCCCTTTACAAATGCCACGAGACGCGCCACAACAAACCCATCCACCGATGGCTGGGAAAGGACCTAAGAAAACACAACCCCAACCTGCTACGACAGGGAAAGCCTTTTGTTGTGTTTGCGTCGAGAGGATGGGAAAACCAGCTCACCCCGTAGGTACAGTGTTTCGCACGCCAATCGCTGATGTTGGTAAACGAGTTCAAAATTGCTTTGGATTAGTGTTGTGGTTTATGCATCTTTTGACGAGATTCTATCATATGAATCTTTCACCTAAGATTAATTCAGATGGATTCATGAATCTTTGCGAATTCGAATCTTCAAACCTTATTGAATCTTTATGAATCTTTCAAGGATCTGTGGGGGGTCCCTCTCACCATTTTTGGCTGATCACTTTGCATCAGTTTGTATGTCTTTGGGATTCATGAATCTCTAGAAGAAAGATTTTTGAATCTCTAAAACGCAGAGATTCATTCAGATTCATGAATCTGAATCTGATTTACACAACTCTGCTGTGGATGGTTTAGTTGCAGACAAATTGAGATTTTAAGAAGCTTTACGACTCTAAATAGCTACGAATAAAGTTAAGGTAAAGTGTTTTTTTTATATGGCACGACATCCCCTAGTGGGACAAGGCCTCTCACCGAAGAGAGTTTGTGTGACCGAAAGACGGTATATTGTAGATCGGTGGTCAGCCGTTCGTAATACCGGAGGGTGCCAGACTCGAGATTCGATCCCACACCTGTGGTGTAGTGTTTCCTCGCGCTAAAATCATTTCGCAAAGATGGACTTGGGTTTGGAAACACTGTGCAATGATGCACCCAACGCACCAAGCGTTCGCCCACTCCAAAGAAGCACTGGTCTCCCTGGTTCAGGTTCCGGCTTAGTGTTGTAAAAATCGGCTCTTTTTGAGGAGCGGAGCGGAATATTTCGCTCACCAAGAGGAGCGGAGCGAGTTAGCTAGCTCCAAAAAATGTTGCACAACATTTTCGCTCAATTCGCTCCTCTCGCTCTTTTTCGATCCTTTCCGCTCCTTTGCGCTCCTTTTTGCTCCTTTTCGCACCTTCGCTCTGTAATGAGTTGATTGATCCCGCGCATTTCACGGTTAGAATCGGCAAATGCGCGGAGTTTTTTATGTCACCCCCGGTGCAAAATCATCATGCTTTCTCGTTTTGTTGGTAACAATTGTCAATTAGACAGAACGAGAAAACATGATGATTCTGCCACCGGGAATGCTACCCGTTTCAACTGTTATCGGTTAAAACCGATATCGGTTGAAACCGCTTGTTGCATATGCGACCCGACGTATATTCGGGGACAGACAGCAAGTGATCATCAGGATAGCAAGTCACATTTTCTTCAAGCTATAACGAATTGTCTACGGAGGAGAAAACTAGCGATATTTGGAGCTATTTTGAACAAGCTGCAACGCCAAATAAGTTTCACTGTGTAATTTGCCGAGCTGTAATATCTGGGAATAAAAGTTCATCATTTAACTTGAAGCGACACATAAAAAACAAACACCCTACAGTGAACGTACAGCGTCAAACAAACGAGACACAATCTGATGCAAATGGTTCACTCACAAATGAGGAGCGATGGTTTCGCTCCTCTTGAGGAGCGGAGCGAGGTTGCCAGCTCTTACGCTCCTTTCCCAACACTATACCGGGTGTCTGTGTTTTTTTATGCGCCTTGGGATCTTCAGCCCTACCCTTCGCCCAGTTTGCTACCCCTGGAACGGAACGGAAGCACCCATTTCCGTGCATTTTCCCCACGGTGCGATCATTGGTGGCACATGGTCCATGGTACAAGCTGCACGTTACGCTTGCGAGGGGTTGTGTGGGTTTTTTTTTCCAACCATCCGCACCACACTTTTCTTCTTCAAGAAAAGAAGGAAAAAGAATGAAGAATACGTGTGGTGGAAAAACAAGAAAAAAAAGGAAGTCCTTCGGGGCGAGACGGTTTCAATTGAAATTGGTGGCGGTGGCGTTTGAGCGACTTGAGGTTTTTCTCCAAGGATGCCGGGGGCCGGGGTGAGGAAATGTGTGGATGTGTTGTTGTTTCCCTCCGCTTGTCGTTGCGTGTCTTCCGCTTGGCAGACAATTTACGGACCCGATCGTATCAATGTGCCGTTATTTATGCTGCTTTATGACTTTATTGAATTTGATTTGCCGTTACGAAACGAGCTAACGCTCGTCCGGGGACCGTTTGTGTCGGTGTAGGGTGTGCTGTTTTATTATCCCTCTTCTCCTCTGCCCCGCCCATTCCCCCTTTACTCTTTGGCCGCGCAAGAAGTGCGTTGTGCACCGGGCGGGTGGTTGGAAACAGCTCAACAGGCCCCGACATTCCGCAAGGTGCACCGGGTGAAGGGGTTTCGGGTTGGGGAGGAAAACGGGTTGACTACTTTCGGTGCTAGGATGTCTAAGGAGGAAAAACAAAAACCACGCTGGCCCTCGTTCGGTTCGAAATTGTCACTCGTATCTCTGTCCGGTAACGGTTTCCGCGGAACGTGGGCCATTGCACATTGGGCAGCTGGCGGGATGAAAGTACAACATTCAACTTTGATCTAGTTTAAACGATGAATATAGGAAGGTAGGGCCAAAGTGCGCATTTGATAGCACAAAAATACGCTTGATTTAAATTTCTGACAAAGTTAGACAATGTAGCCAATACCAACTTTAGGAGCAATTGGACCGCCAAAATATGCTTATTTATACACATTAGTGAAAATTTGTGTAATTTTTTCAACTGTGTTTGAAGCATATACGTGTTGCTGAAACTGCAAACAGTTCACAATGACACTTCACCGAAACTGCGCACTTTGGCCCCGTCCTTACTATATCGGTCAAATAATCGAGCGGTTAACACTAATCATACCAACAAAACTGCACAGCTAATTACACACATGTGCGTCATTTTTTTCGAAACTATGCTTAACACGTTCTGCACCAAAAATAATAATACGAATTTTGCATCTTTTTTACAAACGAAGAAGGGAATTAATGACGAGGTAACAAAAGCAACCAATAATTCAGCTGTAGCAGTACCATGTCTTACACGGAAAAAGAAAGTAATGGAGCATTAAAAAATCTACATTTAATACGAACAATGGCGTTACCCATGTATGGGTAACGCGGTACGGAACGTGTTAATCCTTGATAGCTAAGATAAATGTTTGTTTTCCTATGAAGATTCTGTTTAAAAGCAAGGAACAACAAGTGTGCTCACGCAGTATAATTAGGTATACGTGTGATAGTATTTTTTAAAATCATAGTTTTGTGAAAATGACGCAATGATGGCAAAATTAGTAATCACTTAAATGAGAAGAGGACGTGCACTTTCTCTTATTTAAAATAGATCAGGCATTTCATTTGCATTTTTATGTGCATGAACTTTGGTAGAAATGTAGTGAGTGGGGATCTACATGTGTTGCCGCTATGTACTACTCTATATATAAACTATCAGCAAAATTGTATGCCAACGTTTCTTTCAAACTGCCCACTGTGCATTAAGTACGAAGGACGAGCTAGAGAAAAGGTTCGACTCCACCGGTCCAGGTGGTGAGAAGTGTAAACAAAAGAATGGAAAGAAACCAGTACAAACACAAACGATGCAAGTTCACATTGGCAGCCGTGTTTAACGAATTAAGCCCGTCTCAACCAACCTTCGCTTACGTACCCGTTCGGCGTGGCTGAGCTGCGTCTCCATCGCGGTGATGTCGGTCTTGAGCCGCAGCATCTGCGACTCGACGCGGGCGTTTTCCCGCTGCAGCTCGGAGATCTCTGCCTCGAGCGACAGCAGGTCCTCGCCGCCGCCACCGGACGTACCACCACCGCCACCGGACCCGCCACCAACCACCTCGCCGATGCCAACGCCGACGCCTCCTACCTCGTTTGCGCCGCTACCTCGGCCACCGTCCGGTCCGGGGCCCGGCTCCTGGCTCCGTGGTTGCTCCTGCAACGGCGCACCGAGCCCCCCAATCTGGAGGGCGGCCTCAACCGGAGAGCTACCACCGTTACCGTTGACGTTCCGGTTGTCCTGGTGCTCCGGCGAGTGTGTCATCACCATGTCCGGCATGCCTGAATGCGAGTACGAGTGTGAGTAGACGCTGCGAGTCGTCGGTCTTCAGCTGCCACCAGCTAGGTACCTACCGGTGTACGGTTTGCTGTAACCATTGGCGAGATGCTCGTCCGCGTACTTGGACTTCTTGATGCTCTGGCTCGACGGGTTCGAGGCCCCTGCGCCCGGCGATGAAGGGTGATAGTACATCGTTTCGTTAGCATGGTGCGTCAAGGGGGTGCCGTTTGGCCACTGCTCACCGTCACCACCGTTGGAGGCCGGACCCGGTCCAGCCGGGCCGGCATCGTACTTGAGACCGCCAAGCTTGCCCGACGGATGCTGCCCGTGCAGCTCCTGTCCTCCCGTGTCCATCACGCGCATCCTGTTCCGGTTTGCGATCGGGCACCCGGAAGCGCTGTAGGGCGAACACACAAGATGGCGTTGGGAGACACAAGAACCGCATCGTAAGCTCGGTGCAACAATCGAAATACTCAGAATATGGTAAGCAAACTACTATTTCCCAACGGATAACAACCTATCGCCCAGACGCTCTGCGAACGTTACGCTACCGCTGCATACTTTCGGGCGCATAAAGGTAACACAAGTGTGCGTTGAGAGGTACGGCTTATTTCTTACCTACGATGGGACAGAAATTTGCCAGTCGAGTGACCGGATCCATCACATCCCGGGATGGGGCAGCTGCAGCGTTGCAAAAGAAAAAAACGAAAACAAATAGGTAGCGAAACGTCCAGTTCTGACAGCTGACGTCGGCGTTGGATGCCTCCTTACCGCAGCGGTTCCGATTCCTGGCCGTCGCGCGGCTTGCTCTTCGGCTTGGTGGCCCGCGGACATCCGGACAGGCTGCGATGGGACGAGTAGTTGCCGGTCGCGTGTCCCGAGCCGTCGCAGCCGGGTGTCGGGCACTTCAGTTCCTGCGTGTTCGTGTGGTACTGCCTGTCGGTGCGGGAAAGCCCGGTCAGGCTGGAACGAAACCAGAAACCGTGTGTGTGTGTGTGTGTGCGCGTGGGCACGCGTTCGCGAGTTAGCGACTTGCTTGGATAATGGCTCCCCGTGCACCAGCCGTGCGTTACCTACCCATCCTTCAGCAGCTTGTCGTGCGAGGGGATGTGCGTCGGTGGCGGCATTCCATAGCAGGAGCCGCTGGATGCGTAGCCTGCGCCCGGCACAGATGAATACGGACCGAGCGATGCTCCGTACGGCGGACAGGCCTGGTAGTTGGACCCATAGCCCGGGTAACCGTTCGCGTACTCCACCATGCCGTAGCCGGGATGCGGACTGTAGCCTATCGGAGGGATAAGGATTGCAGACGTTTGTGTTAGCCTTTTATTCCGACCAGTGTACACATTTCTCTTTTATATAGAGGCTTTAAAAACTTTAAAAACCAAACCAACATAGCGTAACACTAACTTTAGGTGTTATGTGTCACCCCAGATATTGGGTGACAGAACTAATCTTATTGGGCCACGACTTGTCTATAAACAAAAAACAAATATACTAAGCTTTCCAAAGGCTACACGTCTGTAATTACTAGAGCCTATTCCTTTATCAGAGCACTTCTGTAGTCGTGTCATCCACTCGGGTGACAGTAGCCCGAATCGGTCGTGGATCCTGTGAAAGATTACAGGAGGGAGGTTTCCCCAGCTCTAGTGAAAAGAATCCTTAGAAGCAGTTTCTCGTTGTTCATTTGTCATTAGGCGTAATTTCGCTGATGCACACCACCGCTAGGTATTCCGATGAGTGCTTTCAAAGTATTATTGTGGACTACTGTTTGATGCGCACTCGACCGCTTGGCGATTGTTGCCGAGTTTCATATCCCACACCGACATCAAAGGCAAACAATTATAGCGATGTCGCATACGATGGCTGTGTTTGTGTGTGTGTGTGGACTTACCGCTGTGATCTCGATACCCATCGAGGTAGTGCGAGGCGGCACTGTCCGGCGTGGACTCGCGGCTATAACCGGGCGCCGGTGGGCCCATAAATCCAAAGCCGAGCTGTCTTGGTGGCCCACTGAAGTCTACCGGTTCGGTCGGTGGTGAACGACCGTTCGGGGCCGCCGGTGGGCCCGAGCTCGGATCCTGATGGTACTGCGGGCTGGTCGAGCTGCCGGAATAGAGATAAAGAAAGAGAGAGCGAGAAAGACGAGTTATGGTTATAGTATAGTATATTTGGTGAGAGATGTAGAAGAAGGATGTAGCTTTACCTGTTCGGCAAACGGCTGACGCTTAGATCGAGCGTATGGCCCTGCGGGCTCGGCATATGCGGGCTGTTGGCCGTAATGTGGTTCGGGCTGGTGCCAGGCTTGGGGCTCTTTTGTGAACCGGCGTCGCCATTGGATGTCATCTCCGAGCCGGTCAACGGTCCGTTCGTGGAGGATACTCCGTTCGCCGAGGACAGATCGATCACCGGTGGACGCTCCGGAGCCCCATTCGGGCCGGGAGATCCGAGGCTGCGCAATGAGCCACCGCTGGACGTTACCTTGACGCTGAGGTTGATCGCGGAGAAGCCAGGCGGGGGGACGGCCGAACCACCGGTTGTGCCGCACGCCGGGTCATAGTGGTATACCGGCCGGGGATATATGGGACCGGCCGCCACTGCCGTGTTGCCCTCGTCCGGCATCTCCATCTTCAGCAAGGGAGCTCCGGATGGCGGGAGCATCGCGCCCGTATGCTGCATGGTGGAGCTCTGAAGCGGACCGGACGCAACGCCGGTAGCCTGCGGACCGGGACCCACGTTGTAGTCGTCGAGGGTGGGCTGCACCGGCGGATACACGGTGCCGTACATGGCCGAACCCTTCTGCATGCCGTAGCTGCTCGAGTCGTAGCGCTCGAAGGCGCCGGAATCGTAGCCGCGAGCTCCGTAAGAGCCGAGATCGTACGTGCCACCCGGCATGGTTTGACTCGTGTCGTAGTGCACGCTCGTATACTGATGTTGCCGCACGTCACCCATCTGGCCGAAGCGGACCAGGTCCTGGTCGCGCCCGTATGTGCTTTCCAGCATCCTGGAACCCGGCTCCCGTATCACCTGGCTACCCGGAGACGCGGCGGGTGGTGAGGCGGGGGAAGAAAGCGATGGATCAGTACCGGCTCTACCGGTGGTCGGTTCCTCCTGCTGTTCGGTTTTGATCACTGGCGGCACCGGCTCTGGAGTCCGGCTGTCGTCTTCCTCGTCCGGTGCTTCGTCTAACTCCCTGCGTTTGTTGCTTAGATCCTTCACCAGTCGGTCGTCGGGGGTAGTTGGTGGGAGTGGATGCGAGCGGGCTGTAGCGCTGACACTTCGCGAACCGTCCTCCGCCGAAACCGACGAGAGCGCCGAACGGTATTCACTTAACTGTTGATAGTTTATCACTGGAGGAAACAGTCGGAGAGTCGAAGTTAGCTTGAAATCCCCAAGCAGTAGCGATGAAACGCTAACGGCTATGAGTTACCCAATCTGCCATAAGTGTGCCAATCGCTATCAGTTTCTCAACATTGAGCATTACATCATTCAATTTGCAGCCAGACTGCAGCTGAGACTACACACCATTTGGTGAGCAGACGCCTGCGGCGAGGAATGTGTAGGCATTGTAATTGTAGAACCCAAAATACTGACCTGCTGAATGCAGCTTCTGACGAAACAATAGACCATTCTGGTACTTTAGCTCACGGGCTGCTGCTTTGCTGGCGGCCGCCTTCGGGCAACCGGAGAGACTTCGGTGCGAGTTCCTACCAGCGCTGACGTGGCCACGTCCGTTGCATCCCGGTGTCGGGCACTTAAGGATCGTTTCGTGGAGGGCTAGTACTATATCGGGACCGTTCAGGTAAGTAAAGCAAAAGGAAGAGTTTTTCATTAGCAGCCCAAGGCCGGAAGGTGTTGCTCTCGGGCGAATACTCACACTCTGAGGATACCTTATCGCGCCGAGGGCATCCAGATAAGCTGGAGACGGGGAGGAGAGAGAGAGAGAGAGGAGTCAAACGATTAGCATAACCAGGCTTGGACAGTGGTGCGTAGAGGTGGAGAGGACCCACCTTCTGTGATGTGAGTAGAGTCCGGTAACGTGCCCTAGACCAACGCACCCCGGTGTCGGACACTTGCTTGATTCTGTGGAAAATGGTCGGAGAAGAGGAAGAAGTTGTGTGCTAAGATATCGTGGTCGACGATTTGGTTAAAGGTTGTAGAATCTTTTTTCAAAAAAAAAAACACCTAAAAGTAAATATTGTCTCATCTGGTAGGTTGGAAGTTTATTCTGCGCCCGAGACCCGATCCGGGTCGGTCAAGATTTGGTCCGGAACTGTTCACGAGGAACTTTTCGCACCGTACCCACATCCCTGCATACAACGGCTTCATGAGGGGCGGCAGCAGCAGCCAAGTGACGCAGCGAGGGTGGAGAAGATGGATGGAGTTACCTTCGTGCCTGAACTACCCGGAATCCGTCTCATGCCGTGTAGATTAGCATCCCATCATCGCCATTTGCGCTCCGGTTTCCGAAATAACCGACGAAAGGACATCATCCGAAGTGGTAAGCATTCTTTTAACAAAAATCACCCTCCTTGATCCCTTGTTGTGGCCACACACACTCACACACACACACAGACACTCGTTTACACACACTTTGGTTTGCACATATGGGCGTAAGCGTACGTACACCGAACACGGACTAGACCCCGCACCAGAACGAACACCGCAAAAGGGAAGTAGCCGCCAGCTTTTCGAACGGTCGCTGCGAAATCCTCTCCAAAAATGCTAGGCACGTAGTTTAAAGGAAAAAGAAAGGGGAATATGCACATTCTTCCTCCCTTTCCTCTGGTCGACGGCGTCGTCGGACCCGACCTTGGGGTTGAGGAAGATTCCCCGGTGGGGTTTTTCTGGGAATCTGATTGTCGAAGTTGTCAGAGCTTATTAAAGAAGTTTGGGCAGGCCGGGTGTGGGACGAGCCCGTCAAGGGGTTGGCTTGAAATGTGTGAGAAAAAAATCCTTCTCCGGAGCGGGAGACGGGGGAATGTGGCGTACTGAACAGGAATGTAGCTACCGTTACTGGTGGAATGTGTGGCTATGTCCCCTTCGGTTTTTGTGCAGGAGCGGCTGCTAAATCCCCGGGAGGATTTTTGGGGATTAGTCCATTTGATGCTCGGTGAGCGGGTTGTTGTTCCCGCACGGGAGTCGGGGGAATTAGAGGATTGCACGAAAACAGCTACAATAATGACGCGACAAATGCTATTCTCGGGGTTCTAATTTGGGTTTTGCAAAAGGCTCAAAAAGAGACTGGGCCTACCTTTTAGATTGGCGGTATAGGAGCTGTAGCGATGGTAGGTGGACAGTCTATCCGAACCGTGCGACCGGTCGGTCGAGGCGACCCGCTGGCTGCTGGTGCTTGGTGCGATGTCACTGCCGATGACGGACCGCACCGGTGTTCCCGGGTTCGATGTCGAGCTGACGATGTTCTCGTGTCCCGGGCTGATCCGGCTTCTCAGGCGCTCACCACTCTTCGCTGCACTTGGAATAGAATGTCTGTTGCCAGCAGTGCCGTTGGTGATGCTGCCGTGGCTGCTGCTACTGCTAACGATGCTGCTGCTGACCGACTGCTGCGCTCCTGTGCGGCTTTGTGAGGATACACAGTCGCGGCGGGAAGGATCTCTCATAACACCGGTCGATGGCCGGGTGTGTGGTGATACGTGTTGCTGCTGCTCCTGCTGCTGCGGGTGCTGCTGCTGAGTGCTGCTGGGCTTTCTGATGCTGGACGTGGACGCGCTAGTTAGTTGATTGCGTGGCAGCACTGACTCCATAGAGTCATGGACGCGCGAGCGGAAGCCGGAGTAGTCGCGGATGGACACCGACGATCGCTGGCGCATAGCAGTAGGCTGCCGTGAACCGGTGCCGGAACCGGTTTTTCCCGGTGCGATGCGTGTGGAATGGGTGGCCTACATCCTTCCGTACCGGGTGCTTGTGTACACCGTACCGGGATCCTCGGACACTACACCGGACCCTGACCAGCTCGCCTTAAACCTGGAGCACCTGCAATGGTACAAGAAGCCCCTAGCTCTTAACACAGGCACACAAACGTTTTGGATGGGATGCAAATAGGTGAGGGATGTTCTACAAAAAAAGAAAAACAGTATCTTCAGGTAGATGTACTACGAATCGAAATCAAAACCCTACGGCTATTCCAAAAGGAGCAGGTGTTTGTACGCTTCCTTTGCGTATTCGTACTTATTCCGCCGTTCAAGAGGGTGGATTAACGTTGTTACAACCGAACGTACAATGTCCGGAGCTGATGGTCATTCGGTCAAGGGTTGGCGAATAGGATGTCAAAATCTGACCCGAATCGCCGCTACCTCGGCAACCCTATGCATGTTCAGGATTTTTCAACTTTTACGTCGCGTGTCGCCCACGGCATCTTCTAGCGATGTCCTCCGGTATCCTCCATTACTGCATCCCTCTCGATCCTTTTCAACACCGCCCCATCCCCTAGGAGAATTCCTGCCGTTACCCTTTTATAAAATCGCTCCTTCCTTGGTTCGCAGACGTCCCTATTTTGAATGCGAGATATAGGGATTCGTTATGAAATTTTGGACGTCCGGGCTGGTATTCTCCTTACGCATTAATTATACGCATTATTACGAGAAGAGCACAAATCGAGCATGTGTGCGTTGTGATCCGACCCTCGTAGTAAGCAGGGGTGTTTCTAGCAGTCACTTTATCATCGACACATCAGCTTTGAAGTCGAAGAAAATCTCGGTAGTTTTGCCTGGTTTTCCTAACCCTTTTCGGCGAAGTGGACGAAATGGACCTGGAAACCGAAAAACCTGTGCTTGACGAAAGAAAAGCGGCTCCTCCATTGTAAGTTGGTTCCGATGAGACGGTGTTTTTCCGTTGCGTAATCAAGCGTACACCGCCGGAAGTAAACCTCTCCCTCCGGGGAGGGTTGGCAACATCCACTCGGACGAATGGGAACCCTTTAATGGCCATCGCTCGCCAAAGGCTAGACCAACTTTATAGGCAGGTTTTCTGAATTATAACGGTAGACACTCGTGGCGGACTGCAGACTGCAGGAACACGCAAGTCAACTGACGTACGCGTGGCGTACGCGTGCAGTTTGGGGTGATGGGTACGGGTGCAGGGTTGAATTTGCCGCATTGTAAACCCTTTTCGCCTCAGCGAAACCTTCCAGCGTATACTGTAGTTCACGTGCCGCCCAACTTCTTTGCGGGTTGGCGTTCGAGTTGGCGCCGGTGGGCGAAGCTGAGGAGAATCAAACAGTCCTTGCGCAACAAACCTACCTCACCTGTGCATACACGTGCGTATGAGCTGGGCGATTACCAACTTCCGATTGCGCTGATTGCCGTTGGTCGAACGGCTAGAACACGCGGAACCCGCGTGTGCGTTTGACGTCTTTGGGCGGAACGTGTGCAGGGTAATGAAATGTTGGGAAATAGTTCCATCGTTTCCGTCTTGACATACACATTCGAATGGAACGCGGTAGGAGAGGCAGGCTTTTAATTATAAGAAATTGACTAGAGTGCACAACTGTTTGAGGAATACATGGCACGGATTTCGTGAACAGAAGCGAAGGGATGTTGGCTGTTAAATCGATAATCTTTTCGCATTTGGGCACATTTTCAAAAAATGTGTATGCTTTCCAATTATACCATGCTTTCTCGCTAATAGACATCCAAATGCAGTACTATGCCAAGCCTAAGCATGGCTTAAAAAGTTAAATTGCACCTTCCCGACGTGCCTGACAGCTGGGGAAATAGATAACCTGCCGAGGTGTTACGGTTGTGCGTATGCAACCCTGGTGCGTAAGCGGCTCCGACCGGTCCTAGTCCCAAAACAAGTCCTATAGTTGGATCCAATTTTTCTGACTCCCTAAAACATGTCACTCACGTGATCCAACGTCAACGCGTGTTCGGAGCAGGCTTCAGCGCGTCGCAGATTTCGCAAATTAAACTTGCCGGGAAAGTTCGGTCCCGTGGCTTATCAAGTGTTTCCCCACCCCTCACGTCGATAGTTGCTGCCTAGGAGAGGCAGGTGTCTTGCGTCACGCGCTTTCAAAGGAAGGAAAACATCCGGAACTCGGCGTTAATCAACATCAAGTGGAGACTTTGGACAATATCGCTTTGGGGAAACGATATTTTCATGCCTTTCGCAATTCACTACGCATAGATTTGGAAACACACATACGCACACATACCTGACACACGTACACACACATCCGCGCATGCACACACATACACAAAAACAGAGGCACACGCGAGACTAGTACACAGAATCACCATGGGGTGTGGACGGCGTGGCGTTTGAGTTGAGGTCCATGCCCTTTTTCTTGCGGCAACCTTGCGTGTTTGTTTGATGATGAGTACTGGCTACTGGGACTGGGTTAGGTTAGGTTGATAGGTGTGGCCAGGTCGCTAGCTTTATTGGTGCACTAGTATCACCCTAGACGCACTGTTGCACGGCGTGGCTCTAGGACTTCCCGGCGAACGGAACGGCAAGGACTATGCACACTTGTTCCACGTATGTGCTCGGTGTACGGTTCACCATCCGGAAACTCACCTAGAGGTTAGCAAGAGTGGAACCACTCCAGAACTTTCACAAACGTGTGTAATCCGTAACCTTGGGCAATGGTTTGCAATATCTCTCGAGGAGCTGATGAAGCACGGTGAGGTTGGTTGGGATAACCTGCCTGCAGATCCACTGATCCCCAAGGTAAGCGAAACTCTGGGTAGCGTGCACACATCCACGGCTGAGCGATGTAACGCAACGAATGAGACAAGCGCTCTAGTCTCTACTTGCACTGGACTCTACAAAACAACTGCAACTTCGAACTTGGTGCTTGGAGCGCCTGCTGGGAGAGCAATGTCGACGATTGCGACAAGGATGACGAGGACGATGTCGATGGGTTGCCGAGCGATCCACGAACACCCACGGCTGCGCACGTCCCTTCCCGTCCCGGGGGCCCGTACTATCGACACGGGCGAGATGCGAGCCAGGATACAGCCTGTCGTCCCGCTCTGGCGTCGGAGCCGGATCTTCCCCTCCGAGTTCGCGCGCCCCGCGAAAGGGCGGATACTAGGGGCTGGGCCCCCGGTTGCAAGTATTTTGGGGAGGTCCTGACTGGCTGCATCGGCCGGGCCGAGCTGGGCGATTGGTCTATCAGGTCTTATCGGGCCAAGGGCTCGGTGCACCCAGCAGCAGCTGCAGGACGATGGAGCAGGTCCGGGCTCCGTGGGCTGGGGAAGGGATGGAGTTCGTCCCTGTGAGCTGATGGCTTCTAACCTGTCGTGTGCATCCTGTACCGCGGGTGGTAGGTTTGTGGGTGGTTAGGGCCTCTGATGACCCTACCTTGGCACAAGTTTGGTCCAGAATTACACGAGGACCTTGCCAGAAACTCCCAGTCCCAGCACAGGCCAACAACAGGTCATCGACAAAGTAGGGTGAAACTCCACTCCAGGCAGGAATCGATGGATCATTGATGCACCGCTGAAACCTTACCAGGGGCACCTCCATACTTGGCTCCAAGTGCTTCGGTATCAGCAGGGGGCGGTTTTGTAGCCCTCAGCACCGCAGGCTACTGCAGCCTTGTACTCGTGTTCTCCCGATGAAGTCCTCCGGCACGCGCGATGCGCAGGCGTATTTACGCCTCTTCTTTACGTAGGGGAAGGTGCTCGAATCTGCCACCTTGCGTGTGCTGGAATGCACGTCGAACACCGTGCCACGGAGGGATCCGCCTCATCCGAATCGCCGCCGAAACCGGAGCCCGGGTTGTGCCACGCGGCAAAAAACCACGCTCGGTCAGTGTGCGACGGCATTTCGATGGCGGAGGAAGGCGCCGTTCGAGTGGGTTTTGTTTTTTGGCCAACGCCGGAAGAGCTGGGCGACGGAATTGCGGTGCGATTGCGGCGATAGGGGTACGTTCATATTCCTCGGTCGGCTGCAGTACTTCCAGAAGTGTGCTTGACTTATGGTTCGGGAACTGAAGAGGTCCTAATCAATGGCGAAAGTGGTGCCTACTTCGTTACATGTGCTGTTTTTCGGTGGGTTTGGTGGGACACCATGCGCTACTAAAGTTTTCTCTTTCGTTTTGTAACATTTTTCGTGTGAGTATCTCACGCTAGGGATAGGCTTGAGCAAACGATAATATTGGTTCGTTGGGTTGCTTTTTGCCTCATATCTCAAGAGTTGCATGAACCTCCTACCATAACAACGGAATAAAACCTGTTTACATAGATTCCGAAGTCCTCCTTTGCCAAGTGCTCGTTTAAGAATATGCATGTCCTGCGCTCTACACCAAAGATTGCAACTCTGCTCTTGATACCTCGTCCGGGAGACTTGGGTATTCCATCGTAGTTCGTCACTTTTCAGTCCTTTTAATTTGAGTTATTTGACAACCTAACCTAACCACTCTCTCCAGCTGCTTTACAACTACAAAGTGACAAGTAAACATAACATCATGTCCAAATTAAACCTATTGCTTTGAGATGCAAGATCTTATTAGACCTTATCAGTACCCCAGAAGGTTTGCTTGGTTTGGCGTCCGTAAAATGTCGAGCTTCAGGCCCTGCATTGGTTTTACCACTTAGATGTGAGTGAAATCATTTGTTTGTAAACAATTTGGAGCATTGAATGGGCAAGATTCAAACTGATTTTAACTTCATCAAAACCTTGAACGGTCTGAAGGAACATTATTATTTCCTCTTGTTATTGATACATTGTCACTGACAACTGTGAAATTTCAGGTAGATGTTTAAATAATAGGACAGGATAGCATGTTATGGGATTCGAATAAATCCTTCGATTTCCTTTGCGAGTTAAATCGTTTATAATCTACTTTTAGCGTTGAAATCGGTTCAGAAACGAAAGCATTTACTTTCGGTTTGTCACAGTTACCCTCCAAAAGTTTACTTACTCCAGTAATAAAACACTGCCCCATACCTCCTGGTGTGCCGGCAGAACACTTTCTCTCCTTCCCCACGCTCCTGCCCTTGTTGTCTCTGCCCACAACCCTTGGTTAACCCCTTCACCGTCTAGCCAGTTTTGAAGCTTGTTTGAAAGATTATTTTTTAAACTCGCCCCTTCACCAGTGCATAACGCGTTTGCGTTTTTTGTTTTTTTTTTTTATATATATATTCCCTCGCCAGTGTTCCCCCTAAGGCTGGTGGTGCCTTTTTTCCACCTCGCTTGCTCGTGCTACCCATTTTTCGTTTCCGTCTCACTCTCAACCCCTTTCTTTTCCACACTTTCTAGGCCAAGTTAATTTAGTGCGAAGTGAGTTTTCCCTCCGGACGCAAAATGGGGAGTCCACGGAGCACTGGGGGGTTTTATGTGTGTGTGTGTGTGTGTGAAGAAATGGTATACGTCCTCCGGAGGGGGGGAGGTGGGTGTTGGGCCGCGAAAAACGGAGCAATTTTCATTATTTCTCAAATCACAAAATGAAAAATAAATCAAACATACACCCGGCGGCACCCGTTCCGTCGGTTTCTACAACTTCGCCAAAAACTCCTTTCCTTTCTGCTACCCCCCTCCAACCCCCATACACACACACACACACACACACACTTTCTTTGCCTCCCATCGGCGCAATCATTGATTATTTCTTCCCGCGCTCATCGGAACGCTCGCGTGGAAGGGGTACTTAATTTTTCGCGGCTCCTTTCTTTTATTCGCCGGCGAAACAAAAGCCGCGTATCCGCGTGCTGTGTGCCTTTACTGTAATTAAAAACGCTGCCGGGGAGCGCTGGGAGTGTGGGAGCAAAACGAAAAGAAAAATGGCAATGAGACTGAAATGAATTTAAAATCAAAAACAAAAAGCCGGGAAAAGTATTCGAAAAGAAAGCGTCCCGTGTTTTCATGTCGCCAGGCGCCAGTGACTGCGAACTGGTGGAAACTATTGGATACCCTGTTTCCCTGTCGTCGATGCAAATCTGTGCAAGTGAACAGCGGCACCCGATGTTTTTGCCGCCATTAATATGCTGTGTCGTGATTTGTTTCCTTTCCGCTCTCTTGCCTGCTTTAATCACTAGACCAGAGCCAGATGCCCCCCCCCCCCCCCCCCCACGAACAGGGGCTCGGGTGATCGGGTGGAAAAACGAAATGCCTCGCCGTGTGAATTGGAAACAAATGGTGCCGTTTTTTTTTTTTTTGCAACAATCAAGGCGGTGTTGGAACCTCAAGGCCGGGTTCTCGAAATATTATTGATTACTCGGACGGACGCAAAGGTTCATCCCTTTTTCCTCCCCATCCCATTGTTCCCGTGGAAAAAGTTTCGATCGAACAGACCTGCGAAAGACACCCAGGAACGAATTGTGTCGTCCCGCGTCGCGTGTATATCCTGCAGCTCACTTCACGCCTCGGGAATGCATATTTTTTTGCCGCTTCAGTTAAGGTACGGGGAAAAATTATCCTTCGATCACAGACACCATCCGATGCTGCACTAAAGAAAAATCCGAGGCGAAGTCAGCGAAAAAAATCAAAAATAATACACTCCGTAGTCCACTTTTCCTGCCCTTCGGAACGGGTGGCTCGGACGGGGTGTGGGGCTGGCAAAAAAGGGGTCGAACGGTTGTAATTAATTATCATTTCTGCCCGCTATCTCGACTGTAGCAGACGTTTTTTCCCCGTTGTGTGTTTGTGTGTGTTAAATTCCTCCTGAGCTGTAGTTTTCATTTTCCTCCAGCTGCCCTTTTTTACGTGTTTGCTTCATCTTCTCCTTTTTCTTGATTTTCGGTTTAGGATTCCACTGGGGGGTACAAACATGTTTCGGATTTTATTTTTCCATTCGTTCGATCCCCACCCCGAGCCGGGGCCAACTTCCGGTCGTGATTGCGATTGAATGGGATGTCTTGGCGATTTTTAACCGGCCATGTTTCGGACCGGATTTTGTTTTTTTTTCTGCTTATAACCCCCCCCCCCCCCCCCCGAATCGCTGGATGAAAAGTCATAAACAGCGTGCAAAAATGCAACTTCCTGGCTGACTTCATCAGTAGCCCCAGCTCTCTCTCTCCTCATCTCTCTCCTTTTGGTCGTTTTGTTTGCCGGGAAAATATGTCTGCAAAATTCCTGGCCAGCCCCCGTTTTCCGTTTCTCCCCCCCCCCCCCCCCCCCTCCCCACCTTCCACTGTCGAACCACAGCTTCTGTCGGTCCCATTAATGGAGTGATTACTTTAATTATTCACCATGAATTTTCGGGTGTTGCCATTAATTCCTATGCAGTGCGGCCGGGAGGGGAGAGGGGGCGCGTGACAGGCGACGGGCATGCGGCGAGGATTGATGGAGGCTTGATGTAAAATTTCCAAACCGTCTCCGGTCCGGATGGCTTCAATCTCGATACTTCTCGGCGCCGTCGATGGACGCCGGAAGGACGGTTGGAATAAAAAAAAAAAGGGAAGGAAAGCGGGTGGTGTGGGTGCAACATAATTAATTATTAAACCCGCACCTCAATTACAGCTGATCGGTTTTCGGTGCGGGGAAAACGCTGGCCGATGCACGGAAAATAAAGAGGCAAAGAGAGAGAGTGAGAAAGAATTGATTCCGTGTGAAAAGAATGATGGAAAAACCCCCCGGAAGAGAGTCCTTCCTTCCTGCGCTGTACTAATCAATTAGCCTGCCATTTCCACCACGGTGTTGGTAGTGCTTAGTCAAAGCACACAGACACACACACACACACGCACACCACCGAGTGGAATAATCAAAAACTAATTACAATTACGCTGCCGATGACGAATAACATCGCTGCATGCACCTTCGAGCAGGCGGAACACCGTGCGGGAGATATGATTGATGGAGTGTTTGATTGGCTTCAAGTGATCGAACCCCCTAATCGCTCATTCGGTCACCAGGGATCAAGCTACGGGGAGCTAGGAGGAGGCCGAGCCAACGGTTCCGTGTCCGTCCGGATATATTCTTTGATTGAGTAATTGAGGTTGAGAGGCTGCAAGTTGAGCTCTATTTGGGCGGACATTAGTTCATATTCCCTTTTGCATTCCCGTACGTGACTTTAGGGAAGTTCGATCGAAAAGGCTTAGATTATTTTGATAAATATTGGCTTTATTAATCTCTAAAATAATCTGCACTCTTTCAGACACACTACTGTTGCATCGTTCGGCGTAACTATAATTGCATACAACCTTCAATGTAATGCAAGAACCAGGAGTC
The DNA here is from genome assembly GCF_943734705.1 of Anopheles coustani. Lineage (NCBI taxonomy): Eukaryota > Metazoa > Arthropoda > Insecta > Diptera > Culicidae > Anopheles > Anopheles coustani. The sequence goes on from NC_071290.1 coordinate 6,184,862, forward strand.
AGGGATGAAACCCACCGTCAGCCATCAGCAGAAAAACAGAGCAGAAGTTGTATTGAGCGCAACAAAAACGGTGCTTGAAATTCGATTTAATTCCTCCGTTCCAAGCCGCTCACAATTACATTTGTGTGCGATAATTCAATTCATTAATTCGCGCTCTCCACGCCAAAGGAAAGTGACGAAACACCCCCGTGCCTCCCTGCCCAACCGCGGTTCGCACTGCAACTGTCTGGTGTACGAAAAGTACGGCGAGATTTTCCAACCGCCGCCCAGGTCGTTGGTGGCCTTGTGGAAATCCCGATAGTTTTTCCCTCGCGTGTGAATAACACCGACACGCGTGTGTGACGCGTCGCCCAATCGTACACACACAGGCGTCCAGGAGGGGAAGGAGGGGGGGGTGAGGGGCGGAAAACGACGCCCATTACGTGCGAAAGTCGGCGAAAGCATCTTGTCTTTAATGTCAAGAAACCTAATTATAAATGTAAACGGGTGCAGGTAGTCCCCGGCGTAGGTGGAGGACGTGTGTCTCGGGTGGAGGATTAAGAGGCCCGATGGGTGTGGGGAGGGGACGGAATGCAGGGTATGCCATTCGAACGATTGCTCGCGTGCAAAGTGGCTCGAAGGAGCTCGACGGTGGAAAGACGCCCCAGTGACCGAGGCCAAGGACGTGTGCGGGATGTGGTGGGGAGGGGGCTGGTGGTGTGAAGAGTTTAGCATACACTTACGCCCGCCAGGATATAGACACATATATTACAAAATCGTCCGCCAGCCCCCCTTCCGTCGCTAGTTTCTAGCCTTCGTATTCTTCGTCTTGCCGGTTCTTTATCCTTGAAAATCTCTTGGTGCTGTAGAGGATGGGGGAAAGGGAAGGGTAGCAGGCGTAGGGTTGTTAGGATCGTCACGGTACAGCCAGCTTCCAGCTCGAAAGGCGCTGCGCCGCTGAGGTGTCGGTGGTGGTTGGATGTTGATAATTCGGCGGTAGAACACAACAGTCAGCCATCGCTGCCGAACGAGCGAAGGGGTAGTTTTTCCACCCCCCCCGGGGGGGTGGGTTTGGTTGTAAAAATCTCGTACGACAACGCACGTACGTGCACCGGCGGCCTAATTATGTGTGGCACAGTCTGGCCCCGAAATAAGCCTCGCAATTGTTGAGCCCGAACCGAATTGTCTTGCGCCGGTTGCGTCTCGGACCCGGAAACGGAGCGCTGCTGGGAATGTTCTTTTGCCGACCGGCATGCTCCACACGGAGCGGCAAAAGGAAATGTATCCCCCCCCCCCCCTCTCCCCCATCCCTTTATCGCAGAGATGTCAAACGTGCGGCCCGCAAGAATGTTGGATGTGAACAAACTGTGAATTTCGTACGAGCAGGAGGACTGAGCCACCGTCAAGTAAACACGTTGATTGCCAAGCGTTTTTAGTACACTTTTTTAGTACACTCTTTTTTTTATTAACACGTTGACTGCCAAGCGTTTTTAGCACACTTTCTTAGTACAATCTTTTATGATAAAATTTGTATATAACATTTATTAAACCGACGATTTTCGAAGCCGAAACCAAAACTTAGCTTCCTAAAGAATTTATTTTTAATATTACTATATTCGTCATATTCCATTTTCCATCCACATTCCAACACGTTGAATGCCAAGCGTTTTTAGCACATGTTACACAACAATCTTTTTTAATAAAATGTGTTTATAACATTCACAAAACCAACGATTTGAAGGCTAAACAAAAACTTAGCTTCCCAAAGAATTGATATAAAATATTACTATAATTTTTATGTTGCACTTACATTTGTTTATGGGTCAGAAACTTTTTAGAACTGAGTTTTGCTGTCACTCACTTTTGGGTGACATGGCAGTCAACGTGTTAAATTGCTTGATATAAATTTATATAACAACCCGAGGTTTTCTAAGGCTAAGCAAAATTTTTTAGAACTAATGACAGCTGACTATCAAGAATGATATGGCTATCAGAGCTATAATTTTTTATGGCCAGCTATCATTAGTTCTAAAAAGTTTTTGTCTCATAAGTAAATGAAAATTCAACATAAGAATTATAGTAATATTAAAAACTAATTCTTTGGGAAGCTTTGGGTGACGCGGTACGGTGCGCGTTAATAAATGTGTTTTAGTGCGCTGAGGAAAGTGTTTCCTTTTTACCACTGTTTGTAAATAATGACCAAAAGGAAAAACTAAAAAGTTTTCCCTCGAATGCACTTCAACCAGCTTGGTGGAGATTTAAGATAAGTAAAAGTCGGTGTGATAATTAAAACTTGAGATAAAAATTCACCAAACATTTTAGAGTGTAAATCATGTTTGACTGTTAAGTGAAAAGCACGGTGATAAGAACCTATTTTCATAGATCCAACCCACGTTATGTTTTGGCCCGCAAACCTATTTTGGGAGGAAATGCGTTCAACTGAGTTTGACATCACTGCTTCATCGCGTTCTGGCGCCGGTGGGAGATATTCCTAACTCTTAAGATTAAGGTTCACCCCGGCCCGGTGTATGCTCTTCTTCCGGCAAGTGTGTGTAGAGGAAGGGAAAGGGAAGCATTTTCCCCGTACGTGTGTGTGTGTGTGTTCATTTTCCCTACTTCTGCTGGCGCGGGAAAACTCTACCACGGAAAACCTCCCCCTGCCGCAAGGCTGCACATGACAACCGAAGTACCAGCGTCATATCTCCGCAAGGGGGGGTGTAGGAGTGGCGCGGGGTCGGAAAAGAAGGGAAGGGAAAATGGGAGTACAGGCGTGCGGGGAGTTTTTCGGCGGCGATGATGCGTGTTTTGACTGTTATTTTTCAGTTTTCTTAATAGTTTACAACCCATTCATGTGTTGAATGAATCGATGGTAGCAAATGCGTTGGAAAATCGTCCGCCATGGACCGGAAGTGGCTGAAGGGGGGGGGGGGGGGGGGGGGGGGGCGCGGTGGTGGTAGGAGGGTTCTTGCTTCCAACGCCAGACACGCTTCGCTTCAGGATACGCAACATTTCCGGACGATTTCGACGATGACGACGACGACGACGACGACGGTTACGAAGATAGTTCTCTTGGGCGGGATGAGACTCGATTATCAACCCTTTGGCAAAAAACGCACCCCCAGCTCCCGCCCCTCCCGATGGCGGGGAAAATGGGTAGGAAAATTTCACCTAATTAAAGAGTTTTCCCATTCCTGCCAGCCCCGGCGGAGTGGAAAACACGGCGGTGCGCGATCCTCGCCGGCGTTCGAGCGTGGCGCCCGGTACCGGTTTGTTCCTCGACCGGAAGTTCAACGTTCAGGATGGTGGAAAATTCGCGGCACCCCCACACACACTCCTCCAACCCCTTTGCCGTGTGGTGTTCCGGGTTTGAAGCGGGAGACGGTACGCCGGACCGACCGGTCTTGGACGAGGGATCGAAAGGCATCAGCATCATTGCTTGGCGATCCTGGGACAAAGCACCATTTTCATTTTTCCTACACAAAAGGGCCGGAAGGCAAGGCGTACACGCGCAAGGGAAAGGAGTTCGTCCTTCGAGAAACAGACCTTAAAATGTACATCATTTATCGATCAACTGTCCACTCTTTTCCTTCTCTCTAATGTTTTCTCTCTCTAACTCTCTTTCTCTTTCCAGCTCCAAGCGGAAAATCACGATGTCCGATGTTTGGCAGCAGCGCGGGCGAGGGAATCCTGGTTCGTTTCCGGCTCGGCCACGGCAAATGCGGAACGTACAAATGGCCGCCCGAGGGTGGATTCCATTTTTCCCCGTTTTCATTTCAAATTCGGCCGAAAGATACGGAGACGCGCACGGAGCACTAAAATGGACACGGCCGCCGCCGGGTGCTTGCCGGCTGCGCTATCTTAAAGACGCCACTCCCGCGCCGCCACCTCCCGGCGCCTCTCGTCGTGCGAATACCACTTCGCACAAAACCGCCTGAACCGCCTTCCAGCCGTCCAGCCAAGCAAGGGGGTAAGGGAGGGAGAAGGGACATCGGAGGGTAGGCACACGATTTGCCTACGGCGTCGGATTACGCGGCACTCGGGAATCGGTGGTTGGCCGGGGTCGGAAAACCCGTGATCCGTACCGGGCGCCTTTTTCCCTCGGCCAAAAATCCTCCGGCTTCGGGGGCGGGGGGGAAACTCGCAACCTCGCTAGTGGTAGTTGGCAGGGTTGCTGGCGCAGCGCAAGAGATAACGCCCCAAAAGATTTATGTTTCACTGCTCCGGCCCGCTCGTACCAAACCGCCGTGGATAAGTTTTGTGTAATTTGTACCTAACTCGCTTCTTACTCGCTCGCTGTCTTACTTTTACCCTCCTCCTCGGAGGAGATCGACGCCCGACTTACGTTTTACACATCCTTTGGAAAACTATCCCCCCACCCGGCCCTCCGGTTGCCCTTCGGTACGATTTCGGTTCGGTTTAAAAGTCGGTTCAATGTATGTTCAGGGCTTGATCGGTGAGGAAAGAGGAGCTCCGAAATGGATCACGCAGGCAGCCAGGCGAAAGGAACAAACCCACCGATACAACCATACACACACACACGCCCACGATCCTTGGGATTTTCTTGCCCGAAGGTTTTGTGCGAAGAAGTGGCTCAGCGTTTTCTTCAACGGGTGAGCTTTCGCTTTGGTTATTACGCTGGCTTTGTGTTGCCTCTTTTGCCTCTCTCTCCGCGTGTTTTTCTGTGCCCTGCGAGCGAGTTTGTTTGCGAACGTGCCGACTTACTCGAGCTCAAGAGTCCATCATCGTGGCGGGGGTGGGGGGCGGTTTCCGGATGATACAAAATGCGCCCGAGCTTGAAAATAGATAATTAAATTATCCTCAATTCAAATTATTTCAAGATCTTTTCTGCTCGCAGTACCAGAAGAAAATGGGGGGAAGGTTAAGGATTAGGCGGGTGACAATTGGTCCACCGGAGAGTGGTTAAGGATGGCACGGGGGAGGGCGATCGACGACGGTGGCGGGGGCGCAATAACGTAAGGATGGGTTGCTCGTAACAATTCTAAGACGAATTGTTGGTTAGCATGTCGGTGCTGATGGGGGAGGGGGTGGGAGGGAGGGTGGTGTAGAGTGGAAAACTATTTACCCCACTCACCAACCAACCAACACAACCCTTGCCCGAGGCGACTTTCTCATTTGCTGCCTCACTGCACAATGGTCATTTATCGGGATGGAGGTCAGAAATCTATCTAACGTATTTATACCGTTTACCAACCATTTTTTGCTTGAAACTACAAGATTAAACTAAGAACTAGCCAAACTATTGAACCCCCGCGTCAAGCCAGTTCTTAGATTCATGGGGTCAAAGTCCAATGTTGCGAAAAAGAAACCGACCGAAAATTTGAAAAAAAAATTGATCACCTTTGCATATTTAGGATAACGGTACCAACAGTGGTGCACTTAGTAATATAATTAATGAGTGTTAAGAACACAATATTTTACATATTTGTTACAATTATGGTCGAAACATGACTTTTCTTTTGGAAAACATCTATTTTCACCGTAAACCATTAAAAATACACGAAAAAAGCGTATATTTCTTCCGAGTTGGTTGCTCCTCTAATGGTGGTATGGTTCGTATAGTTGTGGTATCGTGTTCCTATAGTGGTGGTAGTACTTGGAAATGACTGAATATATTTTGACTGCGACTTATTTTTGAAGCAAATTTAAAACAGAATGGCCGAAATACTCATAGACCAATGTATTGGCCTCAATGATCTCTCACAAACCAATGTATTTTGCAGTGATTTATAGCCTTAACCAAACCATGGCACACCTGATAAATTCTAAAGAAATCCAGCATATTTGTACAACCTGTTCGAAAAATATTAATTTTGAATATAAATTTTGGAATATTAATTTATTACGGAAAGAGAAGGTTTATCTTTTAAACACTCCGCAGAAGATCAAAGAACTTTTCATAGAAGAACAAATATCTTCATTGTATTTATTTTGTCGTAGAGCTAGTTTCACTACATCCACTATTGGTACTAGAACCACTGTAGGAGCATTTATCCTATAACTCTTGAAGTTTTGGACCTATTTTTGTGCATACGACTGTTTTGAAAAAAAAAACATATTTTATTTGTCTCTCAACCTGAAAGAGATTCTTATACGAGTTACTGAATTCTGCCTCATCTTGGAGGGCTTCCATTTCACAGTCAAATGTCTTTTAGAACATTTCACAGAAAATTCGTCTTTTACTATGTTGGTATTTTCGCATAGTAATAGAAAATAAACTAAATCATCATGATATTTCAACATAAATGACCCACAATAAGCACACTTTTAAGTACGAATAGGTAATAAGAGTAAAGTGTGCTTAACAGTCTATCACCATCGCACATTTTACACAAAACAGTTATCAAATACAGGATATAAAATACTGGATACAAATAATAATAAATGCATCGATTGCAATAGACTGTTCATTAAGACATTGAAATACGTCCCGCAAGAGGAACGCTTTGCTGAGCGGGCGCAAATTCGCCGTGGTATTTCTCTGGAAGAAAGCTGGAATGGAGAGAACACCTTCATTAGATCTACGTGCCATGCTACCCCGGTTCGGATTGAAACGTTTTAGATACTGTATAACAAATAAATATTCCATAATATACGTATGCTACCCCGTTTCGGATTTAAAACGTTAGTTTTAGATACTGTATAACAGATAAATATTCCATAAAATACTTATGTCCCACGATTTGGTGTCGTGTTTCCAATTTTTAGTACTCCAATTTTTATTACTCCAATTATTATTACTCCAATTATTATTATTACCACATTACAAAAAATCGATGAACGATTGAGACTTGCACTCTTCGCACATCAGTTTGTCCAGGTCTGGCAGCGCGATGCACCGCCCCTTCACCGCCTGCCTACCGCAAAGGTCGCAACCCGCCATGTTCGTTTCATCCACCGGGCCGGGCTGGATCGTATCATTTCGTCTGATCCCACGCCGTCCACCCTGCGGCACGAAGATTCCACACTCTTTGGCGTACTGTGGATAATGCTCGGAGTGGCACATGGGACACGCCATATCGTGGCGGGCAGCGTAGGCCATACGCTGAACACATTCGCGGTGCATCCAGGCGGGTGCACAACGGGAGCCGCCGCATGACCCAACGATCCCGACCGGATTGTAGCTCGCGTCGGTTGGCAGTGGGAGATTCTGGCGGCAAATGTCACAATCGGCAAAGTTCTGTCGACGCGCGTGGCGGTACCGGTCCGGCAGGTGCCGGTCGCAGAACGCCAGACAGCTGCCGGTGAGCTGGACGAGGCAAGAATTGGTATACCCGCATATGTAGTGAAACCAGCGGTTGCAACCCTCCGCGCAGCATTGGATCGGGGCTGAGTATCGACGGCAGTATACACATGTTTTGTCCCGGATGCCAAACAGACTATCAATAACGTCCCAGACGAGGAACGCTTTGATGCCTGAACCTCCGAACTGTCGCGGCATTATCTCGCTGGCAGAAAGCTGAAATGGAGAAAGCCTTCATTAGGCGCACGCCATTTTTATGTTCGGCGTATGGGGGAAAACCTTACCAGACAGAAGTAGTGACACTCGAACGATCCTGCAAGCTTGCACGTCTTGCTCACGAGGCCTCCGTACCGAGTCGGATGCATCCCCTTCAGCATGCATATACCGCACCGTTCGTTTGCCATCCGCTTCCTCATCACCTCCGCTGGTGCTAGCTTCCGGATGCTGTTGAATTTAATCACCTTGCGCTGATCCATATTTCCTACTTTCCGCAGCCAATAGTCAATTGTTGATTTCGCACGCTCCCACCGTTAGGAAACTAAAGGAACTTTTGAACCGATTTGACAGATTGACGAACTAGGGTTGACTAATGCGTCATGCGGATCGATTCCGGGATTCGATCTCCGCGCAGAGCAATTCGAATCTACTGAGATGAGATCCTAGTTGCATCTTTAAGTGAAGGGCTCTTTCCACGCAGCGAGTATGGGCCGAGTTTATCATGCCGAGTTTATCATAGCTGTCAAAGACTGGCTCTAATTTTGGGTGCGTATGCCTCCGTGTGGACGAAGTCGACCGGCTATTACTTATACTCCCGGGAAGAAGTGCCGGGAATGTCTAATATGGTGGCGAGTTTGATGAGTGTCTGAGCACCTGTCATTCATCGAGAACTCGAGTTCGTGATCACTATCATTCTCAGCGCCATACTCGCGTCGTAGACGAGGCGTTTAGGATGCGTTAATGCGCAATTTGTTTACTTTGTTTTCAATATTTATCGATGCGAGTCCTGTAACTCATGTTAAAATTATTTTATGATCCTGCTCGTTATCTCTCTAATAATGCGGTATTTAACAAAATAATACCATACGCAACTGCAACAGGAATAAGAGAGCGTTTACAAGAATGATATGTGTCTGTTAGTTGTATACATTTTATCGTGGTTCGCATCTAGCTTCTGCGGGTTTAATAGAATCGGTATTCATGTTTGGATTTACTTTTTCTTCACTAACACTGCCGAGTATGATGTATGGCTCGCAGATTAATATTTGTGTAGAGAACATTTCCTACCTCCTGCAAAGGAAACGTAGCTTCACGTGAAGTGCTTGTGCAAAGAACGTCCCCCGACCCCTCTTGCCTTCCACCAGCAGTTCTCCCCGAGAAGATCAATATGAATTAACTTCGAGCGTTCGAGCGCGTGCGGCGGGTTGAGGTTGAGGCGAATTTTTCCCGAATTAGTGCTCACTTCAATTAATCCCGACTAGGACTATGCCCGTCGCCTGGGTGGTGCTCCAACCGAGTGCTTTCCCACCGTGAGCCCCCTCGAGGGCGCGTCCGGTTTGGGAACTAATTATTTTTGTAGTTTTTCCTTCCCAGCGCCGTCCTGCGTACGGAGTTGAGATCGACTGGCGGAGGCTGGGTAGTGCGAGTGCAGGAAAACTGTGATCCCCCCCCCCATTCATCCTCCCACCCCGGACCCCGAGGCCCCGGAACGGGGGCATTACTTACTGTAATTGAAATGAAAAATATTTTCCTATCAAATATTTCCGATTATGTTTACTCATAAATTTCACCACCTGACCCCGGGTGGTGTGAAGGGGGCGGGGGGGGGGGGGGAGAGGGAGGAATTTACTTTCACCCGCGTGAGTGCCCGAGATGTAATCGATTTGGGCTCAAGTAGTGTTCGGAGGAAGGAAAGAAAAAAAAAACCCCGAACTGTTGTTGGGATCTACTGTGTTCCGTCGACGAGGAGGGAAAACTGTAGTAGAAAAACCTCCCGGAAGAAAAACCAGTGTGACCCATTATCATCACCCATAAACTGTCGCCGCATCTTTCGGGTAATCTTTTTCCCCCGGAACTATTGGCCCCGTTTCCGGCGCGCCACCGGAAAAAAAAACAAAATGTTGCAGCCGGGAAAATGTGTTCGCCAAACGGCGTGGGATTGAGGAAATTCCCTCCACGCGTGGATGAAAATTGTGGCCTGCTTTCTCCTCACACTCCCTCTCTCTCTCTCTCTCTCTCACGCTCTCGTTGGTCGGTATTTTTGCGCTGCTCGTAAATTGGCGCAAAATATTTATCGCCCTGTACTTTTCGGGTCGGTTTGTCTCGGCAGCCACCCCCCCACTCCCGGGGGAGTTTTCCTGCGGCCCACTCCCAACGTGCAATGATCCCCGGTCGAAGGCGCTTCCTTGCGCCAGTTTCCATTTGCGCTAATGCAAGGGGGCATCGCGGTTGGCTTCCCTTGGTTTCGCTTTTACCATCGGCTTTTCGATGAAAGTGAAAATATTTTCCCGATCAAATCGATACCCGCCTTCCGGCGGAGAGCACCCTTCAGGGTATGCAAACAAACATGTCACCGGATACGTGTCTGCGTGTGTGTCTGTGTGTGTGTGTGTGTGTGTGTGTGTGTGTCTATGGGGGTGGGCAGGATGGCACCTAATCTCATCGGCGATGTCAATATTAATAATTCCATCGCCAAACACCGGGCGGATCCCGGGGAGGATACCGGCAGATACCGTTAAATCGTTCCGACACCGTCACCGATTTGCTCTTTCCGCTTCCCCCCCCCCCCCCCCTTTCTTCCGTCGCGTTGCACGGTTTCGGTTTCTCTAAAGCCGGCGCAACCAGAACGAAGGACCAAGCTGGAGGAACAGCAAAAAAAATAAAAAGGAAAACCCCAATCCCCAACCAACCAAATATACGCCGAGTGGAAAAGTCACACAGGACACCCGCGGGTGTGTAGGTGCACACAATCTGTGTAACTTTCGGTTATCGAATTTGGATAGCGGATCGAGCGGAGCGGAGGTTTTTGTTTCAGACACCGGGCCCTTTTTATGCAGTTTTCCACCAGTTGACTGTGGGTAGCGTAGTATGGAAAACCAAAACAAACGAAAAAAGAAACAGTCAATATCAAAAGGGAAATGTATGGCGGGCCGGGGGGGTTCTATAATATGTCGCATGGGTTCGCGTTTTTGGATCCACTCCATTGACTTGCAATTTCCATCGGAAACGTTGGCTTGGCAGGGCTTTTTTTTTTTATTGCTATTGCATCCTTCGCGCTTCCACGAGGGGACACGAATGAACGGAATAAATGTTATAATAGGAAAGTGTGATCATGCACTCTCAAAACTAAACCACTTATATTTCCAATTGATCAAAACATTAAAGGAAGTACAAAAATTCTCTTATGCTGTTTTAATTTGTACGAACAAACTTTATAATCGAATTGATCAAATCATTAAATGAAATTTAAATATATCTTTGTTTTAAAAACCCTCTTATGCTGTTTAATTTATACGAACAAACTTTATAATCAAATTGATCAAAACATTAAAGGAAGTACAAATATATTGTTGTTATAACAATTCTCTTATGCTGTTTTAATTTGTACGAACAAACTTTATAATCGAATTGATAATTTGTACGAGCAAACTGTATAATCGAATTGATCAAAACATTAAATGAAATTCAAATATATTTTTGTTATAAAACTCCTCTTATGCTGTTTTAATTTGTACAAACAAACTAAGTGTTCGACTTTTGATAAAATAAAATAAACTCATAAAGCGAAGCAAAGTTAATTCACTCTCAATTTTTTTGTTTTTACAAAGTTACAGTAAAATAAGCATGTTCCCAGCTCGACTCGACTTCGACTTCATGGGAGCTCCTCCTAAAACTGTGAAGGATTTACAGGAATCGTTTTGACAATAACATACATTGCCACATAAAACTCGTCACGCTGAATGGGAAACGAACACAGTATTCGTTGTTACTTCACTTGTGTATTGTTTGATGAAAAACTATTTACCTTGTCTTGAGAATATTTGTGGTGGATCCTCCAACGGATGGTTCAAAAACACTTATCGTGCGTACGTCAAAGCGCCCGATCTTATCGTGCGTTCAACTCCGGAACGCACTCGCGCCTCCGTAATCCTTGCGTTTCTCATCTCGCTCATCTTGCTCTCGCTCTCTCTTTTACTCTAGATCCTCTGTCGTCGTCGACATCGATGAATCTGTATTTTACAAATAAATACAAAGAATAAATGTCGTGGAACACAGAAGCGCTTCCTCGAATTACTAGTTCCAGCTTCATAATGTTATTGTGCATCTTTCTTTCACACAGTGTATACAATCATGTTTCGGGGAATGTGAAAAACCATCTTGTGTATAGCCTGTTGCAGTTAGCTAAAAGAAAAGAAAAAAACGAAAGCAATAAACTCATCAGACTCCGCTGGCAAAATGTCATGGAAAAACGAATTGTTACAAACAATGCTAATGAAATTATAAAAGAAACGCTAGGCAGTAGGAAGTAAAAGGTGTGTATCTAGGAAAAAATCAACCCGTGCAGCAAAAAATACTACCAAACAGGACAAAAAACCACTCCGAACAGGTAACCCCCACGGGGGAACGGGGATCTGAAATCGACAGGTTGGCGAGAAAATTAATTAACAGCCCACTCCTTGGAAGCCGCAGTTGTGTGACCTGCTGCGGGCCAGCTTCCGCTGGGTGTTTTGTTTTTTGCGCTTTCCGAAAATTTCTTCCAACGCAGTGTGGACACACTTTTTACCCCGTTGCTGCTACTGTTGTAGCCGCTTTGTTTTGTGCCTCCGGTGCGGTGTGCAGCCGTGCGAATTGTGGATTTTCACGCACCGGAAACGTCGCGAAGGAAAGTTTAGAGATGTAGTTTAGGTGGCGATGCGAAACCTGCTGCTATTGTTCTGAGTCCGGAATGGAAAGTATGATAAATTAATGTATGGCGTTTTGTGCGGAAATGAAAAACAGTGTTTGCTGTTGCATAAAACGCGTTGCTTGAAATATAACAAAACTCGATAAAAGTGTCTTTTACCAGCCATTCCAATATAATCTTTTTTTTTTTTAAATTCCATAGAACCGGTACTAGAGCAGTGTTAAAAATTAATAAAATGTACGATCAAAATAAAACCACATACTAGTGATGTGCAAACAGAGTCAGAGTGAGTGAGTGAGCCAATTCATCGCAATGAATGAATTGATTCAAATTCACTCTTCAGTGTGAATGTATTGACTCAGGAAGAGTGAATTGGCTCAGGAAAAGTGAATTGGTTCCCTCAGAATGATTTGACTATTTTGCAAGCTCAAAACTGCATTTTTTTCGATGGATAATCAGTGATTACCAGATCAACTCAGTTCATCAGTTCATCATCCATCGAAAAACTGCATAAGTTCAGCTTGCGAAATAGTCAATTCACTTTCCCTGAGTCAATCCACTCTCCCTGAGCCAATTCACTCTCACTAAGTCTATACATTCTCACTGAGCCGAATCATTCTCACTGTGTCAATTCATACTGAATGAATTAAAGAGTTGACTCTCTATTCTTACTCACTCACTCTGAATTGAAGTACGCAACTGAATCTTTATTTTCATCACTACTTTCGAGCAACGGAGTGATTTCTTCTCAAACAGGATAAATCGCGATAGAAAAAAAAGGAAAAAAAAAGATCCGAGCCTAATCAGAACCATTCCCGATCGGCCAGCGAAGAAAGCGTATAAACACGACTTTTAATTAATTTTTCTCTCCCACTGAATTTCAGATCAGCTACCGGGTTCTATTATGTTGCGAGTACCCCCTTTTTCCCCGTGCACATTTGGATTTATTCTTCTGAAGGATACCCGCAACAAGGGGTTGAAGCAAACGCATCTATGGACGAATGGATGTTTATACACTACCATTTATGTTACACAATTTTTTGCTTTGTTCTAGGAAATTGTGTTCGAACAGTGGGAGGAAAAAATACGACAAAAAACAAAAATGAAAAACTTCTATTACCTTCTACACACATACCTCCTTTGTACCGGAACGAGAAAAAAGTATTTCCATCCTCATATTTCATTATTGTGGCGTGTACAGGTTGTTGGAGAAGCGTTTTTTTTTTGTTTTCTTTCAACCTGTAACTAAATGCTCTATGTTGATGGATTGGATTCTTGGAACAAGTGTGAATTTTGAATGAACGATTCCTGAATAGGACATAGAAGAGAGATACTTGAAATCAACTATTTTCTGTAGCTAAAAAAACATAATAGAGGATGTAACAAATGTAAAAACAATAAGGAAACAAAAACCGCCAACAAGCGAACGTTGTCGATAATCAATTGGGATTTTAATTACAAACTGAAATGCGAAAGCTGTGTAGGAGTAAAGTCTAAGGAGATGAAGCACGTATTCACCGCCTACTATACACACTTACTTTCCACGTTTCCATAAGCTACTTGACGGTGAAACCACTTTTCCATTCTCAAGTGATCACTCGAAAAGAATGGCTAAGATGAAGGTTGGGGGAATCGTAAAGCAAACCCAATCTAAAACCTTCCTCCCACCCCCATCGAATCCAATTCACACACACACACACACGCTCGTCCCTAAGTTAGTCATTATGCAAATTCGACGGAGATAAATAAATTTTTATTTTAATTCATCCACCCGGCGCCAGGGCCCTGTTGAGCGGTCTTATGGACCCGGTCGCGACATATCGCCATACACGGGCGAGTGGTAAAGAAAAACAACAAGGAGAAGAAGAAAAGAAAACCCGCTCGTCGGAAAAATCACCCCCTCCCCCCCGGCCGAGATTTCACATTTTCCTGCCACATTTTCGGGTCTGTCGTTCAGTGGCTGTCTGTCGGTTTTTCCGACAGCTTCCGGTCGATGGAGGAAGGGAGGGGGGGGGGGGAGGAGTCGAGAGCACACCTAAAGGAGGACACGGGGAGCCGGTTTGTTCCCGGCTCACAGAATCAGAGCCAATACGAACAAACCGCAGATGAGGAACGATATCTTGGAATGTCTTCGGCGTCTTCAGCATTCAGCATCCGCACGGAAAGATGTCAACAACGGGGGGGGGGTGGAGAAAGGAAGAGGAAGAAGCGAGCGAGCGTTCCGTAGAAATGGAAATTCGGTGGAAAGACAAATAAAAAAAAACGGAAGAACAAAAAAAAAACAACAGAATGCCGAGAAACGGTGAAAAGCGTGAGCGATGTAAAAATTCAAGACGTCACGTCACATCGCGAAGCTCCAAGTCCCCCCCCTTGCGCCCTTCCCACCCGCTTGCGGTGCGAGTGATTTTTTCGCTTAATTTTCTCCGATTTCCTCACCACCCCCTTTTTCCCCCCCACCCCCCACAAAAACCAGATGGGAACAGAAGTAAAATCGCTCCAAAGCCGCGCGAAAAAAGTGAATGAAATAAAGATTTCGACCGCAAATGCGTGTGCGGTGGCGCAAATTTATGATGATTCCCGCAGCCACCGCTGGAAACCGGATCCGGGCTCATCTGGCAACCCTCACCCCTCCTCCTCCATTGGGGGTAGAGTGTCAGTTAATTAGTGATGCAAAATTATTCACGACACCATCCGAACGGTGCATGTTGAATAATGATTAATAATCAGGCCCTAGCGACGCCAGGTTTTCCGGACGAGATTTGGTTGGTGGGAGGGGCGAGGGATAGTGGGAAATGATGGAAGCCCTGCGCTACCATCTGCGATTTGAACGTTTTTTTTTTTTTTTGAGGAACATCCTGTCAAAGGATTCCAAGATGCGCAACGAAAACCCCTTTTCCTCCTTTGGTTTGCAAAGCATTTCTCTTGTTTTTGATATAGTTTATTGGATTTTTAAAAAAATAATCCATGTTTTTAGGGCAGTGATGAGAATAACAACTCTTTTTAAAGATTTGATGATTCGAATCTTTAAGTCACTCTTTTGTGATTTAAAACGTGTAAAATGATTTATTAATCTTCGAGGAGATTTGAATCGGTAACGGGGATTCGAATCCCAAAAGAGTGAATCAGTGAGTCAAAGAGTTGCTAGTCGCAATAGAGATTCGAATCCCTCATAAGGAGACGGAAAACCCCCTTTCCTCCTTTGGTTTGCAAAGTATTTTTCTTGTTTTCGGTATAATTTATTGGATTTAAATAAAATACTCTATGTATTCAGGGTAGTGAATAATTATGAGAATAACAACTCTTTTTAAAGATTTGAATCAGAGTGAACAATCAATACGATGATTCGAATCTTTAAGTCACTCTTTTGTGATTTAAATCGTGTAAAATGATTTTTTAATCTTTGAGGAGATTTGAATCGGTAACGGGGATTCGAATCCCAAAAGAGTGAATCAGTGAGTCAAAGAGTTGCTAATCGCCATAGACGCCTAAGAGTATTTAAAGGAAACACTACTTGGGATTCGAATCTCTATGACGACTAGCAACTCTTTTACCCACTCGTTCAGTATTAAAGGATTCGAATCCCAAGGATTAAGTTAAGTTACGGATTGAATCAAAAAAAGAGCAAAAACAAAACAAAAACTATAAAACTAAAAGCAATTCATCAGTTAGATTCAACTCAAGTTCTTTTTTGGAATGTTGATAAAGAAACTGGAAAAGTCTAACAATTCACCGGAAATGCTAACATAATGTAAGGCTTTACGCAACCGGCTAATGGTGCGTTACAATGTTTTCCAATATCCTTTGGATGGAATCGGAACCTCTTCCTCCCCCCGGTAAATCGGATGTGTTCCACTTCCGGTGTGTTTTCCCTTTCCGCAGGAGAAAAATGATTTCGGTCAATGTGCACTGCCTTTGGCAAAAGGTCGCTCGGAAAAACGCACCGGGGCTATCGGTTACCGGGCGTTGCCGTGTAATTAACAATTATCGTGTTTCACCCACCCGCCTCAAGTTCTCAGTTTTCCAACCCTCCCCGAAGTGGGACGGGGGTGGTTTCTGAAAGGTGAACTCTACCTCTTAACCCCTTTTTTCCAAACGTCTGAAAAGAGGTGGGGGGGGGACCTGAACGCACCCCCGTTCCACGTTGACCGAGGGCTAAGTGGCTCCTTTAACCAGCGTCTTCCGTAACCTACCCCCCCCCCCCCCCCCCCCCCGCACCACTCACCCCCGAAAGAAAAATCCTCGATAAGTGGCAATGTTCGCTGGGACGTTGCTCAATAATGCTCAATTTCGTTTTCGATTCAATTAACTCTGGCCGGGCTGGACGTTTCTCGGGAAAACGCGGCTGGACCCCCCGTTCCCCTGCAATGTTAGGAGGTTTCATTTCACCGGGTTTTCCCCTTGCTTTACCCCTTTGGCACGGGTCAAGTGGTTCGGGTTCTATTTCGGTTTCGTTTTGATTCGGAGGGCAGTGACGTGAACGAAAGATTACCCACGTGAGCGTTTGCTGATGGAAAATTAATATGAAGCACGAGATACCCTTTCGAAACGGAGGGGGTGCTGGCGTCATTTTCACAATGTTTGTATGCGCACAACAAATATCTATCGCTTTTCTTGCGGGAGTTTTATTGCGCCTTGTGAACTTATTTAACTCTCATTGCATTCCAGCTTCCAGAGGAAACGACTCTAACAGGGTGTTAGGTTTCTCATGGAGGCACATTTCTTTTTTACTTTGTGATATTTAAGTTTCGGAACACGTTGTGTTTCATTTTCTACTCTTGACATTTCCGATAAAACCATGGTATTTGTTTTTAAATATCATCATTTTAAAATAAAGTCCTCCAAGGGCGTTGTTAAAAGATTTATAATTAAATTTATGTTTAAGTTTAAGTTAGATTTATTCTTAAACAAAACTTTTATTGAATTCATCAATCTTCTCAATGGAAATAAATCGGAATAGGGTCAGTTGATGGTGATGGGTCTTATAAAAATTATTCCAAAAACTTACTATATTGTATAGAAAACAATGAAAAGATGGTCCAGTAGATAATCAGAGTTAAAAAGTTACGGAAAAAAAGGTTTTATAGTTATTGTATAGGAAACAAGTATGTATATTATATCAAGCATAGGACTAAGTCAAACGTTGTTAGATGTTGCTTTACATTTAAAAAAGCTGTATACCTTTTTTGTAAAAATTGTTAATCCTTCTAAAACGAGGTACATGTTTTCTTTCTTTTTTCGAATCTTTACATGCGGATCGTAATTCTTCATGCGGATCGTAATGAGGGAAGTAAAATTATATTATTTTAGTTATCGAACAAGAATTCGTAGTCAATATTGATAAATTCAAACTTCGTGTTGTCTGTCAGCAAACTTCTTGATTGTAGAATAAAAGTAATTGCTAACATTTATTTAGTTGAAAAGCATATAAACTAGACGAAAGTTTATATTTTTTTACGGTGTTACATTGGCTTCTCGTTCATTTTACCGCTCATGGCCCCTGTAAGTGTTAATCCGCCAAAAATGGGTGTATCAACAACGTATTATCGAAACCTCAGTTTTAGGTTTACGGTGCGTTTTTCAAACAAGGATGCAATTTGGTTTATAAGTTGCTTGGTTAATTGATTGATGTTGTTTAGAAAAGGTTTGTTTAAAAGTTTGCGCTGTCTAGAAGGTGCAAGCGACGAACCTCTCCGAACCCCGAATAACAATAGAAAAGCGTTTCAAAATGGAGTACACAGTTTGTTTTTGGACCCTTTGGTCATTTGGCTTAGGGAAGAATAATTTACCGCGAATGAAGTACGCAAGTTTGAGTCGCAATTTGTGTGCTGGAAGTAATATGCAAAACTCGAACAACGATAGCACGGTCGTCGATGGTGTCGCAGCTGTCCTTAGCGTGCCGAAACGGGAACCGCGAACCGGGGTAGCACACATTTTACGGCCAACTTTACGCGTCAGGTGCGAAATTAATGCGCGCCAGAAATCACTGCTTCGTCTTCGGGGGAGGAAAACTGTGCGAATAAAAAATGGAGGTAGAGTAAAAAAAAAACACCTACATTACCAGATGTCGTAATGAATGGGACATGCGTTACGTCTCTATCGGTCCATTAAAATACATCGAAACTTTGCGTTAAACTTCCCCGTCCGCCACCATTCCGAGCTTTCCTGCGCCGGCAAATGGCAGCATGCGGCCCAAT
The DNA here is from genome assembly GCF_943734705.1 of Anopheles coustani. Taxonomy (NCBI): domain Eukaryota; kingdom Metazoa; phylum Arthropoda; class Insecta; order Diptera; family Culicidae; genus Anopheles; species Anopheles coustani. Next base: position 6,203,196 of record NC_071290.1, read on the forward strand.
TAATATCGGAAAAGTCGTTAAAAAGAGTAAAATTAAATCGGAAAAGGCTCGTGTGCGAGCTATTATCCGAACGAACAGGGCTCGAAGCAGCATACGCGGGGGGCGCAGGTAAGCGATGCTGCATCGCATCGGGATCGTATTAAAAGGAATTTTTGTGGGAGTTACGCTCCTTCCCCCCTCCCCGGTTTTCCGTTTCTTTATGTCGTCTAATTCTTTTTCCGACGATACCGGTTTTATTTACGACCCGGTAACATTTTTTTTCTATCCCGCTCGAGGCGCATTTTTCAATCACACTGACGTGGGCTGCTTGGAGGGGTGGAATGAGGGGAATGCAACAAAAATATAGAAAATTTTCCGAGCCCATCACCGAAATGACAAGCTTTTGGGTGCCTCCTTTAACATGTGCCTCATTTTGAACCATAAAAACCTATGCTAATGGCACAACATTAGGCATCCCCTCTTGATGGCAAAGGGTGGTGGGGGGTGGGGGGGGGGGATGGGGATGTTCATCTGCGTGCAGTTTTACGAGCTACACGGACTACACCGTAATGTCGTATAAAGAAAAAAGTTTATGATGAATCAGGAAAATCACTTTGCCTTTGCCTTGGAAGGCACACACAGCACTTGTTTTCCGATTTTTCCGAGCCTTGTATTACACTATTAGACCAATGAGCACTTCCTATGGTGACCGAGGAGCGCTGGCCAACATTCCAGGCTCGCCAGGAAAAACCCCCCTTTCCCGATGTAATGAGCATGTTCGAACACATTCCGATCACGGCCTTTTCCTTTCCGAGTGTGTGAAGGGGGGTGGTGTTTGGGGGTGGAAGGGAATGAAACCGAAGGCGAAGTTTTATGAATATTGAATCTGGATAATTTCAACACCCTCGGAAAAACCACAAAACATTTCCCCCCCCCCCCCCCAGCACGGCTTCCGGAACGTCAACGCCTTTGGCTGGGCCGAGGTTTTCATCATCCTTTCATCACCTTTTTTTGCGGCACCATCATCTCATCCCTCAACCCCCTCCCCCCCCCCCCCCCTCCTCCCCGTTCCCCGATCGTTCGTTCGGTCAAGAAGCACGCGCGACGATATCCTCCGAAGATGTTCGGCTCATTTGCATGTTTCTTAAAATCTCTGTTTCAAGACGTAGCAGGTTCCTTGCCGACGCAAGTCACGTAAATCCTTGCGGCGGAAGGGGAGGGTGGGGGCGAGGGATGATGAAAAGAGGGTCTGCTGCGTCCAGGAACCCCCCTCCCCCACTCCTGAGTAATCCCTCCCATCCTCTGCTTGGTCCGAGAGTAAAACCCGAAGAAAAAGCCACCGACTTTCGGTATGTTTTTGCCTTCCAATTTTGAATTTCCACCACACGGCGTGTTTCCTTCGCTCCCTCCCCCCCCCCCCCTCACTGCCTCCTGTCACATCTCGAGAATTCGCTTTCCCATCGACCACCCTTCCCGCCCGACCCCGCTGACCAGGGTCCCTTCCTGGTCGGTCAATGATTTTCCCTCCGACGATGGTCGTGCATGAATGTTTGCCCCATCCAAGCTCTTTGCTTCGATGTTCTACTCCCCCCCCCCCCCTCTCCACGCCCCCTCTTCCCTTACCCACTTGTAAAACCCCTTTGGCCACCAGGCTCGGCCCGCCGTACATGTGTTTGCATGTGAATTTATGCCGCTCTTTCACCTTTAAAAAGTTCACTCACCGGGATCAATTTATCATCTTATATTTATGCAACACCACCCGCAGCACTGACCCGTCGTTCTCCTTGGATCACCCTGCCCCCATCCCAGACCTAAAGGGGTTTGCCTACTTCCTTTCCCTAAGAGTAACCGCCGTGTTCTGAGGTAACTTTTGAGCATATTTTGATTGCGAAAAAAACACTATCAAACGAATTGATCAAAACGAATTGTATTGATAACAACGAAACTAGAAAAGCTAAAATCATTCTGTCATGAAACGATAAGAAGAGGAGATAAATTAGAAATTGATTAAATAAATACATTTTAAATACATAAATATGATCATAAATTGATACGCAAGTAATGATGACAACGATGAAAATGGTAGAAACAAATCATTGACAATATTATTCGCTTCGTTCCGTATATTACTTATTAACTATGGCACATCTATTTCATTCGTTACGTAAATATACATATATCTTATGATTCGTTAATTACTAATTCGTTTTGGAATGAACAGTGAAAGTTTTCCTTCAACGTTTTTCTTTTATGTTGAACAAAATTAATTGAGCTGCAAAACAACACTTTGTTTTATAGATTTTATTGTTTTATTTGCAATCTCAATCATTTATGTTTGGGATATGGATGTTTTCAAATCTGTTGTAATAAGCTTCAACAGTTTTTTATTTGATCTCCTAAACAACACTTTGTTTAATAGATGTCTTTGTTTTATTCGTAACCTCAATCATTCGTTTTTGGAATATGGATGTCCTTAAGTCTATTTTAATAAACTTTTACTGTATTTTTGATTATACCAGTTCATGAAAATCATTTCGTAAAATGGAAGAAAGTAACAGAACCAATCGTTAATTACTTGCAATGAATTATAGGAATGTTTTATTTTGCGAACAACAAGTAGCTTATGAACCTTGGGCAGGGGTTCAGTCGAAATAAAGCTGTGAGCGCCCCATGTATCCCTGCGAACCCCGGTCCGTACCCCAGGACCGTATGCTGGGCTTGCTGGAAAACCTGGCGGTTGATCGGTGAAAATCGGAAAAGTTTAACCGCATGAAATTGGATGGCGAACCGAAAACGGGAGAACCGAATCTCCCCCACCTCGTTCGCTGGTAGCTTGGGTGGCTTTAGGAAGGCTTCCCCTTCCCCGCCGCCCCACTCACCTTCCTCTCCACCCAGCTGAAGCATGCTTGTTATTATGTTTGTAATTGGTCAGCAACATATTACCGACGCAAGCGGGGTGGGGGCTTTCCCAGCGGTGGAAAGCGATGGTACTCCGGTGAGTCCGTCGATAGTTTGCAACGTGATGCGACCAACTTCTGAATACCGGACCCGGAACTCCTGAGGGCCAAGTAGAGCCGCACACCGCACCGTAACCCTCCCGTAAGGTTCAGGTGATGGATTGATTTTAAAAGCGGGCTCGGCAGACGCGCCAGGAGCAGGACGTGATGCAGTTCCCAAGTTGGGTTCAACCCGGTTCCGGGTCGGCCTGTGTGTTGGTAAGACGGAACCTGTTAATGGCAACCGCAAGCGAACAGCCACACGGGCGCAAGGTGACGATGGGCGTTGAATAATTTATCGTCCAAATAAGGGGACAGTCAAATACGGGCTGGACGCTGAAGTTTTCCGGACCGGCGTCTGGAATGTTCCTCCATTGATTGAATGATGGGAACATGATGATATCGTGCTTGCGGTGGACGATGCTGGCAGGAAGAAAATAAAGAAGCTGTGTGACCTCAGCTGGGAAGCGGACGATGAGGGTCCGGTGGAAAGACAATTACAATTTCCTTAACTAAGCGACGAACCTTTAACGGCTTCCAATGGAAGCGAGATTAAACTGAAACAGAGACAGGAGAGCGGTTTTGGATTCTTGCCGGCCTTGGAAAATGCATCCTTCCCCTTCAAGTCGTGCCACTACCGACAAAGAAAACGTCACGGGGCACGTGGAAATAGGTGCTCACCTTTTGTTTTTAAATTTGGAAATCATTTCGCTGACCCTCTGGTCTCGCGAACGAAGCGAATTTAATTTCCCCTCTTCCTATCCCCTCTTGTGGAAAAGAAAAAAAACCACCCACGCCAAGTCGAGCAGCCAAAAATGGGAAAGTTCACTCTCCGCCAGGAACAGGTCCTTAAAATAAATGAGCTTATATTACAAATCTTATTACATCTGCTCGCACGGCACTGGCGGACCGAGGGCCGAAAATAAACACATCAACAAGCACGATGAGAAGAAAATAGAGGGGGCGGGGAGGGCGTGAAAAACCACCGACCAGAGGGGTTCGGTTGGGTTGGGGAGCGAACTCGGGGAAGATTTGTTTTTCAACCTATTATTTCGCTTTTTTGGGAAACGGTTAGTGGAAAATATGTTTTGTCATTTGGCCACATTGGAGTTTGTTTGTGTGCGTGTGGGTGTGGGGTGATGGGGAAGGGGAAGGGAAAGGTGGAGCATTTTCCGTTTTCCTGATTTCACTTCCATGTTTGATGTTTTTCCTTTTCCGCTTCACCAACGTTCGTTCTGTTTTTCTTGCAAGCTGCTTACGCGAGTGACTTTTTTCTTCTACTTCTTCCTAAGTTCATTGTTCCAGCAGCTTATGTTTGTTTTTTCGAACTTCATTGACCTTTCAGACACTCGGACACCAACACTGTAGCTTGTGGTGTTGATTTTAAAGCTCCTGCACTCAACAATGCGACCCGAATCGCATTAACTTGCCAACTGACAAATTTAGAACTTCATTGTTACATTTGTTGTACCATCTTCCAGTGTTCTGTTTACTTTGTTGATGTCTTTGTTTCGAAAACATAATTTCAGCCATCAAAGGCGAGCAGTATGCACTTGCGTTACAGTTTTTGCATGGGAATGTTTGCAGCTGTTGGAAGACACACAGGTAAACAGGTTTATTACTTACTCACACATTTTATGAAGTGAATTGATCGTTGATGTATTCATTGATTTTAATGGTTGCTTGTTGTATGATTTGTTTTGCATGCATATATTGTTAAGTCGTTTTGTTTGCTTCATTCTATAGTTTAGTTGATTATGAGTCCATCTAAGCAATGTTAGATGTCCTTTTTTAATTTCTATTATTGTTAACGTATTCATCGATTTGAGTGGTTGCTTGTTTCTTAATTTGTTATTTGCTTCATTCTATAGTTTATTTGATTATGAGTGCATTTAAGCAATGTTAGATGTCCTTTTTTAATTTCTATTAATGTTAATGTATTCATCGACTTGAGTGGTTGCTTGTTGTTTGATTTGTTTTGCACGCATATAATGTTAATGTATTCATCGATTTGAGTGGTTGCTTGTTTCTTAATTTGTTTTGTACGCGCTTTATGCTGATGTCCTTTTATTTGCTTCATTCTATAGTTTACTTGATTATGAGTGCATTTAAGCAAAGTTAGATGTCCTTTTTTTTAATTTCTTCCTAAAATGTAACCAAACAAAGTAGGCTAACAATGCCTAGCCAAAACAGCGCCCGCTTGTTGCAGTGTGTTGTACCTGATTACACGTTTCGCACTTTCGCCCATTCATGGCAAACCACCTGACGAACAGATTGTGTTTTCCCCGCGCTTAAAACGTGCTACCAGGTGTAATGGTGCGTTTTTCTTTTCGCTCCCTCCCGCTGGGAAATCGGTCGCCGCCGAAACGGGGGAAAGGATTAAACCTGCGGGCCGAGGGGGCGCGCGATCGCAACTATTGTGTGCCCTTCCTCCCGTCGGGCCGAACCTTTTTCCTAACCCCCCTGCCACCAGCAGGAAGGAACGATTTCTGTTTCCATGTCGAACAAACTACCTTCGGTTTTCCTTTCCTTGCGTTCGCACCTATGTTGCGTCCTTGCTGCCTCGGCCTGCCTCGGAGGGCTGGAGGTCGATTGCTTTTAGCTGTTTTTGTTGTCGAACAAAATTCTGCTCTCAGCGGTTCACCTTTCTTTTAACATTTTCCCCGGCCCGGGTTTGGGGCCGGTTTCGATTCTTTTGCGAAAAACCTCGCCTGGGGGGAGGGGAAAAAAGACTGGATGCCGAATTTCGATAAACGTGCGTAACACATGTTACAAGTCTCGTCGCCGCCGCTTCTAACACTTTTGTGTGTGTGTGTGGTCGACGAAAAACATTTGCTTGAGCGGAGGAAGAACTTGTAGACGACCTATCTTCTTTTTTTTTTTTCTTTCTCCATTACCCTTTTTGTGTTCCTTTCTTTTCCGTTGGTAACGTTTCAGTTTGGTGAAAATTCTTGCTGCAAAAGTAAAGGAAAAAAGAACGACAACATATATAAAGAAGAGTACCTTCCTTTTGCTCTACTTCCCCTTATCCGGCGAAAGGATTAACATCTTACCACGAGGCGAATTTCCTTTGGCGAACCCCCCCCCCCCGCTCCGGTTCTTTATTTTCCCTCCGATCGCGCGCTTTTCGCGAGAAAAAAGCGTTTGCAGACAAAAATTGTAATAAAATTGTAATTTCGAAAGTGTTCCAGCGCGTGTTCCCCGCCAGTTCAGACACCCTTTTTTCGCGTGATGGTGGCAGGGGGGGGGGGAGGGGGAGGGGTGAGGTCCGCCCAGCGGAAGGCTAACCGATGATTGCAAGAAACTAAACAAAAAAAAAAAAACAAATAGAAAAGTGAGCACATATTTATGCCGAGGGGCACAAAGTGAATGGGGAAATTTCCCCCCCCCCCCTCCCCCCTCGCCGCCTCGCTGTCGGAAAAGCGAACACGCTAAATCTTAGCAATGTTTGCGTTTTCACCAAGAGCGTCATCAGAATTAATTCAGTGCTGCAACTTTCTACTACTTCGGCTTTCTGTGGGTGTTTTTCGGTTGTGTTTTTTTTTTTTGTTGGTTTCATTTCGGCAACTCCTTCCTGTGAGGGTGTAAGTTGGGAGAAAAAAAAAAAGGAAAAAGTATTAACACATGGGAAGATGAAAAAGGAGTGAATCGGGCCGCGCGCGCGCGCCCAGTTCGGTGCAACATCATTAAAAGTCACTTTTAACGCAAACATTATCCTTTGCTATTTTTATTTGCACACCCCCCCTCCCTCCTCTCCCGCTCCCTTTTCATCCCTCCCACCCATCTGCCATGGGTGTCAAATGTGCTCGAACGAGATGAGAAAAGTAGAAAAAAGAAAAGCAAATGGAACGAGCAAACGAAATTCACGCGACGCCGAAGTGACTTTTGAAACCGTCGAAACGGAAAATGGACTCCGGTGCGGGGATGGGAGAGGAGGGAACAGCCGTATGCTTAGGATTTCATTTGGAGTATTTTGTTTTCGTTCTGCCCTCTCCCCCCCCGTCCTTCTCATCCTTTCGTCATCCTTGCCTTTTCCGTAACGGCGCTACAAAATCGCGAAGTAATCCGGCAGCATTAAGACGTTCAACACTTCGACGAAATGCGATTCGGGTTTTTACATACGCGAAGTGTGCAAACAAAAGGGGGGAAGGGGTAATGGAGGGGTAGAAGATCATCAACGACATTTTTTTTTGTTGTTGTTGCGTGCGCTCTCAGTTCTTGTGTGTGTGTGTTTTTTTCTCGGTTTTGTTTGCTCTTGATGTCTTAATACTCTTTTGCACATCTCTCGGCTAATGCATTCCGCTTGCTAACGAGCGAGTGGTTTTTCCCCCGGGGGAGGAAGAAGGGAAAAGTGCCTGCGAACCACAATAAAACCGAACCGTACAAGGGTTTCCGATCACCGGGGGGAGAAAAAAAACAAAAATAACGCGTACCACCAAACGGCAGTGCAACAATGTGATTTTCTTTTCCTTCACTTTTCCCGGGAAATGGGCGGAAAAACCCGTATTCGAGTCTTAGTTGGTATGGGGAGGGGGGGAAGAATTTCCCACGTCCCTCCGAAATGGGGAAATTAAAACATTCCGCGGGTTGGAAAACAAATGGTCGTCCAATCGGAAAGCGGGTCCCGGATCCGGAATGATTGCTCGGAAAAGTCGGCCGGGCGGTGCTATTTTTCCACCGTTTTGCACTTTATCGCTCATCTCGTGTCGCCAAAAATAATCCTTCTGTGTGTGTGTGTGTGTGTGCGGGTGGGGGCTTTATTTTACTGATGCGATCCCTTTTTACATATGATGGGTTTTTTTTTCCGGCATGATGGCATTTTTTCGTCCTCCCTTCTTCTCCTTCGGTCCACACGCAATATGTTTTTCCCCGGGTTGGGAAAAAAAGAACTCGAAAAGGACTCAAGTATGGTGGACTGTTGACTTTTTCGCACCCTATTATCGTTAAGCTGTCGTTTGACGACACTCGACACTCGAGTATCATCATCATCATCATCATCATCAACAACAAAAGCAGCAGCAGCGGCAACATCCCTGTTTGTCACCGCGGACGGACCGTCGGTTTCGCGAGCTATGAATTTTTGGAATGTGATTCTTTTTTTTTGGAGAGGTTTTCCGGTCAGGACAGTTTTTTGTTTGCTTGCTTTAGTTTTTTTTGCCCTCGCTTTTCCCTGCCCGTTTGACCTGCGGTGTTTGCACCGACGCCAAACAATCAAACCCCGGGAGGGTGCAACCGGGTTCACTGTGGGGGTGACAATGAGGAGGGTTTTTTTCCCCCACCCCCGCGTACGCTTTCCACCCCGGCTGGTGGTTTTTTGTTGTTATTCGGGCACGAAGCGGGAAAAATCCGGTTAAATCCACAATTGCAGCGGTGTGGATGAGTGGCACATGTTTATTTATTTATCTGCAAGAGATGATCGCTGGGAATGTCGCAGGGGGGGGGGGCGGAATGATCGATAGTTGCTTTATGGAAAAATAGGCGGAAGAGGAACGGTTTTCCTGATGGTTTTTAGCAATCGCATTTGTCAATTCAATCCGTTTGTTTTTTGTTTTATAAATGTTGCTAAAAACATCTTAGATAAGATTTAAGGCTTGGCTGTCAACGTGTTAAATGTTTGACTGGACGTCGTGTTTTTAGTTTCGAAGAAAGAATCAGCTAAGGAGAGTTTTTTTTAATATTAAAAAAGGTTTAATATTTATTGTAGCGATCAAAAGAATCAGTTTCTAAGTTTTTATTGTTCTAGAAGTAATATTTTCTAGAAATGATACACCGTTCTATATTCATTTACGTTTGAACATTTCTTTACAACATTGGTTACTTTAATCCTGGTGGTTTTAAATCAAAACACAAGTGCTCGATCCGGGAAGTATTTTTCCGGCACACGATTTTTGGCTTTCGTTTTTCCGACTCCAGCAATGGAAGGCGCTCCGGAGCATTCCAATGTAACGCACCGAAACAAACCCGGGCGTAAAGTGCGTGAACATAAAAATGACATTAAGGACACGCTTTACACAAAGCCCGCCGCCCGCCCTCCCTTGTTGATTTCCCCGTGCCATGGTTGCGAAACGCGGCGGATTTTCCCGCTAAGCAAGCTAATGTAATTAATGCTGCCGCAAGGCGGCAGCCGCGGGAAAAACGGCTTGCACGGCTCCGGGGGGAAAAACCCCCGTCCACTGCACGACGTCATCCGCAGCCGCGCCGGGGAAAACGGCCGATGCGTGACGTCACCGTCGAAACGTCACAACGTCACCGACACTTCATTCCAACGACGCGCCACTTTCTCCCTCCCTCTCCCTCTCTCCTCCACCGTCCGATTTTCCGGCGCTATTCCGCTTTTCAATGGCGCCGCCCGCCGTTGGTGGGGTGTGCGGAAAATCCGGGACGGGCAAAACTTTAATTAGCATGAAATTAAAAACTTTTCCCAACGCTCGGTGCGTCCCTCCACCGAAGAGGGGTGAGGGGACGAAGGGCAACCTCGCCCCCTGTGTGCGTAAAGATGTGTTCTAATGCATCCCCCCCCCCCCTGCCCTTTCCGGCCTCCCTCCTCCCCCATGCTCCAATAATACGTCATAACGCACCGCGGACGACGCCGGCGGTTTTCGGTGGTTTGGAAAATCGATCGATTCGGGCGAGGGGGGGAACGGAGTGAGAACAAAGTTGGTCGGCATAACTTTCTCGGGGACTGACCTTGAAAGTGGGGCATTTTCGGGGCGGACCTCCCCCCGGTTTTGTTTTGTTTTTTGGGACCTACTTTCCGGCGGTCGGCGACTTTAAAACCGGGAGGCTGCCGGAGAAGTTTGGTCGGAAAATTAGGCCATTCGCAAGGCGGGGTTGGGCCGGGGTTTTTGGTAGGAGCGTATGGTCTAGTGTTAAAGTGTGGCAAAGTGCGTTTGAGTTAGCTTAGGGCGAGCGAGGGCGAGGTTTTAATGCGTGCGAGGTGGAAACTCGTGACGTTAAAACAATCAGTTTTAAAGTTCTGTTTAGTGTTCAATATGAATTACCTTTTTCCTCCACCTTCGGCATCGCAACAAGATGCTAACGAAAACTGTCATAAATATTGTAAATTTCCACGCAAGGTGTAGCAAGCTTCCGAACCCGAATCAAGCCCGCTTCCGTCAATAGCTTCCCGAGCAAAATAAAAACTACCCGTACACGCACACGCCTGGCAAATGATTTACTACCAGCAGCGCAATCTGTTGCCCGACTCTGGACCTATTTTTTTTTTATTTAATAACTCCCCGTTACTCCCCGAAAAGGTGAAGCCGCACGGTGCAATAGACGCCGCGTAGGCTGGCGATGAAATTTATGGCCGAAACAGCATTCGCCCCCCGGCGGGCATTGGCGCATGGTAATCAGCGCCACCAGGTTTTCCCTCAATGAACCCCGATTTGCCGACGCGGGCGGGCACGTCTTAATCGATTGGAAAATGCCTTAACGGTCTCCGCACATGCGGAGATTATGGTGGCGAAAAAATCAAAAGCCAATTCATCTCGCAATCGTTCGCGGGGAGCTGGAGTTGAAAAAGAGCAAAAAATAAAAAATTATAAGCAACATAAAAGAAGAAAACCCAAACCACCCGCCCTCCCCCACCCCTTCGAGCCAGAGCAGCAGGAGCAGGCAGTATAAAAAGAGCTTTTCCGAGGTTCGAGGTGGAGAATAAAAACATCAAGAACATCTACCAACGACTCAAAAAACCTCCACCCATCCACATACACACACACACACCCATAGGCACAGATTCAGGCACCCTCGGGGCCAGCCCGGTGTGATCCAAGATGTTGCACTCATGTTTTTCGGGCTGCTCGACTTAATTTATGGAAAGAAAAATATGAAACAAATAACTCCTGGCGCAGTACGATCTAATGGAAATTTATGGCTTTCACTTATGTTCCACGCCCCGACAATTGGGGGAGAAGGGGGGGAGTAGAGGGGGAGTGTGGCAGGTTGGCTTGTTGCCTGTTGTTATGATGTTTCTTGCCACGGGTTCTGATACTTATTTAAGTAATTTTTTACGTTCCGCAGCTTCGGGTGGAGGTTTTTAATAAATTCCCGTTGTTTTAGCTTCCAGAATGTGCGAATTGTAGGGGGGGCGAAAGGGATCGGTGGTGGTGGTGATGGTGTGGAATGATCCATGTATAGGCAGTGCCAATACGGAAGGTGTAGATGGTCTACTTCCTCTGTAGTACTCAACACCGTTCCCGAGTTCTGATCCTTCTCCTTCTCCATTTCATTTTTTTTTCTAAACCCAACGAAATGACTGGTAGGACTACTACACGATGATATGTTGCTGAAGCATATCCTTAAAAGAAACCTTGAACTTCCGGTCCACTAACGTCCCTCAACATTGTCCTAAATAAAATTCTATACGGGTACGATGGTGCGAGTTCCATCGCCATCACTAAACCAACTACTTTTAAGGTGTTTTTCGGCCAAAATTCCTCTGAAGTGATGAACGCCGACTACCGAAACCTGGAAGTCAATAAACGATAAGAGGGAATAACAAGGCAGAATTAGCACACATAGTGGTATAACATAGCCACTCGCCACAGTTCATGCCGGCGAAGGGCAACGTCGGCGCTGGTGCGTTCCCTAGCCGCGTTTAACGTAGCCTCCCGTAAACATGATTATATGACAATATAATATACTGCCAAGCATGTCGTAAAACCTCTCGAAAACATCCCCCGCAGTTTGGCGATGCTACCATTCGTGTGCTGACTTTTATGACCAACGCCAGAGTTCCATAAAATGGTAGTAAAGTACGCAGGGAGGTCGTCGTGGTTTGAAGCGCAGCTTAGTGTGCGGTGGGTGTGGGTTTACGTTCCCATCGACCGTAGAACATCACCCGGCGTACGAGGGATATTAATCATACTCATGCCCATGGTGGTGATTTTAAAGTGCGGTGAAATCAATCCATACCCCGAGCTGGAGTGGTGCAATAAACTGAACTCCCAAGCCAAGTACAAGCGCAAATTATCTCGGAAAGGGGGAAAACCTCCAGTGGTGTGGTTTACAAATAGACTCCTCGAGTGCGTCCCGGATATGCACGCAAAATTCTGCCCCTCTGCCGCTGCACTGGTAATCGGTTTGACACGCACAATTGCGCACGGCAGGCATGGCCTGGAGATTCCCTCTGGATGGAAGTCCACGCAAGTCCTCGAGGCACCGAGGTCCAACCCTCGTACAGGGTGCATCAAGTGCACACGCACCATCGAGCGATAGGGTTGATCCACGCGCTGTTTCGGAGAATCCCTTGCAACAAACTACCGGCTGCTCGGTGCCTCGGATGCACATCCCTTACACATGTTCCCTCCGGAGTTAAACCGACACGAACATGTGTCCTTCTCCCCGTCGGTCGCCTACGTCACCGCGTGTGGGAGTTGCCGCTCGTACGGTAATCGGTTTTTAATCATTGAATTGCCGTCATAACCTCCTCCACATGCGACGACCTGTTGCGCGTCGGTGCGTAGGCTCAGCTGCCGTAAAGCCTACCGTCATCAATATTTTACGCATATGATGGGAAACGATTTTGCTGTACGCTTTATTGCCCGCCAGTCAGGCCAACCACACGCGCGTGTGTGTGGCGTCCTCGGGCGAGGGGATCTGATTTCCGTTGAAGTGTATTGCATCGACGAATTGCGTCGGCGACAGGCTCGAGGACGTCACTCGACCTGGAGCCTCTTCGTAGGCGGTAGATGTTTATCGTGTACGCACTTGCCGCAGCGTGGGAAGGGGGAAATTCTCCGAAGTGCTGCGTGGTTGGACGTTGTATCACACCTAAGAATCACATCCCATTACCCCGAGGGGTTCGACCCTGTGTGCTTCCCCTGTTTGCATGTCAACTGTTTAGCGGCGTAATTGTTTGTCTATTTGCACTTTCCACTAGATGGTCATCGATGTCTCACTGTGAGGGATTGATTCCTTACTCGAACTCGAGGGTTAGTTTTGACACTGTCTTAAGCTATTTGAGTTCCATCTCCATGGACTGCAAGTGTCGCCGGGATAGTTGTGTGTAGTGGAAGTACCAGCAAACAAAGTCGATGCAAGGGATCTTCAAAATCTGAGGCTATAGTCATTTCACTATTTTGGTTTCCAGAAGTCCGGAAGACTCGACGTTTATTACTGGAGTTGGTAACAAATGATTCTATTTATTGCTCTGCAGGTGGCATATATATAATCCCATAAGTCTTAGAGATATTAGGAATTTATGCTAAGAGATATCAAGACTATATACTTGCAATATTGTCCGACATTAAAATTGGCTCAGAAGAGGCCGCTTTAATCAAACTCCCCCGGGGTATTCCGTCATCAATTGATCTAGCTCTTCCTTTATCCGGCAGTTAGCGGTAATTCATCCCACTGGAATCATAAACTACGCAAAATTTGGGAAGAGACCACCCAGGCTTAGGCGCAGACGACGAAAACGATCTCCAAAGGAAAATCTCAATGCAACAGGAAGCCAGTCCAAGTTCTGTCTATGCCCGGATCATCGCGGATTTTACCCAGGACACCTTCCTACCAGCGATGGCCGCGGTGATTGTGTGTCCTTCGCCAATAACCGCGCGCTAGTGCCGCTCCTTCTGTTGGCGCGATCCTGGAGAGAACCAAATGGACGTCGCGTCCTGAACCCTGCAACTGTCGGTATTCTTCATTATTGTCGATAACGCTGCGGAATGAGTCCCTCGGGGGTGACTGGAACTGTGACGCCGGTGGCTGCACCCTGTCCTCTCCCGTTATCTCCCTTGCCCCCGCCCTCCTAGAGTAACCCACTAAGATATAAAGAAGTGAGGAAAAAACGCTGCGAAACGTTGCCGAGATACAGCGTGAAGACACGGAGGAGCGAAATGAAAATTTTCGTTGGAAGGCCATAAAAAACAAACCCTCCTCTTCTGCGCTGTATGTGTGCGTGTGTGGGGGGGTTTTTGCCGGCGTCCTCGCAGCATCAGCATAATTATGGTTCGCTTGTTAGCCTCAGCTTGGAGACTCAGCTTGGCCTGTGTTTTTTTTTTCGACGGGAGCCTATGCAGCGGACAACCGGGGACAGAATTCCCGATGGGATGGATGAATTGTAGTGGAGTTCATAAAATATACAACCATCCATGAATAACTTCCAGCATGCAACCCTCCCCATCCCTCCTCCGTCCGGGCCACCCCCATCTTCCCACGCTCGCAGTCGAACGGTTTTGGATTTTCGCGTTGCGGTCGCCTCGTTTTTACTGCATCCGATTCGGAATGCTGGTCGGATTTTGTGCACTTAACAGCACACTCCGCTGCCCTCTATTCTCCTACCTCCCCTCTCCCCCAATCGCTCATTGACGCACGGTGCCATGGGGGATGGTGGAAAATGAAAATTGCTTCGCGTGCCATTAAGCGACCGGGAAAACGAGGAGGCAATTGCCTTCTGCGCTTTATTTGCGTTCGCGCTCTGGATGGCGCTAATAAAACAATGAGCGTTGTTGTGACACCTTATCTACGGGTGGGCGGGGCCAAGCCACCCACGGCCGTAGGATGAAAAGAAAGAAAAATGTCTTAGCACCTCATGACCATTTCCGGCAAATGGCGCTTTTTGGGTCGCGGAAACAGGTTGGGGGTTTTATTGCAACTCGCAACACCGCGGCGTCGCACCCGAAATAAGTTTCAACCCTCATGTTTTCCGTTTCGCCAATGCACTTTTCTTGCCCGTTGTTCCCAACTGTCTCAATATTTTTCGCTCCCAGCTGACCATTGTCACAGCTTATAAACCCAATTAACGAAACAAGGGGACTTGCTATCCCCGGGAGGGAAGCTGTTCAATAGCACTAATCAAGATAAACACAGTCAAAAATACTTCCCTCCATCCAGTGCTCTCTGTTGTCTTTTCGTTTACGATCTGTTTAAAATTAATGACTCGAGATTTACAAATCTAGTTTGTCACCGATTAAATAAATGACGGCTGTTCATCAAAAACCGTGCAGCAGAAATGAGGTTTCATTTCAAGGGATATTTGTTTTCGAATTCATTATTCAGATAGTATAGATTACAGATTGTTACATTACATTACTCAGTGGAATAAATCACCCAGTTCCATTCGCTAACATCAGCAGATGGACATCAAAAACTTCTTTTCTCTGTTATTGAAAATGGAGTAGAACGTTTGTGTTCCATATTTCTTGAGAACCTGTAACTTTTGACTTGTCTAAAACAGCAAAACATAATGTTTACATTTAATTAACACTTTAAAAGTCATGATATTAAAACATACCATCTAGTAATATCTCAAAAAGAAGATAATGTAACTTAATTTAAGGTTCCTGTTAGAAATATCTAAATAAACGTTTCGAAATGAAATTACCATGTAACACTCAATAATCATCTTTGGACGTCCTCAGAAATCGAAAGTCAGCAACGTAAGGAACGACGAACGCAAGCTAAAATCAACAAAACGAAACATTAACAGCGACCAGGCTACGCAATTATTTTTATCGTCGATATAAATTACACATTTTTATGTGCATCTTCATACTTGCGGGCAGCGGAAAACCCCCCGTCCTCCAAAAACACCCCTTTTCCAACGCTGGACGGGCAAAAATGAAAAGGAAAACCCATTCCAGGGGGTGCAGGGACGAACGGGGGGGCGATATTGATGAAACTTCGAAACAACGCAATTCTTTCCTAGCGCCATCCCCGCGCCGTTTTGTTTTGTTATGTGGTATGTGTGTTAGTGTGTGTTTGTGTGTTAGTTTTTTTTTCCATAAGCATCCGCGAACTCATCAACCACCCGGGCGCTGCACACCTGCGACGCGGCGCCCACAAAAGGGAAGGTAACGCACGATTTATTGATGATTTATTTACGACCGCCATAATTACGATCATTATTTTAATAATAGATATAATTCCCGATTTAATAGCGCACCGTTAGCGGGTCGCGGTTTCGCCGTTTGCGGTCGGGCGGTCGATGGACGCGAGACACGACACGCGAGTCGAACGCGACTATGGCAATAGATACAAGAGATAAGAGAGAGAGAGGGAGAGAGACCAATCGGTTCAGAAATAGTGTGTCTGGTTAAATACACCCAAAATCAACCCGAAACATGCAAACCTTGGGTCCTTGCCGCGAAGGCGTTTGTTACAATTCTGGGGTTTCTTTTTTCATAACCGAAACAGGTAGCGAAAATCGCGTGCCTTCGCGAAACCGTCTTCGCCATAATTGTTCGCTCCTCGTCCTGCCCCGATGGCAGCGATTCCTTGCTGATGGGTTACGTCAACGTGTCCCCGTTTCGTGTGTGTGCATGTGCGTTTACCATTAGGTAATGTGTTACTTTTCACGTACACTTTTTCCGTACGCTTCGAAAGGTTATTAGCTGGATCGTACAGCGAACAGGTGATCGTAATCGTATTCACTACCCATCCTGCTTGTAGCTGTTCTTTAAACCAGCGGTCGGCACACGTTTTGGTCCGAAAAGGGACAGATTAGATGATGTTTTAATGTTTTTAATGTGATATTAAATCGTTTTGTAATGGAACGTCAATTTTCTTCTCCGAAAAGAAGCATAAACATAGTATAATATATTTTAAAGTTGATACTTCTTTTTGATAAATTTAGCACTTTTTCATATTGTCTGCTTGTTATTCTTTTAATGAAATTCTTTTATTACATTTCAAATTAATCATTCACTCTTAAATTTTTACCGTGTCGTTGTTTCTCTGGCTTACTCTCAATTAGTAAAATAGCTCAACTTTATGAAGTTTGAATATTGTGAACGAGTCATTGTGGATGGTATTTTGCCACTCAATTCTCGAAGCGAGACAAGGTAATATTAGAAGGGTTGAAAAATGCGATCTAACAATCTTTTAAAAGTATTCGAGTATTGAACAACGCGTTCAACAGTGACAAGAGACAATTTTATTAAGATATAAGTGTGATATCATGGACAAATTCGAGAAGAATTAAGATACTTTCTGTTTGTATGTTGATTTAAATGTTCTTACTTTGCCGACCCCTGCTTTAAGCTATCACATTCTGTTTTTATCCATGGTTATAAATACAAATGTGTTTTCACACATATCCTTGAATGTTGTTGTGGCATAAAAAAGTACCAATGTTCGCTTGTGTTACACGACGATGTCTTAAAGTATCTAACTCTGCTTTCCACCCGAAAGACAAGCGGAAAACAATTAATATCGCTTTCTCTTCACTCAACTACGAATCACTGCACTTTACTTCGCAACGCTAGATCAAAGAACTCACCATTCTTCACCTTCCGCAAGGGGTTACGAGACACGAGCATCGGCTTTTCGGCCGTTTTAGCTGCTGCTCTGTGCCCACACACTTTCTTCCCTTTTCGGTGTCTTCCCGGGGGTGTTCTGGAAAATTGTCAAAGAAAAGCGCAAGCAGTGCCGAACAATATTTTTGATAAATGGCGAAGTCATTAGATAAATTACCGCTCCGGTACACCGGCGTAACGGCGTTCGCCAAACCGTAACGCATCGACCATTTACCCTTCAGCTTCTCTTCCTCCTTTCTTTGCGACCCTCCCGCTTCCTCCTTGCGGCTGCGGGAAAACAAAAAGGGGTGGAACGGACGATTCTTTTCCACGCCCGGCATCGTTCATCGCCTCGCCATTAATGACTATCCTATTAGAGTAATTAAAATGCCATCGGTTCACATTCGGGACCAGAACGGGATCCAATACAACATAAAACTAAGCCCAACGCTACCCCAACGGTCGGTGTTGGGGGCAACTGGGAAAGCCGCGTACTAAATCTTAAGGCGTCTTCGGGAAAACGGTCGAGACGGTCCTTTTGGTGCTTGAGACAAGGGACTTCCAAGACAGGGCTAAAGCGGACGGGATGTGTATCCAATTGACGTGGACCGATCAAAACAGCTCGGGCTGTTCCGGACTTCCATCCCCTTCGCCATCGTCGTCGACCGGATTGGATTTCTCCCGAAAAGGCAAGTCAGTAATCGGACCTAATTTTTGTCATCCCTTTTGCGCGCCTTGCAACGCTGGGAAATGAATCTTTTTCCTCCGCTTGTCACTGTCGTTACCGTGCCTACTCCGGGCTCACTTATTTCCCGACTTTGGTTGAACCACTCTCTGAAGTCCTCGAAGACTAAGATAAACGGGTCTAATCGGCCCGTAATCGGAGAATCCGACTTGGCATCAAACGTGGCTGTGAATGGAGAGTGGTTGGGGTGTTGGTAAATAAATACTCTACCTATTATGTATTGATAAGGTGGAGAAAGTAACAATAAAAATATAAAGTACTTTACTATGATTGTTGCAAATGCAACGTGAGTGAGAAACAAAAGGAATTTCTTGAGAATTTTGTAAGTGGAAAATACTAAAAAAATGAGTCCTTTATGGTATATTTTTCGCATTGAGTGTTTCACATCTGTGGCCTCCCTTTAAGGGTATAAAGAGGGGTCACAGTTGGTGCTTATCCCGTTACATTGAGCTGCTTCGTTACAAGGTTTTTACAAACCATTTGTAACATTCTCTCCGGCAGTACACACACACACACCTGTGTTGTGTGCTACTTAGATAATCGCAGCTCAATGTTACGTGCAAGCCATCTGTCAAAGGGACGCGGTTTACAAACAGGCCAGCATCCACAATCCGGGTAATATTCTTGTCGATGCGCGAACACAGCAGCGACGGGATTAACAAAGGCGAGTTTGTCAACCTCGTCATTTGTAGGTACTACCGGATCGATCGGAATCGACAGAGAAGCCGACGATCCCAGGTGCGATAGCGATCGCAGTGAAGTGCTCCCGTTGTGCCGGACGCTCGGTGACATGCCCCGATCGGGACACGATCGATGGCCCCGGAAGAGTGTTGCCGGTGGATTCTAAACCTTACGGACCCACTGTCACAAACGAAAGCATTGCTGAGGCAAGTGTGATGGATGCTGCTGCTGCCGGTGTCATACGAGACTAGTTGAACAATACAGATGGTGTACGGTGCGGCAGCTCGGTACACACGAGCGCGTTATCGTTCAGTTTTTGTCCCGTCACGGATCGCGTCGGTCGTAGGAAAGAGCGATTAATTTCTCTTTCTTTCTTCGGGACATTAGCCGGCATCGCAATCGTTGCGCTCTGGTGGCAGCCTTAAACACTCAAATCCATCCCGCCGTACCGTAATTTCAACTGTTCAATCGCAAGATGAACCGTCGCGGGAAAAATCAACGACATCTCAACCATTTTGCGCTCCTTTCCTTTGAGAGCAAAACCCACACAGTTTCGTCGACCTTTCTAAGGCTTCAATAAACCTTGGACACTGTTTCGACAACCCCGAAAACACTGGTAATATCCAATCCTCCGAGAATGGAGCATAGCATGGACGAGCTGCTTATGATGGTGGTTTAGTGTTCCGTGTACCGTATTCAGTGCGTAGTGTACCGTTCGCCGTGCAGTGTCGTGATGTGTGTAAAAAATGGCGCTCCGCTTTCGCCAGTGCGTCCAAGGTTTTTACAAACCATTTGTAGCAATGATAGTGCAGAAAAAAGATAAAAAGAACAACAGGTATGCATTACACCACACTACATACTAATGTTACATTTAGTTGAAACATATTTACATGCTCCATATTCCATTATTTTACATTGCTCGATATTCCAGCATCGTTTATCTTAATGGATTCTAGAAGTGATTACTTCCTCCACAACTCTCTGTACTTAAAATCTAAATCTTAAAGAAATGAAAACAACATCTCTCCTCTTATCACGATTAGCGAGCCTCAAGTAGCACCATTTCAGGCCTGAGTTGCAAGTTTCCTTCCAACTGAGCTTCACCTTTGACTCCTATCGACACGAATATGTGCCGTGCGGTTTTTGTCTACTTGTTTGTTTGCCTTTTTCCTCCGTGCATTTGCTTTCGTTTTCTACTCCTTTGTCTCATTGTCTTCCTTTTTTCCCTCGCCCCCGTCGCCATGGCTCGATGCGCCGGAGCCTTCCGGGTTCCGAGGTTCTCGCGGGTGTAAATCCTTCAAAATTTAGCAATCGCATAATGATATGCTAATGCCTTCGCTGGCGCAGATGAATAAAACGAGGGTGCGAGGCAATGGAAAGGAGAAAGCCTCTCTACTCAGCGGCGTAAGTATGTGCGCTCAGTAGGCTGGGGGGGATTTTTATTTTTTTAATTCCACCAACCACGTGTTCCGCTACAACAACGTTCAAAATTAACCATATCTTCATTTCGGGGTGAGGATTAACTCCATGGCTTACGCTTTCTTATGGCCCCTTGTTCTTGTGATAAATAGAATCCGTTGCTGTTGCATGAAATTAACAGTCGCTTGGCTGTATTGGCGTCATCGACAGTAATGGTTAAGCAAAAGATGGTCGATAAAGAAAGAAAAATATTGTGATCGGGATAAAAATTGGTCAATCCATCCACCTATTTTACCATTATTACAGTAAAATGTGTGAGAATTAAGGTTCGAATCTTTCACCGCTTGCCTTTAAAAGCTTAGGTATGAAATACGTTAAGCTAAATTTTATACATCAGCCCAATTTGTAGGTTATCAGTAAGGGAAAAATGAATTTTCAAACGGAGGCACTTTTCTCACCCTGAAATACTGGATACAACGACCGTTACAGCTGTGCCATGCGACCTTCTAAACACACGCATCCGCGTAAGTAGGGCGCAGGTGGAACAGTGACAAATGGGTACAGGCTTGCTGAAGGTTGTACGCTGTGTTGATTGTGGATGAAAATGGCCAGATATTACATTAGCTCGCTTGCTGCCTTGCCAATCGCCGCGGACATTTTTGAGGAGGTGTTCCTCGTCGCCCGCAAGAAAATGAGCACACTTTCAATATTTATATGCTTTTTTTGCTTGCTTTTTGACTATTTGCTAGAATCAACACCTTTCTGCACAGTGGTTTTGGCGGCGGATTTAGGGTTGAGACTTTCAGTAGCATCGATTTCAAGGTAATTTGAAGGAGTCGAGTATCCTTATGCTTGATTATCACTTGCTTTACACATTTGTACCCCATAGAATGGAAAGCTGTATTAATTAAACAACATAACTAAATGGTATATTTTATAAACTTTTTTATCAAATTAAATTTTATAATTTTTTTTATAAACTTTTTTATAAATAAAGATTAATTAGTAAATTTTCAAGAAATGTTTATCTCAGATCCCTGTTGAAACCACTGTGCGGTGTCAGGCATCGGTAACGTAACGTCATCCATTTGGTTATTTAAGGCAGTCATTTGGTTTTTCGATTTTCACTTTCTTTGTTTTTGGTTATGGCTTCGAGCTGGTGTCTCGAAGCCTTGGGCTTCTGTCAAAACCTACCTAGATTCCCTATGCCTTTCCCCAACTCTCTCGCTCTCCCTCTCTCTCTCTTTCACTCTCTCTCTCTCGGTTGGTTGTTTGTTTGTTTGTTCGGATGTTTTTTGGTTCCTAATTTTTATATCACTTCACTTAGAACCACTTACCACCTCTCCATAAGTGCGAAGGGTGGAGCAGATCGTGGGGTAGGCTGGTTGGCGGGGAGGGGAAGGGGAGAAAAGAAAGTGCGTCGACAAGTCGATGACAGAGGCATGAAGATGCGAAATTTATGCTCGCAACCGGTACCAGGTGACGGCGAAAACGACGAAGACGACGATGATGATGATGATGATGCCGTCGACTCGACGACTATGACGATGCTGAAGGGATGGCAATTTACCCACTGTGCACCTGGAACCATCGGAAAACCAGGGCAACAGCTGAACGAGGCAGGGAGGAGAGAGAGAAAGTGAGGGAATTTAAAAACAATTCGGTTCGGCTCAGGAAGAAACACCTTCGCCTTTCTGCGCTTAAGGTTTCGAGCAGGAGTCCGTTTTGGAGAGGGCTACAGCGGCTTTGGCTGGCAGTGACATGCCGTCCCGTTGTGGTCGACCGGGAACTCGATGTTCTCGTCCGTGCTTCACCGCCACCCGTTCGTTCGCCTTCAAGACAGTTGACATTTATCAAATTCTTCAGCATCAGCTGCGGTTTTAACGGACTGTCCACTGTGTAGGAAGTCGAAAGTCCGTAAAAGGCCTGACCCTCGGCGTGGGAAAGCCAGAGGGTTGGGGAAGCGAAATCTTACTACTGCTGGTCAAACCGAACTTCTGGAACTTGCTCCGTGTTCGAGATGAAAAGGTACCGAAAAGGCTGGAGGCGGGAAAATTAGAAGAAACACTACCACCCTGTGCCTTTGCGGACGCTGCGTATGCTCGTTAGCTCCAGCTTTCTCAAGCACTGCGCGGGAAACTATTTCGCCACAAAATCTCGAGCAATTTTCCCGACGACCCGTTCGATCCTCTGCCTCTAACAGCTCTAGCCTAACCTCGGACTTCGACTTACGCTATCCTTCAAGGCAAAGGTTTGGCTCTCGAACACACACACACTCATATGTTCACCTGTCGGGCGATCATAAATTTCCCCGGCGTTCAAGCAACAACCTTCCCCCCCCTTCCAGCCAATACTCGCCCTGAACTCCAGGAAGATTCATTTAAATGAGATTAAAGTATCTGCGAGGCGACTGTTTCATGTGCGCTCACGTACCCCATCCGGTGCGTGTGTGTGTGTGCTTGTCCTGCGGGATATACATAGTTGGAGAAACCGTTGTGCGAGAGGGAGAGCGATACCTGACCAACCACATCCTCGAAAAAGGTAAGATTATTACTCGTGCCTCTATTGCTGGGTACACGTAAGACACTAAAAGAGATACAACGGAGGGACAAAAGAGGGAAAGGAAGGGTTGCGACGTAGGGAAGAAGGTTGATTTAAGAAAACTATCATCAGGGTATGCGGCCAAGGCAGGTTGGTGGTAACGAGGAGTGGACGGGAAGGGCCGAATTTAAAGTAATTAGTTTCAAGATGTTCTAAGATATTTGTTTGTATAGCAGGTCTTAACGAAATACTTAGGTCCTGCCCGTCTCCTTCTGCCCGGTGGGGGTGCCGTCGACGACTCCTTACGCTTATTTCCCGCAAACCCTGCTTCGAAGACCCGTTACATACGATTTTGTCAATTTCGACGGTCGGCGGAGGCGCAAGGACAAGGGACGTCGGCTCTCCAAATTTATGTGATGAAATTCATCAAAATTGCAGGAACCGAGCTGCGGAAGCTCCGAACGCCGACGCGTATGGACCCCTCTCCAACCGGATACTGTGACTAATAACCAATTGACCTTTTCCGAAGCGTCGGGTGCTTTGGGGGCGTTGGACAGGTCACGGGGACATTTATCTGCCAAGGTAGGAGCTGGTAATGCCACCTGAGTCGGGTTTCGGAAGTGGAGAAAAACTTATCTCCTCGCTCGGACAAATGTTTGCCTTTGATGCATCAGAGGACTGAATTTCAATAAAATATCAGTCGATTGCGGCTGGCTGAGCAGAGGGTGGGGAAGGAAGCGTTGGTGGGGTTACGCCTTTTAGGAAATTGATTGATCTCCCCTTCGGCCGCTGGGAAGGGACCTAAGGTGTTCTCATAAAGCGAGACATTCCTGGGATTCGTAAGCTAAGTTGAAAATATTGGAGAACTTATTCTTGGAGTTGTATTTGGTTTAGAAATTCATTTGAAAAGCCTGACGTCGGTATCTTTCTTTTTCGGGAGAGTTGACATTACAAAGTTTAACTTATTTAGTTAAAAATATTTTGTATGTCTACATATTCTCCTACAGTAGCAGGACTCATAGCGTTTCTAGAGTTGCACTTCACTTCTTCTGTTGTGGCATCAAGACATCGACCTGAAGGTTGATGCCACAAAAACAAAATTCACAGTACTCAAATAACGGCAGCTCTTCCGTAGATGAGTGACCATCGGATGATAGATAGGAGCAATTAAACTGACTCACTTCAACTGGGGCGGGCACCGAGCAATTACCCTTGCCGATCGAGTGACCGAAAGTTTAAACATCGACTTTCCCACGCCAACCCGGCATAGTACACCTGCGGTTCGCCCTCGGAGCGTGGAGCCGGTGGCACTGTGCACTCGAATAAATCATCGCATCTGCTTTTCCAACCTGCCAACCTGCCCGGGTACGCCGTGGTGCGCGCGTTTCATTCGCACGGAAAAGCTTGCAAAAATAAAGAACTAACAAGTCGAATGCTCGGGCGGAGAAATAAATCCTGTGAGCGTTCCGTTTACGCGGTGTAAGGTGGGACGAGTGCCGCGTCACGATGATTGATGTACTGCTATCACTCCGGACCGGCCGAAGGATGTAATATAAACTGAGGTGGTTCGATACACCCCTCCTCCTTCGTCGTTTCCGCAATCGAATTTGCATCGGGAATCCGCGTACGGGAAATGGAAATCTCGGTCGGCGCGTCCAGGGAGGAACAAGCTGCCACCCCGATACACGCTATTGATCTCCGGAATTACCCGCCACCCCCTTCTCTCTCCTCATCTCTCCCCCTCTGGTGGGTGGTGATTGCTTGGTGGAAAAACAATTATTCACAGCATACGCTTACGGCGCCATTACGGATCGGGTGGGTTTCGTGAAACGAATCATGAACATCCCATTGCCCATTCGATTTGAGCAACACCTACCGTCCCGTCGGGTCGGGGAACAATTTCCCACCACACACACCGAGTGTGAGGTTAGTTTTTCTTCCCCTCCCTTCGCACACTCAATTTCCACGCCCGTCAATAAAATGTTTGCCAGGTTTTTGCGCACCGAGAATAACATCTCGACGCGCGGTTGGCCAGAAATTGAAGGTAATAAATCATTTTCCCAACGATGATTATGCTCGAATACGCGTAGCTTCTCCCCCCCCCCCCACCCACCTCTCGCCCTTCTCTCGAGTTCCGAGGGGGAAAGGCAGAAACCAAAATTGATAGCCTCCGGTGGAATCGCCGCGATTCGATTCGCGGTACGCTGTTTTCCACGCCGTTTCCCAGCTTTCCTGGCTTTCCTCACGGCGAGGGGGTCGGGAATTTCACAGACAGTGTTCGATTTTGGTCACTGTTTGGAGTTAAATATTTTTTAGAAACGCTTCCAGCTTCTTGCATTCTCTTGAATCCTTTTTACTTCAGCTCAAATGTTTATTGTTTTTTCATTTGAGTTCATGATTGTTTATCTTAAAATCGATTAAATTTTCTCCTTTTCACTCAAGCATCGCCTGGTGACACCGACGGGCGGTCACTGTGGATGTTTTTCACCGGAAAAAGGGTGACTTGAACCGATTTCCTGGCGCTGGTTGCGCTCATTTCCGCGTTTGCCAACACCCGCGATCGATTTGATGGATGTGAAATTGATGAATGAGTTGACGAACACACTCGCGCTGGTGAGTGCCACTCGCGATTCCGGCTCGCAGGAGATCGGAAAAAACAGCGCCCACCGGTGGAGGTGTTGCTGAGATGGGCGAGAAAAAAGGGTTATTGGTTTGGTGCGTTCAGCTTCCGTGTTTTGCAACATCGCTCCGAACGCCCAATGGTTTCGTACTTCCGCCCAAACTGGTTGCCTTTCGCAAAGGTTAATTTTCCCGAACCACGGGCGCGGTTCGTTGGGCGCCAAATCGTAGCCAGGACCCGTTCGCGCAACCTGTCAGCTTCATTGAGCGTTGTGAACCGATTTCTCCAGCTGATGAAGCAGCGAGAAAAAAGGATAACGAAGGAAAATCCTTGCTCGTCTTGCCGGGGGTTGCCGGTGGTAGTGTTTTTAATTTATTTCATTTCAATTTTTTACTTCACTTCACCAGAAGCACGTTCCAATTACATGGCTTGACTTGCACCTTTCCCGCGCAGCAATCGCGTTGCAGATGACTGTGTAGTTTCCTCGGGTTTTTTTCCTGTGTAAACACTTTGACAGTTTGTAGCAATCGGCAAATCATCGAATGGCTGGTATTTGGGGATAGAAATGAACAAATCTATGTAATGAACATTAGAAAAAGTAAAATAAAATACCTTAGCCTTTCAAAATGAGAACAAGGATAAGCTTACTTACTTGATCAAGTGGCTCAATTGACTGACTGATCATAACAGGTGTTGTAAATGGAAAAGTTTTCTCACACTTTTATATAACCGATTGACTATCAACATTTGCGTTTTGTTGGTCAAATATTCATGTACTTCTTCTTGTCTAATTCTTTGAAATAGTTCTGCTATCTACCAGAGTTGTCAACCTATTAGAAGTAGAGCTACAACACTGTGAAACTAACGAATTATAAAATCAAACTGATCTACACTTTCCTCAAAAGAGTTCTATGTAACAGTTCTTTCTCTTTTAGTTTCATTGCAGTGCTACTTTAACTAAATGACTGTGTAAATCCATGGTTTTGTTACTAACTGTTGTGCAAAATTATAAAAGGGTCCTAATTTTATTCTATGTAAGTTTCAGTTTTGCATATACCGGTACATATAACATGTTCTGCCATCACAAAAAACAGTTTTTATTCATTTGAAAGTGTTTTGAAGCAACCAAAAGTATCCTTAAGTATAAGAGAGGGTTGATGTTATTTTAACAGGTTACATTCTTTTTTCTTGAAGATGCTTCGAAACTTGAACCTGCCTAATTGAACATGTTCTTTTACTTTTTTACATGTTTGATTTAATGTTTTACTATCAAAATTTCATTCCTGTTCGTTTGTTGCAGGTTTGCTCAATCACTCCACGACTTTAAAGTTATCACCAGCACTCGGAATGCAATAAATCTGATTAAAAGAGGGATTTATTTCTTCATTGCCGGGCGGTAAACAAGAAGAAAAAAAACATTTCGTCCCGCCTCTAATTCAGCTTCCCCTTTCTCCACCGTGTCCATTTGGTTGCCTTTCTTAAGCCGGTTGTGAAATCACGAAAAACCCATCCGGTCCGAGTGGGTCAGAGTAAACAGAAACGGACAGATGGTTCGCCAAAAACCGGACGGCGTTTACGCCGGAAACGATTAGGATGCGACCCCGGGTGTGTTCCCCGTTCGTGACGTTAAGCACCGAAATGGAGGACGAAATGAGGCTCTGGGAATCATAATTGGAATTCTTGTTTTTTTCTCCCCCACCCTCATCCGCTTTCTCGAAATGACGTGCGTATCTGCGTAATGGGAAACCTTTTCCCGAACCGAAAGCGGCGAACCGGCGCCGTGCGGGAGGTAAAAAAAGAAGGATTCCCGGTCAACGGTTAACGGGTTTGGCAAGAATCTGTTTATTTTTATTTGTTAACTTTACAAACGGTGCCGCTGGTGGAAGGGCTCGGCTCGCTGCCCGAAAATGTGTTTTCCACCCGCGCGTTTTCCGAGTGGACCCCACTCGGAACATCGCATTCCTTGCAGATAACTTGGATGCTCGTGTTTCGTTTTTCACTCCGTTGACTGCTTCTTGGATGCGAGGTTCGTTTGCGTTTGTTTATTTCTCACTGGATGTTTTCACCACATTTTCCAAACCACCAGTCCCTGGGTTTCACTCCACTTCCGGTGCGAATTTTTCTCCCAAAGGAAAAGAAAACAACTTAAAAGAAGGGGTTAGAAGGAGAATAAAAAAAAAACATAACATGACTAAACATTAAAAAAGGAACGAGGTGCAACCTCCCAAAATAGAGTAACTACTGTAACCTGCGTCGCACAGCAAACGGAAATGAAGTGATTGTTTTTTTATGTGCCGTTTTCCTCCCTACCTGCCCCCGAAACCGGTTCCGGTGCTGCCTAATTCCGTGCCTATGGATGCTCATTTTCCGGGGCCTACCCCTTTAACTGTACGGTGGTGGAAAAGTCGACCGAACCGCGCCGTTCCGAAGACAGAGCCTAACGAGCCTTCTTAAACCTCAGGCCTAGGAGGAAGGACAACCCAGCCAATGCTACTGTTTCTCTGACTCTTTTTTTCTTCCTGCCGTTGTCTTTTTGCTTCCGTTCTGGTCGTTGATTTTTATTTTCCTTACGATTTGGTGTTAGGTGCTCTTCCCGTTTTCGTCGATTTGCTGGATGGTTTTTTTTTCTCCTCCTTCGAAATCCATTTGCGTTTTTTTTTCCCTCTTTCAGTCCCCCCACGATCTGTGTTTGTCTTCTTTTTTGTTTAGCTTTTCGTTCTTTATGGCTTCGTTTACTTAAAGGGTTCTTACCGCTTGGCACGACGGTTTCTTCTCCCCATATCGCGCCGTGTTGGCCTCGAAATTTCATTGTTTTGTTTATGGTTGTTAAATCTTTAATTTGACTAATTAAAACGAACGAAACCGACAGGACGAAACCCACCGTGCTGGGGTTTTGCTGCTTGCGAGGAGGTGGGGGAAGGGGGAATGATGTTTTGCTGTGTGTTTTTTTCCCTCCCGATCAACGTTTCCTTAAGGTGGTTTTTTCCTAATGCTTCTTATTCGAACTTGTTTTTTTTGTTTTGTTTTTCGTCCTCGCCGACCAAGCAGACGACGTCCTTTCGTTCCGTTCCAAAACCGCTCACGTTTTGCCGCGGAAATATTTGATTTGCATACTAATCAGTAAGTTTTTCTGGTTTTTTTTTCTCTTCTGTCGCTGCTGTTGTTGTTGGGTGTTTATTTGCCTCCCCCCGTGTCGTCGCTTCTAAATCACCCCTTTCGCCCCCGCTGCCGTTTCTTAGTTTGAAGAACGAACTACTAAATGGCTTTGACGATACCCGTCGAGGAAGATGTTGTTTCCTTCCTTCCTCGGCCCCCTATTTGTTTGTCTCTTTGGAAAAAAAGTCTCCTCTTTTTTGTTTCATTCTTTAACATTTGTTACGCTTCTTCCGTCACATGTCCGATTTTTTTTATACTTCATTCGGGCAGACCCACATCGCGATCTGTGTCAGGATTAATTTAATGGTTTGCTATTGCGCTTAAGACGGGCCCGGTTGGAGGAGGGCGTCAACCGGGGAAAGAAAAACGGAGGGATTGTATTTTCACGTTCTACATTTCTTGCGACAGAAGATGGGTGAAGTCCCCGGTTAGATAGCAAATGATCAAAATGATATACCGTTTGTTTTGGAATCATTGTGTTTTTTTTTGTGTGCTCCTGTTGTTCACTTTGGTTTTTTTCTCATTTGCAAGATCCTCTTTTCTTTCCCCGTGGAATCGATAGAATCGAATCGTAAAATCGTATGGTTTACGGTGTAAATAATGTAATAATTTATGCGACGCGCAACCACATTAAAAGTTTCCTTCTCCATCTAGCTGCGATTCGCCGATCGTCTGAATGTTTCCTATTGTTTTTTAATTAGCTACAACGTCAATCAGGAATATTTTAGGCATATGGTGGAGTATGAGACGTCTCCCTTTTTTTTATTAAAAGCTGGTAGGTAGCGTTAACTTGTTGTTAGATTTTTAACAAATCTTCCACGAGGCAATGCGACAGCAATAAAAGTTAAAATATATCAGAAAGTCGCAGAAGACATAAGAAAACAAAAAAAACAGTGCTCGGGAAAATCGATCTCATCAACAACCGGTCCACTTCCGGGGGGGGGGGGGGGGGGGGGGGGGGGGGGGAAGGGTATTCTCCACCCCGCTGTGGAAAACGGCCACCAAAAAAGGGGGTTGAAATTTTGGGATTTTAATTTTATATCCATTAATTTCGGTTTCCCACCCTCCTCCTTCTCCTCCTCATCCTCCTCCTCCTTCCGTTCACGTTCGGTCGTGCTTAAGACAGTTTTGCGCCAAAAATTCTTCACACCCTAATGAAAGACGAGAGCGCTTCAAAAACCCCCCCCGGGCTGCTACTCCTCCTCCTCCTCCTCCTCCCGACTTTTCCACTCCTTGGACGCATTTTCCTTCCCCGTACCTCCCCCCCCCCCGGCGATTTCGTTTCCATGCTCCGTTCTAATGAAAAATCGATAATTAAAGGCGTATTGAGCCGGTCCCTATTCAGCATCATTCTTCTTGGATAGCGCACAAACATGCACACACACACACACACACACATGCGCAGCGCTGTAAAATACGTGGCGGTCGTTTGGCGTGGTTCTGTCAATGAGTCGCAAGCGTTTGGGGAGAGACGGGGAGAGGAGGTCCGTCCGCTCGTTCTTTTCCGACCGAAGTCCGACGTGTCTTCGGCGCAAAAACCCGTCCGGTAAGGATAACGATCTTAATTATCCCTAACGACGCACAGTGCGGGACGGTGGCCAGCGCAGGGAAAGCCCAAGGAAAGCGCCTTCGAGAGAAAGCAGTTGCCTTTGTACATCTCGACCATCGACAGTCAGTGCTGGTTCGATGCAGCTTTTCCGGAACCAAAGGTTTAGCTGGATAGAAATTCAACTTCAGCCGCTGATCAGACGGCCTCACGGACAGTGAGTGACCCCTATCCCGATGTTTTTTTTGTTTGTGAATGGAAAGGGGGAAAATCATGCGAAAGGAATAAACACCTGTACTTGCTGCACATTGGAGGCTGCGGCCGAGGTAGGAGTGATTAAATTTTAATACCTTGTCCAACTTCGGCGGGACGCGAACGAAGAGGAAAACGCTGAAAGCTACCAGGATAAGGAACTCACGCGGTTGCTGGTTGCTGCATGAGGTTTCGTTTGGCCCTTCTGTCCGCCTTCTAGAATGAATAATTGAGAACGCTAGTGAACGGAACGGTACGAATCATTAATGAAATAATTGAGGCGACGCTGAAAACCTTTCACTGCACACGGTTTTGGGGTTCATTTTGCGATGTGAGATATTGGAAGGAATGAAGCGTGATGAACCGCACTTCACAAAAATAACGTTTGAACTGTATTTGATAGGTTTGTTGTAGAGTTGTGTAAATCTGATTCAAATTCATGAATCTGAATGAATCTCTGCCATCCCACACAACACATATGCATGTAAATCAAATATCAACTTGAAATAATCGTACTTCTATGCAATATGATTGAATCGTAAATGATGCTAAAATAATGCCTATACGTACAAAAGTGGACCGTAACCCGCTAACCGTACATTGTTCAAAATGTATATGTTTAGTCGTATATTTTCTAAGTCGGCATCATATACGACTTACGATATACATCAGCCGTACATTGTTCGTATATCAAAGACACACCAAATGATGAAAAGTCACTAACCAAAAATGGGTTCAGGGACCCCCTTTTTTGTCGCATTGTCCACGGCTATGAAAGAACCGGGGAGATTCATGATAGATCCATGAAAGATTCATGAAGATTCATCAAGGTTTCGAAAGATTCATAAAGCTTTGAAGATTCGAATCCCCAAAGATGCATGAATCCATATGAATGAATCTTAGGTAAAAGATTCATATGAATGAATCTCGCCAATAGATTCATTAAGCACAACACTAGTTTGTTGGAATCTTAGCAAGCTGTTATAAAGTAAATTATCGTATGTGCAGGTGAAAAATACGTGTTCTAGTAACAATTGCACTATTTTGTTTCCACCTGATTGGAGCACTCTTTGTTGGCTGAGTTTCTATTTGTGTTTATACGAACTGATTAAACGATGTCTGCGCTGAAGGATACGAGCGGTTTGGAGGGTTTGAAGGGTGTTGGGTGGAAATTTAAAGTTCCTCTCCGCTGACCGCAGACAGCGTAGACCACACCCGTTTCCCTCGAAGGAGGAAACCTGCTCGCTGTTGGTAAATAATAACACAAAATGCGAAGCTAATACCACACGCTCACGTCCACTTGCCCGCTGGAAGCCATTGCAGCTGTTTTGTTTCGAGCCATATTTGTCACAAACACACACACACACACACACAGGCGCGAACATAAAAAAACACACTCACACACGCTGGCGTTCCGTCTAGGACCGCTCTTGTTCGGGCATATTTTTCATAAATTTCAATTACGATGTCCCTATCGTCGCCGCCGGTCACCTCACTCGGCCGCACCGATTTCCACCATTTCCATTTTCCCAACCGAATGGCGGACACACAGCGGTCGGTTGCCGCTGGAAAAATTAATCAAAAAAGGATAATTCAATCTAAATTTCACTCGCCACCGTAGCCTGTGTGTCGGTTTTCTTTCCCCTCCCCCCCCACACACACCGGCCGAAAACTGGCCTCCTGCTTCCTGCAACCTTTTTATCACCGTAGGTACGGAAGAACGTCCGCTATTTTCCGGCTGGCCTGGACGTCCGGGTTGTATGCACCACCATGTAATGAGGAAAATAAAATGATTATACTGTTGTATTGCTGAAATTATCGTTTAAAGCCCTTCTATTTTCCTATTATTTTACTTTTTCACTTCTTTTTATGTCTCTCTTTCTTTGCTCTCTATGTTTATACTGTTTAACTTGTTTTTATTTCCAATCGTACATTGTATAAGTCTATTTATATTTTACAAGTTTATCCTCTGTATTAAGAATTGCTTTCTATCCGTGTTAAGAATTATCTGCCTCATTACTTCAACGGGTTTTACCGATACGGTTGTTTGCATCGTATGATTTTCAGCTTCTGTTGGGACTCCTGTGCTTTTTGTTGTTGATCATGGTTTTATGTTAGTATTTAAAATTTACTACTCGTCAAGATTCAGTCTTAATGTGTTTTTACAACATCTACAAGCCTTCGTTGAGACTTTTGTTAACTGCTAGAAACACTCTGCGCGTGCTTTTACCCGCGTGCGTGTTTGAATCGAGGGCTCGACTTACAATTTCATCTTCACCAGTCTCATTTCGAAAATCGCTTCTCCCCCCCCCCCCCCCCCCAATTTCATCTTCACCAGTCTCATTTCGAAAATCGCTTCTCCCCCCCCCCCCCCCATCCAATGAGCACAATTTATTACCGCTCGCCCCTTCCTACACGACGATGCAGGGCGGCACACTCGAGAAACCATCTTCATCATCATCTTCATACGCATCATCCGTCGAAAACAAGTTGTAATCTTCATTTGAAAGCCTCGGCTTTCAACCCATCAACTCCTGGGTTGTTCACCGCATGCCCGCGGCCACCCTCCCTTCTCCCCGCTCTACCATCGCCCCCACCACCGCACCACCGAAGCCGAATGTCGCCGCTGCCGGAGCAGAATCGAAAGAATCACAATCAGAACTCATTAAGACGCAATCCTTCCCGGGCTACACCGCCCGAAAGTGGAAAAAAGGGGTTTTGCAATGGGGGAGGGGATGGAAGACGAGCAGCAAAAAATGATAAACCCGGGGAAAAAGAAGCCCGCTCACGTTAAAAGAGAAAGCCGGCGCGTGCGGGTGGCAGCCTAACAACAATTAATATAATTGTGGAGATAGCGAATTTTCCAATTTCATAAAACTCGCGCTGGATGGGGAGGGTGGGGGTAGGGGGTGGTAGCGCCTCCAGCATCATGTGATTCCACCGGCGGGTGTTCGCGGAAGAAGGAGGGGAGAAAGTATCGGGGTAGAATGAAGATAAACCCACGTCAATATCTTTTCCCCTTTCCGTACGAGTACCTTTCCTTCCTTCCCGTTTTTTTTCCCCCTGTTTTCGATCGGAAAGCGAAGGCTAGGAGATATGATGAACCGGGCCGAGGTACCGGGGGACTCCTTCGTTGGTCGGGAAAACCCCGCGGCCGCAACTATACGTGGCCGTGGATTCTGGAGCTGGAATTCCGGGAAAAAGTGAGCATGCGAGGCATCCTGGAAGCACTCGGCGAAACAAACGAGCGAGCGAACGAGCGTCAGGAAAATTTGGCTACCGAACGAAACCTCGTCGGCAAAACGGTGAAGAAAAGTTAGATACTCGCGGGACGCACCGGGCATACGGAACGAGCATCGACCGCGAAATCCGATAGCGGTGGAAATGAAAGGCTTGCACCATCGTTTTGCGTTTTTTCCGATGTTTTGGATATGGTTTTTTATTACCTTTTCCTGCAGGATCGCTGTGGTAAGGTGTGGAGGCGAGTAATAAAATATGGGAAATTTATATTTCCCTTTAAAGAGGAACAACGTTATACTAAGTGCGCCTGAATGTATACAATGTGCTTCCCAAAGGTTTACTAAATGGTCTACTAGTATCCCTATCGATGGAGGAAAAAAATATCATGATACAAAAAAGTGATAACCCACCCCTCCCGCGCGCCCCTTGGAAAACACTGGCGTAGCGCGACGTCATGTTTCACGACACGCAGCACGTAGGAAAGCGTACAAGTAAATTAAAAAATTAAACCAAGAAACCTTCAAGCTGCCTTGAGACGCAACCGGGAAAAGAGTTTCGCCCGTTCAGGCGAACCCGCTGGGTGGGGGGGGGGGGGGAAGGCGGGAGGAATATTTGAGTGGGAGAAGCTCACTGCGCCACGGATACCCGTGCCCCGAGATCCGCAAAGGGAAGCGGCTCAAGATAATGAAAAATTCATCAAAAATCCGAATTTAATACACCTCCGCTACCACTCGCGCGCTGTTCATGAGTGTGGGGGGACGGGGGGTGGGGGGGAGAGAGAGAGGGATAGGTTGGATGGGATCGGGTTTTCGGGAGAGCGTGTAGGAGCCAAAAACCCTTTTCCCTGGTTTTTCCCGGAAGCCCACATCATCCGAAACCCGGCGCTTGGGAGGACTCTCCCTCGAGCAGGGGAGGTGGGTGGGTGGGTGGGTTGGGTGTATGAGAAAGCGATAGGGTTAATACTTAATTTTGACAGTACTCGAGACCGGCGGTCCTCTCCCCCATCACCCTCGCGTCAATCCCGAGCGCCGGAAACCGTCAATCCTTTCCGGTGCCTTAAAAATCCGGCGCACGGAAATCTCGACACTCGGCGCGCCACGAGAGGGGGGGTGAAGGGAAAAACGAAGGAAAAAGTCGAAGAAGAAGAAGAAGAAGAAGGGTGCTCTCGGCAGTAGTGCTCCCCGTAGAGCAAGTTGATCTTCGAGACTCTTTTCTTGAGTGCTTTCGCTTTTAATTAAATGTAAACAAGGACTCGGAAGGACTCTTGCGTGCGTCGCTCCGGAATCGAGTACCGCCCGGGAAAATTGGGGAATTTTCCCAAGCCCTTGTGACAGCGAGGCACGGGTTGATGGACAGGAAAAAATCAAACGCATCACACACACACACACAAACATCCGGGCGCACTTAGTATCGCTGACAAGCAACAGGAGTGAGTTAAGAATATGCACTCTGATCCGGAGCCGGATCATCCACTCCAGAATCCACTCGATTGTCGAACCGCTCGATTGACAGTCAAAAGGCACGCGAACTGGAGTGGTTCGATTCCGTTGGTGCAGGGAACCCCTTTTTTCCGGAAGCTGAACATTGCATTGTTTGTCCGCCATGCGTTTCGCCTTCGCCTTGCATGTAACCCTTCCTTCACATACACCTAAGCCCGGTTCAGTCTTTCTTTTCCGCAGTTACAGCACTCGCCTTTTGCCACGGCCACCGGAGCGTGGAAAATTACGCATTTCTGCAATTGAAAAGTATCGGAAAAGCCGCTCCTACTTAACCGTATCTTCCGGAAGGGGTTTTTTGGTTTTCGGAATGAACCTTAACCCTTTCGTTTGGGGTTTCGCAATCGTTCGAAGCAAAGCCGGAAGTATGATTTTTTAATAAAACCCCTTAAACGATTCTCGATTCGCGAAGGGGGTTTTCAGGGTTTGGTTTGAGGAAAACCCCCACCAGAGCCTGACAGTCTACGCAGAAAATCAATTATTTTCGAGATTTTCAATTTCCCATTTTGGAAAAAAATACTTCGCTGGATGACTATAGAAAAAAAAGTGGTCGTTTTGTAACAAAAAGCACAGTGAAGCGTTTCGCACCTTTTAACACCTTCTTATCGCCACTCTCGCCAGCGCTTTGAAGTGTGGAAGAGGTGAACAAGCCAACATTTAAAAAATAAACCCGACCCGCGATAATGAATTGTTATTAAATATTTCAGTAATTTTCCACATTTCTGATCAGAAGAATTGTCTGCCCTTCCCGAGAAGTGCGTAAGCTCACTCACAAACACACACTCACTTATCTCCACTTCATCCGGGAGCGTCTTGTATTGCTGGTGTCTCTTACATGGCGCATAATTATAATGATCATCAAGGCTACAAAAACCCTTTGATGCTACGAACGGTGGCATTTGACACGGGCCAAAAGGGGGAAGGCAGCGGGCAAAGGTGGGTGGGAAGAAGCAACCCGGAAATCTACGCCCGAGATAAATTACTTACCACCGTGGACCACCGTTTAATGAGTGAGTAATTAAGTTCCTTGTAGATACGCGCAAAAGGCGACTGCCAAAAGAACTTCCGGTCCGGTTGGAAAAACGCGGCCCGCTTTGATGTTGATGTCGCCGGAGGTGGTGGTGGTGGATGGTTCAGCTATTTTGCGATCCAAAAGTGCACCCTGTTTGCCAGCTGAAGTGGCGGTGATGAAGAAAAAAATTAGCAACACCATTGGATTGACCTTCGCCGCGTGAGCCTTCGTTTTGCAGAAGAGGCAGACTTTGCTAACCATTTTGCGTTGAGTGAGTTGGGTTCTGTTGCAAAAACACAACGTTTAGTGGTGAGAGGTGTACGATTGATGGTTCCAGTACTCTCTAGAGCTCCCATCCCTCTGCCCTTCGTGATACAAATCGGTTGTAAGCCATAGACACTAAGAGTTGGAAATATAAGATAAGCAGTTGCCTACATTCTGGAGTTCCGAAATGGAATGGAAAAAAAGGATTGACGAAAAACGAATCAGGAACTAAGCCAATTGGCAGGATAGGCCGAAAATTTCTACACTAACTTCAAGTTCCAAACGCGTTCAACTTTATATACATTCATACGTTCATGTTCCTCGTTGTCCCAGTTTATCAAGGTTTGTTCTCTTGTATGTCTACATTACGTTTCTGCTGAATTCGGCTGTGAGCATCTACTCCCCGTCGGTGTTGTACGTTATGGTGCCATCCGTCACAAACCAGGTAGGGTGATGCACATACCGCCGAATTTCAACTAGATTGCGTACATCGCTCGACCGCTGCAGGACAAGCACCCGGCCAGGTCCAACACCCGTCTTATGGCCGGCGATGAAACAAATGAATGAATGAACGACACTCCAGGGAGACTGCCGCAAATTCGTACATTCCTCCGGGCGCACGAGTGTAGTTTCAAGTCGGGGAAAGCCGGTCCGACCATTTCGTAACAGATATGAAACATTAGAAAAATGTATGGCGGAACATTACGGGCCGCCCGGGACCTGCACGCGGGACTCTTGGTTGATGGATGGGTGAGCGCGCCGCTGGACGCGTCGTGGTACGTTGTCGAACATGGCGCGTGTTCCAGGAGTTTCCCCTCCGGGAGATGGGCTTGGCTGATGAGACCGGTTGTACCGCGGAGGGTCTATCTAACGCTGGACTAGGCTAGGCTTCAGATGGCAGTGATTTATATGCGCGCGTTACAGTCCACTGAGTACTCCAGCATTCGCTCTTCAGAATTCTCGAAACCGTCTTACAGAAAAATAAGTCTTCCGCTTGAAGTAAAAACCTCGTGTCTTGAGTTAGTGTTAAAGACAGAGACAGAGAGAGCCCTCCTGCAGCGTCCCATAAATCCCAATAACCCGTTGTTCCTCTACGCCGCCCCTACCGACTGGGCCAATAATATCAATGACAATCATAATCATGGACGTAGCGCGAATCACCAACAAATCATACCAACTGCGTGCAAACAAAACGCTACAGATATAGCTCCGTAACTGTAAACCCGTGCCATGGATATGCCGCCGAGCCGTCTCTGATTCAATTACACGACGCTAAACTATCGCTTCCGGAACGCCTGGACTGCAAGGACTATCAAGGGAAAAGGGGAAAGCACGAGGAATCGTTTCGACGTCCCTCGTCCACTGGAATTCTTTCCCAGCGTCGTCACCCCTTGTATTATAGCCAGCACTCGACGAAGCAAACATCCGCAAGGGATTGAGCTGGCCACCGGGTTGAAGGATTTGCTCGACGGCTAACGAAAACATAAATAAACAATAAAAAATATATCATTGCCGAACGTGCAAACACTTTCACCCTCCTCTAACCTCTCCACTTTCTCCCGTGGTGACAAACACTGGGTTGGAGAGGGAAGAAAGGGAGTTTCCTCGGGTAGGAAGGATAAAAGAGTCCGGATTACCACTGACCGAGCAAAGCGAAAGTGGAGCAAGCTGGTGCGAAAGGACAGATGAGTGGATAGGAAAGCGAAGCGGAGTTACTTCCCTCCCAACAAGATCCTGCGCCATCCTGCGCTCTGCAGCCTAGGGCTGGGGAAAATAAAAGATGACGTAAGTCTAGCGGCTCTCGCAATGCCCCGGAACGTCGGGAATCGAACGTCGATTTAACTGTTGCCCAATCGGTTTCGATCGGAGCGCGATAAAGGCGAGTCCTTTGTGCGGCACGGTCCGAGCTCGGCACGGACAATCGGCCTATACAAACTAGATTGCTGGTGGAGGGGAATAAGAACCTCCTCCTCCCCCCCCTGCTGACAGGACTGCGCTGCGTTTTATTGACCGTCCCATCGGTTTCGAGCTTCCCCGAAGCGAATTATCCGGCAAGGATAACGAAAGGCCACGTCAGAGATCACTTGTGTACGAGACATAGATTTTATTATTTACGAGCTAGGAGGACTTACTCGGGTGGGTCCGCTCGAGAAAACGACAGGCAATTGGTCAGCTATCGATGGCATAGTTGGGTTGTTGTTAGTCTTTTTATCTGTCACTTTGTCGACTAGAGGACTAGAGGCTCATGCTATAAGTTCTTTCGATAATCCTAGAATCTGGTGACGCTAGACGATAATGAAAGGCTTCTGGCGAATCTCTGCCTTGGAACGGAGGTGTATGTTTTATTACTTTTGCATACAAAGTTCCTCTGAAGAAGATGTCCTATTTTCATTCGTCCGTATAGTATCGGTTGCTTTCACATAAGAAGGACTCAGCAATTCCCTCTCGGGACGTGCTGGCAGCGGGGAAGTCAAATGAAGCGTAAGATATTGCCCGAGGCATGACAATCTTTTGTTCGACTCCATTTGCACGCGCGCACCATCCGATGTCGATGGGTGATGGGTCCGGCGATCCGATAAGCGATTCCACTCTGACCACCGTGGTGAATTGACGCAACCTCGAGCTATATCTCGGCCCAGCCCAGCCTCCCCGTCTCTGGTCAAGTTGAGTGGATGATTTATACGCCTTGTGCTGCTCGCCTGCCCCGCGGTCCCTCCCCCCGGTCGGGACCGATCCGCTGTTGTCTGCTAAACGAACCGTCACCAATTGAATCGTTCCGGCTCGGAAGCGAGGAAGTCGGTCGCCGCCATACATCATCGTTCCTCACCGTTGCGAAAAATAACTGCAGCTGGGAGTGGGATGGACGTCGTGCTCGGGACGAGAACAGCGAGCGCTACTGAGTGAGTAAGTGCAGCCAATTTCGTTCCTCGAAAGGCAAGCGCACTCGATTTCCCACACATTTCCCTCCCAATAACTTGTAGGACCTGTGAACAAAAAACCGTACATTTGTGTCGCAATTTGTAGTTTGCCATTACTTGTTGTGTTGTAACGCACACTCCATCATGGTGTGGCTATTTTATGTAGATGTTATTGCGCTATTGAGACATATCCTTTCACTGTTTTTTAAGATGAGGCAGAAACAAATCCAGGAATGGGTTAAGTACTGTTTCTATGTTGGGAGACATCATAAAAGAGTTTTGTGCAGTTCCGAGGATATTTGCCTGTTCCATTCTAACGACTTGTTTTCGGCTTCCTACTAATAACATCTCTTAATGTCAGCTATAGAACAATAATCTCATTCGGAGGAACTCACAAACTATGTCTTACTATACTCACAAACGTATTTCCTTCGATCCAGTACTTGTTAGAAACACATTTTTTGCTGTTGAGTACAGCATAATATGTCAACATTCAACACTTTGTCAACCGCTACTTTTACTGAGTCGAGGTAGCTTTGAAGTAAAAACAAAATAAACAAGATGGATGCTGGTATTAACGTCTAATGAGAACTTGCCGCTTTCTAGCGCTCATGTAAGAAATGGAATAGACAACATAGATATAGTTGAGGGGTGCGAATATGTATGTCTTAATGATTTCCACACCCGTTTCCTACACCCAAGTTCATTGTTGTGGGATTTAATCTAATTTGCGCTTCATGCTGATCAGCTGATTTTGGTGTTTTGTTCTCAAAACAACTTATAAAGCGACGGCGGGAACCTGGCAGTGCAGGCTTCCCTCTGCCTGCGTGAGTTGCTTAAACGCAAGAATGATGCCGCCCTTGGTCTTGAGACAAACTTTCGGTCTACGCTCTACAAAACCCCCGTCGCCCTCCCCTTCCGCTTTCCCGACACCCGGCAAAAAGGCAACCCAAAAGTGATCGGAAAACAATCTAGTTCGGAAGTTTACGCTCACGCATTTCGTGCACTTTCCCCTGGAACTCGGGGTGCAAACACCCACACACACACACACACACACACACACATGAAAATGGCGGGAATTGGAAAACCGTGGCAAGCTGAAGTTTCAAAACTTTCGCAGAAAACTTCGCGGCACCGCACCACCGCTTCCTCGGCAAACTTTCTGCAGCCGGGGAAGTTTTCTTATAATTTTACCTCAAATCTTGCCTCCAACGAGAGTGGCGGCAAGGATAGCACCCGAATTTCCCCGCCTTGCAGCGCTGTGGCCCGGCCGTTCGGGAAGTTTGGGGCCGGGATGGCAATAACGTCGCGCGGGGTTTAAAGCGAATGGGCCAATTTTTCGCACTCGGTCGCCCGTCCGCGCTCTGCCCCAACCCCCTTTCCGCAGCTAGTTGGCACCGCCATTTTGTGTTTTTAACGGCTAACTTTGACCTACTTTTGCCGGCTGATGAGGGGAGATCCGCGCAGCGCGTGTTTAGATCCAAAATGGGCCGGCTTCGACAAGCGACCGGGAAATGAAAAAGAAGTCTAATTTAAGAACTCTTCGCCTTGCCACGAAAGGGGTCAAGGGGATTTCGAGGAAACATGGTGGCGCATATGTGTATACGTCAGCTTACACAGTGCGGAGTTGTGCTGGGCATCTGGAGGACTATGAATTGCACTGGTTTGGACTAGTTGATCGCAATTCGTCTATGCCTTACCTTTAGACTTCGGATTCTGAGCTCGATCGGCAGGTCTGGAGACTCCGGTTATAGGTGTTTTTTAAATATCTGGGCGCATATGAGCACACGTCATCTTCCACATTGTGCTGGACATCTTGAGAACTATGAACTTTGAGTGGCGCGATGAAAAGAAAAGCGGTTTGAACTCGTTGATCGTAATTGATCGGTTGATTCTGAGCCCGATCGGCAGGTGGCTACATCTGGCGACTCCGGCTATACAGGTGTCTTTAAGTATCTACGTACTGCGGTACCGCGCCACTCGTTAATTAAAGTTTGAAGTTCCGTGCGACGGCCAACTTTACGGCGGGATAGCACTGACATCGTAGGAGACCCGACGACAGACAGGAGGCACACTAAGGCTAGGGAATAGCACGCGGGGGCCGTGCTTCAGGCCGAAAAGTTTGAACGCGAAAACTTGCGCCACCACCCGTTCGCCATTCACCGACCCGAGTCCCGGGGAAGCGGAACCGGGGGGAAACTTTTCAAGGTTGGGACGTAAAAGTTGTGGCGCCATCTTGTTTTTCCCTCCGTCGCCGCCACGGGTAAGTGTGGCGTGCGGGGTAGGACAGGTTCAGCGAGCTGTTGAACTCTCTAATGAAACGGGGCATCCAGTTTTTCCACACCTAAAAACCGAGCTGGGAAACTGGGGATAAATCGAACGGGTGCGAAAAGTTAGCTCCAATGCCTGTATCACGCATGTATACACACACACACACACACACTCTCTCTTTCTACGCACAGTTGGATACCTCACCTTTCCTTTAACGGTCGGTGACCCTGAGGGACCAACTTGAGGGAAGCAATTTTACGCGGTCGAAGCTCGGTGTATGGTGAGGTTGCGTATCACATCTCCTACACAACGGCTGAAGGGATGAAGCTACTAGGTCAACCTGGCGATGGTCGCCGATTTTACGACGCTGCCGGCCCCCGTAATTAACAGGCCGTGGTCCCTGCGGGCACCTGCCTAATGGGTGATCCCAACACGAGACACTCATTCCTGCTGAGTGGTGGTTGTGCATAAGGCGAGATGGAGCGGGTTCCCCTTTGAAGGTTATTTTAGCCAAAGTTTTAAAATTTCACCACACGCCAGCACATAAACGCAACAGCGTGTCCCTGTGGAGGCACATTGGAAGGCCTGGTCCCGACATAATACCCCTGCTGCCCACCTCCCCACAACCGCTCCTCGTCACTGTGCCGATATATAAAAAAAAAACCCACCAAACTCGGTGACGTTGCACGGGATGGTGAAAGTTTTTAATTTTAACGGGGAAACTTTTTTTGTTTGGCCCGTTCTCTCTTTCTCTCTCTCTCTCTCTCCCTCTCTCCCTAGAATGGATCAATTTCGGCAAAATATGACACAGGGGGAGAGAGTCTGTAAAGTTTGGCACTTTGTTTCAAAGCCCGGGTACACCGGCACCCCCCGACGTTTCTCGTTCGGTAATGAGTGGCCAGCGGGGAACGGGAGGAACTTTCCGCCGGTCGGTTCCATGCCATCTGGCAGGGGATGCTGCTCGAGGGGACCTTGTGATCAGCTGATGCGTTAATTTTTGAAGGCACCAACCCCGGGTTTGCGAATATCGATTTTCCGATACCTTGATTGTTGTATGGGTTGGCGAAAACAAATCCAGTTTTGGCCTGTTTTTCTCATTAACGCCAAACTAATGCTGCTCC
Organism: Anopheles coustani; assembly: GCF_943734705.1. Lineage (NCBI taxonomy): Eukaryota > Metazoa > Arthropoda > Insecta > Diptera > Culicidae > Anopheles > Anopheles coustani. Next base: position 6,245,693 of record NC_071290.1, read on the forward strand.
AAGGAATTAAGCGCTTGTTTTTGTCATGGTGGTGTGCGCTACCGCATCTCTTTAACGTCGGTAGAAAAGGTTTAAATAATCCCAGATTGGGTGAAACGCGTCGGTGGGATTTGAACACACGAACCGCACCGTAGGGAGGAAAGCCAACGCTCTGCTACGAAGTGGATAGCTCACGTGAGTGCCGGTGCGCGATACGATCACCAAATACTCAGCCAACTTTTGAAGGATTTTTATTTCGTTGCTTTTGCTGTCATTGAATAAAAAAAAAGGTGCAGCTGCAAGCAAAAGCTCCTCGGTTGAGATCCCTTAACCCGGCTCGCGTAGATTCGACGTTGGTATAACAAGTAGAACTTCCGACTGCACTCGTCCACCATTCGCACCAAACTACACCCGATGTAACGAGCAACTTCACTTCTAATAGGCAAAATTACGCGGACCTCAGGCATGAGCCAGGAGTAGAAGAAAATCCACCGGGAAGTTCGGGAAAAAACAACCGAAACTGCTTTAACACTCCTTTTTGTGAACCTTTTTGCACGGGTTCAGCCGCGCGTAAATCGTGGGTTCGGAGCTCTAATTTGGAGGAGCTCTTACAATTCCGCGTTCCTTTTTTTTTGCACCACCTTTTCTTTTTTTTTTTTGTTGTAGTTTTGGTTGAATTTTCCTGGCTGCCAACCGGCGCTGGGGCAGTTTGTTTCCGGTACGGTACACTTAAAACATGGCAGAATTGTTGGGGATCTTACGGGATGGATGCATTTTTGCAACCCAAGAGTGGTAAGAGGAAGGAACAGGTTCGTAAAAAAACTATGCATCAAATAGCAGCAAACTTGGGGGAAAAGTGACGAGAAAAAGAAGTGTATAAGCATTAGAAATAGAGGTAACGAGAGACAGAGGTGGAAAGAGAAAACCACCACGAGGGCTATGAATAGAGAAGTAGAAAGTCGCTGGAAAGAGCTGACGGTGACAAAGTGAATGTAAAATGGTACACGGAAAATAAATGGAAGTATTTCATTTCCAGGCACTGGCAACCAGGTCTCAACTGCAAGCAAGACCCTGGAACAACCTGGGTGAATTGGCTAGAAGAGTTGGACAATTTCTACGAGAACAAATTATAATTCCACTTAGAGATATTGTACAATGTACAATGTATAAAATTGGAAATCATCTTCCGCCTAAAACAGGTGTTAAACAACTTAAACTAAACGCATAGAATGGAGTTTTACTTCATTTTTAAAAAGAAAATTCGATTTCGATACGTGGGAAAATGTGAACCGATTGGAAAAGATCGAGAAGAAGAGGGTCCAGATGAAAATGCCAGCCCAAACGTGGACCCTCAAAGGAAAAGCAAAAGAGACCACCGGTTGGAGCTCGCTCGGGAAAATGCTTGCAGGCAACAGGCACACAGTAAGACGCCACACAGAAACGCTTCAGCAGGATGCATTTCAGGAAGAGAGAGATAGAGGACAAGAGCAAGTGTGAAAGAGATAGTATTAAGAACGGTGACAACACAAGGATACTTGCAGCGAAAAGAGAGGTAACGTTTGGTCATGGCCATTTCGACTCCTTCGTGTCCAACTGAAGGCGTTTCTTTCGATCTCACACACAAATTCACATACACACACACACTCTCTCTTTCTACCTTTTACCTATCTCTCTCTGTCGCTCACTGGCCTCCTATCGCTCTCTCATTCTTCCGCTCACTCGCAGCTTCCGTTACATTTTTATTTGTCTCCCTCAGCATTCCTTCGGCTCCAGCGAATTTTATCTGGTGGAGAAAGGAAAAACCCCCGGCCAGCCCCAAACCCGCTCGGGATGGGATTTTCCGCCGCTGGCCGCGTGGCGATGCCCAATCGGGTGGGCGAACGCGCGAACCGTTCTCTCGCTCGGGCTTTTCCAGCACGAAACACTACAACGCGAGCAACCGAACGGAAGATTGGGGAGCCCACGGTGGCGCGCACACCGGAAAAGCGCGCGCGAGAGAGAGAGAGAGAGCGAGAAAAACGGAGCGCAGGAAAATTATGGGGAGCGAACGCAATGTGAAGGTTGCTGCCACTCGAATGGCGGCTGGCCTCGGGCAGGCTCTGGCCGAAAACCGAGGGGGGCCAACACTGAGCAATGGAAAGCATGCAAGGACCAAAACGCAAGAAACAGCAACGAAAACCAGCTAAAAATGGACGCTTTTCCGGGGAGGGAAAGAAAAAAACACTTCCACTACGATGGTCACGCGGTGTGGCGAGCTGGAACAAAAAAACAAGCAAAAAAAAAAGCGAAAGAAAACAACGAACCTCCGCAACAACTGCTCAGCAGAGGTTTGCAAATGGCGCACGTTCGGCTGGTTGGAGCGTAAAGGTGGCCAAAGTCGGCCATTGTTGCAAGGTGGAAAAGCGGTTTAGGAACAAAAAAAAACCCTGCCCCGCAGTGAGAAGGAAATAAGCTTCCAAAACCGCAACCTTATGGCTTCGATAGTTAAGCGACGGGATCGGAAGCGAGGATTCTGGAAGGAAAATAAAAACCCAACTCGACACGACACTTACAGAAACACGGAACGTCGAGTAGGAAAGTGGTCAGTATATTTGCGTGATTCGTAGAACTGATCCCCGTAAACCCGTGACTGAAAGCAGGTTACTTTCGTCATTTTTGTGGTTTCATCTATTTGAGACAAGAAGTTTCAATCGCAGCCAAGTCTTAAAGATATAGGAAAGCGCCCATCCAGGTGCCCAACAATATGCCAAGAGAAGAGCTTAAAATAACCATAATGTAAAACTATAGAAGAGAAGTACAACGGGTCAAGCTCACACCATGTTTTGCAGGTGAAAATATCGGTTCTTTAAAAGGATACCAGGATGAAAACAACTCATAAATTTACCAAAAGCAATGAGAATTTAAATCAAAACATGAGAAACGAGACGAAAAGGTACATTTTTAAGCACTGAAGGAACTGAAAGTGTCTTTCGGTGGAGGATCACCAGACAACATCGTATGTAACTTCTACTAAACCAAACCAGTGTAGCTAAAAACAAACATTTATACCATTCTAAATCGGTTTCTTTCGTTTAGAAACTGATTTGTTTTTGAGAACTTCGGTGTTTACTCTAGATAAATTGAATATTTTCATTAAGGGATCTTTAGATAAAATGAATAAGCTTTAGATAAAATGAAGTAGAGAAGTTACATGAAAATTGCAAACTCGAACGCAAACGGTAGGAAAATGTAAGGTTATTTTAGTTCGTTTTCTAAATGTTAAATACCATACATTTCTAAAGTAGACAACATCAAATGCAGAACTTTGCTGTTCTTTGATAAAAATGTGTATAACGTTATGAAATCTTACTCTACCACTACTGATTGCTTGTTTTCCTTGGTTAAGCCTGTCGAATTACTAGATCCGATCGTTGGGAAATTTGTTCCTAGTTTGCATCCTAAAACCATGTGTGAAATTTGACGATAAGGAAATTACCAGCCTGTTGTTTACTATCGGACACATTTTAAAGACATCTCTCATCTGCCATCTGGAGCGAGGTTCGTTTATGCGTTGTACTGGTCTCGCTTGTTCGGGCTGGTTGAAGTTTCTAGCCAGGACTTTGCCGAACGATGGGTGGATAAAAGGAGAGTGGAGAGAAAAAAAAGAAGCGAGCGCATGAGTAGCAAAGAAAGTTTGTACAAATAAACTGATTATAAGCCACGCAGCCAGTTAGCGGTGGGTTGTCAATGTAGCCTGCCAAAAAGAACATCATTATGGTGAACCCAACCCCCGTGCCCGGTTCGCATGTACCGGAGGATTCGGCCGTGGCGAGAGGTCCAATTTGATGAGCTGTGGTGGTTCGCTTCGCTAATGGTTGTAAAGTGTGCCGTAATTTGGCTTTCGGCTCGTTGGTTTACTGCAGGAGTAGGCTATGGAGGGGTGGAGGGGAGAGGGGTAGCCCAACGATCGACAACAAATTCATTATCCCACCCTGCGGCCGCCCGGATAGGCGATACGGAAAACAGCCACTTGCGAGTTTTGCAAATGATGCAACTTTCGCCAGGAGTTACAAGTACCTGGTAAGAGACCTTGGCTCTTAGGTTTTCCATTGCAACTGAGGGGGCGGGAGGAGGGGGGTTTGGGAAATGTTGCGGGACGCTTTCAGACGCACACTCCAATGGAAGGAGCCTCAATTTACAGAAATTCATCATCCTTCAGAGTCGTTGAGTTCTACCGCTTGGACTGCTTGATGCTGAGGTACGTCGCAATATCCGATTTTACCGTCTTCTTTCCGCTGAACTCCACCACTCCCAAGGTGATAAGGAGCGGAAATGTCCCGATCATGATTCGAACATTCTGTTCTCGAATAAAACTGTTGCAACGCACTAGTATTGGCGCGTGCAGGTTCTAGGTCCAGTTTTAGGCCAAGTCCGGAACGTCCCACCAAACACCTGGCTATTCTTCCAAATCTTGAGAGGCAAGTCCAGATTCCAAAAACCTACGACTTGCCTCCGGGGGGGTTGAGATCCGGTGCGGTTGAGTGATTTTTAATTAATTCAAATTAATCAACGTCTCACGCCATCGAGGTTTGACATCTCGCCGACCATTGGAGCATTGAAACGGGAGGAAATGGATCGATCGATGGGTTCGCTTCCGGTTTTTTTTTTCTTCGGAGAAAGAAGCGGAACGCCAAAGTGTGCACGCTGGCCTAATTTGGGATTCCGCCCTCTCCAGATAATGACTTCGCAGCTTCTGGGTGCCGGCGATGCCTTTTTCAATAATTTTACTCATTTTCTCCGCACCGGACAGTAATTTTCCCCTTCCTCCTTTTTTTCTATTTTAGTCCTTCGCAATCACGGGCACGTTTCTTGTCGCAGGATAGTATTAATCCCATGCGCGATGCGTTCGATTTGTGACGGGGGAAACGACGACGGATCCACGGAGAGCTGGGATTAGATGTCCTGAGCGATGGACTAGGCAGGCTACGGAATGTTAATGTTCCGAAATCAAATCTCCCTGTAAAGAGTGAACCTTTCACGTCCGAATTTTCGCCTGTTCGTGATGGAGGCTAGCGCAACCTGACGGTGGAAAATAAATAGAACCCTTACAGCACACCCCCACACCCGTCCACGAACACAATGAAGTGCTTCATCCGGTTTTGATTTCTCCTCCGGGAAACTCCCACCGAACGGCACATTGAACGGCCGGAAAAAATAGGGAGCGATTGACAGGATTTTCCTCCCCCCCCGCTCCCCCGTTCCAGTGAACCTTTCCAGATGAGTTGGCAGTTTCGGTCAGCGCGGTGCCCGAAGCGACTGTCAACCGGTGGGAAAAAAGGGGGATAAGGATGAAATTAAGAAAAAAAGGACGTCGGAGACGGAATTGGATCAGCCTTCCATCCCGGGGCGCGATCGGAACCTGCTTCCGCCGCGAGCGATTTTCCTTTCCTTACCGTGAGCGCGTGAGTTCGTGCCTATAATTGACGAAACATGAAAAATTACTTCCACTCGGACAATGGCCGGTGAAAGATAGCACTGAAAAAAAAAGTAAAACACAAACCATCAATTTTCTTTTGGCAAATCAGAAAGCAGCAGCGACGAGAAATACACTCAAAAACGTTGGAAAACAAGCTTAACTGATTGGAAGTGAACAGGGTGACGCGAGGGTAATTAATTGTGATTCAAAAGAGCGGAATCCGGTCAGTCGACGTATAGCCATCGCCAGAAATAGTGTAGAATTAGAATACATTATAGCAAGAGGTAAAAAAGGACTAATGAAAACGACGCCGATGTTGTTGTCCACATCCCAAAAACGATGATTAAGAATCGTACGAGATGTTGTGTTCAAATATGGAGTGTATCAGGCAGAAATGTCATAACATATCAACTACGAAGAGACTTACCCTTCCCGTAAATACGTCGACATCGTCTGTCCTATACTATACTTGCTAGCTATGATCTGAATCTGTTGGTGGGTGTTTGAAAGATTATACAACAACAAGCCTAAGCATTATTCCAAATGTCAGAAGAAAATTTTCGGGTAAACAAAGCACAGTAATTTGTTCCTCGCAGTCCAGCATAACAGGCAACAGGTTTTAGTATCTTCACTGTATCGATAGGCTACCAGTTACTGGGGTAAACAAAAGCGGAAGTAGAAATTTGATAGCAGGTTAGAGCGAGAAACGACGCAATAGGTCTGATTGATTTGTTCTACTGTTGATGAACCGTAAAAGACTAGTTCCAAATAGCGATAACAGAATCCCTTAGAATATTCTTGACTACTTACCAACACAAATAATAATCTTATGTCAAATTCTTCGCGTGTGGATTGTGAAGTTCTTAGGAACACTCATTCCTAAAAATATAATAAACCTCTGAGAGACCTTTGCTAAACATAAGACATGTTAATTCGAGTTTTCAACATGTCATTCTGTTTATTTATTTCATTGGTGCATGATGGATTTACCCTTCCTTCCCGCCCAGACCATGCCTGATTTGGGTGGTGAATTAGCGACCCATACCGCTCTGCCAGAATGACAGTCAGACATTAACATCAAACAGTGCCGGTGCTTAAGGTCTTCATTTTTCGGTGCTGTAACGTTTACTCCCCTGTCGAATGCTACCCGTAGCGAGGTAATTGTAATGGTAACGTCGTAGGCAAACGTCGCCGGAAAACCCACAGCAACATTCAGCACGACCAACAACGACCCTAAAGGGAGAGAAACCCAACCGGTTTATACTAGCACAACACTTCCTTTCATTCATCGACCAAACACGGGCTGACAGCTAGAACGGCGGTCATTAGATATCCGCTTCCACTTCACGCAACCCCATAGCCCTCGGGTACTTTCCCCATCCCCGGTTCTCGGCGCTGCTCCGAAAGTAAAACATCCAATATCACAAATACGTAATTTTACCTTTTATTAAAATTTATAACTGGTTACATACAGTAGTGTTGTTTTTTTTCTGTGTGTTTGAGAGATTTTGCAGCTTGCTCTAGCACGGTTCCACAGTTCCGTTTACCTTGTAATAGTGTCAACCGCCTGCTAGCCCTTGATCATCAGGGGTTACAATATTTTTATTTCTTGTTTGTTAGGTTTTCGGTTCTTACTTTTCGTTTGCTTTGCATTTACTTTTAAACATTTTTTTACAATTTCTCTAACTCGGTTTTATTGTTTGTTCGCTACGTACTCCCCTTCCGCGCCTGGTTACTATGAACGCAAGGAATGAATCAGTGCCCTTTCAATCTGAAGCAGGTGTTACTTACTGTCAAGTTGGCTGTTCTTATCCTCACTTAGACGTAAATCTAGATTTTCTCATATGAGAAGGTTTCCATGTTTATCGTCTGTTTCTTTCTCGCGATTAGATGCTTGCGTCATTAAAGACTTTCCATGTGTGGGCATATGGCTCATGTTTTTTGTCAATTAAAATAATATTGTTAATCTTCATGGTTGTTCGTTTTTTTTCACATTGTTTTTCATAGTTCTTTGTGGTTTCAATTTCATTAATTACATTACACAATAATGGTAAAATGAGTCGTATAGCACATTTCATCTTGGTTGGGTGGTGTGTATGTATTGTGTCAGTTGCGTTGTTCATCGGTCTGCATGTTCTGTGTTTATGTGCATGTGTGTAGCTGTCTGTGTCGCTTTGTTATGCAGTATGGTTTTTGTTTTGTTATCATTTGTTTCGTTTCATTAAGTTCTACACTTTACCCCAATGCTGTTCCATTATGAACGTTTGATTCTAATAGTTCTCCTTACCGCCGCATTTGCACGTGTCCCGTAACTACATTTAATAGTGACAATAATAATAATAAAAATAAACAATCACCACGTTTCAGCTCAATGCACTCCCAGTCTCTTGTTGATAGAGCCATCAATAAGTACGCGGCCATAAATTAAACGCACAACAGTCAAAACGCTAACGCAACAGTCACGCGCTTCGCCAACGATAGGCTGGTTCGTTCCCCTTTCCGCATCCGACAGTGCCCGGTACAGCGTGTCTACGCACAGGTGCACCCAGGTTGCGGCCTTTCGCATCAGGACACTTTTCGCCCCGCGTGGCCCTACATTATCACCCGCTCACCAACCCATTTGCAACTGTCATTGCGAGCTACATGTTACGGTTAACATTCTCTATCGGGTTTGTGTTTTTTTTTTTGAAAATTTTTGTTGAAGTTTTATTTAATATTTTTTTTAAGATTTTCAATACTTACTTCCAAAATCCAGTATACAATGTAAGGGTTAATGTTAGGTTGCCGGTCATCAATGCGTACTTCTTCCCTGTTTGATCAGTATACGTCCGTCTGTTTGTCCACTTGCCAGGATGGCAGGTGGCGTGTGTATGCGTACTGCCACTGTTTACTCTATACGGTTTGGGTTTTGTTTGGTTTTTTTTACAATAAGAGTCACTGTCCTGTCAGGCTCTGCACGGTTCCTTGCCCCTGGATCGCCGTGATCATCGCATCGTGTTTGGTTATCTGCCACGATCCAGATCCCCGTGCTAACGATTTGTAGGAAAATGCGGTAGTTTTGCTATCTCTGTTTGCTTGTTCACTGTTCGCTTTCACTTTTGATTTATCGCGTGTAGTTCTTCATTGTTCTCTACATTGTTGTTCTATTTTCTACTTCTCTCCCGCTTTTTCGTCATTTTTCTCTCTTTACCTCTGATGCACGTTTGATTTCTCCTAGATTTGTTTAAATTAACCTCCATGGTTCTGTTAGGAATTGTTTCGTACGGATATCCGATGTTTAGCCACCTACTCGCGTGATGAACTGGTCTTCGATCCACTTACTCGCACATACATTGCACAGGATAACTACCATACGGACATGCACACACATACTTTCGCTCTCTCTCTCACACACACAAACACATACAGACATGCACGCAAGGCAGCAGATCGTCAGCGTGGTTCACCAGCGGGCAGTTCCACCCGCACGACGGTGCGAGCCGACGGGCCTGGTTCCGGAACCGGAAACGACCTAACAGGTCAGGAAATTTCATGTGATACCACGCGTCCCGATCTCGAGCAGCTTCGGCTCGTGGCCGACGTTGTTGTTCAGCTGCGACTCCATCGCGTTAATGTTCGACTTGAGCCGCAGCATCTGCAGCTCGACGCGGGCATTCTCCCGCTTAAGCTCGGTTATCTCCTCGTCGAGGGCGAGAATGTCTTCGGCGCCGCTGTCCGCCGAGCCGCCGGCGCCGGTCGACGAGTCGGTGGCGGCGGCGACGGCGGCCGGCGTCGATCCGACCGGGGCCGGTGAGGCGTGCTCCTGCGAGCCGACGCCGTGGCCGCCAACGCCGACGCCCGGGTGGCCGAGGCCAGGCAGTACCGTGGACTGGGCCGGGGCCGGCGCTGGCTGCGGCGGAAGGGCCGGGTGCGGTGGCCCCACCAACAGCGGGCCGGGGCCCGCCATCTTGACACCCGGGTTGTAGCCCGATGCCAGATCTGGCGACGGCGACGGTTGGAGGTGGTAGTAACGGTGTTGGTTGGTGGTGGTAGTGGTGGTAGAAATGTTGACGAGTATGTACACACGCACACGCACATGCACACACAAAGTAGGCGAACCGTGGGTCGCAGACACAGGGCACGGACAAGTGCCCCCCGATAACAGATACGGATACGGATACGGATATACGGACAGAGATCGGTACAGGTTTTAGTCTTAACAACAGTACTCTAGGCTTGGTCAATCCTCGATTAGCTTACCGTTGAAGGATTTGGCCGTGGCGGACCCCAGCCCGCCCAGCACGGTGTCGGTGTCGGCGTAGCGCGGCTTCTTGCTGGACGGCGCCTGCTGGCCCTGGGCCGTCGGGCAGCTGGCGACGGTGCGGTGCGTGCTGAAGGTACCGTCGACGTGCCCGTTGCCGTCGCAGCCCGGCGTCGGGCAGGTGAACGGCTCGAACTTGCCGGCCGCGGCCTGCGCCATCGCCGCCTTCGCCTGCTCGATCGTGCCGCCGTTCTCCAGGATGTGCATCTTGTTGCGGAACGCGATCGGGCAGCCGGACGCACTGTTCAGCCGTTCGGTGTCAGCGGGCGGGAAAGCGGGGGGGAAAAGCGGATGGAGGAGCGATGAGCAGCTAGTAGTAGGCTAAGTCAGTATGTTTTCGGCGATGGTCGCCGGGTTTTTTTGGGGGGATTCCGTTCTTTGTCTATCGAGACGATGCTTACCTTCGGTGTGAGAGAAACTTGCCCGTCGAGTGGCCAGAACCGTCGCATCCCGGGATGGGGCATCTACGCCGAGAGAGAGGGAGATACATAACGATACAGAATATATAAAGACACATCATCAAACATGAAGAAGTTGCTAGAACTACATATAACTCGTAAGCTAATACTGGAGAAGCCTCAATTGTTACCTCAGGGGTTCCGACTCCTGACCGTCGCGTGGCTTGCTCTTGGGTTTCGAGGCGCGCGGACAACCGGACAGGCTGCGGTGGGACGAGTAGTTGCCGGTCGCATGACCCGAGCCGTCGCAGCCCGGAGTTGGACACTTCAGCTCCTGCGATTGAGAGGGAAACTGCGGCCGCTCCAGGCGCTGGTAGCCGGTGAGACTGCACAGGAAAGAACTGCTTTGGTTAGAATGGTAACGACGCAACGAGGGCGAACCACTAGCGGCTAGCGGTGTTTTGCCTAGGAGGTACCTACCCAGCCTTCAACAGGTTATCGTGCGGCGCTATATGCTGGCCCAGGGACGGTGGCGCCACGAAGCTGGCGCTCGAGCTCGCCGGGTAGGCTGAGGGCACTGACGGCGGGTAGACGGTCGTGCCGAGCGAGCTGGCGTACGGGCCGCTGTACTGGTAGGCGTTCGGAGCGTACCCCGGATAGCCGTTGGAGTAGTCCGGTTGCACCACCATCCCGTAGCTGGCATGTGGACTATAGCCTGGTGGTGGAAACAGTGTGTGTACGATTACTTGATTTGTTTCCCAACTGGCTGGAGAGATCTTTTTATTTTGCGTTGCCTTGATCAGGGTAGCAATGTAGTTGTAGTTCTCTGATTTACTCGAACTCCAGCTCTAAAGTCATGTCTAGCTAGTTAAGTCAAGTCCACGCTATGTCCAATTTGAAAACCTGTTTCCCACTTGTAATTGAAACTCCTTTAGTAAGAAGGGTTTTGTTTTGGTTGGGATTGGAGTATTAGTACCGCTACCTCTTATATCATCCACTACTAAGAACCTGTTTTACGGGCCAGAATTATCAGAAAACAACCAGTAGCCCTTTTATGAGTGGTGTTGGAGCTTGGAACTTACCACTTTGATCGCGATAGCTGTCCGCGTAGTAGGAGCCGCCGCTATCCGGCGTTGACTCTCGGCTGTACGGAGCAGACGGTGGCTGCGGTCGGGCAAAGCCCATACCGAGCGGACGCTCTGCCCCGCCATTGTAGTCGTTGCCGTTAACATCTGGGGGCGCCCGGTTGTCCGACACCTCGCTCGTATACACGCCGTTACCGTTGCTGTTGGGTGCAGGGGCGGTGGCTGGGTTGCTACCGTTGGTAGGGGCCGCACTCTGGCGGTTCGTCTGGAATTGGGGACTGGTGCCTCCACTAGGCGACCGAACGAAGTAAACGGAATGTGGATAAGAGAGTGAACCAGCACTTCGGCAGGAGCTGGAAACTAACCTGGTGTTGGAGCTCAGGTCCAGCGACGATGGGGGGCTACTGTTGCGTCGTTGCACCGGGCTTGGCTCCGGTTCCGGGCTAGCGGGTGCTAGCTTATTCACCCGCTCATCGCCGGCCCGGCGTCCGCTCGGCGAGGGACTGCCGGAGCTGGCCTTGTACGGCGGCAGCGGAGGGCTGCTCTCCTTCACGCTGAGATTGATCGCCGAAAAGCCGGGTGGCATAGTCGTGGCGCAGGCGGACGGATCGTAGTGGTACATCGGGCGCGGATAGATTGGCCCGGTCGTCTCGTCCAGCTCGACCTTCATCATAGTGTGGTGTGGACGCGAGTCCGACGCAGGTGATACCAGTCCGAGATGATGATGGTGATGGTGTGGATGGGGCGGTTGGGGTTGCTGAGACTGTTGCTGATGCTGCTGCTGCTGCTGCTGCTGCTGATGCTGCTGCTGCTGCTGCTGCTGTTGTTGCTGTTGCTGATGTTGCTGCTGCTGTTGCTGCTGTTGTTGGGCAGTCACCTCCGGATGTGGTGTACTGTCGGCCGTAAGATACTTCTGTTCGTCATCAATGATGGACGGCTGGCCGTAGCCGTACGCAGCCGCCGCCGCCGCAGCCGACGGATATAGGTTGGAGCGCTGCGGCGCATATGCGGTGTCGTAGCGCTCAAAGGCCGTCTGTGGGGCCGGCTCGTACGGGCGATGGTTCGTGAGGTGACTGACCGAGGTGTCGTACTCCACCAGCCCACGGTTGGTCGCCATTGGAGAGGAGAGTGTGCCCATCTGGATGTACGAGCGGCCATCGTTGAGGTCCGTGTAGCGCAGATTATCGCGCGTCACGTACGAGTACCCGTTGTCGATCATTCTGACAAAGAGTTCCTTCTTCAACACTATTCTTCTCAAGGGTCGTTAACTAGCAAACCACACACTACACACAGTTCACTGACAGATGTGTTCGCACTACAAGCGTCCGTTAGATTTTCGATTTCGGTCTCTTGTTCCACAAAAACTTCCACACAGTAGTGTCACTTGGTTCAGCTGGCTGCTCCAACTCCAACGGTGACGTCTTTGGAAACACTCTGAACGACGATTCCAGGTAGCACGTATTCGACGACGACGATGGTGATCATAAAACGATTAAGATCCACCGATGGTACACGCATGTAAAGGAAAAAAGGAGGAAGCAAACGAATATCTATAGAGCATGAGAGCGATTTGGGGGGAGAGAATGATGACGTTATTCCAAACGCCGGAAGATGTTTTGATTACACGCCACTCTTACAATCTCCTACGCTTTCCTGGTACACTTTCCATTCCATTGTGTTGTGGTGGTATTCTACACAAGTCCCGGGAAACCGATCACAACTAACCCCTTTGACATGGTCTAACGAAATCGACAGCCTGGTGCGTTTATACAAAAATATAGCCGCGTGAACAAGTACGGCAAAAGGCGTACCGAAAACACGCAGATCGTACTCTACTGGAGGAACTCCAGGAACCTTTCGACGAGAGTCTTCTCCCCGATCCCCCCACCCGTTGTACGTCGTGCGTATAATCAATAAAAATTATGAATGTCACAAGTGCTCTTTACTGTCAACATCACAATTATATGAGCAGTCTCGGAAGGGGATGTTGCACAGCTTCGTCTGTGAACTATGAGTAGTGTCTATCCGGGCTGCGCCGGATGGTACACACCTACCTCCTTTCGTTTTGCACCCACCAGACAACCCCCCTTCTTATGCTCCCCGACGTGACTTTAGTGGCATTCGTTCCGTACACCGGCTTCCGGACTTCCGGGACGCGTTCCGAGGAACCCCGTGCGGAAGCAACTGCTCGTCGATTCGCAGCGTGCGGAAATAAAACGAAAGCAATTGTGGGTGGAGTGGCGAAGTCGACGACGCCCGACAGCGACAGCAGGCAGGGCAACGTTCAGGTGCGACTGCTAAGGGGTTCGCGTTAGCCTTAGCCGTAGATCCTTCGGCTCCTAGATTGGGGGCAAAGGACGGCTTAACATGGTTTGCGAAAGGAATGAGGACTGAGACGCCCGCTGGAGGGTGGAGCAGGAGGCTCAGAAAGAATAAATCACATTCTCTCCCTAGGGCTGGCCTTGGTACTCGGGGTACTACGGATGGATCGCAGTCTCCTCGCACGGCGACGGCAAGCGGATGAAGTGAATGATTTTATTTCTGTCGCAGAGATAAATATGACGGTTATTATTATCTGGCGGTAGCAAACCGCATAACCATGCATATAAAAACCCAAACCCCTTCCTATCGGTACTCTGTCCTTTTCTGGTTGACTTTTTCGGATCTCATTTCTTCTCACTGTTCTTGCCTCTGCAATTCCCTACCCGGGGGACCTCGCAGCGGAACTTTAGGATAGTGTGAGCGCATCACACAATCCAGTCGCTCGAGCCGTTGTTTGCGTCCACCAGAGCACTGGGGAACCGGCGTTTCGAAATCTCGTGTTGTAAATCTGGATAGCAAGGATCCGTCGCACTCCAGTCGCAAGATCTGGGGATGCAAAATTAACACATTTTTGTCCACCCAAGCCCCGTCGTCCAGGGCGTTCGAGTGAGGAAGGAGAGCACTCTCGTGGGACTGTTCCAATCGGGGAGAAGCAGTCGAAGTAGTCTCGGGAATGTCCTCCGAACCTGACGAACGAATCGGGACATTATCGTGCGGGCCCGGAAAAGGGTTATAGTTTCTCCAAAACGGGATTGCGGTGTATCTCTGCCGTGTTTTCGTTTCCCCGCGGGAAACTTACCCCGTGTTAGAGTTAGAGCGACGGTGCGATAGCAAGACGGCCAGCCTAGGGAAGCTGACCGGGGAGCGCCGGGGCTTTATTTTGAGCTCATTATCTTTTTATGGCCTGGTTTCGCCCACCCGTTCGGCTCCGCGTTGGAATCCCGTGCCCGGGGCCCGAGGCCATCCACGCCATCGTCATTGGCGCTGCGGTTCCGGTGAGATTTCTCGAGCGATAATGGATTCCGATACGGCACATCTCGGGCGAAATGGTGGCCAGTTTCGTTTTACGGCCACCATCGAGGGACCAGAACAAACCGACACTGCCAAGCATTGCTAGGTCAACGCCTAGCCACTAGGAACGCCAATGGTGGCGTCGTTTCTACCCGATATCGGAGAAGCCATTGCTTCAGCGGACTCGGTAGTCTTTGCTCCCTAGAGAGACTTCATCTCTTAAGCTCAATCGTTCGTACTTTCCAACATCCACTTGTTTTGAGAACTATTTAACACCCAACGGTAGTTCCGCACTGGACAAAAAGTATTGTGAAATACCAGGTCACACACCGAAGCGCACGAGAAACGGCTCGATAACTCTGCAATATCTTCAAAGGACGTCACTTCCCGAAACCTTGTGTCTTGCAACATGTTGACGGCCGAGTCTCACCACCCAGAGTACTCGGTGAATAGTTTTTCCTGTCGATGCCCGACCCCTAGCTCTGATTTACAGTTACAAGCGATATTCACCTCCAAACACACACGCGAGCATAATCACAAACAACACCAAAAAAAGATGGTGTTGTAAACAGATGTTTCAGCAACAGAATTTCGTGGCCGTTTAATAGGCAACTTGTTTATTTCATGTTCTCGGCACAAAACCCAAACCGAACGCGATGAAGCAACTATTAGGAGTTGTGCCTCAGGCACCATAGGGTGGTGTGGTGAAATACGGCCGGAAATTTCACCTGTACAGCTTTTTATTATGTTGCTTTTTTAGTTTATTTCTGTTGTTTAGGCGTAACCCAAAGGGGTTATGATAGCCAATGGGGTCCACTGCCTACTCAGTGCCACAGTTCACGCAGCTCCCGCGCGGGCCTGGTAGACCTCGCTGCGCACTACAATGTCGGCACGGGTTTCCATTGCCGTGCTGCGGGAAATTGTTCGTGACACTTTCAGCTTCAACGCCATCCGCGTCCTGTGTGCGGCTTGGCACAGGACCGTACAACCAACTTCGATCATGCAATCGTCAAGGAAATGTCACGAGCCTGTAACGTGTCCTTCCGGCTCAGCTGTGTGTGCCTTTTGGGTGAGGAAGTATGGGCAAGACCGAGAAGGAATAAAAGAAACGCAGTAAGAAATAAAATAACGGCTCCTCCGCGAAGGGCGTACGTCTAGCATGGAATATGTTTCGCCATTAGTGAGCGCAATCACGACGATTACCTTCCTCTTAGCACGCTACGGCCCAGAACGGATATCGGGTTTTGATTACCCCGTCATGGCAGCTTTGCAATGGCAGAGTTCTGACTCTCCTAGTCACCCGCAACGCTCCCCTTGGTGGCACCTGTGGTAGGACATTTTCTAATTTCTTATAACTTTCTTTGTACGCCCCTGTTGTGCCGCTCAACCGTTGGCTTAGGGGTCTTTTATTGACTGCTAATCGACCCACCAGACGGTGGGTTTCCTAACCCGCTATGGCTCGAAAAATGAGCAATTTCCGTGAAGCCAATGACAGCCGGTGCGTGCCGGTGGTGAGTTTCGTTTTATGGCAGCTGTCAACATTCTGCTTCTCCAGGGGTCCGCCTGGAAACAGGTGCATGAAGGGTAAAAGTGGCGACACGGATCGTCTGCAACTCGACCAAATGTAAAAGGACTAGCAAAGGAACCACTTATAGTGCGAGCTGCACAAAAAGAACGTTGTAAGACAGCCACAGGGTCTTTCACGAAAAAAGACCATCGCTTTCGGAGAGCGTTGACTCACTGGCACATATACTCAACTTCACTTCTATCGACTCCCCCTGTACGCTATAGTTCACTGTCCGACTGTGACGAGTTGTTTGCAGTGGAAGTATCTAAGAGATGCCGTCACCAATGCTACATACCGATCGCAAGCTGCCGGAATGTGTCTTCCATCGATGCTCATCGACTACTGCGCTGTGGGGCAGATGACCTGCGGTCAGTTGATAGAGGGCTCGGGCAGCGGATCGGCCTAGCGGTGAGTGCGCGAGCGCGTTTGTTTGCCACCCTAAGAAATAGACCCTAATGGCGATCCTCAGCTGAACGCGTGAGGCGCAGTACCGGGCCTGCGGTGCACTAGCAGGGCAACGGCATTCACATGGGGAGTTTCACACTTGGTGCGGCGGTGGTGTGGAGGGCACCACCGCTCAGCAGGACCGCGCATGATACAGAGCGCACCGCCCCCGTACAGGCATATGCGTACAGTAGACACAAACGGATACTCGAAGGCGCACACTTAGCTAGGCCGGGTGGTGCCGCAGTGGTTGATAGAAGAGGTCGTGGCACACCGGATGCCAGGAGTGTGTGAACCTACGGAAAAGTAGCCCATATGATAAGCACCGTGTGAACTAACTGGAGGTCTACGCTCTAACTAAGCTAGCACGATCGGCGTGAGAGCCTTAGGCGCCTTGAAGTCTGTCCAGCGTTGCCGCTAGGAGTTTTCTGGTGAACTTCTGCTTCAGAACGGCAGTCACAGTACGGTCCATGGTTGAGGCCATCTAGTACCTCAAGATTGCACAAATAAGTTCTAAGCAACGGGAATAGTTCCCAAGTGAAATTCTACTACGAGACATCTCTATGCCAGGACCAGGAATCAGGTGGCCATTACTGCGATCCATTGCATTCTTTCATTCCACTCTGGAACGCGTTGCACACACACACACACGCACGCACACCCAAGGCAGGGACACAACATCGACACAATGTGAACAGACATACATACCTGATGCTGTATAGCGGGTAGGGATAAACTTCCACCTGCACGGAAGCTGCCCTTTGTTCGGGCCACGACTGAAGCGAACACGAGAACTGCACACAGAAATGAGTACGTGTAAACACAGCTGTTATCACTGCTGAGGGCTAGGACGATTCGCTAGGCAATGGTGGATCACTTCCGCTGGTAGATTTTTTGTTTTCGTTGCCAGCACACCAGGATCAATGCAGGATTGATTGGTAGCAGAGACACTTCCCTACACTCGGCACACAAAAAACCACTCGGGATTTGTTTTCCTTCACTTGTTTGTTTGTTTGTTTGTTCGATTAGTTTTCCGCGCGCGCGGTTGTATGCACTTCCGCAAGGAGCTCAAGGCTCAGCAAGGATGGGAACCGAGCTCGCCGTGGAACCGAAGCACGACTGGACTCGACCGAGGGACCTACAGCGACTGGCAGAAGCACGCAGTGCAACAGCGCGACGAATGCCTTCAGTGCCACAGTGCACACAGCGTCCAACACACACAGGCAGCCGAGGTTACAGCGGGAACGCACGGGAACAACGCATCTTCACCTTCACCGAGCTTGCAACGTACTGACTGGCCACGGACTACGCTGGCACGCTGGCGAGCCGAACCCGACCAGCGGGCGTCCCACGGCGCCGAACTTCCCCGAACATCCTTTCGGACGGCCTTCCTGCTTTGCGTGCGACCACCCACCATCGCACGCGAGCGAGACGGCACCACTCGCCGCCCACGGCGTAAAGCGGATGTCCTTGGGTTTTTGCTGGAGATGGCGCTTCGCGATGCGCTTGCGCCCCGAAGAGGGACCGAGGCCGAGTCCTGCAGTGCTGGCGCTAACCGGGTGCCGAAGCGACGCCACTCAACCGACGGATTGGCTCCGTCTTGTCCCCGGCCCCTCCCCGCTCCTCGTTCGCATCCGGCGGGGAAGCAGCATACCGTTGGATCCGCCTCGCACGAACTGCGCCTGAATGTAGGCACGACGGCACAAACCCGACCGTTTCCGAAACGCCGCAACGGCGCAGTTGCACTTGCACTGCGGGAATGCACCTGCATTTCGAATGCACCCAATCCCCGACGTTCGCCAAAACGCGCTGGCTATCTCGCCTCCCCGTTCGCTTTGTTTTCCCCCTCTCTTCTCCCCCCCACCCCCGGGAAACTTTCCTCCCTTCCCTCCGGGGGGGATGAGTTGTTCCGGGCACGTGATGCTCAACACCAGGGAGCACCACTTTTCGGATTCGCGTGATAAAGTTTTGCCACGAGATGCCATGCGATCGATACTCCGACGCACGCCTTGCACGTTGTTTTCCCGTTGATCAATACAATCTTTTTTCCACTCGGCCAAAGTGACGAGCTGCAAATTCGGCAGACGGACATACATTTTAACCATTTCAAATCAATCGGAGACGCAAAACGAGGATTACTTTAGCACAAACAAGATGGAATATTCGCTTTATGGTAGTTGAACCCGAGTAGGGAAACAATAATACAAGAAAACAACAATCCGTTTAAGAACTAAGTTCTAAGTACTCATCATTCGAATTTGGATATTCGTAAATTAATATACTTCAAACTTAACTTAACATTGGATACTTCGTTTAACTTCGTTTTGTTGCTTTCGTTTCCAAAGATCATTAGTATAGAAGTAGACATAATTTAGAATTGAAACAGATTAGAATGTTACAATAAACTGCATAATTCGTAAAACAACTTCTCGACATTCTTTAGAAGTCGTTTTTGAGGAATTTCGGGACGCCATTTCTTAATTATTTCAGCCTCCCATATCTAATGCGACACAAACAAATTTGTAAGTGCCCATCAACTGCAATATTCGTAAATAACTCACTTGAAATATTAAAAAAGCTATTTGTGCTATGAAATTAATTTTTTAGTTAAAGATTTCCCGCTCAATGTTTGTTTATCATCGATCCTCAAAAGGGATAACATGCGATACTCCTAGCATGGTGTTGCATGACATTTTTATATAACTATTCATAGTGAGAATAATAGAAGGAAAATATATTAAATAGCAAAATGAATCGTTCAAAGCAGCAGACAATCAATTTCCCACGCAGCCGGGGAAATTCCTCCAGGTGCAGTGAGAATGCGACAATGGGAAAGGAGAATAAAAAAGAAAAAAGACCGAATGCCTAACGTACGGGGCGAAAACATCGAATCAATTATTTAACGAGAAGAAGACGAAACACAAATACCACGGACGGAAAATGCGACACTCGCCAGCGCAAGTTGACAGCGCAAGTGAACCGAAATGACAGGCTAGTGATGACCCGTTTCATCACAATCACCTACCCCCCCCCCCCCCCCCCCCCTCCCCCAAACCACAACCGATATCCTTTCTTTTTTTTTCTGGTTTTGTTATCCTTTCTCCATTCCGGAGCAGTTTTTTCCCACGGCCTGCAGCTGTTTGACTCACCTTGCACCAAGGTGGGAGGTTGAATGTAACACGAGCGAGAAAACAAATACACCCATACACGCGGGTGGTACGGGAGGGGCGGGGAAATAATGTTACCCCGGGTTCGCCTGGGAAAACCGCAAAACGACCACTTTGGTGAATGAATTACGAAACACACACACACACCGGGGGGGGGTTGAAAAAAAAGGTTGCACCACATCGATGTTTCACCGGAAAAAACGGAGGAAAATCTCCTCATTTAAGCCTTCGGCCCCGCCAGATGTCGCCAAGAGGTGGTTTCTAAATATTTTATCGAACCACCCCCCGCTCCCAGTCTCCCAGCCGCAGGGTTGGAAAAGCGAAATGGGTTCCTAGAGTGCAGATACACTTTTTCTCTGCTGCCGAAGGTTTTGGGGGGAACTATTAAATTATATTCTACCCGAATGGGAAGGCATCGGGAGTGGGCCTTTCCACGCGAAGAAGAGTTTACAAATTGGGTATATTTCTTGGTGTAGGAGTACAACTAAATATCTGAAGTAGGCTTCTCTAGGGATCGATTGATGATTCTTCCTTTTTTCTAAACGCATTGTCCTTTAAACGTTCATTTGAATACTTTAAGAAGAAAACGTGATTTTCCTTGAACTGCATACACCCCTTAGTAGGTCAGCTTTTGGAAAAACTAGCCTCTTTTTAATTTGGAGGAGCTTTATTCATAAACTTACACAAACTTATAGTCTCTAGATCAGAGTTCTCACGCCAGTGTGTTCATTTTCTTGTAAACGGAAAAGCATAATTACTTCCATCGAAGCGTTGGATCAACGTTAGGCTAAAGGAGCAGACTTTCCAATCGGTTGATGTCTTCAGGACTTAAGGAGACGTCTCATATTTTCTTCATTCGGAATTTTATTTGGACCGTTTATGTGTTGTTGCAGATTTGTATCTACATTCGTATACTACTCCGATCAAAAGCACTTCATGTCGCATCAATGCAGGTGGCGTTTAGTTACTAAACCCTTTGGAGAATCTCCCAACAACCAGCGATGGCAGAACTCTCGGCGAAGCAGCTCGAAAACCGCACGTCACTCCGCACCTGAGTTGGTTCTGATGGTTTCGG
Organism: Anopheles coustani; assembly: GCF_943734705.1. Lineage (NCBI taxonomy): Eukaryota > Metazoa > Arthropoda > Insecta > Diptera > Culicidae > Anopheles > Anopheles coustani. Next base: position 6,266,496 of record NC_071290.1, read on the forward strand.
TTGTGGATTGTGCCCGGGAGTAAATTGCTAGGCGCTTCCGGCGCGTTCGGGAGCTCGGAAAAATGCTAATCAAATAAACCACAACAAAGATGATCCTACTGTTGGGCGCCCGGTGCGCTCTCTGTCTCTCTTGAGATACCGGGGATTGAGAGATGGCATGATCCGGACTCCAGGGGCTCAGGGTTCGCTTCCGATGGTAGAAGTAGAGGAACCCACAGCCCGAAACCGCACATCCTGGCGGCCGAGAAGTACTACCCTAACCACCTACCCGGCCTTCCCTCCACCACAACCCGAAAAGGAGCGCAGGCCACGTGTTTACCTACGGAAGAGAAGCAAAACCACCCGAAAGGGGGCCCCCGCCTCCTCTGGATGGTGCCAATTTGAAAGGGATATTTTTCCGCTTTCATGTTATCCCGGGTGTAGAGCCTCCGGTCATTCCATCCCTGTCCCCGTCTCGGAACCTTTCCTCCCCCCCGGGGTAGCTATTCTTTCCTCCCTATCCATTCCCACCTGGCACGTGCTTGCGATGATAGCCCGTGTTTCGTACCGTTTCTATTATCGGAAGTCCGACATTCAGCGAACGCCAAGAAATTGGAATAAACCATCATGAAGCTCCTCTCATCCCGCAAGTGAAGCAGGGAGAACCAAAAACCAATCCTTTACGAGGATGGGAACGAGGGAACGAGGTCACTCAGGACAATAGTTTAGTGTATAGTGAAAACATACATCTTCTGCATTCAAGCACTCCCACAACTGACTATATCATGTAATATGTTTTTCGCTTAAAGAAGCTGAAGAAGCGGCACGTTGAGTTCCTCACCGGAATGGGCTTCTGGAGTTTAAATCCTTGAGCCCTCAATCTTCTCGAGGGTAAACAACGCCTTTGGCCTGATAACGACCGGACTTCAAACAGGGTGACGAGGCGATGTTGAAGGCTTGAAGGTCGGTAATCGATGCGGTAACGGTGTCCATCGTTCACCCTCCGGTTTTAAAAACCGAGTCCAAAGGAGATGTCGGTAAAATTGAAAGGGAACCGTTCCTTCTTTGGAGGCGAAACGTTCAAACACACCCAGAGCTGGTTCGTTTTTCGGCTTCGCTGTTGGTGAACGGATCACCTGGCACTTGCGAACATAACGTGCATGTTACCAACAACGCCGAAGATGAAGTAAACCGGCAGAGGCGGGGGAGCTTGCTGGAGTATGGAGAAGGAATCTTTAATGAGGACGTGACTGGGTTCGAAAAACATAAATTAAGATCGAAGGCAGTAAGGAAGACGACACCGACACGACAAACCATCATCATCAGCAGCAGCCCGGCCGCCCTAAGCACCCTTTTGGAGATAAAAGATTACCTAGAGGCTCACGGAGGCGCCCAGGGTTTAGGTCTGAGAGGGCGCAGCTAATAAGCGAATGTGGCTGTTTCGCGTGCGTGGAACCCATGGACATGCTGGCGAAAGGAAAAACTAAAGCAAACATACGCACACACGCACAAAAAAAAGCGCAACTCCCGCACGATGAACGACCCTTCCGATCAGCGGGAAACGGGCGACGGAAAATGAGATTTACTTCCGCACTTAACGTCAGTGGAATAAATTAGTGGAATCATTTCGGTTTAATTTCCAGCGCACAATAAACTGCCAAATGAAATTTATACGAACGGAGATTGCGTTACCCACCATAGGAGAGGGGGGAAGGAGGTGCAGGGCGGGCGGGAGCGGGGCATGGATGATGGGATGCTGGTGAGCATATCCTTTCGGCCTAATAAAGCCGAAAATCCCCAACGCTGAGGGGGTAAGGGCGCTTCCATCGAACGCAAACCGGATTATTTGGCCACCGAAAAGCGACCCATTATCGTCCGGCAGCTGGCATCCTCCGCTAGCCCCGGGGTGAAGTGGCCAGCGGGAAGGGCAAGAGTGTACGTAGTGCGTGGCATAAATAAGGAATTAGGTCCTTGGACGGTAACCCTTATCGCTCATCCCTTTACCCGCACGTCACGCTGATGGCCGTAAGATCGATCAGAGAGAAAGGACTGCGTTGGGCTCGAGCTCCTCCGGACCTGTCGGCACGGCGGTGGTAGAGAACACCCTCCCTCCTGCTAGGGCGTGTCCCATGACCAGCAAGCCATCTTTAAATCATGACAAGTCCGAGCCAATCTTCGTAAAGCCCGCGTGTGGGCGGGTGTTCGGTTCAATTAAATTGCGCCTCGGTACGTTTATGATGTGATGATGAGTTTCCATCAGGGAATGTTGTCCTGTGGAGGAGTCCCCTTCGCTAGAAGATGCAGTGACTACCGGTTCGTCAGCATGAATGTCCACTGGGAAAGGCTACCTGGGAGTGTAGAATAGCAAGTAGTGTGCCTAAAATAATCCAGAAAACAGTGTTTGTTTGCCAAACTTCCATTAGTTGGTAGTTCAAAGGCAAGATGATACCAAATTAAGCTGCCAATTAAATTAGGACCACCCTGGTAACGAAGCCGAGGTGGAACACAGTCCTGGTAACCGATTTTTATCCATTCTCGACTAAGAAAATAGTTGAACCACCATTTTAAACTAACTTGATGCTGTTGACTAACTCCTCAAACAATCATCAGATAGGTCCATCTAGACTCTTAAGTATAGGCAACTGATTATCAAACCGCTACAATTTAAAGACTCATAATTTTCTTTCCTGACGAATCATTAGGTGATACTACAATTTAGGAAGGCAAGAGAGATCCAAATAAGTAAGGGGTTATCGTTGGCAACACTGGAGTACTTATAGGCAGATCTTCCCAAAGAGCTAGATAAACTCGGATATGGTTTTGTACCACTGTCCATTGTACTCAATCACTCAACAATGCGTATGTGTTCGCACCTTCGCAAATCCTCGGCGTCAAGACGACTTGCACCGAAAAAGATGTGCCCGGAGGGCACGCTTCGCACGCCGTAGATGAAATCCTCCAAAATAACACACACATACACGGTAGGGAACCCTGAATCACCGACGCACACGTACAGAAGCAACGGAAAAGAGGGGAAAAAAAGGACACGCCAAAGAAAAATACCGGAACCATCCGGAACTGAAGACGTGCTTCAGTTATTATGTATGTAGATTAGATGTAAATATCTTCCCATTAGAGCACCCTTGTTGCTGTTGGAGCGTGGCGTGCTGAGGAGCCTGAGCCACTCCCCGGGACGAGTCCCGTCCCGTTGTTGTTTCCCAGCGCGACCACCGATCCCGAACGGGATCAGGCGGGCGCAATCAAGCCATATAAGCCGGCAGACAACCCGCACGGATTTCCAGAACCCCAGAAAGGGAGTACTGGGTGGGACCTCATCTTCGGCGACGACAGTCGACAGTCTTCTTCGCCGGGTGGATGCGGATCCGCCGAACCCGATAAGTCGTGCAGACGGCGGTCCTTCCGAGCATGGCGATATGTATATGTGTGCCGCTTCTGGTGCTTCCGGATATCCGGATCGGTGTACGGCTCGCAAGCAACAGTGCTGGAGGGCTGGCGCGTCGGGAACTCCCGGAGTCCCGTCCCTCGGCAAAGGTTTAAGTCAAATTTAAAAGGATAAAATGAAAATCAAATTTACATAATATATTAACCTTTTGGCTGGCTGGCAACCGCCAGGGTCGTCATGCCCCTTCCTCCCACTGTTGTCCATCCTTGGACCGAGAGAGATAGAGAGAGAGATTGAGACACGTCCTTCCTTCCATTTTTCCATTAGCACTGAGATGAGTGTTTTATTTGCAGCCTCAACTTCGAATCGGGCTTAGGTGATCACCCTTGCACCTCCGCATGGGGCCTCTCCACCGGATTAGGACCCTACGGCCGGGAAAGCGTTAAGTATCAACACCGCGCGGTGGTACATTCCTCCGGTGGAAAACCCTTTCGGCAGTGAAGCTGTCTACCTAGGTCAAGGTAACGACGGTGGAACTTGTGCACCGACCTCACCAGGCTGCTCCTCTAGGACGAGCTGGTTGGGTAGTTTTTCCGCACCGAGAACTCCAATGTTTGCCCAGCTTTAAGCCTTGACGCAGCGCGCTACGCGCTCCCGGACAGCGATGAAACAATCAACTATCGATTTTTCCGACTCCTGAGTTTCTTCCCCAACAATCGACTCATCGACGTTGACTTTGTTTTCCTTAAAGAGAGAGAGTGGGGATCGGTTCCGGCCTGGTCCGGGGTCGGTGAAAAGTTGTTCCACCTCCACCCCACTCGGTTCCCCACCCCCCAGGGTTTTTTTTGGAAAACCCACCCATCTTTTCCCGACTAAAAACTTTGACCTTCCGTAACCTAGCGTGGGCTGCTGAGTGGCGGAGACAAAATGGTTCGGGACTGCCAACGGCGGGTCCCTGTGGCGAGCCGGTACCCCTTTTTCACCGTGCACCCTTTAGCTACACATACACATAGGCATACACCTATACGACACTTTCTCCCCGGAGGGTTTTTAATTTTTAATTTATTCACCAACTTTCGCCCAATCGCAAAACCCCGGGGTGCGTCCTTTTTCGCCCTCTTTTGCCCATCGCGTTTCCATCACCGTGTGTGTGTGTGTGTGAGGGTGTCTGGAGAGTGAAGGTGATGGACACGCGGGCCTCGGGAAAACTGGGCCAACAACTTCCCGCGTTTGGCTTTGGACGAGGGCACAGGAACAACATCACAACACAGCGTCATCCTGAAAACGTCCTAGTTTTGTTCTCCCAAGATCTCCACCCGCCCTACACCCCAGCCTCGCCCAGAAATCGGTCTTGCGGGAACATGTTCCAACCGCTCCAAGGGCGAGGAACCAGTTCCCTCCTCGGAGGCAAGATCCGGCCGGCGCTTTTCACCTCGGCATCGGGCCACCGAGATTAATGCTGCAAAGTTTCTCACGTTAAAGTTTCACCAGACACCGAACTCCTCCTCCCCCTCCCCCTCCCCTCGCCCACCACACCACCAACTAAAGTGTGCTCTGCCTAAATCCTCTCGTCCTTCCATCTTCGATACAGACTGGTGGCCCCCGCTCTTACGGTTCCACCCCCTCCCCCGCTATTTTTCCACACCGCCCAAGACATTCTTTTCCATTCCTGATCGGCTTTCGGTTTTGCACGCGAAGAGTTAAACCAAATAGGAAAAAAAAATTAATGGAAAAGCCCGGCTTAGAAAAGGCAACAGGCAGGGAGGCAGCGCGTTTCCGGAGCTCACTGCGCGCCGAAGATGGCATTTTCTTGTGTGTGTGTGTGTGTTTTGTGAAATGGAGGGGAGTTTTCTTCGTTCCCTTGTTTACCTCCTCCTTCCCCTGCCGCTTCCCTTCTATCGGTTTGACGCGCTTGTCTTTCGCGTTTTCTCATTATCGCGAGCACAGTCTGTGACTCGCGCGCTTTCTCGTTAATTCATTTTCCTTTCGCCTTTGATGCCAGTCCAGCATCCTTTTCTTCACGAGGGTAAGACGCCTTCCTTCGACGACGGAAGCACACCATGCCGATGGCGAACACTAAAATACCCGGGGACGATACCGCAAGTCGATGGAAAAACGACGCCGTTGCGGTTTTACGAGTGGTGGTTTTATAATACTCTTACGCTCGGCCCAGGAGTGTTCATACTTTTTCCGCGTTTTCCCATCCCATCTGCCTTCCAGCCCATCCTCCCTGGAAGGTAGTTTACAACTTTCGGCAGCCCGCGCCGATTCTTTTACCTTCCTCCCGCTAGCAAGGCCTTTGCGTTTACGCTCGGTTTGGGTTCCTTTGGGGGCTCTCATACGCAAAACGTGGTACCGTACCGAGGGACCGAACTAGCGGTGGTGGTGGTGATGAGGGTATCTTATTTTCATAATCTTTAATGAAAAATCGATAAATTTAAATTTTCAAGTGCAGGCCTCAGATATTCCAGTTTTTGAGCGTTTTTTTTTTTCTTCTTCTTTAGCTTACTTTCCCGACCGGTGTAAGACGGTACCGAGAGAAAGAGAGAGGGCGGTTCAACCCCCTCCCACCACGTTGTCGTCCTGTGGAACAGATGGGAAATCCATTTTTCAGGACCGAACCCCCACCCGGGCGGCTTTTGTCCGGGAGTTGCTGACGGATTTTCGCAAATTAAGTCCTCCAGTTGGATTTACTCTCTCCCTTCTTTTTACTATCTCCCTCTCTCTCTCCTTCTCTCTCTCGCACCCCCTCCATTGTTTTGATCTCAGAGGACCTCAGAAGAGGGAAGGCCGATGCGGGGTGTTTGGGATCGACGATTCGTACACTGCATCTAACATAAACATTCAGCGCCCTAGTCATATTTTCCCGTTTTCCACTGGCCGGCCAAAAGAGCCCCCTACCCCCCGCCACCTCATGCAAATTGGAACTCTGGAAATTGGAAGCCATTCCGTCGGATTCTTTACTGTCTACGAGCGGGACCGAATGAGCCTTTTTCTCTTTAAGTGGTTTTGCGCAAGCAAGAAACCGTTCGACTCCAAACACAGCCTCCCTTTACCTTCCGGCCGGGGTGGGGAGGGGAGGTGTGCGGGGAGAAACCCATCTTCACTCGTTTGTCCTGCAATTGTTTTTACAGCCGGACCCGAACCCCCTCCCCCTTGCGCCAGGGCAGGGAACGCAATACGGAGAGCAGTACGCAAAAGTTTAAAGGACGAATTAGGTTAACAATCATATTTTATCACCTGCAATCCAGCACCGGATAGGAGTTGAGGCTCCGGGGGCTCGGGGAAACCAGGCACGTCCGGCCGGTTGTGCCCGATCGTGTCCGCCAGCTGTTTCATTATGGTGATTACAGTTGCATCATTCGGCAATCAAGTCGAGCTCCCGAGCTCAAGGGGTCAGACGGGGGCGTCTCTCCGGGTTTTTTACGACTCGGTCCTCTGCTTTATTGCCGAATTATGACATACGGCGATGGTGACGGTGTGAAGTAGGGATTGTGGAGTGTAAGTTTGGGTTTTTACAGGCCCGACAGTCTCGATGGTGCGAGTGATGCGTGCATCCGGAACGTGGCCAACATATTTCCGATGTCTGGCTGACTGCAAGGTTTGACAGTTTGGCGATTTTACACCGAGCGACTCCTACGACAACTTACGTCCAAAATATTATATTCTTATCTGAAGTATGAGACTATAATACTGTTGTACATTCTCTGCCAATTCTTGAATTAGTTTTGAATTTTAGAATATTGCTGTTCAGAATATTATCCTCCCAAGGTAAATAGTCTTTGGCATGCGCCAGGAAGAGTCCAAAACATCTCCTGATGACAGATCTGAACAATCAGCCTCTGTTCTTGTTGGTCGGACGCTATTCAATATGCGCCAGATGCTAATTTGAAGTACAAACCACAGCCTGGTGTACTCCAGGAAGAAATTATAACTGGCTCAAAGAGAGATTTGGATCCAAATTTAAGAAACCCCTGGTGATGACCTGGTAAGTCACTTGTCCATTGTGGCGTGCCCCGAGTCCGGGACTAGAAGTTGACGAAGGGGATTACTTCACCACAATTCATCACACCCATCGGGTCTCGAAAGAAAGTTGCAAAAGTGTGGACACTAGAGACACACCTCGGACACTTCAGGCCAAACTACAATGTTTGGCTGTCGAGTGGCACCGGCACATTTACAAACGTGCTGGACTTACCTAAGACCTAGTCCTTGCTTCTTCCAAACTTGCCTCCCCGGTCTGGTTGCGTCAAGAAGTGCCGGACTTCCTATGTTGTTGTGGCTCGGTGTCCTCAGGTTCGGTAGCTGCTGGCAAGGCGCTTTCAACCGATGATGACGATGACGTTACCTGTTACCGGAACGTTCCCCTTTGGCCTCATCTGTAAGGCACGCGCACCTAGAAACATTGGCGAAAGCCAAGACGTTGACGGTTGTCAACGCTATCCCTTGACCGTATGATTAGAGTAAATTGCTTGCAGGGCTTTTACCCGCTCCATACGGGGAGGGGCGTCTCGACAACGACGATGGTACGGGCTAAGAACGGTTCTCGACTCGCACCGAAAAGCACCAAAGAAACGTTAAGAGATCCTTTCGCCGGGAAGGACCAGCGTCCGATTCAGGCCCGCCTGAACTTAACCTCCCTTTTACCGGACGCGCTGCCATTCAGTGCAAGGGCACCGAAGCGTGACACTTCCTGTTTTTGGTAACCTTTCGCCACTCCTACTTCCACAATCACCGGCAACCCTTTCACTACCCTCGAGTTCCGGCTTCGAGGCTGGGAGGGGGAGCATGTTCCTTTTACGGCCGGCAAACCGGGCAAGTGATGGTGGTGCTTTTGATGTGATTTGTTGTTTCAATGCTAGCTTTCCCTTCTTCTACTCCTCCTCCTCCTCCTCCTCCTCCTCCTCCTCCTCCTCCTCCGCCTCATCCTCCTCCTTCTTCTGGCCAGTTGCGTCGTAGATCGACACAACCAGAATGTTATTACATGTCCTTTACCGCTCACCCATGACGTAAGCTGGGCCCTATTGTCCCTTTTGACTCAACGGTTCAGCCTCCCACCACTTCCTCGTATCGTCCTTGGCTACGTACAAAGCACCACGATAATCAAAGCAGGAAATGGGTTTAAAATTAAGACACTATTTAAACAGGCCATTCGGAGCGGGGGGGGGAAAAGGGCGCAATACCCCTATGCTCGAGATGTTTGACTACGGAAGATGCGAAATGGCACCCGGGACAGAAAGGGACCTTCGGGGTGAGCCGCGCACCGAAACACGATCTTAAGTGGCTTCCGCTGCTTGCTGCGGAAGGGTTCCAGCGTTGAAAGGGGCCACTCACCAGGCGGGAGAGGGCAGCGTATGCTTGCGGTTCGGGTTCCCTCGATCTGTTCCCTGGAGTGGTGCTGGATTTGGCAGGTTTATTGATCCGGGTCCGGCTCCTTGGCAGGACCTGGCTCCTTCGGTCCGGTAAAAGAAAGGATTATGGGGGTTACTCGCAATAAAGCAATTTGTAACGGTGAAAAAGATGTTTGCTCGCCCGGACGGGGGAGGGCAAGGGATGGTGGCATTTGCGAAAACTTACGACTCTTCCTGGGGCAGGCGCGGGAGGAGGGGTGCTCAGGAATCCAATGATTCATTTTATTGATCTCACATGTTTCGATGGACATCTGACACGATCCGATTTGTTACGACCTTTTTACGGTTAGCTTTGAAGCTGTTGTGAGTGGCGTACAGCCGAAGGCGAACGGAGAGCCGCGGGTGGATGGGTTTAGAGTACGTTTCTCTTATTAAACAACCACACAACCAAGGATATAGGAAGCAGTGCCCTACTCGAGAGGCTAAACGACCAGTAATAATCGTTTCTTTTATAGCGATTGCTATTCGTGGTAATATGTGCGACGCCACCAGCGATTTAGTATGAAGTATGGTTGGAAAAGGGAGGGAGGGGTTGATGTTGGGTGTGTGCGATGATTTCATTACCCACTACTTTCCCCACGAAGACGTAGAACCCCCCGCGAAGGCTGTGTGTATGAGATTGGCATGCTAGGAAGGAACTTCCAGGCAGTTATCTCTCAAATCCCGAGGAAGCGCAACTGCCAAAACCACACACACACACACACGTACAGTCGGCGGTCTCTGGCAGCGAGTCCACCCGCCCAGCAGGCTCACGAAATACGAACGGTACACAATCGAAATACCGCAGACAATAGCATTAATGAGATTAGTCTCCGCAAACCCCAAAGACGGCGCTACCATTTACGCCTCGTGTGGCGACCCCGCGGAACGGCTCTCGAGCTGGCACCGGATGTGTCAGGACAGGGTGGGGATGTGCCGTGTCTCGGGTTTCTCCCGATTTGCTTCAACGCCGTACACCTTGGCGCTCAGCGATGGCGAACTTACGAATTGGTTATCCACTCCAGAACCACTTAACAATTCCACCTTCAGGAAGGTGTTCCCAGGTCTCTACACCATTCCTCAAAAATATTGAAGTCCCAAATGAATCAGCTCAAATCAAATATGGGGCGATATAGATTGCTGCATGTATTCTCTGCCGTTTGGAGAAGGTGTACTCCAGAACACCAAAATGTAGATTTTCCTTTTAGCAACAATTTGCCACCACTGGCTGTTGGTTCATCTGTCAGGCGCAAAAAAGGCGAGCCAGAGGCGGAGACCAACCCGCTTGCCATCCGACTTAAGCAGAGCGTTGTGTTTATTTGCTTTCACTGCCGCTTTAGCAGCGTTGCGCCCCGGTTGCCTCATTGTCACCGCGGGAGAGTACAACTCCTGCTGGGGGAAACCCAGCGGTTTCGAAGGAAGCTGCCGGCGGCTCGCGTGAAATCAATTAATTTAATTACTCAACGACAAGCCGGAGTAGGTGTCAGTCACGCCACCGTAAATCTTGGCGCCACTGTTTTACCGCGCCGAGATGTACGTTGTGCGGAGGTGTTCGATTGCGAAATCGAATCAAATCGAACGTCTTTAACGGGAAGACAGGGGAGTGGACCCCTGTTGGCATAAGGTTTCCAACTACCTGTAGAGTAACTAACGACCGGTGCGCTGGAAACGGTGAGGAATTTCTTTTTAATGAGTCAAAAACGCCGTAGTAATGACCTGGTATGACAGATGTCAGACGTGTAGACGTTTCGCGTCTGTCAAGTTTTCTTGAGTTTCAACCAACGCTGTCCAGCCTATGGGGGAAGGGGAATACACCTGCAGTAACGAGAAAGTCTGAAGGAATGAGTTCCCCCACTTCCTCCTAACCCTTGATTCCCCTACAAAGTAGGACGAGATCTGAATGTTTACCTCTCCGTTTGGTCCTCAATTTGCACTTCACGTTCCAGAATTCACGTTGGTCTCCCGTCTTAATCCGACAACCTTTCAATCAATATTCGTTTGCCTTCCAGCTCCCCCAGCCTCCCTCCGTTGTCCGCTTGTGCTAAAGGGGGTCATACTTCCTCCGGGTTTTTATTACCACTCCTCTTCCCGTCCACGAGCCAGTGCAACGACAGTGGCCGGAAGTGGAAAGAACGTGGTCTAGCTGGGTAGGATTTTGACGAAGGCGAATGCCACCGCCACCACCACCACCACCACCACCATTTACATAACAAATCCGCTCCGAGTGACGGCCCGGGGTTCGCCGTTTTGCGCCCGTGGTTGACGTTTGTTGTCACGCTCGCCTGATAACCTAATCAACTTGTGTCAATAGAATCGTCACGGTGTTCCGGTCAGCCCGGGACCATTCACCCACCGGTGCCTGGTGGGTGGAAAACCCTTTTCCTTCCCGAGCGAGTCGAAAGCGTTTCCCGTGGCGCAAGCCGAGATATTCTAATTTCTCCTCAACCGAATCGTCGCCGGGCGTGTGCGGTCAATGGTTGATTTTGTTTGGCGAAGGTTGGGGAGGCAACAACTTTCACTCTCTGGCACCTCTTCAGAATCCCCTTTCGCCCCACGATACCCCCTCCACAGTGCGCTTGTTCCAGCTGCGAGCAGCGGTGTAATCAAAATTTAAATTATTTATTCACAATCGTCATCTTCGGCCATCACTTGTTCCTGGCGTGGCAACGGACGTCCACCATCGGGAACAGCCGGGTCCCACGCAAAGGAGCGTTTTTCGGCAAAGCAAGAAAAGAAACGGGCAGAAGAAAATGTTGGAACGTACGTGAGGAAGTGGTCTACCCGACCATTTACGTGGCGTTTTCCCGACCCGGCTGCGGAAGGATACGTGCTGTACCACACAGGCACAAACACACGCACACCAAAACTGCAAGGTACCCGACCCAGCGAGCGTACCCGGGGGGGATTGGAATTTTCTTTTGTCTTTGCCGCTCGGTTGACGGTTGTCGCGGAAAATTGACGGCCTGATGGGAAAGACCGCGGCTTTTGACTGAAGACCGTCGCGCTGGTACGAGCGCTGGTGACGGATGGGTCCACTGCTCGGGAGTCGTTCCGGTATTTTTTGCCTCCTCCCGAAAGGCACGGTGGCATCGCGGTGAGGAATTGTATTTGAATATTTAATGACTTCTTCTTTGGGCCGGGGACGAAGATTACGGGCCAGGGGCCGGCCGTTCCGTCGCAAGCGAAAAGGAATGTACCAGGACGGTGCGCCAGCTGCCGAGTCGGGGAAGGGTTAATCATTCCCTTTTCCAACAAACCGGGGAGCGGTGCCGGTGCCGGTGAAGAGTGGATTACTTGGAAATTTTCACTTGCTGGCATCGCCCGGTTTAAAAACGCTGACAGCTCGCTTGTCACTCGAACTCGGTTTCCGATCTCTCCTGGGCGCGAAGCGAAAAGGGAGAAGAAAAAACCCGCGCCATCGACCGTACACGATTTGCAAGATCCTTTAAATTAAACCCTATCAGTGGTGCCCGGTGAAGCGAAACCGCTCCGTTCCACTCGAGTAGGCACTTTTGAGGCCGACAATCTGCCACCACAAGACGCTTACCGGATTCGGTGAGGGAGGGGCACGGCGTGGAGGGAATTCAGGGGAGAACAAAAGGGTACGTTTTAAAAGGAGGTGTGAGGGAACACTACCACTGCCGAGTGCGACCATTTTTCTCGTTCTTGGGAGTTCTTGGGGGTTTTGAAAAAATCAATTCGTGGTAGGGAGAGAAGTGTTGTAAATGAACGGAGCGCGGAGGGGAAAAGGGTGAGCACGGCAACAGGGAGTCGCAAATGGAGTGGTTGGCCATCAAGAGCCGCAAGTGTCAACGCGTTAAGCGACCCAAGCAACACTGCCTTTCGGTGGCTGGAGCGGGGGAAGTTTTACGGCAGAACACAACAGCAAAGTCTAAGGCGAACTCGGGAGATCCCGCAGGACTAACGCTGCAAATGGGATTCGTCGTCAGCTTACTGTTACGGAAGCTGGAAGGCGAACAACCCCCGGGTGCCGGCGGAACAAGGAACACAGGAAAAGTGTGCTTGTTTTAAGACAGTCATTTTCCACATCATTTATCCATTCGTCATCCACTCCGGACACCCAGCCGCGTCGGGCTGCCACCCGTCCTAGATCCTCGGGATATACACGGACGCGCACTACACGCACCGCACGTCATCACGTATGGTGATTTATAATGTCCAATTCGGTAAGTGATAAATGGGATTCGCTTACCGAAGCGATTTCATCGGGTCTTTTTTTATTCCATCGCCGTGAAAAATCCCACACTTCCGGACGCGCTTACGACCTACCGACGTTGCTAGGGACGTCCAAGCTGACGAACAGCTCCCGCTTTCACTAAGTCAGCCAGGTGACGCCGGATTCGCATCATAACCCGAGGGAGAGGGAGGAATATTTTAAGTGACCGGGAAAAACACAACCACGCAACATGTGTGTGTGTGCTTAGCGGATGGATTCTTGGAAGTCGAGGAGGGTTCTTCCAGCCTGCTAGTAGGATAGTCCAACTTTTTTATCCCAGCTCATAATTCGTTCGCGCCCCCGAACCTGAAGCAAAAAACAGTGTCAACGAAGGGTGGGCGGTGGAGGAAGGGCTGGTGTGACATCTTGCCAGTGGGTTACCCAACCCGATGGGGGAGTTACTTTGCCATCAGTCACTTAGGCGCATCTCATCCTCATAAGCGACGATATATCCGCGGGGAATCTTCCAGGACTTCCGAGCGATAAGCGTCTTACACTTCTTCCGAGCGGAACTTTCCATTCGGTCGCCATAACCAACCCATTGCCGAGTGGGGCTCATGGAAGGGTTCAGCGTAAATCAGCGAGTTCCAACAGACCCTTCGACGAACTAGTGAAGGCTGGATTTGGCAAACTAGATGTCACGTAGCCGTAGCTAATAAAATGCGGCTCAAACTTTCCGCGCGGGAACGCTGCCGTACGCCGAAAATTGAATCCGTATTAAATGTACCATACCGTAATCGATTTTCGCACTGGTACCCGCACCGTGAATAGCAGCGATGTTGGAGACACATTTGAATCTCTCCCCCGGCATGCTGCTCCAATTCGTGCAGGCTCAATGCACTCCATTGGGCCATTTTCCAACTGTTGTTGCGCGATATAAATGTATTTCTGTCGCCCATTCATCCAATCGGTGCAACGGCAAGGAGGTATACGCGGGGTTTACCGAAAGGAAGGAAAACAAACACTGTGCGGGCACATGTGGAACGTTGGATGCCGTTTCGTTGGGAAAATGATGGTTCGCCACTAGCTTCCGTACGCCTGATTGTTCCCAAAAGAATGATTAAACCCTCGATGACTCAATGGCGATATGTTATAGTACAATCTCTGTTTCCAAAATATGCATCTAGTTCAGATTATCCTATTATTGTTTGGTCTGTCAAATCGAAGCTGATAGTAGATTTCATTTAAGGTACTTTATATTGAACCCCATCGTTTGCAAACATCCAATCATCTCCTTTTACGTCATGGCGCTTGAAGGGTTCAAGATACTGCACTCAGTCTGGAACACTTTTACGTAGTTGGAACATTTCTTGGCAATATACAAATGCCGCTTCAATCTAGTAGATACTTAACGTACCAGACTCGCATCTCTTCCATGATTCCCATTTGAGTGCGAGTCGGTATTCACCAAACACTATCCGTGTAAACACTGAACCGTGACGTCGTATACTTAAAAGGAGGATTCCACTAGCAGGTGGGTATAAGTAAGGTTCTGTGTGCAACTAAGAAAAATAAAAACCTTCGAACGCTCCCCACGGTGAATAAACCAGAATGGTAATCCCTCGATCGATTTATTTCTCGCGAGTTAAAGAATAGAAGCTTGCCTATGTTCTACTGGGCGGGACGGTGTGGGACCAACTGGGTGGATAATTCGCTAGTCCACGGCCACCGCCTGGGAAACCGTGCCTTCCCAAGGTGAGTCTCGCTTCGGTAAGCCGGAGTCATAAAAAGGGATCAGAGGACATCAGAGGCTAAACATCGAGCAGGCAAAGAATGTTCCGACTCGTGGAACAAGTGGAAAAGAATTCCGTTTTCCCGTTGATGCGACAACCTGTGCGCCCTTGAATGTGGGCGCTAGAGTAGGGTTTTGGTCTCTTCTGGAAGTAATCACACAGCTCCGCAGGAAAACCGATATCGAAGCGTCCGGTAAACAAACGAAAAGAATCCATTCGCTCCGCTAGCTATCGAAGAAAGATGATTGGAAATTGAAGAAATAAATTCCCAGTCGTGGGGAGGGCGAATGTGCCGCTAGCCGCTTTAACCCCTTTCTGGCTCGGCAACAGCGAACAGCGAGACGCATCATTCCGAAATGAGGGTAATTCTGGAGCTACTGACTATTACGTATGAGCTCACGCGCGACTCTTTGTACCGGGGTTAGGGGGATAAAAAAAAACACGTAGAAAAACACAAGCGAAAGGAAAAGCGACGCAGTAAAATCGAGCCGGAAAAGCAAAACAATCTGGATCGGCAAACTATTCGACTGATATTGGAGTCGGACGCGAGCGTCGAGTAATCAATCGTGGAACCTCGTGCGGGAGGATTGGGGTGAGCACAGGAGTATGGCCCGAGCTGGGATGTGGATTTGTGTGGCGGGTTCTCCGCTCGACCCTAGCCAAGTACGCCGTACAAACTCCCACACTCCTCCAAATTCGGAGCGCATTCCTTCCGGGCGACTGAGCCAATATGGACTTTGGCTCTGAGCGATTTGTTTTCAAACGATTTGTTGCTCTCTTTACCCCCGCCACCCGCGTCCCGCAGGGGTTGGGGAGGGAGGCCTAACGGAACTACTTTTCAACTTTCATCCAACTCCCACTCGGCCCAGCCTCCCCATCGCCTCTTCTCAAATTGGCCAAACGAAATTGACTCCATTTCCCAGGAAGGGATGGGCGCAAAATGAAATACATTAAATCGCTCAGAAAGACCAATACCGATCGGTTAGGTGGGTCACCCCGAAGGAGTCAACGCCAAGCGACAGTATGCGAGTGCTCTGTCTCTAACTCTGGAAACTCCAAAGCCAAATTCCCAGCCTACGAGCTCTGTCATGGCCGGTAGAAACGTGAAGCTTGGATGCGGGGAGCTAGGTGGTCCATTCGAGGCAAGACGATGGCAGATACAATGGCGCTTCACGAAGCAAGAGACCAGCAGGGGGCTATGCGGTCAGAGAGCAGGGATGAAATGAAGCGAATTGATTCGATTCAATTTTCAGCAAAGCAAAGTGAGGCAAGTATTTGTATGGTTTAATGTTGTATGAAATTTGATTATTGTTCCATGGTTCAGGAGCGTCCTCAGGCGTTTCGGTTGGCAGGGACCTAGGAAGCAGGAGCGCTCTCCTGCCATCCATCGCGTAGTCCAGACATTGCACGCCTAGTTTCGCCTACTATTTGTCACCACCTCGGCTGGTTCGGCTTTTCAAACAGACACTGCCCGATGGTTCGCCATTGCCGACGATGGCGGCCTTTCAGCCGCGATGAATTCCTTTCGCAGTTCGGTGTTCTTGGGTCTTCCGTAGTCTGCAGCTCGAACTTTACCCCCCCCGTCGGATGAACGTGGGCTTTGCGAGGAAACACTGAAACACAACAAAGCAATCCAACGGAGAGAACGACGGACAGTATCCCATCCGAACCGGGGACATCCGGAAACTGGGAAGAAGGGATACTAGCCCTCGGCCTCTACAACAACGAAACTGGAAGGGGACTCTTCCGGGGAGTCCAGGCAGTCGTCTCAGTGTGCGAGAAGAAATTTGTTTCCAGTTAAGATCGTTCCTTGCCTAAGATTTTTCCTATCATTCCCAACGATACCTGCGGAGTTTGCTCTTGCCAAAGTTGCTGAGTTTGCCCTTTTGCCGATGGAGTCCTAAATGGCTCTAGCGTTATTGTTTGGCTTTGCCTATGTACAGAAACAACCAGTGCTAGTGAATTCCTTAGGTTTCCGGATGGAAAGGGAGGCGTGAGTGCTAGATTTACGCGTCAGGCTGGAGACAATTCTCCATAAGAGTCTCATATTCCTCCCCGAAAAGAAAGGGTGATGAACCCGCAGCGTGGGTGGCGCACTGTTGCACTCTTCCGAAGCAGGTAGCTCTAGCTCCTACCTTTTAGAATAGTTTCTGCAATCGCAAATGCAAATTGATACTGCCGGCGCACTCCGGAAGTCGGTCCCGCAGTTGCGTGTGTCCTTTCAGGGAAGCGAAGAAACCTGAAGCGTTCCGGTAGTCTCACTGGTCTTCATCTTGGCAAAATCCTGCTGACCCTTTCGAGGCGCAGAGCTGCTAGTTTGGGTAAGGAATTTAAATTTGATACATAGACCGTCCTCCAACGCTCAACTTTCTCCTATTACCAGAAGTACACAACATGTACGATTGGGGGCGATTGAAGCCAATCACAGACCATAAAACAACACCCAGTGGGGGTGCGTTCTAGCCCACCTTCCTATTTGCTGCCTCTTTTGCTATGCACCGTAAATAGTGACCAACCGACCGGTACCTGCAAGACTTTACCCGATGCCAGGGTTTCGGAAGATTTACTTCTTCGACGATGCACGTTCGACTTTGAAGCGTTTCGATCGATAGCCAACTCTAATGCCTCTAAAAAGCCAATTTATGTTGTTAACAACCGACGGCTTTAGGACACAAGCTGCTCGTGGGAATGGGTCGTGCGTTTTCGAAGGAGAAACAAAGTACGGCGTAGATGTTCTTACCATGTTGCGGTGCAATTACCAGGTGAGCTTGGGCTGCAGGTGCTGGTATCCGTTCACAACGTACAGTTTTCGATAACCTGGACTTAAACGAACTCGTAGACTTTCAACAGCGCCTCAATGGTTTCATCAGATGCACAAACAATCATATAAACATTCTTCACCTTAGTGGCATATTAAGCGGAAAGTAGTATCAAGTAATGAGGCGTGTTTAGGGGTGTTGTACACCGGCGTGTTCGCCGAAAGAAGAACACTCAGCACCTAGAGATATAGGCATTGTCCAATCACTCCCCACCGTCACCGTGGAATGGTTTGATTTAATCAAAGCCTATGAAAATGCGCCGTATGGTGTGCCCACCGGTACGTGCCCCTCCGGTTTGTGGCATCCCTCACCCACGCCATATGCGGCATTCATTAGTTCACATTTATGGGGGCGCTTCCTCTCCCTCGAAAAAAGGGCCAAAAAATGTCGCTGTCATTCCTGATGCGTAGGAGAAGTGCGTGTGTGTGTGGGTGGAGGAGTACAGCACCCGGCAGACGTGCATGTTGTACGTCTGTAGAGCCCGGATGTGACGTCCACGGAATGGCGCCTCGTTAGCGTCGGAGGTGTTGTTGTTTCGCAAGATCTGCACGCTTCCCGCCCGCCCAGAACACCCGCTTTCCGCGTCCAGAATTCAAGTGTAAACAGCTTCCACGAAGGGGGAGATGTTGCTAGCGCTTCTCGCAACACACTTTCCACTTCCTTCTGTGCGCTTCCGTTTGGCGCCGGGGGTTTGGGAATGAGTTAATTAACGACAACAATAAAGATAATCACTCCGACTTCAAGCAAGCTTGAGCTGCGGCGTGGTCTCCGGTGTGTGCATCTACAATCCTGCCACATCTAGCCATCGTGCGTTCGATAGGAGTAGGTCAAAAAGTTGCCTCAAAGAGTGAGTGAGAAAGATACGATGACCACGCGAGGGGAGGAAGGAAAAAAAAACATTAACAACATCTACATAAACATTTAACAGCAAGAATAACCCGGTGAGGTCGGGAGGGGTCGAAGCGGACAGCCGGAAATGATTATCGGGAGCGAAAAGGGGAAAACCGGGGCGCCAATACCGAACCACCACCAGCTTCATCGGGGCTTACAGGGAACATGTGTAACTACTAGCCCATTAATTGGTCCAGAACGCTTGGGAGAAATGCAGGTCCATCGCCGCCAGGTCCCTCGCTCCCTCGTGCGGAGTCGGTCGAGCGGAAAATAGCTCCGGAAAATGTCGGCCCGAAACCTACGAGCGCTGGGCCGCGGTGAACGCAGCCCCGGGAAAAAGTTACGAGGTCAGAAGATCTTGCTGGCAGATAATTAAATCGTGCCGAAGGCCGACAGGGGGCGACGGGCGCCTATCTGCACGCTCTATCGCATCCGGGCGCGCTGGCCGACGGTCCGGCTGCTCCTCGTCGCAAAATTTGCTGATTTTTACGAGCCCAACCCGAACGGCACACTCTCGAGCCCCGGCACTTCCGTGGAAAACGGACAGCAATAGTGCTCCCTTAGTGCCTCGGGCCGTAACCCTGCCACCCTTCGAGCGCTCGATAGCCCCTTTGCACCTTGCGCCATCCGCCGGTGGAGGGCCATTTTTACCGAAGGGAGTGATAGCGAGTCTCTAATTAAGGCATTTAATGAGTCGGAAGGAATGCGGCGAAACATCCCCGGGACGGACCGCACGTCGATAGGTCTAAATTATCAGGCCGAACCACTTCGGGCAAGGGTGTCCCTGCCTCGGGGTTATGGTCGCCTGCAGAGATTGGACCGGCAATGGCGGTGTTAACAACGGTGTTTCTGCTTGTTCCGTTCTGACACTGAAAATGGAGTTCTAACCGCAAACCATGGTCGGTGATTTCGAGAGATCGCTTCCTTCTCTCGAAAAGACTCGCTTCTCCAGACCAGGTTCTTTGCCTGTGGATTTCTAGACTTTCAAGGGGAAATCTTTGTTGAGTTTTAAATTTTAAAATACGACATATTTGAAGGCATTTGCGATATCTTTTAGATCATGCAAAAGTATTTTAATCCATGGTGATTGTGAGAAAGTGGACCGATCGGAAATCATTGACACCGAAGTTCTGAACTTCTGACGCTCGACATCAAAAAGATGGAAGAACAACGATGGTGGGAAAGGGGTTTTGTCAGTCTGATGACTTTAAAGACTACCAAGAGTCTCTCCAGAACATGTGTGAGTTGTCGTACATCCACTGTTTTTCATCATCGTTCGGCCTAAAATACTGCCGGAAAGTATGGCCTCCGCTGGAACTCAACGTACAAAACAATAATAATAATAATAAAAAAACAAAGAACCGGGTGCAGACGGCGGTCGGTGGGAGCGCTGGACCCATAAATGGCTAAAATTTGGCACAGTTTTTCCACTCCCTCCGCAGGTTTCAAAAACTGAACCCTCACAATCAAAGTAGTCCGAAGTAGACCGAAGTTTGCTAGGAAGTTTGCGAAGTTTCCAGACTTTCTCTCATAAACCGGCACCGGGTTGTGGGGGGGGCTAGCGGGGACCCGGGTCCCCGGCGACCGAGTTCCTTCCTTCCTGGAGCTAGAGGGAAAGGGGAGTGCTGGAGTGTGGGACGGTTGCGTGGCATGAAGATAGAAAGTAATCATATTATTTCTGATGACTTCGGGATTTCAAGGTCGTGCACTTGAAAACTGGGTTACGAGCACGGAACCGTCGATGGGGTAACGCGTGCCGCCTGTGGTGGGGGAGGGGGAGAGGGAGGAAAGGGAAGGCGTGAAATAACGCCGAAAAGTTGACGATAATTGTTCGTCGTGAAAGTTTTAGCGAAAGTTTACATCACAAAACGGGCTCGTGTCTCGATACCGCCACCGAACCTAGGGGACGCTCGAGGAGCTACGGATTAACGCGGATGCGGAATGGGAACGGGCAAGCGGGAGCAGACACCGACAGTCTACAGTTTATACATTCATCAACCCTGCTTCTCTCATCCGAGCCGGCGCGGGATTAGGTGGTGCTTAAAGTTTTTCCCTAAAAATTCATCCACCTAGTTCCTGGAACAATCGGGGGACTGCCGAACGTCGTCTTCAGCGCATCCATCATTGCCAAAAGGCGTACGCATCCGACACACTGCGTGGATTGCGAGCCTCTAGACTAATTACGCGCACGTGACCGGCCGGGATGGAAAGGAGGAAAATACACATTTTTAAAATCATTATCAATGTTTTAGGGTACGTTTCTTCAAAGTATTTCGCTGCTCCCCTTCTGTTACATGTAGCCGATAGGGTTCCAGCGTGCATTAAGTGTTCCACCATCGGGGGGAAAAGATGGGGGGGGGGGGGACAAAACACCAATGTACTCCCCCCCGGCATTGGGGGTAGCGCCGGGGAAATAAAAACCCCATTAAGCGTCATCACTTTTACGCGAATTTTATGCAGATTGCATACCCCAGACGTAACTCCTCCGGAAGGGCGAAGAGGCTGCGTGAGATGAGGCAGAGGTATCATACGCTGATTTCAGGATGGCGGCCGGATATCGATCCCACTTTTCTTTGTTGCAACCAACCGGCTGCTACAGCTCACCCTCGGTTGCTGATGCAGTCCCGCGTGGAAACAACGACCGGGGGCGGGTTGGGATCACGGGGCAGGAAGATGAACTACATGAAAAGTGCCCGGTGGTGGAAGAGTTCGTTAATGGTGTTAAGGAATAAAAATATGAGCTGGTAATAAATTTTCCATCCCCGAGCCGCCAGCCCATTTGCCGGCTGTTGATGCGCTTTACATTGCGTTCGCGTTTGACGCCCCCCGGCGGTAGGGTGCTGGGTATGCCACGGTGGAAGTTGGGTTGGTAAGCAGACTATGTTCTCACAACTCGACCCTATGTGGTGGTTGCAAAACATGAGGCGTTTGCACGAAATCGGAGTTGTTACGTTTAAACATAACCTAAACAAAATAAGCATACGGTTTGTAAAACTAACGATCTCTGAGAGATTTTGTTTAGCTGATACTTCTTAGCTGATAGTGAATTATTCTAGTCTATAAGGAACTGTGTGGCCCGCAGACAGTCAATACAGTGATGCCTAAGGGAAATAAACAAGAGCCAATACTTTTGCAGTCAAACAGCTCATAAAGGAGTCAAAGCTGCGCATCATGGCTAAAAGAGGCTTAGGTGAACTTATATACTTAGGACCTGGATTCTATTGCCAAGGCGATGCGTGGACGAATTCTACAAGTATACTTTAAGTATTCTGCAGCTGAAATAATAGTATCTGGTGATTTGAACTAGGTTAAACTTTGGTTCGATAGATTGCAGGAGTTCAGATCGGTATAAATAGCCATAGCCTGTGGGAGCAGCTGAGAAAGCTCGATGACGAATAGGACTGAGCTCTTAGGTGTTCTGACGATAGTATTCAATACCACACGAGTACCCAGTTAAAGAAAAAAAAAGTTCTAGTTGCAAAAACGCTGAGATAGAGGTGTATTGGAGTAAATAAGAACATTTGAATAGACGCTTTGGAAGATGTATGCATCCTTTTGGATATCGCAGAAAAATAAAGTATGAAATCGGTACCATGCTGCTATTTTTTCATCTACAAATGCATGGTCCCGGTTAGCTTCCTTTATCGTTCCTTTTTCAGGGAGGATGCTGTATCTCTTGGCAGATAAAAATTTATCTGCACCAAAACCACTCACATAGTGCGAAAATAAAAACAACCTAAAATAAACTGTAGACGGGTACGGACGACCGTGGAGCAGAAAGGTCGTAAATTAAATTTGAAATTCGGTGCAAATCCAAGCAAGAATAATTATCGATGCAGGAGCACCTTTCCCCGGCGCTAGAGGCGCACCGGTTCCTCGGGTATGTTTTTGTAGGGCCTTTCTCCGCCGTGGGATGTATCTTTTTTGCGCCGAGACGAAGCGGTTTCGTCGAAGGGAATGGTGGGAGGGCACACGTTGGGGTGTTAGCGGTCGTTCAAAATTTGGTTATAATGCAAGAAAACGGTGCGGTCAAGATTAAATTGGCTTTCCTTTATTGCCCAACCGGTTGGCCCCGGTAAGGGTTGGGTTTGCGTCGTGAGAGGATCGCTCTTAGCTGCAAGGAACCCATAAAACCGCCTCTTACGTCGGGGCCAACGCAGGGGTAGATAATCTGGTGGCCTCTAGGTTCAACCTCAGCTCCGAAGCCTGGCTGCTAGGAGACCCTGACTGCAGACTCGCCACCAACGCACCCATACTCCACGATACTACACACACACACACACAGTTCAGTTCTGCTCGTTACCCCTTCAGTGCTCTATTGCAACTGCTTCAACTTTTAAGTCTGCACTGGTCGTGAAGCGTTGGATACTAATGGATTTCTAAGACTCGGCTCCCTTCAACCACGAGCGATGCTGGAGCCGTAATTCGTCATGCCGTCGATGGTCGACGATGTTGCTGCGCTGGGTAACCAGTAAACCCCCCCCCCCCCTCTCCTCCTTCCTTCTACGTCATTTTCCGTTGGGTAATGGCCACCTCGTCCTTCTCCAAACTCCTTCCACGCGGGAGTACTAAGCCAAGCAACCGCCAAGGACGAAATGTCCTCGTTCCAAAGGGCCTAGGCAAGTGTGTCTGTCGATGTGAAAGAGAGAGAGAGAGAGAAGTGAGAAGGAGGCCACCATTCCACGAGGGCCACGAGATGGAAATCATCGGGAAGCCAAAGTAATAATGAGGATTTGGTCTCAGCGATAATGGACGCCACACCGTATTTACTGTAAAATTGCAGCCCACCAACTCCCACCATTAGGAGAAGTCCGTCCGTCCCACCGTTTGGGTGCAGTGGGGACGATGTGTACCATGTGTGTTTGTGTCTGTCTGCCTGTGTACGGTAGCGACCGAAGAGCTAAGAGGGTTAGCTGAACAGCGGAACGATTGGTGACCCAAGGATTCATTGTCTCTCCGGCAAGCGGAAGGATCTGGAGGCTGCTGGCGGGTGTTTGGTTTTGGGGAGCCGAAACCCATAAATCTCAATATGGACCGCTTCCCATTTCGGCAAAATCTCTTGATTCCGGGGATCGCGCCAATTGCCCGCCCCTCCCCTTTCCCGAAGGGGGTTTTTGCGCCGGAAAGGTCGTCGTTCGGCCAAATCGTTTTGCCTTCCGCTTTTCTTATGAATATTTAATGCCCTAATGTACTTGTATTTCTGGGCCCGTGAATTTATGTGGTGCGCCACCCGAAGAGTCTGCGTGTGTTTGCATGTGGCC
Source organism: Anopheles coustani (assembly GCF_943734705.1). Lineage (NCBI taxonomy): Eukaryota > Metazoa > Arthropoda > Insecta > Diptera > Culicidae > Anopheles > Anopheles coustani. The sequence goes on from NC_071290.1 coordinate 6,290,209, forward strand.
CATCTTTTATGGGGCACACGACGATTTTCCCATTCTGGGCTGTCGGTATTTGCGGGGGCAAGAACACCGCTCCCACTGTTGCCGTCCCAGCCGTTGGTTACCATCCCAAGGGCGTTCTTCTGATACCGCGCGGTCCGCCCCATCTCCCTGCCATTTGCCACCTGCTGCTCGCCACAACTTGTGACAGATCGAGCGGAATGAGGCAGGTGGACATGATCCGGCAGGGCAAGCCGCAGTCCGCCGATATGCAACGAGCCGCAAACAATGGCTTTCTTTAAACTCTACCCTCACCTCTTACCCCATCGCTCGGTTTCTGCCTTCCATGTTGCTTAAACGGCGGGAATTTTCCGGGTGATTTTTCAACCACAAAAAAACCACAACGGTATGAACTCCGAAGATGGTAGCGAACGGAAGCAAAGAGGTTTCGTTTCTTCGGCGCTGGCCATAGCCATAAATCAATTTCCTACGCTTTCCTACCCCTCCTACCTTGGGCAAGTCCAATCACAAAACATCCCTCTTCCAGGGGCCGAACGCCATGCTGGCAGGTATTAAGCATTTCCCGATCGGAACTTATTAAAATTTTTGCGGCCAGAAATGTTCAGAAATTTAATAACACGGTGTGCGGGTAAATATTGAACTGACTCCTGGAACAGATGCCAGCCGCGAATAGCAATGAGGCGAGTGTAGAGCTAGTAGAGAGTCGAACTCCCAGAAATGGAAACGAATTTGAATTGCTGGGATCCAAGAAATTGAAAACGGAACATCGTACTAAAAGGGACAGATACCCACAAGGTTTACTGTGATTGGCTTCAGTGTATGCAACACTAGATAGCAATTCTAGGACAAACCTTAAACGAAACAACACGGATAGGTCGTCATTGTTGAGATCCCAACAATGTTGGGCCATTTATCCAAAGTCCTCGAGTGGCGCAGTTCATTGAAACCTGCATTGACTATCTTCTAATCAACGTCTCAATCGTAGCCCGTATCACCATCACCACCAATGAAAACGACTCCCTCCTTGTAAGGTGATTCATTTTCTAAGCTAGAGATTATTTTCAAAAAAAAAAAAAAGGAAGCAAACAAGATAAATCGCAATCGAAACCAAAGTCGTTGACCATAAATTCTCAGCATGCCGACGCAAGCCGAACGAGGTTTCCGGAAACATCCGCTGAAATGCAAAAAAGGACCGGGTGTCGGAAGCCACGTGGCCCCACCTGTTCCTGCCCGGCGAATGGTTGGAAAAATCAACAGACGCGACAAGCCAACGGAGGCAGGAGAAGAAAAAAACGGAAAACCAACCAGAAGAGGAGCAATGCTGGACGCGCGAGCTATCGCTCTGGGGGGAATGGGAACCGATGGGAACGCGATAGTCCGCGTGCCACGCGGACCGAAAACCGAGGAATCGAAGAATCGGCTCCGCTGGACGCCGCCCGAACGCCCCGGGAAGCGAGCGAGTAAATCTCTTAATTCCCGGTAATTAAATGTTAAGTGCGTTAGAATAAAATATGGCATCCATTAGCATTTAACATTTAATTAAAACAAAGACCACGCATGGAAGAGGTGGGAACGGTGGGGGGGACTAGGGCGGTACTACAGGGCGCCTTGTTGACGGAACGATATAGGATTTGAGTAAGGGCTTGTTGGCTTTTCCTGCTCTCTGGTTCCCTGTTGCCTTTTTATTCCCTCGCCTCCCGGTACCGACGTTTTATTTGTCGTCCGCCCCAAAAAATCCAGCTAACAAAATCCCCAAGCGGATCAGGGAAAAGAAACAAAAAACAATAGCACAGGAGTGGAGAGCTAGCTGTCCACGTACTGCCCGAATGCTTCGGTATGGGTTTTGCTGAGGAGTTGCCCTTTGTCGGCATGAAGTCGCCACTTGGACCGGCCCAGAACTCCGGGAAGTCCTGCAAGTCCTGGACCTGACTATGACGGTTTTATATTAACTCATTTCACATAATTCGACTTTCAATCACTCTCTCTCTCTCCACCCCTTCTCCTCCAACTCTCGCACATATATGCTAGACAATCCTCGCTTGGGTCATATTGTCCAACGCTACCGGTCCGGATCGCTGACAGGTTTTTGTCATTGCGTGGATTAACCGCCAGGATCTCAGGATGCAAAAAAAATGGAACCAAACCACTTGGGTTCTCCGGAAAAAGGTGATGGTGGATAGATCAGCAAAAACACATACACATCCACAGACGGGCACACCAGAGTGCCCGGTGACAATTTGGTAATTGGGAGAACGTGGTCTTCGCCATCATCGCCGACATCCTGGCGGACGCACTGACCCGGTTGAGCTCCGAGCTCGCGTGCACTCCATAGACGCAGTAAGAGCGGTCCAAATCCTTCCTCTCCCCCTGAAGACTCCTCGTGCTTCACCGTCCAAAACCATCCAGGGCCCTCACGGACCAACGAGATTTCAGTGAGATTTGTCCTCCAGATTGTATGTCCACATTTCGTTACGGAAGGCAAAGCACAGCTTCCGATGACTACCGCAAAAGGGAAAACAGACACACAAAAGCGTGGAGCAGAAAATAGAATAACAAAATGTCTAGAGAGATGGAGAAGGGGGCAGAAAAGACACGAGCAACACCGAAAAGAGGTATAGATTTGGGACGAAACGTTTTCGAGCGGAGTAGAAAAAAAAAACGCTGATACACGCAGCCCTTACACCGGCAATGGAATCAACCATCATCAAGCCGCATCCAGCGGCAGTGGATACCATTTCCGTATCCTGTCGGCGAACCTTCCGGTTTCTCCTTCACCAACTTTACGAAATAAAGGATTGGACCTCGGAACGGTTGCGCGTTAGTCATTTCGTGTTGAACTGTTTTTTTTTTTTTATCTGCTGGTGTTGTCTTTCTCTCCGTCTCGGTTTAGAGCTATGGACCACACTGAGCCGCTGACCACTACGCAGTATGCAAGCGTACCAGCCGGCGTCCAATGATCACATAATTGTGTCCTTCAGCCGTTCGGTTGAATCCGTTTTAAGAGGATAATTGAACGTGCGTGAGTGTAGAATCGAGAAGGACAGTGTAAACGAAGCAAAAACCAACCTGTCCGGTTGACGACGCGGGAACGGGTAAGAGTCTCTCGAATGGCGGCCGTTCGAGATCCAGAAAAAAAAACCAACATCCAACTCTCTCTTCACCATTGCAGTGACCATCGCTTTGCGATGAGTGACAATGACAAGTGAAATCATTAGGTTCGCGGTCACAGTGCCCTATAGACTAGCAAATACACACACAAAAAAGCAGCAAACTTAACCCCCGCCCGGCAAAACGCTGTCGACCGTTTGCTCAATTACAATCATCAGCGTGAGTGAGGCTCGGCAAACAAAATGTTGACACGGCAGTTAAATGATGTGGGGATGATTAATTTTGCATAGTATCATTTGGGCCGTTTGTTTTCTGCTCTGTTTTTCGATTCGGCAGAGTACGTGCTGCGGCCCGCAAAAGAAGCAATAATTTCTGAGAGCTCATATTCTGGCGTCTGGTTCAACGCCTTCAATGGAAAAACTGACTGGCTATGAAGAGTGTACCTCTATTCGCCACAGGAACGCCCCATTTCCCCAGTTGCTACTACACAGGCAAATGTCATTAACGTCGCTCGCCTTCTGGAGTGTCGGTCGTAAACGGGAGTCCTGGACGAATGGTCGTAAAAAAGTCCATGATGCAAATCGGAAAAACCGGGTCCGGGAGGTGCTGCTTAGCTGTTAATTGGACTCTAATACCTTTGCCGGCCGATAGGATCTACTCTAAACCAGCTACTAGTCCCGGTTACAGGTCGAGCGTGACTCCCGTAAACGCATTCCACAGCGTGGAGAAGGAGCGACGCTGACGCTATCGGAGTTCCCCATACCGCTGCCGCTCGGTGTCGTTAACTTTAAAATGGCTACAATAAAACGTGCCTAATATCGACGGAGAGCCCCGTGGTTGGGCTGGGTGTTTATCGCTGAAGCCAATGTTGATTAATTACCAGTAACTATAAGCACGGCAGTAGGTGCCCCTTTTGAGCTATACGAGCCACCGTACTTCATAACCTCACTTTATGCCATTACCAGTCGATAGGAGGTGAAACCGAAGGAGAAACCGCTAGCATGGAGGGTGTGTAGACTAGTTTGCCGTTTAAAAGGCGCTTAAAAAACTATTAAAATTCCATCCGGTCATTCGAACAGCCTGCCTATCGGGTAGGCCATCAGGTCAACAGGTGTGTGGGATGAGCGACACGGCTACGACGCCGCAAGTTGCCCACATCCCTTAGTTACCGGAGCCGGTTAATCTGCCAGTAAACCGTCAGGGTTCACACGGTCATATGTAGTGGTTGTACTACACATTAGTGCGCGACAGTTAACGGACCGTACCGCAAATCTGCTACCATGCAGATGTAGCCCTGTGAAACAGCTAGGAGTACGGGTTGCGGGATGGACGACGTCGTGTGAACGCCCGGAAACAATCGAACGTCAGCACGGATCGTCGGTAAGGTCAATAAGAGCAACACAGTTATCCTTCCCAATCGCTCCGCAACGCTAGTGAGGCTTAAAGTGAACGACTACGACTTGCAACCGAGAGGTATCGCAACCGTGGCGTACGTTGGTTATACCGTCAGGTGCAAGCGAGTCTTGTCTGGTCCGTGACGACCCCCACACCGCTCATCGGAAGTCTGCCCAACAGAGTCGTAAGACTCGGGGAAGAGCAGTTTTCATCCGATGCAGATGATTCCTGGGTGTATTGAATAGCGAAGCCGGGATAACAGTGGCTAAACGCGGTGATGAGTGAATCGGCACACCAGCCAAGTCGGGCTAGGGTGAAGGTTTTCGACGGGCAAACAAAAGCCCCTCGAGCAACGTGGATGAAAAGGGATTCCACCGGCGTGCACGGTCATCGTTGACAACGGCTCGTCCCTGGTCGTGGCTAGCGCATCCTCGCCATCTCTCACTCCATAGCAGAGTCGAGGTTAGATGCTCGTTAAAATGAACCCACCGGCTACGGTGGACCGGCTATTGACTGGTCGTTAGCCGAAAATCGAGAAGAAACGGTCCGAAAAATAAAAGTCCGCACGCCGACACGTACACGCCAGGATGTATCTGCCGCCCGATAAGCCGCCATCAGGTACTACAACCAGTTGCACTCCGGGTACCGTAGCAGGAGGATGAGAGACCTGACGTCCTGGTCTATTGTTCGCCGTACGCTCTGTGTGCAGGCCACTCGCAGCCGTTGCCGTGACGTACAGCACGGTAGCTGACCAAGGCGCATAACAAGATCATGATTATTTATGCCTTTTCGATGACACCAATCGATGGTTTCCATCCAGCACTCCACTCGCAGGCAGCTGGTAGGCCGCGGAATCCCTCGGGAGGTGCGGTCTGAAACAAAAACGAGCAGCGAACCAGCCCGGACCATTTAGCCTTTCGGTGAACGTTCTACCCCTTTTTCGGATCAATACGTCGACTGCAAGCGGACGTGTTTCGGATGGCAACAATAAGTGGCTTGTTTTATGGATCGGCTTCAAATAGACGAGAAAAAAAAAATGCAAACAAACCCTCTCCGATGCAAAACAAATAGGCCACTGTTTGCGGTCGCGCAGGGTGACAGCAAATTGACAGCTTCGGCGGGTCGCACTGTATCCTGCTGGCGTTGTCATTGTCGACCGGTCGAGCGTTCTGTAGCGTGCTGCGGTTGTGGATGGACACCGAGGGGCCAGGCCGGTCGTTTATTATTTATTGGCTACACATACGGGAGACGGCACCTTACACCAGGCGAACAGTTGCAATTGTGTTTGCGATCGCCTAAGCAGAAGGGTTGGGGCGAAGGAAGTCGACTAAAACACACAAAATACTTTGACATCCGTAGTCGATTTTGAGGGTAGGGCAGGAAATTTGATTTTGAAATTAAAAGAAAACGAGTGCACTGAAGTCATGTTAATGATGGACGAGGGGTTAAGCATACGTTCTGGTATCTGCCTGTGACTCGTTACATTACACCCTGCTTCAGATGGACTGGTGAGTATCACATAAACAGATAGTTAGGTAAGCTTTACGGCTCTTTGATAGTTTCAACCTTATCTCGATGTTCCCCTTAGTGTAGGCCACCCTCCCTCTCCGTTCGTTTATAGGTATCCAATTGGCAAGCATCGGAACAGTGGCAGCTTTACCTTTGTAAGCACCTGCCAACGTTCGATGTCGACACCGATACACATTTGATTATCATCGCTTTATGGCACACCCAAACCAGATTTATGGCGCCAAAGTTCCCCGTTCCCGTTCGGGGTGTGAACGTGGCAGTTTTAAACTGATCCTAAAACGCAGCCCTATCACTGATAGTTACGCAACAGCCACGTACCAACATCGTACACACTTAGGCACACTTTGCGAAGTGATTTAAAATTGTCGTTAACCATGCTGTTTGTTCGCTCACGTTACGACGCTCCGAAGCGTTTTATCTTGAGCTGTGGACAATAAAATCCCTGAGAGTGATAGAGGTGATTAATATGATATAGCCCGATGATTGATATGAGGTAGTATACTTTTTACAAATGCTTTACATGTTGAACTGTATGTGATCAGGAGGAAATTCTTCTACCTGCTTCGTAACGCTTTACTAACAAAAGCGTTCTAAGTGAATGTGTAAAGTTAAGACTATTGCATACTTTTAGGCGCAAGCGATTATTTCTTCACAATGTTTAGTGTACATCGTGAAGCCGTTTAGAAGAATCTTCACCCACTTGACATCAGCTGTCAAGTGCAACATTGGCATGACAAATATTGAACAATAAACTATTTCTATATGTCTTGAAAAATCTTTATAGCGTCGTCGAATCAGAAGGTAATTCTTCTACCTGCTTCGTAGCGCTTTACTAACGCATTATAGCGTTCTAAGTGAATATGTGAAGTTAAGACCATTGCATACTTTAAGGCGCAGGCGATTATTTCTTCACAAAGTTTAGTGTACATCGTGAAGCTGTTTAGAAGAATCTCCACCCACTTGACATTGGCATGACAAATATTGAACAATAAACACATTTTATACGTCTTGCAAAACCTTTATAGCGTCGATCGAAAAACAGGACGTTTGCAAACGGACTGAATCGAGCCACACCAATCAAATGGTAGTAATTTTCTGGCCAATTTCGTGCGATGGTGTAAAATAATTCCAAACTCCCGAACTGCGATATGACTCAGTGTGCGCTTTGCTGTGGCCTGCAGGATACCGGAACAATGAGGAAGACGGTAGCAACGGCGGGTGGGAAGAAAAACATGTCACATGGGAAAATTGCTGATGCGTGCTCATCCCTGTCTCCTTCTTCGGCACGAGCACACACACACACACACACACACACACACACACACACACACCAGATAGCCCGAGTTTCCCGAGCCCGCCCTGTAGCCTCTAAAGTGATTTATCTCGTTCCTCTCCCGTTCTTGTCACGAAGACGAAGCATGAGGACAGGCCGCATGTGTGTCGTCCCGCTGCCTGCTGCCGCGCACCCGGGTTGATGTGTGACCATTAAACTCCCCCCCTCCCCGACCGTGTCGTTACGTTTCCCCCGAACCCTGCCACGAAAACACGGGACAAAAAAAGGGCACAAAATTGCGAAGAACCACTCCAAATGACGTCCGAAGGACTCCTGGGATATGGGCTCGGCCCGGGGAAAAGCGATGATGACGGACACTTTCTCTTCCCCCCTCCATCGCACCCGTCCGAAATTCCACCACGCCGTGCCTGGGCGCCGGTCACACCTTGTCAATTTTCGCACTTTTCGCTAGAGGGGCAGGAAAAAAGGGGGCATTTCTTCACCATATCGCAGGGGACGGTCCCCGTCCGTCATTGGTGGACCGAGCGGGAAAGAGAGGAGGGTGTAAAACATTGCGTGTATGTCACATGTTTCGCTTTGCCTAGCCGAGGGATGACATCATCGGGCCATCGTTTCGTCACTTCGCCCTCTTTTTTTTGTTGTTTTGCTCTCGTTTCTGACCACCTTGTGTGGGTGTGTTTTCGTCACATCCCTTACAGGCCGGAAGCTGCCATTCAGCGGATCTTCTATGCCGTGTCGAACGTCTTTAATTATTACTGCAAGCGGGCGGAGGGATCGGGACTATTTTCTTATCATTAGGGACCGCTCGGGAAAACCCCGCTACGGCAGCGAGTGACTTCGTTCCAGTCGTGTCTGCGTAAATTGCTCCATAAACAGATAATCACATATCTCGGGCTGGATGCGATGCCTTCTAGGCACCGGATTTTCCACCCCGCCTGTGCCCAGGATCTTCCTTGGGAAGCAGATGGAGGCCATTAATTTTTGATAATTTGTATCGGGGCCTTGGGGAAGGAATGGGGGGGGGGGGGGGGGAGACCGGGTGCTATCTGATCGATGGTTGATTTTGATGACGTGTGACGTGGCCTCGGCGGTTTTTCTGTCGAATTCGCAGCACAACCAACAAACCAAGCTCCCTGCACACATTTTATCGCCATTCGATTCGACGGAAAATTGTGCACGCGTCAGCCTGCCGTTCGCCCGGAACGAAAAGAGTGGTTCGTTTTCCACCGCAGAACCTCCAAAATGGGAAGGGAAATCTGACGGGGGAGAAGAGGGGTTTGAGGGGTAATATTTTGCAAATAATTCGCCTGATTCGATTGATTGCTTGTTTACAATCGCGCTCCCCGGGAAAACTTCCTTCCGCTGCGGGGAAGGGTGGTGGTGAACCTAGGGGGCACTCGATACCCCACCCCTTCCCGGGTACCACAACCGACCGTGGCGATCCGAGATCCGAGCAGGATAGTTTGCGTTTTTCCCGTTTCCTCTGTTATCTCCTCTCTCATAGATATGTCCGGAGCCGGTAAAGGATTCGAAGATTTATGGCGTCGATTCGATCCACGCTCGCCCGCTCTCGTGCTGTCAGCTCCTCCACACCCCTCCACCCCTTTCCTGGGCAATCGCTGATGCCGCTTGAATCATCTTCCACCGATTCTTTGGGCTTCTTTTTTCCACCACCGACGCGCGCTATCGGTCGAAGATAAAAGGTCGAGCGCACTGTCTGCTGGCAGGAAGAAAAACAGTGGGACTGCTCCAGAATCACCCGAAAAAGGATACCCACCTCTTGGTCTTGGCTTCGGTTTTCCGTGCGAGAACGGGATCGCCTGCGCAAGTCTTTCGCAACCCTTTTTGCAACCGGTCGCCGGTTTGCTTGATCAAAGAAGTACGCAAACTTTCCCGCAGCTCCGGGAGCATGTCCCAGCGTCCTAGAGGGGGGTGTGGGGCACGGGTGATTTTCAAAAGAAATTGCAAATGAATCAATTTATGTTCGAAAGATATATATTCCCTCCTGTCATAGCTGGGAATCGGCGGGGCGCTCCGGAGCGAAACCGGATGCAAATCGCACTAATCAGCACTTTTCCCTCCTGGGCCCGCGTGCTAGTTTTTGCCCGTGGGTGGAGAAGGCGGCTGGCACGTTCTCGCACAGCGATGTCGCCCCCGGTCGGGGGGAGGAGAAGATCCTGCTGGCGTTCGGTGCCGTGTTTGCTAATCATTAACAAAAATGCAAAAATCAAAGAGTTTTTCCTCGGGCAGGAGCGGAGGAAGGTAGCAGCCTCGGATCGGGGGTGTCGGGTGAGTAGGTGCAATCTTCACGACACGACTGTGGTAAGATTTCAGGTATAAGGGTTAGCATGCAATGGTAGTACCGTGCACCTTGCCTCTAGCCTCTGGAAAATGTCTCAAAACAGAGCCATTTGAACAGACTTTAGGTGTTTTGCTCGTGCTTCATATAATAGTTTATTGTAATTTTCTTTTTCGTTTTCTGCAATTTCTGCTACTTTTCCATCGTTTTGTTCATGTTTTGTTTTGTTTTTTCTATATTTAAACTATTCAAATTGATAGTAAACAATTAGGGAAGCTTTAATTTACTTAACTGTTTTCAGACTAATTTATCACACCGCAGCAAAACTCAAGTATAAAGACCTCACAAAGGTGGTGCTTTTGCCGCAAAGGCATTTAAAATGCTACTGCGCTGCATTCATGTTACGTCGATTCGGCGTTTTTCGATAGTAAACCCTCCGAGTAGACGAATACGGCGCGTTATGGCAAAATTATAGCTCACCATTCCGAGCCGCTAGCTAATTCTGCGGCGGTTAAGACGGTGGCTGTGGCACCGTCAGGTGTGGGTAACAACCGTGTACAGCTACCTTCGCTGCCAGCGACTTTGCACCGGTCCGTTGTACGACTTTCCATTCGCGCGAAACGGCTAGTAGAACAGCTACCTCCGTCGACGGGATGATGAAAGGGTAGCGTCAAAATATTTTCCCGCAGACAGACGAAATTGCACATAATTATCCACCACCACCACCGAGGGAGCCCCCTCCCCCTCCCCCCCCACCCCGCGGTTTTCTTCGACAGTGCTTCGTTGAGTGAGAGATTCGCCGGATTCTTGAACCGTGCGGCTCGCCGAAATTCGTCCAGGCCAGGCACTTTGGCACTGTTCGCGAGAGGCGGTAGGCAACTATTTTGCTGCCATCTGAAGAATGTCTCCCGTTAGGCGTCTCCGCCTCTGGCAGTCGACGTCACACGCCGCAAGCTGGTGGTTAGTCGCATTCGAACTGCTCCCTTCGCGGGCGTCGCGTTGCGCCTTTGCCATCAATAAGCGAAATACGTAGCCTAATGGTTCGGTTCAGCCTGTGCTACACCGTCTCTTTGAACGCTTACATACGCCAAAAGAGCCATGCAATACTCCATTTTACCCGTCTTCTATACACCCGTACATTTTCTTTACACTTTCTTTTTCAGCTAAGAAAAGGTTCTTGGAATAAATATAGGGAAATCAAGCAAGGAAAATCATTGTTTCAAGTCTGAAAAACTGTGATTCTGTCACAGGAATGAAGTTAAGTATATTTTATGGCATGTAGAGTTGGACTACTATCTGTCAAATTTATTGCGCCTAACAGTATGCAATTTTAATGCATGTGTTTATCGAAAAAATTAATATTTCTAAATACTCTTCTGTACGCCTTTCTTTAACGACTCAAACAACTCCATGATTGATTTGTATATTCGATATGTACTCAAAGAACTTTAAAGTCGCTCTAAAACAATACACAAACAGGCTAGAAAATGGAAAATTCGTTACATCGCCGTCATTGGAAGTTAAAAATGCTTCAACTGAAGTTGGTTTATTTTGTTTTGTATTTAAAATTTGATTGTTCCACAAACTCTTCTAGCATTCCGATGCTCATTCCTTTCGCCTAACAGGACCTCCTTTCCCGCCCTCCTGCTTCTTGTCAATCCTGCCACAATTCTTTACCCGCGGTTCCGCCAGCGGTAAAGAATTCATACAACGATCGAAACACAATGGCGTGCCCGATGCTGCCTGTTCGTTTCCGCTTTTTTTTTGTAAAATCTCTCACTCCTGCTTGCTTTCCGTTTTCCACCATTTCATCTACAGGTTTGTTTCTACAAAAAAAAAAAATCAAACAAAACTGCATCCAATACCTTGGCCATTTTTATTCATTTTCGCGGCAAGGGACGCGGAAGAACCATAATTATGATGTTTGAGTAAACAAATCCATCGAAAACTCGTTGAGCTGAGAGGTAATTGAATTTGAATGCGCCAATAGTATTATTCCCAGCGAGCCCATCGGAAAAAGGTACGTCAGAGAAAAACCCCCCTCCAAGACTCCGGAAAACTATACGCTCCCTGCCCAACCAGGGGTCTCCCAAAAGCGGGGAAAAGCAAACAGATGGATGGAAAAATTTAAACACACAAAATTTAAACCGACCGAGGTCCAGGTGGTGGCCCTCTCGCGGGCAGTTGAACTTCCGCCCGCTGGAACGGTGGAAAGTCGGTGAAGGTGTGTTTGCAATCTTTTTGTTGTTTTTTTTTTTTTATTACAAAAATACTCTTCAAATGAGCTGCCTACCCTGCAGGATGAAGCAATCAAGCTAACCCATTGTTTTCGGCTCGGTTTTCGGGGGGGGGGGAAACAATCGGCATTTGCGCCGCTGGAAAGGGAAGAAATGGACGAGCGCCAAAAAGAAAACAATCTCGAGCTCGATCGATTTTCCGGTCCGGTTTCGGTTATTAATATTTGTGAACGCCTACCGCTTTCCGATAGCCTTCCCGGCAGCTTCCTGAACGGGGGGGCAGGGTTAAGTGTAGGGGGTAGGGGTAGAGTAAAACATCTTCAGGCCCGGGCGAAATCATTAAAACGCGCACCGAGCAATCCACTTGGGCGGAAAATTGTTGGAAGCAATTTTAATTATTACAGCTAATCGCTGTCGTCGCAGCGATCTTCAACCCGACGTGGAGTAGATTCGATGGTAAACAATGGAAGTCACTGCTTGTTGGGGTAACTTATCACACTGCCCGCCCGAGAGAGAGAGAGAGAGAGCTGAATGACTTTCACAAGCCCACCTGATATAAGCGGTGGTTTACGCTTAGCAGCGCGCCTAAATTTATGCACCAAAAACCGTATGTGCTCGATTTGACAGAGTGCTTTGTGCTGAGTTCTAACCGGGCCCGTCTGGCGTACTCTCTCTCTGCACGGACACGTACAGCATTTGGAAATTGTAAAGTTTTTCGGCAACGCATCCCACACCCTGGGAGCACGGGAGTTTTCACAGCAAGCGGTTGTTGAGAGTACTCCGCCTCAACTCGAGCCGAGTTCGAGTGTAGGCAACGGGGTGTAGGCCGTGATGGCGCGGGTACAAAAATGGGGGCATTGGAAACAAACACACACAAACCCACACAAAAAAAAAACGGAGGCCCCCGGGCGTGTGGTGAGCAAAAGGTACACCTTTTGTAGACCAGTCACAGAACGGTGATACTGTGTGGAGGCATTGCCGAAATGTCCCAATGGCTGTGGGCGAGGCCGTAACCGTGGACCGGGCGTTCCGGATCCGATAGTCCCACACCACGCACACGTCAATCTCTGTCGACCGCTTGCCGGGTTTTCGCATTCATCGATGTAAAGCTGCATCACCCGCAGGTGGAGGACCCTGCCTCTGCCTGGGGGTGAGGGCAGACCGACGCCGGTTTTGCACCGAGGCTGACTCTGACGGTTTTCGGGTTTTTCGTTTAATTTCGTTCACACACAGCAGAAAGCTAGCCCGAGCCCGAAGGAGGTGTAGGTCCGGGCTTTACGGGCGAGAAGTAATTTTCCGGTTTCGTACCTATGGTGACACTGCGAGACCGGGTTTTTTGCATGCCTTCCCCGGACGTCTGGAGACACTCCCGAGGCACCCGGCTAGGGGGACTCGGCTTCGTGCGACTGATGATGAATGGAACGTGGACCGGAATGTCTCCCTTGGACTCCCTCCTCCTCTGGTAAGGTACAGCTCTAAGCAGCCTGGACCCCAAACCCCCACGTCGAGCACCGTAGCCATAGTGCCAAATCGGCTCACTGCACCCTTCCCCCCTCCCGTCTCCCAAGCGGAGTTGATAGCGGCGGCTCCGGAAGAAGGTAGTCCCGAGGTTCCAGAAGTCGAAAATCTCGTCCCATTTCAAACGACCACGGAACCAAAGAGTGCCTCCCAACTCCCAGCCAGCTACAGCGGGCCGGTAGAGTAGTTTACGCGGTCGGACAAGCAAACAGCGCGTGGCAGTGTTGACCGGGGGCGATGAATTTCCGAGCTCCAGCTTCCGCGCAACCAGGGGACACATTTTTCATCCACTTTCGTTCCTAATTTATTAGCTCAAAGTTGCGCCGGGCCGAGATGAAGAACGGCCACACTGCAACCTCTGCAATGGGCCATAATGATTTCTCCTACCTCTTACTGCTGTTCTTGTTCTTTTTTTTTCTTGTGTGCTCAACTTCCTTTGTCGTCTACCGAGGAACGTAGAACCTGGAACCTGCAAATCCTAGAACTCCTGAGCGCCTTGGAAATATAACGAGATACCCGAGATATTCCGGCGGGGCGGACATGAGCGGTGGGCGGCTATTTTAATCGGCCAAATCATTATCGTTCGATGGTAAAATGTCTGGACATATCGCCATGGGCGGAGTAGATCACCGGGAGAAAAATCCAATAAGCAATGAAACACGCATAAAGAAGGGACGCGGGGTGGAAAAAGAGCACCGAACTCACACGCACAGGATGTGAGCGCTTTCCCGGGGCTTCACCCCAACCTAATGGGGTCGGCATCCTTTCCACACGCGCACATCGGGACCCGCGGCCCTCATGTAATCAGTATAAAAATACCGGACCAGAAGGAATGGGAATGCAATAAAAGCAAATATTAGTAAGAATCTAATTTGATTAAATCACATCCTTGGGTAATTATCGGCCCATTTCGTGTGGCTCTCTCGCGTGGATAGGAGTTGACAGGACAGGACGCGACTTTCCCCACGCACCGGCCACGTTCCCCTCGCTTCCCTCTCCCCTTGTTGTTATTGTTTAACTTTTCCCCGAGCGTTTTTTTTTCTTTCTTTCTCCTCCTTTCCGGAGCGCTGCGTCGTCGTGCGTATTGCATAACGACCGGGCGCCACTCGTATCATATCGTACCGATTGGTAATGATTTCCTCATTATCTTTCGGTGCTATAAACGTGATGTTCTTCCTTCTGCCTATCCTTATCAGGCTGGGGGAAACGGTCTTTGGACAACCGGGTACGGGTTGCGTGATTCGCAAGCATTCTAGTTCCGATTTCTAAACACATAGCAGGAGATACTTTCCGGTCCACTTTCACCACATTGTTTGGTAGTACTAACCGATTTCGTTGTCCCGGGAATATTTTCAACACACTAAGCAGTGAAGTGGCATTGAAAAATAAATTCTGTTTAGTAAACAGACGCATCGCTAGTAACGTGTCAAAATTAGAACGCTTTTCATGCGGTCATCGTAAACAATGAAGCGAGGGGATGTCCATCACTTGATTGGTAACTCGGGCGGTCATCGCTCGTGAAAGGGGCTATAAAGAGAAAGTGTATTAGCAAGAGATTGGACAAGACTTTACCGTGGGATGGCGATCGGAAGGGTGAGCAATTAAATCGAACTCGTACGCGAAACTGCACTACGGAAAATGGCGCTCGCTCGAATCCCAATCAGTCAATCGAGGGCAGATAAATGCAATGAAATATTTATTGTAATGAAGCATCATTGTTCGATGATGACGAGCGTATTATAGGAGTAGGTAGAGCGGGTGGTTCGGTCCACTTTGGGTGGTTCAGTCGACCCAACACGGATGCGATTGGAGGGAAACTATCGCTTCACATTTATTACACCACTCAGCGCACGCCGCAGCGTTAGAGCTTCGCTAAAAGCTCCACGGTGCGCCTAATTGGATGAAGTGGTATTGCAACCAACAACCTTCCAACCAGTAGTGCTTGCAAGACACACACATACACAAATCGAGTGCCTTCCCGAGGCTCTCGTCGTCGGCGAGATTGTGTTTTCCGATTAGTCCTGCACCTGCCAATGTGTGCCTGAGCAGCAGGAATATGTTTGGCGTGTTCGGGCACAGGGAACTGCAATGTCTGCCTGCTACTGCCAGTTGACAAAGCACCATCGTAATATATAAATTTCATTAAAAACTTTCAACGGGCTTCGTCCTCCAGTGTGCCGTTTCTTTTTTTTTCGGCTCGTTTTCCTACTTCCAACGGTTCCTTTCTCGCCGACCGAGCACATCCCACGGAAACAACGCGCTGCACCTAGCCTCAGCAGCCGGGGAACACCTATGTGTGCCGCAAAAGACAAAGAGACCAGCAGGAACTCGAGCGGGAGCACCAGCGTTCAGCTTGAGGATCGGGTTCAGGATCACTCGAGAACTCGCAAAAAAACACAGATTCCGGGAAAAAGGGAAGAAGACCAGAGTACGCCCTGGCAGCATCGATACGAAGCTGATGGAACCAGACACAACGCTACCTACCGAATGCCGCTGATGACGGTGATGATGATGGTGATGACAACGACGATGATGTGCGGTTTAATTACATGCTCATATAAACAGACAAACATAATTTCATATCCATCGCCCGGGTTTTACGGGCTCGGGACACAAACCCCCGGCATGCAGGCAAACAAGGACCGTGCTCCCTGTACGAGGCGCAGTGTGAGGCATCAGTCACGAACCGGGCACGAGGAAAGCTCGGTACGCGATGACGGTCTTGCAAGCGCGCGGAATGTGCTTCCACGTCGGTTTCGGAAAACGATTGTTTGTCTCCCGAAAATCGATGTAGCTCATCGACCTAGATGCGGGAAGGTACGAGTTCCCCATAGAAAAAGTGTGCCAGGAGTTATCCTCTCCCGGGGGATGGTGGTTTCTTTTGCATCCATCGGTTTATAGCTGTCAATTTGGATTGAAGTAACAACACGCGAAATTAGAGACGCTCCAGGACAATTACTTTGGTGTCGAGGGCAGTATTGGTTTGGTTAATGATGGTAATGTCGCGCTTGTGAAGGTACGCAAGTATCTTAAAGCCAGCTCATAACGACTTGGAGTGATTTTTAATTCATGAATCATCTCTAACGCTCCTTGGATAAATCCACAGTCCGTTCCTCCAGCACTTGTCCAGGAAAGCCGGTCTCCTCGAATGGGCTTGGGTGACTTGACCCGAAGAAGGTGAACTTTTCGTGGAACTTCAGAACGAATACCCGGACTCTGTCCCTCGACATAATCTCCTATTCATCTCACACAACACTTCGCATCTGCTCGCCGCTCTAAAACCAATGACAGCCACCGCTTTTAAACAACACTTTAACGTTCACTTCTGGACGCTCGGGCTAAGCCCACGGCAGCCGGCATCTGCTGCTGCCGTCGTGTCCCTCCCAAGAGATGATGATGTATGGGAGACGCAAGTGTGTCGATGAATAAAATATGGACTCCATTAGCCAGGATCCAGCAAAAAGGGGCCGAAAGCCTAGCCAATCCCGGTCGCCCGGCTGGTCCGGTGGCTTCTTATTCCGCTCACCTGGGCTTCGCCGGAGTGGCTCCTTGTTCCCCGAGATGCGGGGGTGTTGGATTCAATTATACGCCCACAAACAAAAAAACATGGCCGGGATCCCTAGAGCTAGCTCGAGCTGAAGCGAGAGATAAAAGTAATATACACCGATCATCTGGTGCTCGAACGGCAAACCTCCCCCGGTGAGGCTCGTGTCCACAGCCTCCGCAGTCGGTGACAATTCGATTTTGACCTGCCTACATAAATCATCGCTCCTCAGTGAGCCGCCCCAAAAGCCGCCGAGTCGGCATTAAAGTCGGCGCCGTGATTTATGTCTTCCGGTGGAGGTTTTAACTCCTTCGCACCTGGCAGGCATGCGAGGGAGCTGCTCTTGCCCGCGTGAAGATAACGATAACGGACGGAACCCCCGCCCCAAAGCCGAAGGGGTTTTCTTTCGCGCTTCCCTTCGAGGTGCTTCCCGCGAAAGGCGGCTAAGGTAATTTGATTTATTTTACCGAAGCATTTCATATCGACCGAATTCTGTAGCTGTTCGGGGCGGGAGATGAGGGTGAGGATAACGATCCCGCCGACCGGTGGCAGATTTTGCGGCCGGGCGAAGAAAAGCCGGTCGACGTCATCCCCAAACTTCCCCTTCCCGTGCCGGACGTGTTTTCCATACGAATTTTCGGAGGTCGACGGTGGCTCCCCAGGTGCTGCGGCGTTGCTCGGAGGAGGTCAACCTCAGAGAGTAATCCGAATCGGGGCCAGCTCCCTCAACCTCTAGGAAGACCCCGGACAGTCCGCGAGACTCGAGATGGTGAGTAATTTATGGGATTTTTATAAATATTTATGTAGCCTTCCGGCGACGGCCTGCTCGAGCGCCTTTCCGCAGGCTCTCAGACTGCCGTGGTTAATTACGTGGTTTTCCACCCACCCCCTCGTGGTTCCGTATTCAAATGAAATACTACCGAGAAGGCCGCCGTCTTTGCTTTGGATGTGCAACGCGCGCGTGCCGTTAGCGAACCGTAGATGCCGGGATTTATCCCTGTTTGTATTGGCTCGCCGTGTTCGCCCCTGCTGGCTGATTTGACACGCCCGGGAGTTGGCGTGCATAGCCCAACCGAGAGCGCTGCGTCTCGGTATGTAGATTAACTTCCTCCGTGCCGCAGCCGTACTCATTATCATATTAAAATGCACGACTTGCGGAGCAGCACCTGGAGCCGCAGCTAAAGGCAAGGCAGGGAAATGTATTCAAATTTTTATTCCTCTTACATGTGGCACAGGCGGACACAGTGTAGTCGGAGTGTCACCGGATCGGCCACGGATGGAAAAAAGGAGGAAGGACGTTTGTAAAAAAGGACAAAACCCGGCTTCCCTCGATGGCAACGACGAGCGGAAGGCTAAAACCTGTGGTAATGATTTAAATCACTTTGTTTAAGAAACGGTTAAAGGTGCAGATAGATGACAAAAACATCAATTCATCATGAACCGCTATATTATTTCATCTCTTAACTTATATTAATTTAAATCGCATAATACAATACTGGTGATTTCGTTTAACGATCAATTTAAATGGGTTTATACTGTTGATTCCTTCTAAAGCTGTCAGTTGAGCAAGTTGTCAAACAAATGTCATAACTGTGGAATAAATTTCTAACCTGGCTACGTTAAGTGAAATCCCAGTTGCACAACTAAAATCGCTTGTTTATTTCGCATTTAGACAAGTTAATCTGGGTTTCACATGAGTGAAATGACTGTTTGACAGTTGCTGTTAAGTGAAAGTTTGCAATCGTTTAAAACCCGTTTAACAGAGGAATCAGAGTAATTCCGTCTCTTCCTAATAGTATCCTTATAGTGTACTAGGTTGTTTATAAATAGTTCAATACAAATATTTACTTATATAAATTCAATGAAACCATGGGAAGGCAAGAAGTGTGCTGCCTTATTCCGACTCCGCTCTCTATCATAACGAAAACAAATAAAATGTCACTTCCAGGAACATTTTAGGGATGGGTAAAAAAAAAGGTGGAGCTAATCAGGCTCGCGTTAAGAGGCTTTCGAGGGCCCTCCGCGGTTGTACATCGACGCGCATTGCACCCATTGTTGCGCTTCCATTGCTCCCGTTTCTTACAACCACATTTTCTTGTGCTCTTTAAAAATAATATACCGAAAGAGGAAAAAACAAGCTAAGTGATCTAACGTCCCGACAAGGAGGCAAGGAGGTCGGGGAGGGTGGGGACAACAAACGTCTTGGCTACCTATTGTTTTACGTTTTCATTTTCTATCATCCTCCTAACGATCCCCGGGAGCTTAGCGTCACTGTATTTTTTTTTTCCTCCCCCCGAAGTGACCCGATCTGTATCGCTCCGTTACGGTTCATTCAATTTAAATTCTTCAATCCCGGATAAGGACGGGAAGAATTTAGGTGCCGAGGTGGTTCCTTGGGAGGGGGTAGTACACGGGAAAAAAAGCGGAATGGTCCAGTGGAGGGAAGGAAGAAAAAAACGAAAGGACCACCACTTCACAGCATCCAGAGAATCCAGCGAGGCGTTCGAGCGCATAGAAGAAAAGAGCCGAATAAAATAAAGATAGAAAGGAAACGATACCTCGCCCCCGGAGGGTAGTGAGGGGGGGAGTGAAAACAGGCACTTCAGGACACAATCTGGCCGGGCGAATCTGCTGGACGGGCCGCGGCTGTGCATCGCTGGGAATTAGTACTTAAATTACACTTAAAATACGATGTCCGCTTCGGACGGTCAACGGTTTCGGGGGCCGGCGGCCACGACGACGATGTACGACCTTTTATGCGGCCCGCGGAGGGACCCGGTGAATGCTCAGGAACAAAAAAAAACACTCACTCACACACACACAAAGGACACATTCTAATCTGATTAACTGACATTATTAAAAACGCCTCCCGCCGAGTGCGGTCCGGGCGGCCGTTAACGGTGTTATTTACGCGCCCTCGAGCGCGGACTTTCCACCAGAGGGGCTGAGGGCACTTCTTCCGATGCGGGAGGGGTGCGGTCTTGCTTTATGCTTGGCGCTGCGTTTTCGTCTTTTCGATTTATTCATCCTAGCAGTATTTAAAATTCAACCATTATGGATTTAAGCAAAAATAGTTCGTGAAATTAACACTCGTGTTACATTTTACACGCCTGAATGCATGCAATTTTGTGTGCGGCGTAACACGTAACGTTTTATACTATTACTAACCGTCATCGTTTACTTTCACTTAAATCCACAACGTAGTGAGCTTCACGAAATTCTGATCTCTCCACGAAACTAATATAGTATTGCACTAATACAGTATTAAACACAATATTAAACCAATGGTTTTTGAGCGAAGAAAAGGTTAGGTTTCTCAACAGATACATTTTCGTAATGCACTATAGCCTTCTACTTAAAAAGTGCACTACTAAATTAGTTTAACACGTTGACTGCCAAGCGTTTTTAGCACACATTTTTAGAACAATCTTTTTTATTATAATTTGTTCATAATATTTATTAACACGTTCCGTACCAAGCGTTTTAGCACAATTTTTAGTACAAAAACTTATTTGTACTAAAACTGCTATCACCCATATTTGGGTGACGCGGTACGGAACGTGTTAAACCAACCAATTTTTTAAGGCTAAGCAAAAACTTTGCTTCCCAAAGAACTAATATAAAGTATTACTATAATTTTCATGTTGCATTTTCATTTATTTATGGGTCAAAAACTTTTTAGAACTGATTTTTGCTGTCACCCACTTTTGGGTGACATGGCAGTGTTAACACGTTGACTGCCAAGCGTTTTTAGAACACTTCTTAAGTACAATCTTTCTTAATAAAGCTTGCTTATAACATTTGTTAAACCAACGATTTTTTAAGGCTTAGCAAAAGCTTAGCTTCTCAAAGAATTGACATAAAATATTACTATAATTTTTATGTTGCATTTTCATTTATTTCTGGGGCAAAAACTTTTAAGAACTAATGACAGCTGGCAATCGAAAATGATAGCCATGGCAGTCAACGTGTTAAAGTGATGGTGCATGGTATGATTTATGCAATGACTGAAGATTAAGGTATCATTCACCTACCGTTTTTGGGCGGTTTTTACTTTTTCGACGATTCACATAAGCATAATTTAATGGGCTCTCACCAGGCTTCTCTCATTCTATGACGCTTCGGAAAAAGCAACTTGTAACGCAATGTCCCACCCGGGGACTAAATATGATTCGTATTCAGGACAGCGTGCTGAAGTCACGTTAAGTAATTTAATTCTTATTTTCCTCGATTCCCTCAAGCAGCGTCCAGATGTCTTTAAGAATGGAACGGACGAAACTAGGTCCCGAATGCGCCGTACAAAAACGGAAGAGAGGCCCGAACAGGGGGGAATTCGCCGGTGGGACATGCACCAATCACGGCGGACACAGTGCGGAACGTCTTAATGGAAACTTTATCAACTTCTTTCGCACGAGGGTGGGGTTCGGGTGCGACTCCGCACCTCCAAACAGTATTTTTCCTCAATTTCGATCAAAAGCCATGGTGCCGTTTGGATGGGAATGCTGCTGGACGACAGAGAATGCCATTTGGAGCGAGGGTAAAGTCTGTCACACCACTCACGTGCGGGTGGTTTTCTCAAGAAGGAAAGTGATTTTTTCCCGGCTAGGCTGATTGAAGCTGTATCAATCAGTCTTTGTTTTTATAAGAGATTCTCTTCGAGCAAATTAAACTGTTTGTCTTTGAAGTAGTTGGGAAATGTTTATGCTCTCAATGAACTTTATTTTATCATTTACAGTGCAAATGAAACAAAAACATTGCTTCCTTTTTGTTGGTAACTATTTTCTTCACCATTTACTCCAATGTTTTCCATTCCGTCAAACGTCAAAGATAGTTTTGTACACACCAAAACAAAACAAAGAAAAACCTGGCCGAGAGTCCGAGGAAAAATAGGGTCCATGGGCCCAAACGGCCCTTTAATTGTCGCGTGGTACGCGGAGAGGGGGTTCATTAAAATGTGAAAAGTAAAAATAAAAGCCGACGATAGCAAACGCCAATCTGTCAGTGGCTTTAACAACAAACGGAAAAGCGAAGGAAACACACGCATTGAGAAACCAAAAAGTAAAGGTAAGACCTATCGCTGGGACTGACCGGAATGCCGATGAAAAGCCAGCACCGGTCCAGTTGGGAAAACAGGGACCACCCCCCACCCCCTCACCGTGAGTCCGATCAATGAATGGCCAATCAATCGAATCGCAAACAAACTCCAACCCAACCCCGAACACAAACAAACCGGCCCCGTTTCCACCCTCCCACGGTAGCATTTTAAGAGCATCTTTTCGCCAAAACCTCTCCCCCCCCCCCCCCCTCCCCCCTTCTGCTGCACCCGCAAGGGACAGCAGTTATCAATTTAAAGTTGTGCTTCTTTGCCGCTTCGCCTCCCGTGGGCATTTTCTCGGCGAACGTTCGACGTTTTGCTGCGTTTGGGGGGGGGGGGGGGGGTGGGGGGGGGGGGTGGCTTCCGGGCTGTCAGTTCATCCCTCCCCCCCCTTGTCCGAGTTGCTTTTCATTATCTGATTCATCGTCTCCAGTGGAAGTAGCCAGAAGCGAAGAGCCTGTCTTCCTTTACGGACATTTTCCTCGGGAGGGAGAGGGGGGGGGGGGGGGGGGCGGGGGCAAACACAGTGGACAGCAAACCGGATCGTTACCAGTCGGTCAGCAACTTTCCGCCCGGCAATGTGCTTCCGTTCGCGTTCGCCACCACCCCCCTCCATTTTCCGAGAAATCACTGTCCGAAAAATCGGCACTCCTGCGCGGGATGTAAGGGGAAAAACTAGAGGGGAGGGGGGTGGAATTGGCGAAAAGTTATCCCGAAACACTCGCACGGTCGGCACACCCGGGTGTTGCCTCGAGGGGGTTGAGTTTTTCCCTCAAAAACCTTAAATGAGTTTGTAATCTGCAAAATATCCATCAATACGTCTTCATAAAGGCGACCGTAAAGGCAGCCAAAAGATGGGGAGAGGGGGATGCGAACTTGCCGAAAAAGCGGGACATCCTCCCCCCCCCCCCCCCCCTCCCCCTCCAATGTGTTTGTCCACATTTCAGCGGAGCGTTGGACACACTTTCGCGGCCCGGAAGACCGGAGAGGAAACGGCACAAAAAGGAAGTCTGGACCGTCGAACGTTGGGTTTGTGTGTGTGTGCGTGTGTGTCGGGTGAAGGCCTGGCCTCCATTGATCGCCACCAGTCAAGCGAACCGTTGTCAGGCTGCAGTCCGCCCGCCGGCGGAGAGCCGGTAGAGAAACCGGAGCCGGAACTTTATCTATTCAATTTGATACACATTTATTCATTTTACTTTCCGCTCGGTGCGCTTGTGGGTGTGTGTCTGTGTGTGTGTGTCCCGTTCGTCGTCCTTCGGGCCGGGCCGGACGTCGGCTTTCCGGTGTGCGGCGCTATTGTGGGCGGCCAAAAATCGGACATTTTCCGACAGGTCCCAGGACCGGGCGAAGCGACGACGCAGGCAAGTACTTTAATTTTCCCTTTTTGCAATACACACATTGTTACCGTAGAAGCGTGCAACGTGGGTGGGAGAGGGAAGGGGAGGGACGTTAGCCGTTGAAGGCTTTCGGCAAACTCTTCATTTTAAATCCCTTCTCCTCACTTCTCGTGGGATGTGTGTCGCGAACGCACAAGCGGAAGCACTACGCCAAACACAGGGCGCGCCATACCTGCCATACTAACCGTCGCGTTCGTCTCCCGGAGCAGTGGGATAATAAATTACTTAATATATTACATTCCTCATATTCCCTGGGCCGGGAAAAATCATCCAAAATGCACCACCCTTTCTCTCCCAGCACCGCCTCGAAAGGGTACGAGCTCGGAAAGGATATTCCCTTTCCAATTCGGCGCCTAAAGGTAGACTAATTTCAAGGCAAGCCAGTTCCAATCCTACCGTCTTCAAGCACTAAGCGCACGCTAGGTAAAATAAAGATGCGTCTACGCGCGTGAGATTATTTATATAAAACCGCATGGGGAAAACGTACGGAAACGTACACGAAAAAAGTTGGTAAAACGTCTACCTTGCGTTACAACGCGTCGCGAACATTTTCTTCACACTAGAAAATGGCTGAAGGTGAACGTACACTGATGCTACACAAGGACAAGAAAGTAGTAAGATATACAGTTTCTCCCAAAAGTGGAGGTATACTGTACAGGTAAAAGGGTAAATAAAGCCCCGGTCTAAATTCTCGTCCAACTCCAACTCTTCGCACTGAAGAGCCTTTGCAATGAAGTAAAATAAATCGTTTCAATCTGTTTTGATCTTTTTATCAGTAGGTTTGTACTAGCTTTTCATTAAAGAAATTAAATATTACATTAACACGTTGACTTCCATGACTATCATTTTTGATAGCCAGCCTTCATTAGTTCTAAATAGTTTTTGGTCCATAAGTGAATGAAATAGCAACATAAAAAATATAGCAATATTAAAAACTCATTCTTTGAGAAGCTAAGTCTTTGCTTAGCCTTACAAAACCATCGGTTTTATACATTATATAAACAAATTTAATACAAAAAGAGTGTACTAAAAAATTATGCTAAAAACGCTTGGCAGTCAACGTGTTAAACGGAAAGACAAATTCAAATGCAACATCTAACTACTTAGAACTGACCTTTTTCTACATTCTACATCGTTTAACACGTTGACTGCATGGCTATCATTTTTGATAGGCAGCTGTCATTAGTTCTAAAAAGTTTTTGTCTCATAAATGAATAAAAAAGCATCATAAAATTATAATTTTATTTAATACAAATTCTTAGGGGAGCTAAGTCTTTGCCATTGAAAACTGTCGGTGTAATAAATGTCATAAACACATTTTATTAACACGTTCCGTACCACGTCACCTAAAAGTGGATGACAGCAGCAACTAGTTCTAAAAAGTTTGTTACTCATAAATACATGAAATTGCAACATTAAAATTATGATTATATTTTTTATCAATTCTTTGGGGAGGTAAGTTTTTGCTAAACATTCAAAAATGGTTGATTTCATAAATTTTATAAACTAATTTTATAAAAATAGATTGTACTAAAAAAGTACGCTAAAAACGCTTGGCAGTCAACGTGTTAATAATGTTTGTTTTATTACAAATATAATTTAAAACAATAATAAAATGAGCAAAAGTGGACAAACAAGACAAACAGTCGGGGAATTAGCCTAAGTTCTGGTGGAAAACCCCACCCGGGGACCTGTAGAACCTTGTTCAGTCGATGCCAAACCTCGAGAACCTGACTAACATGGGGAGGTCCGGAAACGACGCCTCATCTGACTCCAAATGACGGCTGGGAGAGGTTAAAATTAGTGGTTTGAGGGAAGCTTTCAAAACAGGCTACTATAACAACCCCAAACCTCGATCGATCATTGTCATGCGAGCGAAAGGAAAGTTTGCGGCCGTTATAGGTGTAAGTCGCAGGTGTGTCTGTGTGTGCCCTCCGCAGGGCGCGTTCCAAACACTGGACAGCGGAGCTCAACCTCGTCAGTCTGGCCGGCTGCACGGTGGGTTTTTATTCAATTAAAATTAATCATTACTTGCAACACAGCAAGTAAGATGCCACGCACGCACACACACACACACACACAGGGGTACATGCACACGCAACATACTGGAAATGGGAAATGGAGCCCCTCCGCCAAACATTCCAGTAATTCGAGCGAGCATAAATGTTGCGTCTCGTGTGCTTCTTCTGGGGGTGTTACGCGAATGGGGAAAGTTTTTTTAAAGACTTCTAACCTTTCCACATACCCCCTCCTCGTCCCACAACCCCCGTTCTGGGTTCTTTTCCGCGTCCTCGGGCTCCGTCCGCGGTGGGCGAGCATTAATTTTCAAAAAAAAAAACCCCTACCGTAAGAACCGTCCCGGGGCCCAATTGGCGCCATGGCGCGGGCTGGCTTTGCCGAGGCCATGAGGGTTGTGCCATTTACGTGCCCCGTTTCGCCTCCCTTCCCCCCCGTTGGACTCTCCCGCAAGCGGCACAAGCGTGCCATAATTTAATTCATATTGAAAGTATCGATCAAACAGCTTACCAAACAGAGAACCCCCTTCGCCAGCAGGCGAGTTGTACCGAGCGGGTTGTAAATTTCAAACAGCCCAACAAGGAAGCGCGAGGGGCTCTAAAATTCAGCGCTATCTCTGCCGAAGACAACCAGGCGCGTACGAAAGGCCGCCCAGCGTTTAGCGCTTGGGGTGCGGGAGGGTTTTCCATGACTTTTCCTTGCCTGTTGTTGTTTTTTTTTTTTTTTTGGTTTGTTTTTGCTATTTCTCATCGGGAGTGGACCTAAACAAGGATGTAATTATGCCACTCTTTGGCCGAACGCGTGTACGTTGCCTTGAGGGAAGTTTTGCCCTCCGTCTCGGCCTCTCTTTAACGCGGCTTTTTGGCAAACCGTGGTGTATACGATGTATGGAGACATTGCAGGCGAAAACAGACACATCGCGGGCCCTTCGTATATGCAGCGAAAATATGAGGTCTAATGTTAGCTAGGGGCTTGGGAGGTGGATGATTAAGTGAAGGAAGGATAGAGGCAATTATTTAAATAAATCAACAACACGCACGCGGAGGGAGTATGTGTCGCCAAAAGGGGGAAGGGGGTGGTCTTGTCTTGGCACGGAAAGATCATGGGGTGTTTGAGGTGTTGGTTCGGGATAGTGATGAGAATAAAAAACTCTTTTTTTAACGATTTGAATCAAAGTGAACAATCATCAAGATGATTCGATTCTCTAAGTCACTCTTCTGTAAATTGAAACGTGTAAAAAGAGTTATTAGTTGGCGCAGAGATTTAACTCCTTAACAGGGATTCCCAAAAGAGTGTATGAGTGGGTTAAAGGATTACTAGTCGCCACAGAGAATCGGATCTGGGATTCAAATCCCTATTTGGGATTTGCAAATTGTATGTGAATTCATATATACTAGTGTTGCGCTTAATGAATCTTTTGGCGAGATTCATTCATATGAATCATTCGCCTAAGATTCATTCAGATGGATTCATGAATCTTTGCGGATTCGAATCTTCAAAGCTTAATGAATCTTTCAAATCCTTAATGAATCTTCATGAATCTTTCATGGATCAGTCACGAATCTCCCTGATTCTTTCATAGGCGTGGACAATTCGACCAATAAAAAAGGGAGTCCTTCAACCCATTTTTGGCTGGAGATTTTTCATCAATTGGTGTGTCTTTAGGATTCATGAATCTTTCGTCGAGAGATTCATTCAGATTCATGAATCTGAATCAGATTTACACAACTCTAATATATACTTCTTGTTATGTAAAGTCCCAGTTTGGGATTCAAATCCCTATTTGAGATTCGAATCTCCGATCCGACTCTCTGTGACGACTAGTCATTCTTTTACTCACAACTTGGGATTCGAATCTCTACTTGGGATTACAACTAGCAACTCTTTCACCCTCTCATTCCCTCTTTTGGCATTCGAATCCTTGTTCAGGATTCAAATAAAAAAGGAGTATCAAAAACCTATCCGTTAGGAGTTTAATCAATCGAGGGAACGATCATTTTATGGCAAGATTCAACTCAGTACGCTCATCACTAATTCAAGAGCACTGGGTTAGTTTTCGATAACGGTATGAACATTTCTTGAACACAAACCGTGCTTAAATGAAAAATGGTTTTAAAAATATAAAAAGTCCTGAAAATCCTAATGACAATTTACTAGGTTTGCTTTACAAAAACTAACCGACACAATCGTTGCATACATTCCGGCGCACGAATGGTTAGAGAAGTGCGAGTTATCCTTGTTTGCAATTCTTTTTTAAGATGTAACAGAAAATCCGAACGGGTCCAAATCGTAAACTTCCAACACATCTAAGGTGTGCATTGGAAAAAAATCACCGATTTACAGAAGGCTTTTGTTGGTGTTTTTTCCCGTTGTATTCAATCGTACGTCAATCTGCTCGGCGTTAGACGTTAATCTTTGCCATTAAAAAAGTTGTGCCACAGAAAGAACATTTTTCCCGTCGTGATTTTGAGCAGTCAGAAATTAAGATATGGAAAAAGAAAACCACGCGAAGCACTCATTGTCTAGCGTCGCCGAAAATCGTTCGGTTCCGTGAGGCCGAACCATCAATCTCTCGCTCGAGGCTCGACAACGTAATCTGCTTATCGATAATCCTCTATTAATTTAAAAATTTAATCCTACTACCACGATGGTTGGGAGGGGAGGGGGTGAAGGTTGTTGATCGACGCAGGGTTCTCGATCTCGGGAAAGACTCCCTCCCATCCGCCTAAAGATGCGTTCCTAGCGAGGGTGTGAGTGTGCAAAATTTTCACCCGCAAAAATAAAAGAAGGCAATGAAGAAGCCGTGCACATAACCTCACTTCCTTTCACCGTGTCAAAGCACGCACACACACGCGCGCACAACGGTTGTGCGAATTTCGAAAGCGTACGGAAATTAATTTCCCTGTCAACAGATTTCGCGACCTTCCCCCGTTTTCCCCGGGTGCTTTTCGCACCGGGAAAACCCGCGGAACGGTTGACAAATCATTTCCAAATCTGTGCCATTAGCATAATTTTATTAATGATTGCTCACGCTGACAAAACCGACCGACCCCTCTATCGATACCGGTTGTTCGATGGTTGGTGTGGAAAAGATTTTTCCACACCGCGCTTTTACATCCACTCTCGTTTGCATCTGGTTTGTTTTTTTTTTTCGTTTTTCCGAAGACGTGCACACAGTTTTCCCCCGGCCCGCTCGGTGAGGTTTTCCGCTAATCTATGCGTGTGTGTATTATTTATTTTTCACATCCTACTTCCTCGGTACACGGTTTTTCCTCCTATGTGTCGCTTGGGGTGTAGGTTTTAAAATGATTATTTTCATATCATTCATTCGTTAATTCACGTCGTTCACCGTTGGAAAAGGGGATGGAAATGGGGCTAATTTCTCGTTCTATCGAATCCATCTGGTTCATTCGAGTCCGATCGAATGGTCCGGCATTCTTGCTAACCTTCATTCTTCCCGCCGATGTCCGCTGTTTGGTTTGGCATAATTTCATTCCATCCACACCAGTATTTATTACACAGCTTTCCACCAGCGAGGAATAAAGGGTTTTTCTCTCTCTTGGCGTCGCGAAAAACGAATAATCCTTCCTGTGTTCCTGTTTTTTCCTGCTCGCAAGGCACTTCGCGACAGACAACAAAATGAAATAACGTCACAGATTATGAGTGTGTAACGACGCGGGCGTGTGTTTTTCCTCCCATTTGGTTGGTTTGTATTTTTTTTTTTTGCTACGTTTTCCTCCCTCCCCCCCCCCCCCCCCCCCCCATCTCCCCTTCAAGTCAAGCAACACGCGAACACCGTGTGGCCTTTTTATTTGACCTAAAACGGCGTTAAATTGGAAGCTGATTCGTAGCCGAACCGTGAAGCCGAAGACCTGACATCGTTTGACGGTTCGCGCACAGGGTGTTCGTTGGGCGTGTGCCGGATGTGTTCCCGGTGCGTGGGATTTTCCTCAATTTTTTTTGTCGCCCGTAATGTGAGTGAGTGTGTGTTGAGGACCACAAAAAAATCAAACGTGCTTTAAGCATGAATATATGTTTGCGGAACGTCGTTCGACGACGCGAGCAAAAACGCGTCAGCGCGCTGGTGGTTTTTTCGCGGACTTCCGGGCATGATTGCTAACCGAGTGTGTGTGTACACATCCACGCTCTGCATCCCATCCCGGCAAGCGGGTTTTTTTTGTCGCTTCTCCATTCGAAATTGATTAGATAAATTGCCCCCTGGATTAAGCTGTTTATTTGCATTAATTAGTTGCGCTTCCTGGTTGGGAAAACAAGGTGACTGTATGATGGAAAACCACCTCGCTTGAACTCGGTATCTGCCGCTATTATCCTTTACCTATGCGCTCAGAAATAATGAAAAGCAGAGGGATGGTTTTTCAGTTTTCTTTATGACTTACGGATTCATCATTTGAAATTCTGTTGCAAAAAGAGAACAACTCTCCAAAAGGATTCAATCCACCTGCTGGCTTACCGTACATCCCCAATATTAGTCAACATATTCTCTGCGGATATCCCAAAAATGAAATCGATAAGAAGGTTTGGTTTTGCCCTATGACTACGGAATAATCTCCACTTCTAGAAAAACCCCGAAGGAATCATCAGGTGCAAGTCTTTCAAAATAAATGCCTCAAAAAGATACTTAACACATGCCTAGTGCATAAGACATTCATAAAAACCCTCAATGAAAAAAAATAGTTGTTACACAAAGGAACTCTGAACTGAATGCGTCGTTCAATAATCGCTAAATGCTTGAAGGTTAGTTGTTAATTATTACTATTTGTCTTTTTAAGGAAGGTAGAGTTAGTTTAGTTTTAGAGTAAATCATTTGATTAACGCTTCTTGTTGAATTTTCTTCCTCAAAAGTTAAGAGACGAATGACCAAGAAGGTCAAAGTCTCTAAAAGCTAATAAGCAGACAACAAACATCCCTCAAAAGTAACAAAAAAAGCAATCCAATATGGAAACACGTAGGAATTGAAACCATTGATGATATAATTTATACTGACATTTGTAAGTTAAGGAATAAATCCAAAAATAAGGAATAAAATCCAGAAGAAAATTTTTTATTTGTTGCGCAAATAAATAACTGCCGTTGTTTAATAAGTTTATTTTTACTCGTGGCATTTTTATTTGTAGAAATGCTGTTTTGTTCGAATTGAAGAAGAAAAGAAGAACTTCCCGGAAATGGTGATAATTCGGCTCCGAATTTGACATTTCCCAGATAGTATAACTATATTATGAAATCACCAATCTTATACAGTTTGTTTATTATACATATGTCATAGCTAAAATTCCACATTCCAGCAGTCCACAGTGGCTCCATCGATTTCAAAACGGCCGTTATTTATTTGCGGACCTAATAGTATTTGGTGTTTGTTGCACATCACCAAACTCATCAAACACGTCCCTCATGCTCCCAACAGGGATACTAATATGTCACTTGCTTGCTAACCCTTCTGCTAATTCGCCGCGTCTGGTTTTGCGTGGGAAGTAGTTCGCTGTGGGAAAACATAGCGTTTTCCGCTGCAATTGCTGGCTGCACTTTTCGCCAACCCTTCGAAGCGTAGGTCAACTCCCTTCGGTGGGAATATGCAAATATGCCCTGCGAGCGGTCAGTTGGGCTTGGTATGCACTCGAGCGTCCCGGCTTGGCAAACCCTCCGTTTGCCTTTCTTGCTGGTTTTGCTATTTGCACCGCCTTGTCCCATTCTTCCCCCTACGCTCGTTTTTGCGCCCCAGGAGTAGGTTTCAATCACAGCACAGGATGGCGCACACCGGGAGCGCAAACAAACGTCAGCCCAGTGTAACTCCAGCCAGCGCCAGTCAGCGTAACAAATTGATTATCATTAGTCAGGGGGCGATAATTGAGGGCTCAGTCACTCAAACCACCCGCAAAGAGGCGGTGGGGGGGGAGGTTTGAGCCTGATGTAGATATCTTCCCTGACGTGTGAAACGCGAGCAGGAGTGGGCCCTCCCCTCTCCCACACCCGGCAACTCGGCAGGCATTGGCATTAATCCCAGGTTGGGCGGTGGAAAGAGCGAAATGCAAATGAAGCAACCTGATGGATTGGTGTCATTTCGTACCGACGAGCCATCGCCCGCAGTGGTTTTCCGGCTTGACGTTCAACACACCGCAACCAACCGAACCGCCAAGGAACGTCGCCTCGGTACCCACCGATTGACGATTTTCCGATTGCGTGGCAGAGTGTGGGAAAATGTGGGGTTAGAGAAACACCGAGTCGATGCGATGGGGATGGCAGAAAGCCATAAATAACGTCAGGGCCGACGTGGGACGGCCTTGCCGAGGACCTGACCGGTCAATTTGTTGTACATATTTTACTCGGGACGTGGGTGAGCATGTACAGTGTTTCAGGGGAAACAGCAAATACTGTTCGGTGGGAAAAGTACAATACTAAAGTGAAGTTTAGTTACGCGTGCAAGACTTTTCCATAATGAGATTCGGTGTAGCCTTTAGTGTATTTCAATATGGATAAGTTTTAAATTTTATGTTGACTTGTTCTTGGCGAATAGAATGGAAACTAAAAATAAAAGACGACAAATCAGAAGGTTTCATCTTCAATAGAAAACTCAATGAAATATCGCTTCACAAACCATAAATCAAATACTATAAACAGGGCTTCATCATAAACGACACGTTAACTGCCAAGCGTTTTTAGCACACATTTTTAGCACAGTTTCTTAGTACAATCTTTTCTAATAAAATTTGCCTATAACATTTGTTAAACCGATGGTTTTCAAAGGTGAAGCAAAAACTTAGCTTTCCAAAGAAATGATATTAAATAATACTATAATTTTCATCTTGCATTTTCATTCATTTATGGGGCAAAAACTTTTTAGAACTAATGACAGCTGGCTATCAAAAATGATAGCCATGGCAGTCAACGTGTTAGTATAATTTGTTCATAATATTTATTAACACGTTGACTGCCAAGCGTTTTTATCACACCTTTTTAGTACAATCTTCAATATAATTTGTTTGTAACATTTATTAAAGCAACGATTTTTGAAGGCTAAGCAAAAACTTTGCTTCCCAAAGAATTAATATAAAGTATTACTATAATTTTCATGTTCCATTTTCATTTATTTATGGGTCAAAAACTTTTTAGAACTGATTTTTGGCCGTCACCCACTTTTGGGTGACATGGCAGTCAACGTGTTAATTAAATCAGTTTATAACATTCAACAAACCGACAGTTTTTGATGGCTAAACAAAAACTTAGGTTCCCAAAGAATTGATATTAAATATTTCTATAATTTTGAAGTTACATTTTCATTAATTTATGGGACAAAAACTTTTTAGAACTAATGACAGTTGACTATCAAAAATGATAGCCATGGCAGTCAACGTGTTAAGGTTATATTTAGAGTCTCTCCTTGGTACAGAACGTTTTGATCGTCTTTTTATTCATTAAAATAAATCATGACCGTAGAAACAAAAGTGTACAAGTGCACATTTAACACAAAGTGTAGAAACTGGAAACAGTGTGAGTTTTGATTGAAGAAAATAACAAGCCTTGGTTGTTTTCTTCAAGAATTAACTCCTTCGCTGGAGTAATTCATATGGATAGTTTTTCCCAGTTGAGAAAATGTGACGTCCAATGTTTGATCAAGAAAAATACTCAACATAATTCGTGTTTCTACAAAAGAACCCAACGAAGCTCAAAGTAAACTGTTTTTTTTTCGGTTGTTTATTCGAAGGCTTCCTACTTGTTGCGGCGTGGGTCTCAAAGAAACATATCTGTACCACATCTCGCCGCAGGAAGTAGACGGTGTCGGACTTGCATGTGGAACATGATTGATAATCCCACTCCCGTTTCGCCAATCTGCCACTGACACCATGTCCGCAGGCCATCCCCTCACCAGCGGGCCAGCGAAAGAAATCATCGGTTTCGATAGATTTGCAAAGTAGCCCCCGCACGGCCAACGTTTTGGAGTTGGGGAAAAAGCGGCGCACATCAAACGGAAGGAAAAGACAGTTAAAGGAACCATAACGAACGGAACGATCCGGAGGCGTTACACAAATCGCCGCTGGGAGGGAAAAAGCTGGCAGGAAATCGATACCCCGGTCGGTGCTGCCCACCGAGGAGGGAGGGGAGGGGGTGGGGAAAATCTCGCTCCCGGCAGCTCCCAATATCCGCATGCGTCCTATTGAATTTCCCACCCGCGTGGAGGTGGAAAAATTCAAATGCGCTGCAAATAAAACGGTCGCTGAATAAACATCTGCCCCGTCGGGGGTGGGGTGGAGGGGGGTGTTGGAATTCGAAATGGAAACGGGCGAGTGCGGCGGAAGCAATCAGGCGTGTAATTTTCACAATAATGATGACCCGGACGAAGGTTTTCCGCCCGATAACCTTTTTGGCGATTGGCACCGAAAAGCCGCGAGCCGGCGGTGGTTGAGGGGAGGGGGAGGAAGGTGGTAAGAAATTTGATCGGGAAATCGGTTCAATTGTTTGTCTTAAAATTTAGATTCCAAAACGAAATGAAAAAAAAAAAACGACACGACACGGGCTTGGGAAAACACTGAAACTGGAAGAAACGGGCGAAAAGCATCGCAAGATAAACAACGAGTTAGCGAAGGAGGCAAAGGAAAACGGTTACATCCCCGGTGGGGGGGGGCAACGGTTGTGGAGGAAGGGAAAATCGTCGAATCCAAATTGATAACTTTTTCCGCGCGCGTAACGGAAAGTTTTAAAAATGATAACAGCCAAAGGAAAACACTGGTAAGCGATACGAACAGCTTTTGGAAGGAGAGGGGTGGAATTTGTGGGGGGGGGGGGGGTTTGGCATTGAGAGTGGTGAATAGTAAATATTGGTTGGTATTGGCCAATCGTCTTTGCCCAGAGGAAAAACCCACGCCAAGAATGGGAGAAGAAAAAGAACCACACGAATCAAATCGTTCCCGGCCATTTCGGAATCGGAATGCTCGGAAAATGCCCATCCCTTTCCCTTCCCCCGAGCCAGCAGTCAATCAAAACCTGCGGGGCTCTCGAGCCCGAGGAGCGGGGGAGGCAAACCCGAAGCGGGAAAAGCGGCTTGCAAAAGTTGACTACCGTTCGCACAGCAGGCCCGGTGCAGATGCTGTTCCGTGGAAAACCTATGCCCCCTCTCACTCACTCACTCTCTCCCTCTCGCTATTCAGCAATGCTCAATCGTTTTTTCGGGAAAACAACAAAAGCACGACTCGGAATCGGTACCTTGCGGTTGAAACCCCCGACACCCCCCGCGGTCCACTTTTCATCCATCCCGGGGAAAATTTGGAAGAAGTCTCGGTGGCCGGGAAAGCAATCAAAAATCTGCTGAGCAAGCAACGAAGGAGCAGAGGAGCCCACCGGACTGGAAATGATTTAATCAATTTTCCCGGCACCACAAGCCATCCGGGGGAGGGTAAAAAAAAAACAGCACGTGCACACATCTGCAATACTACACATACACACAAATGCTACTGATAAGAGCGGTCCTGATGCGGTAGAATGTAAAATTGTAAAATTCCGTTTGTTTTCTCTCGGTCAGAAACTTTCGAAACTTAAAACTCAGAAGCGAAATGGATCACGGAATGTTCCGATACGATAATGGAATAGAACGCACGGGCTCCTTTCCATCACACTTTTCCACACAGGTCCACCTTTCATTGAGCCTCCATTTTTATCTACTCCTTCTGTTTCCCACGATAACGCTACACTTACGGCGCTGCAATTGGTTTTACGAATTTTCCAGCACGAAATCCTTACTACTACGCCGCAAAGTATGCAATGCTCCTGCAGAACTATTTTTAAAGAAAATGGTCGACTAACATTAATTACAAAATCCGTCAATCTATTAATTTTAACACGTTGACTGCCATTCAAAATTCGTTGTTTCAATAAATTTAATAAACACATTTTATTGAAAAGAAAGTGTACTAAAAAGTGTGCTAAAAACGCTTGGCAGTCAACGTGTTAACACAGGGAGCACAGTTTTTAGTACAATCTTTTTAAAACGTTGACTGCCATGTCACCCAAAAGTGGGTGACAGCAAAAATCAGTTCTATAAAGTTTTTGACCCATAAATAAATGAAAATGCAACATGAAAATTATAGTACTATTTTATATAAATTCTTTGGGAAGATAAATTTTAGCTAAGCGTTTAAAAACTGTTGGTTTAATAATTGTTATAAACAAATTTGATTGAAGAAGATTGTTCTAAAAAAGTGTGCTAAAACGCTTGGAAGTCAACGTGTTAACCAACTTTAACGTATTAATCTTCACACAAATTTATTTTATATTCCTTTCGAATACTGAGGGAATGAGTGTAAATAGAAAAGAAAATGAACAAAGTATGTAATTTCCACAAACAAAAGTTTTATATTCTTTCGAATACTTAGGGAGTGAGTGTAAGAAGAAAAGGAAAAAAGGAGTGTATATATAACCTTTGCAGGAGTTTTCAGCGGACTTTTAAGATATTGAAATTGGTCAATGTGTTGATTTGGTGTTATTTGTTTTCGTTCGGGGTGTGCATATTGCCTCACCCTCCCCTACAAAGAATTTCAATACTGAACCACTGATTACCTGTGGAAATCTGATCAGAAAACACATGTTATCGGCTCAGGCAAATCGAACCTAATGGTAATGGAAACCACGCAAACGGTCAGGGAAGAAAATCATCTGCCGAGGATGTAGTATAACGATTTCCGGCGACGA
Organism: Anopheles coustani; assembly: GCF_943734705.1. Classification (NCBI taxonomy): domain Eukaryota; kingdom Metazoa; phylum Arthropoda; class Insecta; order Diptera; family Culicidae; genus Anopheles; species Anopheles coustani. Next base: position 6,326,334 of record NC_071290.1, read on the forward strand.
TATGACTCCAACTCCCTAATAAATCAATCATCATTTGGCAGCACGCGTGTTGCTGCAACCCCGGTTGGCTGCGGTTGTGGAAAGGAAATTTAAAATAATTCAAAACGTTCCACACGCTCCGCTCCGAAGCTGTTCGTGGCGGAAAATGACATAAAACATTCGGCAAGGAGGCGTTCCTAGCGGGAGAAAAGCTAGTCAAATGAACCGTACCATCGCACTTGCGATACGGAACTTACAAACTCACACCGTCACCCTTCACCGGGCGAGTCGATTTGAAAGTCAACTCCGAGGCATGGGATGCTGCCGAAAACACGCTGCTCCAGCGAAAACACCATCCGGACTATTATTTATCCATTTGGGAAACCCTGTTCGGTTGCATGTTTTTTTTTCCCACAAACTCCCTCGTCAAACTGAGAATGCCGTGGCGGGATGCGCGTGGATTATGGATATGATTGCGTACGAAAGGAAGAATTTTCGTTTCGTTTGTTTCTCCGCAAGCAATTTCACTGCCGTCGAAAAAATGGCGAAAAGATGTCGTAAAGGATAAGGATAAGGACAAGGAGGATAAGTGATTTTTTCTCTTCATTCAGCTTTTCCGAGATGCGTGTTGTATGTGTTGTGTGAGTGTATGTGTGTGGGTGAAGGTTTTTTAAGCTACAGCTATTCATGATTTTCTATTCTGTTCTTTTTTGTTTTGTTCTGGAAAAAAATCAACACGCGTCAGGTATTTGCAGCCCTTCATGGAAAAGGAGTCACTTACCCGAACGAAAAAGTACAAAGCAGCACTTGATAACAATTATAGAAAAGTGTGAGAGAAAGAGAGAGTAAAAAGAAAGGAGAAAAAAGAAAGGTGCTAGAGAAAGAGAGAAGAAAAGACAAGGAGTAGAGGAAAAAACACATCCACACAGTGCTATAGTTTCCTTTTATTAGTTTGTAAAACGGTTAATCCTTTTCTAACAGAAGCACGCTGTGTTAGTGGACTGTCACTTATCCTCAGAGCGTTAGTAATATTTCTTGAAGGTGTACGTGTAACAAAGCTATGCGTCGGTACCAAAACAGCTGAGTCCCGCACCGAAAAGTGGCAGGAATTTGCTCCTCCTATGAGTAATTTCCACCGAGCAGATGACGGGTTTTGGGTGGAAAAGGATGCGGTTCATTTGGATGGGGGTAAGATGGCGGTGATGTTCAGCACGTGGCAAAGAAAATGTGAACCATGCGGTGCTGTCTTGAGCTGCAAATGAGCAAGCCCCTTGCCGGGGCGGAAGGTGGAAAGCTCTCCGAAGATGTCGACACGCACCGACGATGTCGACCATGCCTTTCCACGGATTCGCAGCTCGCACGCCACTCTGCTTCTCACACGTCGGGTGGGAAATATAACAGATCCTTACGCCCGCCCGGAAGCAGACGGGACGGAGTACCGCGACGCGCTCATATGCTTCTCCGATGCCAAGGCGACTCCACAAAAGCCCACCCAATAATACACCCATGTGAGTGTAAATTACAGGCACATCTCCCGGGCGTTCGCGTACAGCGAGCGGAGAACGTATTTACATTTTTCGGTTGATTCCGCATCCTCCAGCCCCGGAGAGGTTGGCGACGGATCCGAGGTGATAAAAATATTAGCATACAAGCGGGAGCGCCTCCAGTGGCCTCATTGACACTGGATTTTATGCAAATGGTGGCCTTAATGTATGTTAAGGGCGGATTACTTGCTCGTGCCGGGCACCAATCGATTCAACCGTGCACACTTCAACCGTCCGGGATTAGGGGACTGCTTATCATGCGTGCTTTCACGCCTTCCAGCATCTGCGAGTCGGCTTTTGATGGAAATTCTAAGCCATTTTAACATGTTATTACTTCAAAAATGTTATATTCCAACCTAAAAATACTCTTTTATTAAACACTGCTAACAAACAAAATTGTTTTGACACTCGTCATCCTCAACGTCTATGAAGCGGTGTGGTCTTCTTGCGACCTAACACCTTCAGCTTCAGTTTGCTACTGTTTTCATTCATCTCTCAATATAGTTCATTTGGCTTATCTAACAACTCATTTGACTAAGTCCCTGATTCCTTTTTCATTGATCCTTTTTTTCCCTTGCAGGAAACTGTAGAGTAGGAAACTGCTTATCTTATATTTCTAGTAAACGGATAAATCACCGAACTAGCGCTCGTATTGTAGTATAAATGAACTCATCTGAACGACCTCTAAATTCAAACAATTTTCGGTTTCCCTAAATTTTTCACTTACTTAGTTCCTGTTGCATGGTGTTTTCAGAAGGAAATAAAACACGGTTCAATACTAACACCGCCTTAAAGTAGGCAACACATGAACTAAAGATCTCTTGCCGCTCTTCTGGAAACGTGCGTTCATCCGTAAGGCGAATTTGAACAGGCGAAACGAAGTGAGAACCATCGCTTGTGGCCACTTCAAGTTTTGACCCAGCCGGAGTGACTCGTTAGCGTTCTTTGCGCGAGCTGTCGAAACCGCACACGGCGGGCACAATCGCTTGCTCCTTGGGTAGTTGGCTGCCCAAACCGAGGTTCGGAAAAACCCCCAACCTCGAGCGGGTTGAACGAAATGGGTTCCGGTTTGCTTTGCTTTGCCGTACCCCGAGGAAATGGTTGCGCGCCGAAGCGGTACCTACGGTGTCTATAATTAACTTCATTTCTCCGAGGAAAACTAACACGGGACTACTTCGAGAAGGACCACAAATGATGGTCCCATATTCATAAACACACCCCATCGGTGATAGTTGGCCACCAGACAGGGAAGGCCCAAGGCGGGCAACGCTAGTACTGGCATATTCGGCGTATTTTGGACTGGGTGCAAATAACCATCCGTTACGGAGCACAGCACGACGCTGCCGCCCGGTTCAATGCCGGGCCTGTTCGATGGTCTCGCACGGTCCCGGGAAATGCTGGGATTGGAAATCCCTCGGCCACAAAAACGCAGCGCCCAAGAAAGCCGTACGCGAATCGTTAGCGCTCGCCGGAGAAGCGGGGTTTCTCATTTAAATATTAAACGAGTGAGCCAGTGCGCTGCACACGCCAATGCATACACACGTATCCCCGGACCGAGCCTTCACCTCCAGACGAGCTCGGGTCGGGGGGAAACGACGGAAGAAAACAAGCAGTTCTCGGTTCTTGACGTGCTTCCGGCGATTCGAGTTTTAAGTCGTAAACGAGCAGCCCGGGTCCCGGGGACTCCTACCTCCTAGACCGACCGGGAAGGAGGTAGAGAGCGAGCGAGAAAGAGAGAAGGAAAGAGAGAGGCTATCAGGACCGTGGGAGGGATGCAAAACTAACCCCGAGGATAAATACAAATTAAACATAAGAAATAAATCTTTATGAATGTTTTCGGGTGTGCGTTTATTAGGTTCATGTTCCACGATAATTGTGCATGTCTCAGCGGCGTAGCACCGGCGGCGCTATAGCACCACCGATCCCGATCCCATCGTCTCCCCTCAAGTCCTTTAAACTCCCCGTCCAAGGACTTCGGTTCACTCCACACACATTCGCTTCCAGACGCTTCCCCTAAACCCGTTGGTCCGCGTGAATTCTTCGCCTTCGCCAAGCTCCAGAGGAACCTCCGCACTCGCTGGATCGCCGACAACTGGTTTTCGTCGGGCGTCGAGGAACCGGGTCAGGACGTTGGATACGACTGCATGGCGTAAATATGAATACTGCACGCCAACCAAAGGGAAAGCGGAGCAACCGTTAAGCAAATCGCACACGGGTCCTGCAGGTCCCCATACCCGGGCGCCTTCTCCAACCATCCAAGTTTGGGCTACCTTCTTACCGTTTTTATTGGTGCCAGCCAACTACTCAAGTGCATCGCAGGCGTAGACGAAAACCCCGGTGTTGAGGAAAGGAGGTAGCGGGATCAGACCCGAGGTAGCGCCGGGGAAAATAAACTTCCAACTCCACAAACACACCCTACTGGGGTAAGGCACCCGGCTGTGTGCTTTGTAAGATTATGCACAATGTCATGACCTTTCTGGGTGGAATTCGTCGTGCGTGATGAATGTGGGGAAGGGGGAGGATGAGGAAGGGCGGTGGAGGTATAATGGGGTTGGAGGAATGGTAGCGAACATTCCCGCAGTACGCGGTAGTGTGGGGAGTGGGAGAGGGCATACATGGCATCGGGGGCGAGCGATGTACGAGTACGATGACAAACACGCCGGATGGGGAACCCTTGGGCGAACATACACACAGGAAGCAAATTTCATAATTTATTGCTCATTATAATATTTGCCACCGGTGGTGCACCGCGTACACCGCGCTCACCGCCTCACCGTACCCTTCGCCAACGCCTTCCAGCTCGCGAATGCATCAGAACGCCAACAGACGGATGTTCTACATCGCAGATATAGCAGGAACGGGCGCCCGAGCTTGGCCTCGTTTAGCCCAGACTCGACAACACGTTTTCGGGAAACGTCAGCCAGGTTTCTGAACTGGGAAAAACGTAAAAAAAATCCCAAACCTGATGTGTTCCCCGCTCACCCGGATCCCTCCGAGCTAAACAATGCACTTGTACGGTGCGCTGCCACCAAACGAACACAGTCGGTTGACAGCCGGTACGAAACTTTCTGGCACCTCGTGAGACATATCAAATTAAACAAACTCCAAAAAAAAAAAACACCCTCTCCCGCACCGAACAGTGGAGACCGAATGGCGGTCGTGTGAGATGTGGGTACTCACCGTAATGGACATCGCCCACTGCATCGGGACAGAATGGCGAAACGTCAAATGGGGGAACTACCAGGAGATGGGGATTTGGCATATTTTAATTTTCTCATTCCCGAGGGTCGGGGTGGGTTCCGCTGGGTGAAAATCTTGCACAGACCTAGACCTAGCAAAAATCCACAACCACTTCACAGGACTCGATTCGATGAGAACTTGGCGGGTCAAAATATGTCCACCTCATGGTTCCCCAGCTCATAGATGATTGACACAAGCGTATCCAAACAACTCAGAATTGACGCCCGGGATGGAGGGAAAGGACTTGGGGACCACCGTTCAAAATGGGTCGGAGTAGATTGCTTCTTGGAATGTCGATCGTTGCCAGCCGGGAAATAAGAGCGTGTGGGATATTGGGGCGACCGCTCTTGGAGGAAAGCCGCAAGGAGACTACAATGCATGCTGATGAAGGTGCCGTACCAGTGCCGATGACGTGTCGAATGTGTGTATGCATATACCCTCCGGACTTCGGCCGGTAGATGGGTGGTGGTGATGGTTACACGCTATTCAAATGTCCCTGCAATCAACCCGAATGGACCAAATCTTTCCGACCGGATTTGGTGTGATGTGAAGGGGGAGGTCTTCAAGCAGCTCTCCCATCGTGATCGTGGCGACGAAAACATCATTGTCGCCCTACCGACGTTTGTTGCCTCACATTGGAGTTCGGTCATGCAAAATGCTACCTTCATCTTTAAAACACACACAAACGCTTTCAACTCACAATCATAAGCTCTAAAGTTTAGAGAAGAAGTACAAAAGACTTGAGCCTGTTGCATACGCTTCGGAACCAAATAAATTAACGTAAATGTCATGCAAATTTAGGTCTACATACATATGATCCTAAAGTTATTGGGCTTTGGAGCGAAATTGCGTTTCGGAACTGATGAGATGAATATAACTGTAAAATAAGTCCATGTATGTGCGTGTTTATGGAGGAGCCTAAATTTGGAAGGCCCTGGCTCCGGCGATCCTGGCGATTCCAACTCCCCGAAGGCTACTGCCCACCAACCCTCTTCTTTGGAGTAGACTCTCCAAGATATTCTCAAGGCACGCTCAAACCAATATTTCTGCATAGAAAAAAAGCAACTGTATGCACACATACCAGTGCGCCTGTAGTGCATACGTTCCGGTCTAGCGTGACGTAAGTTGCCCGGAGGTTTTATATTTATTAAGGACCAGCAACCGAAACAAATCGAATCAATTTCTTACGCCTTGTGAGTAGCGAATAGAACTAGAAGACGAAGTCAGGGAGGGCAACACGTGCAGGAATGCCCCCGCCGGTTCTAGGCCGGACTCGACTTCGCTTTGCATACGCGTTCCTTAGTGTCTGCGAATTTTTATCCATTTCTGCATGTTTTTTTGGTTCTCCCCCACTCCTTCCGGTTCCGGTCTTCATTTCTGTAACAAAAGGGGTTATTCGTTACCGTCCCTCCGCTGCCACCCGGCGTTGAATAAATAAAGATTTATGCTTGCGGGTGAAAAGTGGCGACTTTCACCAAGGCAATGGGCACACTGGCTTTCCCCTTGTTGACGTCTTCCATCGAATTTCTTTGCCACCAGCCGCGGCGGTGCGGTTTGCCTGGACTATCGGGGAACCGACCCCGTTGTTTGGGGTGTGCCAACAAGCGACCAAAAGCCACTGTAGTGAGTGCGGCGACCACTAAGAAAGTCGACAGAATGTGGGACATGTGTCAACACGCAACGTTCCGAAAGGGGGGGGAGAAGCGTAAGGAAAGAATGGAAAGAAGATTGAATATTACCATAACGCCGGGTTGCCAGACTTCGAGAAGTTCGGGATTCGTGAATCGAAAACCATTCAATCGGCAAACTCGTGTTGACCATCGGTTCTGACGTTCCAAATTTAACTCCAAATCTGAGGAAGGAAAGGCTGAGCTGAATTGAAACGTTTGTAAAGCAGGGAAGCGAATCACCAGCCTGACCTGGGTGGGCGGCGGTATCATCTCTGCCATTTATCAATCATCGTACTCCCACTTCGGGCACGCGTTGGAATGCGTGTCTTCATTAGTGCGCTTAACAAACTATGGTTTTGGTTTTCCCCGGCGCCTTCCCTCCGGCGTTCGACACGCTATCTTCTGGCGGCGCCCATCAGTCACACAGTCACTCAGTCACTCAGTCAGTCACGACCGCAGCTCATTGTTTCATCGGTAAGTCAGCGAAGGACTGGTTCTTCGAGGATCTTCCACCACGCAGCTCCGCAGGGAATTCGGTACGTCCGCCTTCGCCTTCGCCTGCATGATGAATGAATGTGTAACTTAATTTCCTCCTCCTCCTCCCTGCACCGCGAACTTCGGACTTTCGTTGGAGAACCCGCTTACGGAAGATAAAACCCTCGACTGTGAAAAACCCACCTCCTGCGTCCACCTTTCCGACCGGGTACGGTTTGGCGCCCCTACCAGCGGATGAAATATGTTTTTCATACTTCATAACATCTTCCTTTGGCGAGTCGCCTTCGCCTTCTTCAGAGCTCCCACCCACTCTCTGTTTGTTCCCGAAACGATGTACTTTTCCAGAGGCAACGGCGACGAATTAGTGCCCGGGAGGAAATCGCATTTCTTTGCTTCCGCCTCGCGACGATTTAAATCAGAATGCCGGTGGAAGGGGAGGCAGGAATCGCCCGTTTTGTCGTTTGGGCAATCAAATCGAATCATCTAATTTTAATGACTTCACCGATAGCACGAACCACCCCATTCTTAATGCCGGCCCGATCGGAGCACCAACACCCAAACGAACAGCGCCGCGCCGTTCGGTTTCATCTTTTAATGATTTGTTTACATTTCACTTGTCATCATTTGCTTCCACCCTCGAGCCGCACTCGCTGCTACGAAGTGAGCAACTCGGGTGTATTATAAACTTTAGTGAATATGAAAAGACTCTCGGAAGCGAAGCCTACGATTGCAATACTGATTTGCGTTTCAGAAGTAGAACAGCAACTGATTCCCACGAAGCTGATTCATTCTCGAAAATTAATGACAACAAAGTTTGACATTTCGGACACGAAACGCTTGACGTTGCGCTACCAACAATTATAGTAAATTATAAGTATACGCTTAGGCTTAGATGTGCTTAGTGTTTTAACACGTTCCGTACCGCGTCACCCAAATATGGGTGACAGCAGTTCTAGTTCTAAAAAGTGTTTAACCCATAAATAAATGAAGATGCAACATAAAAATTATTGTAATATTTTAAATAAATTGTTTGGGAAACTAAATTTTTGCTTGGCCTTCGAAAACAATCGAAAAAATATTATAAACAAACTGTAATTTAAAAAATTGTACTAAAAAGTGTGCTAAAACGCGTGGTACGCAACGTGTTAACTCGTTCACTGCCATGTCACCCAAAAGTGGGTGACAGCAAAACCAGTTCTAAACCGTTTTTGACTCATAAATAAATGAAAATGCAACAAGAAATTAAAGTAATATTTTATATCAATTCTTTGGGAAGCTAAGTTTTTGTTTAGCCGTCAAATATCATTGGTTTAATAAATGTCATAAACAAATTATATCAAAAAAGATTGTACTAAAAAAGTGTGCTAAAACGCTTGGCAGTCAATGTGTTAATATATTCAAGGTATACATTCAGGGGCAGATAAGTTGAAGCCTACAATAGAACAAACGAGGATCTTTCTTTGCTTTACGAAAGACGCAAGACATTTCGGGCTTTAAGTTAAGAGAAAAGGCGAAATAGTGTTCATATGATGAGAATCCATTACATATGATAGCTTTTTAAACGTATAGAGTTCCGTCGATTTTGAAACTTTCCACACATTAAGTCTAATCTGATATTGTTGACGATTTGTTTAATCTCTACAGTTTTTTTATTCAATCATCTAAACTTCGACAACTTAAACTCAGTTTTACTTACCCAAACAAAACAAGCATGTACGCATGTGTCAAGGTATATCCAGCAAAGTTACACAACAAGGTATTTACAACACAGAGAAATTGATCAAATAATAACCTTTTCAAATATGCCGTTATGGTAACTATTAAATTAAAACATTACTCTCAAGTAATGAGTTAAAAGCATCATTCTTTTCTTAATCCCTTCTTCACCGAGCATCGCCCAAGGTGTCCAGGTAGTGTTAAATATTTGGAATTGGCCGGATAAGCAATCCGCAAATAAACGTTACTTATTTTGTCCGCTTTAGTGAAGTGAGTGCACCTTGACGGAACGCAAATCGATCCGATCCCGCACTAGTCTCCAACCCCATCCGATACCCACTCCCAATAAGAGGTGGAGTAGTGGCGGGGAGGGAGAGGGGGTTTGGAAAAATAGTCAAAATTGCCTCGCCTCGCCAAAAAGCAAAGTGCTCCCTCAGCGAAGTGGTGCGTTAAATGTTTTGCGCCAACGTCAGCAGAAATCGTTCAATTTTGCGGCAGGGAAGTGTGCGAACCCGATCGGATGCTGTGCCGGTGTGTCGGTGTGTGTGTGTGTGCCCTTGTGTGCACAAGCCAGTAAGGCACTCTAGACGGTAGAGTTATTGCAGCAGCAGCGCCGGCAGACCGTGTCGGGCCATAAACAACCCGAAAACTCTCGCCCGAAAACCCGGCGGTATTTTCATGAGTGGCCGCCTATCGCTAAAGCTGCACAAAACTATCTAAAGCGTGTGCTGGGAGTTCCGGAGCATTATACGCCCCCGCCCTCCCGCCCTCCACCCTCACCCACGCACACCGTGTTAGCAGTGTAACATAGTAAAAAGATTAATTTAGCATTAAATTTAATTGAGACTGAGTTTAATGTAATTTCGCTCGCTCGCTCGCGCTTCCCAGGGTCCCCCTCACCGGGAAAGGCTCCCCCGATTGGCAGGACGTGTGATTTTGGGCACGAAAACGCCCGCCCGCCCTCGAGAGAAGTGGAAAACTAAGACAACTATCCCGCGGCCCCGGTTTCCCCCCGTCGCTTGCAAAAGTGCAAAGGCAGCAAAATGCCCTGGCTGGCTTCACGTCAAATCTGCACACACATTTTTCCTGCCTGTCCAGTGTGTGTTGGTCATTCCGCTTCCAAACCGGAAAGCTTGTCGCACGCAGGCAGGGGAAAACCAGGAGGACATTTTTCACATTTTGTTTACACCGAAACGTCAACCCGGGCAAGCGTCAGTCGGACCGGAATAAGATAATTACACGACGGTTTGTGCATCCAGTGGGACGTGTCATCCGTTTGATTGTGTGGTTTGGTTCTGGTTTCGTTCACGTTTACGCCGGCCATTAATCGAGCGTCCGAAAAACCTCTTTGAAGTGATGGCTCTCCTATGCCGTTTCAAAAAAAAAAAAAACAAAAAGGCAAGCGTCACACTAGCCTTCCCTTTCGCCTCCGCAGATAGTAATTAGCCAAGAAAATGGACCAACGACGAATCTCTTTGATTTCCGGAAGTGGATGTAAACCGGAACCTTCAAAGGAGACTCGACCGCTAGACGCTTTGTCTACACCGTCCAATAAAAAAAAGCCACAAAGCCAGCGGTCAGCAGGTGCGCGCTTCAGAGTTGAGTTGTCAAACCCCTGGAAAAAAGAAAACAAACATTCTCCCCCACGCAAGGAATGTTTGGAACATCTCAGCTCGCCCCGCAAAAGGCCGTCACGACGCGCGCCCGTAAGGTTGAAATTTCGCAATATTCATCAAATATTACTTCGCCTGCCAGGTTTGTATTTCCCTCCCGGAACTGGAAAATCTCCCCCCCCTGGCTGGAAATGGTAGCGCGGGAGGGTTGTTTACATCGGGATTTCGCCATCCACCGTACGAGTCCTCGTTGGTCCTTACGCTGCACGCAGTGTGTGTGTGTGTGAGTGTGTGTTTTTTTTCCTGCTTTTGTTTCTGTTGTTGGTTTCATTTTGACCAGTTTCACTTTTTGTTGCAATCCTTTTGAAATCTACTTCACGTCCTTCTTTACGTCCACCGGATGGGACCCCGTGGGTGTGTGTGTGTGTGTGAACTAAGGATTGGGCACGGACACGTCCGAGTGGCCATTTGGAAAAGAAATTACAACGACACGTCCCCCCCTCCCCCCACCAGCTCACCCAACCGAATCCGTCTCCGAAACAGGTCCCGGTTTGGAGGTTCGGGATTTTTGCACACGCTGTCGCTTGCAATATCCGGCTCCGGCAACGTCCGACCAGAATTTAAAAGGAACAATTTAATAATTAAAAGTAATGAGGATGAAATGCCGACGACAGGCGTACACCGCCGGCCCCGGACACGTTTGACGTTTTCGAAAGGTCCGATCTCGGCTCCCGGTTCCGGGGGAGGGCGCAGAATTCCCAGCTCTCCAATTCATCATCATCGTCGTCGTCGTCGTCAGTGTCGTCCTTCCCGGCCCCTTCCCGAGGCTCCGGACTGGTGGTAAATGGTTTGCCGGACGCTGCAAAACCGGAAGCGGTACCGGGTGGAAAAAAGGAAAACGAACGAGCAGATGTGTTTTTATAGCAATTTTGAATACCAGCTGAACGGAGATCGTCATTTTACGTTGATTGTATGCGCTGAGAGAAGATTGCGGAGGGAGCATCGAGTTTGAAGCTATATAAGTTCAAGATACATTACGAAGCAATGATATTGTGAGTAAAAATGGTTTTGGAACCGCCATATTTGATTTGACATTTCTTAGTTCTCCTGTTCCGTTCTAAGGTTTCTACTCTTTCCTCTCCTGCTCCTTTTTCAATTCTTCATAACATAACATAAGATTGATCGTTTTAAAATTAGTGTCGTGAGTGTTGCTGTTTCTTCTCGGTTTGTAGATTGGAAAAGTGTGTAGGGAAGATGATGAAGCTATCGACTGTCGAGCGATTGACAGTGTTTAAAAATACTCCACAAACCAATGGTAACTATCAGGTATTCTGCTTTCATTTGCCTTAAACTACAAAGTTTAACACGTTGATTGCCATGTCACCCAAAAGTGGGTGACAGCAAACAATCAGTACTAAAAAGTTTTTGACCCATGAATAAATGAAAATGCAACATACAAATTATAGTATTATTTTATATCAATTCTTTGGAAAGCAAAGTTTTTGCTTAGCTTTCAAAAATCGTTGTTTTAATAAATGTTATAAACAAATTATATTAACACTTTAACATTAGACATAAGTTCTAAAAAGTTTTTGACCCATAAATAAATGAAAATGCAACAAAAAAATTATAGTTATATTTTATATCAATTCTTTGGGATGCTAAGGTTGGATTTACAATTAAAAAATCGTTGGTTTAACAAATTTTATGAACAAATTATATTAAAAAATATTGTACTAAAAAAGTGTGCTAAAAACGCTTGGCTGTCAACGTGTTAAAAGAAAACCGGAGATCTTGAATTGCTTCCTTTTTTTCGTCGTTGCGAGCTGACCCTTAAATTGACTTGTTGAATTAAGTTCCAGTCGAGAGGTTCCACGCACTTAACCGTTACGCCACACACACACACACACACATGAGAGGGCCGACCGAAGAGGGCAGGAAAAACGGCAATATAATGGTGAAGTGGCAGAAACGCAAAACAAGGCGAACCGTTTGAAGCGTTAAGGAAGGGAGGAGCAAAAAAAAATGGAAAACGTTATATTTCCAACGGCTTTGCGGGGTAGGTGGAAGCTGTGACGAAAGGGGATCCCACCAGCTAACCAGCGGTATTTGTGGAAACAAAAAAAACCCCACTCGTGATCAAACGTGCGCAAACCAATACCGAAGTGGCGAACGCGGTTCTGACAAATGAGATGGCTCGCGCGAGCCGCGGTCTGGGAACAAACCTGAGCAAACGTCGGGAAATTTGCTGGGAAAACGAGACGAGCAAAACCGCCATTGCAGTCGTCATTCCATCCGTCCAAACCTCTCAACCCGGCCCACCCTCCCACGCCAAGCGAAATAAACGACCTGGCAGAAGGTTAAAAAATTAAATGAATGAGAATAAAAATTGTAAAAATAAATGAGATTCCTGCCGCAGACTCCCCCCCCCCCCCCCCCCCCGTTCTTCCGCCATCGGCTGGGAAATGGTGGAAGCGGAAGGAAAAACAGGAATTTTCATTTGGATCCATATTCTTATCGGCGCTGTTGCTGAAGCCGAAATGTGCAATCGTTCTTGGGCGTAACAAAAAAACAGGACTTCCCAAGAGGGTTTCGTCTCTGGCTCTCGGGTGGAAAACCCGCTGTACGAAGGATGCATAGCGGGGCGAGCTGCCCAAGAATAACAAGGGGAGGAGGAGGAGGAAAAAAAACCGGCATACCCATCCATGGTTACAGTTTATAACGAGGACCAATGTTGCCAATGAGGACGATGTCGACGTGGATGGCAACGAAAGTTGGCGATCCTCATGATGACGCTTATGATGACGACGACGACGGCGACGACGGTTGATGCCGCTGACAGCGGACTAACCAAACCTTGTCAAGGCCCGGGAGCGCTGAAATGAGCAGCCGAAAAGCGCGAAACAGTGAGAAACATGGTGGAGGGAAAAAAAAACACAAATCAGGGCAGCAGAAAAATAGGAACCATAATAACGCCACTTGTTCTGGATGAGTTCGCACGCCAGCAATCCGAATGGGGGAGTGGCGTCGACTCTTCAGGCCTCGCAGCGTGGCCGGTCTTCCTAGAGGTTGGTGGTGGATTGCGAAAGACACCCACCACGGCAATTAGAGACGAATGAAGTCGATGGACTCCAAGTCTCTCACTCGAATCCGTCCGTCATCCGACAATTCCGGATAATGAGATTAACCACTCGAGCCTTCGTGCGGAGCTATGAATGGCACAGAAATTAACTGGCGATGTGATGTTGTGTTTTGACGCTGGGAATTATGTGCGTGATGGGTTTTTTTTCTCCCCCCCCCGCCCCCTCCCAATTCCCTGAAGCGATTTTTTCCGCTTCTGTTATTTTTAACCTCCAAATATTTGCCTTCTTCCGTTTTACCGGCGTAGGGATCCTGCTTAGGGGGGAGGGAAGCTAATTTTCCCCCGCGGATTGTACGGCCGGATTGTCGCTGTAATTTACCACTAAATCAAAGTGGCAAGAAAATTTTAGCTCACGGCTCCATTCTTTCGCTTCGATCTCGGCTTTGGCCCTCCGGTGACTTTGCGGTTTCGTTCAGGAGGCAAGGAGTCGTGAAAATCAAACAACGACTTTCTATGGCAGTCGGCGGCAGCATGCAGCAGAACAAACTTCGCCTACGAGCAGTGGAGCCTGGGACTACATCTAAGTAATCACTTTAGCAATCACCGAGCTAGATCTGACCGACCCTGGAACCGCACTCGAAAGGGGAGAAACCTTCCATGAGGAATTATTTGCACTAGAGCGTTCGTCCGGACCGGATGCTGGTCGGGTGATGCTGTGGACAAAAAAAAATCCCTCTACATACACACAAAGCCGACTGCAAAAGGCCCGTAGTGTGGGCCGGACCCGGGGAGTGTTCGCCGTTTCGCATGAAATAACCAATTACGGAAGTAGCTTCATAAATCCTGTTATCACGCAGGCAGATTAAGCGAGGGATTTAACCTTTTTCCGGCGGCCGCCGTGTGTGGGTGCGACCGCCGGAGAAGTTCGTCGACATGCCGGGGCTAAAGTATCGGGTCTCACCTGCACCAGCGTTTGGGACTTTCCCCGACGGAAGCAGAGTTTTCAATATCCCGGTCCATCGAGAACCACCACCTCGAGCTCTGGCAAAGGCGAAAGGTATAACGGACGTCGGTAACCAATCGAACGGTAGTACACAACCAGGGCAAGAATGGACTTGCACATCGACCATAAAATCCCGCTGGTGCGAGTCTGCATATTTCCCGCAGGTATGGCTATGCGGTTACACAACATCAGACCGAAGCGGAAGAGAAGACAGTTGCCATAACCGGATTGAAATCCTCCAAAAACCTTGCAAGGTTCCCGTGTACGCCGAGATACACAGTCTAAATAAAGTCAGGAGCAACAGTGGAGCAGTACCATTAAAGCGATATTATATTTCAGATATTAAGAAGCGATAATCAAACATTAAAACAAGCGTAGATTTCAAAGACGAGAGGATTATCGTCCACTTCAGGCTGATTTCGTTTTTGTAAAAGTTTTCACCGAGCACTAACCGGGACTAAATGGTACGGCCCAATATCGGAGAACTTTCCCTTCAGGCAAACGCGCCACCATCATTATCTGCAACCTTAGCAGCGGTTCAGCCCCGGCGGGTAGTTGTTAAACCCAAGGCCCCCTAATCCAGCCATCCTGTGCCCGGGCTGGTCTGGACGGAACTCCAGGGAGAGCTGGAGTCGGATGGAAAACATGGCTGGCGAGCACTTATCGAACGCGGCCCAGTCGGCAGGGTTTCGGTATATTACGGTATAATCCCGGCCGACTGGATCCCGGTGGAGAAAAGACCAACTCCCCGGGTTGAGGCATGAGGAACGCCGTACTTTCCAATCCAGCACGAGGCAGAAGAAGAGGCGGTGAGAAACGATTTTAATGAAATCAAATCATTTCGACGATCTTCCGCCCTCACTTGCGATAGTCCTGCACCATGAGATAGAAGGTGGGGTGGACCATTCTTTTCGTATTCTTGCTGCGCTAGGCAAAGGTACGGGTTGGTGTGTAAGTTTAGAGAGTGGCTAAGAGGTTATTCGCCACATAGCAACTCGTTGGAAGGGTAACCATCAGAAACATCGCCGGAATGGAAGACGCTGAGCCTTGTGGGTCTGTTGGTGAAAAGTAAAATTTTATCTTTTTGAAAAGGGTCCTGTCTTGAGATGTTGGATCCCGGCAGCAGGATCCGTGTGTTTTGAGTAAGACTACGCCACGGAGAATGTCTTTGTGTGCGTGTGTGTGTGTGTGCACGGCAGAGAGTGAAGTCCCTTTGACGGAGGTCTTCCAGCCTTTCGGTCACGTCTTGGGAGATAATTACGGAAACTGCAAGGGCACTGGCAGGAGCACACTCCCCGTACGATAGCCGCACTCAGGCTGGCCTGCTACTGATGACCACTGATGCCTTCCTTCCGGCCAGTCGAGGGGGAAAAACCAAGTCATGCAAGTAGCGGAACATACGGTTCAAGAAACCGGTGGCCTTTAAATAACATTCTCTCCCACCTTCGAGCGTCGACAGCGACTTTCTTGTGATTACCCGACCCTACGGACACATTCCTTTGTCCGGTGGAAGGAGCTGAGGAGGAAACGGACACCAACTAGAAACGCCCCGAACGCTACAGCTATTAGCAGACATTTGCCAACATGTCTTCGGGTAAAAACTGATTACCGAAAGGAATGCAACGAAGGAAAAGATGTCCGGAACAACCTCGGGACTGCGCTTCCTTGTCTTATACTCCAGACCACAATGGGCGCTGACCACCGTCATGAAGGCATTTGTGTGAACGGAATTCGCCAACCCCGAAAACACTTACCAGATCAGTTGCTGGATTTCGATAAACACGGAAATTTATCCGTAGGAGAAGTTCACCACCACGGTAAGCCATTAATCCAGGGTTTCTGTATGGTCAGGAGCTTTTTTTATGCGGCTCTATCGAGGGTCTGGGCTGGGGTTCGGGTGAAAGTACCCTTACCTCCACGGACGACCATAAATTAAGCTTCCAGCGGTACTGCTATTCTGGTGTGAAAATAAAAAGCGTCGGGAGGCGGGAAAAACGGGTGACTAAATTCCCATAAATGTTCAGGAATCCTTGGACTGCGCACGCCATCCGGTTTGACCATTACCTCCACCGAGAAACACTCGGGATATGTAACGCTTCGTCCGTCAGGAGTCAACCCAAGCGCACCCGGAAGGAGGGCGAACGCAACGTGTGTACGCCACCATACGTAAAACTGAAGGCAAAAAAAAACAAGACCCCATCCCAAAACGACCACCACCCCGCCCCCCGCAGCTCCCCCGGGGCGTGAAAAAGCTCATTATTTCCCTGACCGGCAATGATTAAAAGATAAGTGTGTTGAAATAAAATATAGTATCCATTAGCGCTGGGACTTTTAATTAACGGGGTGAAAAGCCTTTTGGGGTATTTGGGGGTAGAAACAATAGGAGAGTGTGAAGATTTCATCCCCCTTTGTTTTTGTCTTTGGCAAGGAAGGGTAAAAGCTAATAATGGCTGGTCAAATATGTTTTCGGTCAGCGCTCCTCCCGTCCGTGCAGGTTTTTGGGTAATGTACCGAGCGATCCCCGGTGCAGCCGCAGATGGCATATTCAATTCTCCTTTCCACGTCGACCAACAAATGGGTGAATCGTGCGGCCATTAGTATTCCCCACGCCCTCAGCACCGCCGTGGACGACACGTGTACGCGTGGAGTGGACTGCGCGCTCCTTGGCGTACGGGGAGCGCACTTGTCGCACCCGCTGCACGCGTCGTGACGTGACTGGCTTTAATCGGTGTCCCGCGCGGTGCACCATCTGTGCGGTGGCAATCAAAGAACCATTCGCTGGGAAATGGGTCAGCGAGCTATTCGCCAGGCTTACGGACACCGGCGTTACCTTGGCTGGCCCGAAAAGAGGGGGCTCGCGTTCGGCTATTCCTAACGATCCACCGCCTCTAGGAACGTCCGGAGTACATGTCCTCTTGGGGAGGGTTGTGCAATCGCTCACTAATTGCCCAACCACTTCGTCGGGTTCGGATGGTGTACTAAATCATCCGAGAATAGATTCGACGCTGCACGCTAGCACCAGCAGGGTTTCGGTTGTCAGTGCGAAGCCATTTAGATAAACAGCGATGCATCGTACGCCAACTTCCACTCGGGCCTGGAACTGGAGCTAGAACTCCCAATGCTAGGCTTACAACAGCCATCCAAATTTCACCAACGTGGGCTCCTATCCACTTCACTGCGAAAGTCGCCGCACAACAACCTGGTGGTGAAGTTGTTGCAGCCTACTATCGCAGCACTCCACAGAAACAACCCTTTGGCATGCACTCGGTCGCCCAGGAACGCCCTTCCTTCTGGGTGGGCTGTGCCGAGTGGTAGCAACCGGAAACAAACAACCAACAACGCCTACTGCCGCAGGTTAAAGACACAAATAATTGCCCGAACCGCAGCCTGCGCAGGAGGCGGGTGCCAACTCGGGGTGCACTAGCAAAACATTGCACTTCACGGCACGCCAGAAGCCCACTTTTCGGTCAGGGAGGTGCCCCTCCCGGCGTTCCAACTCCAGGAATGTATATCTGGACTCCCGGGGAACGCGTGGAGTGAATGCAAAACAAACATGAACATTTATCATTTAGCATTCATTTGTGAGAATCAGGTTAGCGGCTGTTGTCGAGTGGAGATTATACCCCAGCGATGGTGGTGTGTTCTCTGGAGCTGTTGCCGTGCGGGAATAGAAAAATACAGCACTCCAGACGAGGAACACGGCCTCTGGAACTCCCACAAAACGCTCGCAAACGGTATATGGCGCACTGTTCGAACCTTTGTAGACCCCCTGTTCGCGTTACACGTTCCCGCGTGGAGTTCGAAAAACAAGTCTCAGCCTCCCCCCCCCCCCCCCCCCCCCCCCCCAGGCCGACGACGCCCCAAGCCTGAGTAATCTCCGCCCGGCAACAATGGCGGCGGTGGTATTATTTATTTTAATTTACACCTTAATGCATTATCACAACAACAGCAGCAGCCAGGGCCGAACACCCAGCCCTTCATAAGCGCTGCTTGGCGATTCCGGGGAAACGCAAAAACGATTCATTAATAAGTAATTAGCGAGATTATTATCACTCCCACCGGTTTGAAGTGGCTAGCGCCGTCGTCGTTGCTAGCGCCGAGTCAAGAGGTGTCATCAGGAGACAGCAAAAACACGCTGCTGCTGCTGCTACTGCTGGTGTTACCGGAAGGACTCGCGCACAATAGCATTAAAACCCGCTTCAGCGTCTGGCGACGAGCCACGTCTTTTTGTGCCGCGTCGTTGCCCTGGGTAGCCCGCTCGAAACAACAAAACGCTTCAGCCCGGGAAGCTGCAAGGCAACCGTAAGGTAAGGCCGTCAAGGTATCCTGCGGCGCGCAACCTCTTCCCCTCAGCGCCGAGCAAACGACAGTCAAGGACGCGCAAGAACAAATCATAAATCATGCAGCGTGCAACTGCGTGCTGTGTCTGCCGCTTCTGCCGCTTTGCTGCCAATTTCTTTCCATTCTTCAGGCGTGGGGAGGGCTTTTGCCTACCCGATGTTTGTGGAGATTTTCACTCCAGCGCGCCGAGGGACTACGGCTGGGGGCGGCTGGGAGACGGGAAAGAATAATCAACCGCTGGCGTTCCGTCGCTTCCATCGTCGTTTTTTTTTTTGCTGTCCGCCGGAAGCAGCCGACTCGTGTGCCTCGCGGCTTCCGAGGATGGCAACTTCCAGGCGCCTCTTCACGCGTCTTAGCAATGTAAATAGCTTTGCGGTTTATAAAATCCGGTTTTACCCTGCATTAACTGTCCTCGTCGCCCTCGACGGATGCCTTCTGGGCTTCCGGGAAGTGCTCGGTTGGACTCCACACCCTCCCCCGGAGAGGGGGGAAGTATTGAATGCAACCCTGGTGTCGGAAGTGTTGATTTAGCGTGCCGGTGATGGCAAAATGGATTAACAGCCCCCTCCGTGAGCGGTAGAATGTTTGGAGAAAGACCGTTAATAGGATTGAGACACTCAGGCGGCGTCCACCTTGGTTTTCGTAAGGCCAGCATAGTCACTGCACTAAAACTTCCAAGAGAACTTTTGACGGATATAATGAATTTGAAAACAAATAGTACTTGGTCATCAGGAATTCTAAAAATGCTTAAACTTCCTAGTCAAAATACTCTTTAGGTAACACTGAAATCTACACCAAAGACCGTGGATCTGCACCTATGGATGAGTTGGTTAAGTTACGTCTTCTACGTAAAACGTAAGACAACTCGTTTAACTGGTGGACCTAAAGGTTCTTCAAAGAAACGGTTTTGAATGACATGACGAAGTACTTAATAAACCATCAAATCAAACAAGACAGCTCATCACACGTTCCATTCGGAAGAGAAGTTGTCAAGATCGCGGAGGTCTCCCGAACATATACTGAACTCCTCAATTACTTGCTCTATAGTTCTCTCTATATGTGATAGGTTATCAGCCTTTTCCCAGTGATTATCTGTGTTTACAAAATTCGACAGTTTAATATCATCTTTAATCGATTCGAAAGTCGTCGTCTGCCGTGCCAATTGTTAGGGAGCCGTAATAACCCCTCTAATGTAACGAAGGCAGTTTGATCAATCACCGTCAATGATACACCTAATGTTTCGGGGGATAGTCTCACTTAAAATTGATCTAATCGGACATAAAGAGCTTAATTTGGCCTTCCTTTCAGTATAAAGTAGGCTCGGTGCCTTCCTTTCCACGCGTTGCGCATTCTTTCCCCCGGATAAGATTAGATGTAGCTCGGGAAACCGCACTTCCGGGCGTATGGGCGCGATAAGCCATGACTCGCTGCCGCACCGCACACTCCCCCCTGGGATAAATGCGCCAAGTTTTTCCCCGGTGGGCTCTTCAAAATGAGTGGCAAAGAAAATTGAAGATGAAACGAGGAGGCAGAACGAAAGTAGGAAAGAAATAAAAACGCTAAACCCCTAAACTTGCCCGTAAGCGAAAGTGGCGATGGACGGGGGGTTTGGGGGTTTTGCTTGGGTTTCGGAGCGCGGGTGCCTTGAAACTTGCCCAGCCTTGAGACGTACGCCAACATTTATAAAGTTTTTAATCACTTTCTCTCGCGCGCGCGGTGCGGTATGCGATGTTGCGACAACGGCGCCGACTGTTTAGTCTTTAGATTCCCCTAGTTTGTAAACTCGGTAAGTTTTGTAGGTCAATCGATTGGGGCCGGGCCCCGCGAGTAATGATGGAGGCGTGCGGATGGGTCGGGCAGGATGGAAGCTGCCGAAAATCTGACTACGAAACTCCCGATGGCTGTGCATGTGCTTCCGAAGGAAAGGTGTCTGGAAGGGGGCCAGCTGATGATGGAAGCGCTGGAAGCATCCCGCATAGCGGAAATCGATACCGTGTTTTAATGAGCCAGCTTAAAAGAGTCGAACCAAACTTCCAGATCAACGTACGCGCGTGTGTGCGAGAATGTGGGAACAATGTCACACTGTGCTAGGGTATGAGCACATGAGCCCTTCCGGTTATATCTTCCCATATGGTAAGGTTCTCGTGCAATGCAAGATTTGGAGGGCGTGAAAATTATGAATGAACTTTTTGGCAGCCTCCGAATTCCTCCCGCCGTAACCACACGCACACACACACACACACACACACACACACACACACACACACACACACACACACACATCCTAACTTTTCCGGGTCGATGGCAACTTTCTTCGGCGGGAAAGTTTTAAATACTCCCTGCTCCGACGTCTGGTGGTTTGGTGTATTTATGGAGGGAAAGGTGTAGCTACACCCGGACGGTGGTGACACAGGACGTGAAGAGCAAGGGGTAGGGTAGAGGAGGGCAAAAAATCACCCCCTTACCGACACCGCGTTAATTTTCCGGAGTCCGGAGGGCAGCGGAGGGGTGTGGGGCACTAAACTTTGAAAGCGTGCCGTTAAAAGTTTAAATTAAAGTTGGCTAAACAGTCTACAGTCACTTTACGGCCATCGGCCCGGCCAGCTGAGCTTCCGGGAAAACCTGCCCTCAGTCAACCGAGCTTGCTAGTGGCGCATTGGAGGAGTTCAGGGTCACGCATCGGTTTGGTCCAGTCCTCAGACGTAGACACCAGCGCTGATGACAGCGTGATGGCCGAACTCAGCGAATAATCCATCATGCTAGAGTTATTTGTGAACTCGTGAGTTCTTGGCTATCTCTTGGAAGACTTCATCCAATCGAGTTAATCCTAAGTAGTTGTCAGTATTTTGGATGGAATCTCGTATCAGTCGCGTGATCCCAATTCTGGAAGAACGAAGACACTGCAATAGTGTAAACACATTCGAAGGAGAAGAGCTAACAGAATATCTCGTCCTCAATAGATTGTTAAAGGAGTTTGTCAAACCAAACATCTCTTGCCAAGTATTACAACATAGAAGAAATGAATTTCGCTAGAATTTTGGAGCGGAAATGGAAAGGATCATTTTAAAGCTCAGCAAACTTGTACCCGCTGTGTAGAACCAGAGTTCAATGCACCAACCCCATTAGCTCTTTCCTAGACATGGCGACGATCTCGCATGTGGATATGGGACGGATTATGTATTGATAAAAACCTTGACCCGTTTAGGCAGCGCTGGGCACTCACAAACTTTTTCCTGCGTAGTAAGTAGGTACTCCGAAAAAAAAACCCCCAAAACAAAAAGCTGAACCCGGTGACCTAGAACTGGAACAATGACAGTTGCCGTGTTTCATGGGGGGGGGGGGGGGGGGGGGCTCCCGGGGAAAAGTGTCATAATGTATCAGTTTACAAACTGCAACTTTTCAGGGCTCATCGAACTCGCACTCCCCCCCCCCCCCCCCCTCTCCCTCGTGTCCATCCCTTTCGCTTTCGCCCAGCGGAACCCCAGCGCCATGTTTGGCGGAGGTGTATCTGTCGGGTGCTAACTTTGTGCGGCCCGGGCTGCTGATTTGATCAGCTAAAGTTGGCTGCCTAACCTTGAACTAGTGAAAAGTTTAAGCAGTCATTGAAACGTTTACACCTACCCCCGGCAAAACCCGCCCGCGCTCCCCTTGGTCTGCCAATGAGGCACCTCCTCATTATACCCCTCCAGGGGTAAAGTTTCTCTGGCTGCGGGAGGGGAAAAACCGGGGAAACATTATGGCACCGGAGTTTGATGGAAGTTTTTTTCCCTTCTCCCCGAGTGTCGGCGGTTGGAAATGTGTCGCAAAAGAGCCAAGGCTAACCAGGTGGGAGAGGGGGGGGTGGGGGAAATGGGAAGGGAGTAAGATTAATAATACAATGAATTGGCAAAGTTTTAATTTTATTATCCAAAGTATTGATTTTTGGAGGTCTTCTGCGCCGCGGCGAAGAGCCGACTACGGGAACTCCTAAAACTCCGCACAAAACTTTGCCGCCATTTTCTCGGTCAGCCAGCTGGTCCGTCCGCGGGCGGGAAAGGGACCTGCACCGTCTGGGAGAGGGGGGTGCGAATGAAGTTTTTACGCTACCCGGGGTGGAGGTCCCCTTCCCCCGCCCCTAGCCGACTTTTTCCGGGAAAAGGAAAGGCAAAGGCACAACATCGCGGCCACATTTTTGAACCATTTCCGTGTGGAAAGTTTTAGCAGCGGATACGCAAAAAGTTTAGCGCGCGCCGTCGTCCCGGGGACGCACGGGAAGCAGACTCGAGATACCTTCTTCGAGGGTGCCCAGCCTGCAGATCAGCTGTTTCGCGGCAGCTTGTTCTGGAACCGTACGCACCTAGGGTAATTTTTAGGGCCACCCCGTGGTAGAGGTGAGTCGATTACGAAAAAGGTATTCAAGATGGCGTCGGGCCGCACCCAAAATACTACTACCACATGAGGCGACGAGCTCGGTCCATTGGCCCCTAGACCTGGAGATGTCCAGCGGTTGCTACGGTTTACGACCGCCATTTGCTTTAGTTAGTTATCAACAGCACGCGCACTAAGGAACGCCAAGCATACACATAGACGCACGGATCTCTGGCGCGGGCAATAAATACTAGCCAAGAGAGCCTGTGGTGTGCCACTCCGAGGTATTGGTGAAAGATGGCGCCACGACGTTTTTGTCGAGAACGGTTTGGAAAACGCCCGGATCGCGGAACAACTGCTGGGAAGTTTTTCACCTTTAAGCCAAACTCACTGTTGTGTTTTTTTTTCTTGTTCTAGTCAGCATCACGACAAGATAGATATTCATCTCAGGCGACCTCACGTGCAAAAGCAAAATGGCGGACGGTAGTGATGTTTTGTTGCGTTCCGTCTTTTTTTATTTTATCCGCCTCCCTTTGGGATGCAGCCAGATTGCTTCCGCTGAAGCCCACATTTAAAGCACGAGCTCGGACACGAGACCTGGGCTGGGGTTATCCACCCCACCCTTTCTTTCCTCTCCCTCTTCGTGGTCCGCTTCCTGTGAGGTGGGAAAACGCAAAAAGGAAACGCCTCCCGGTTAGTCGGGGCAACCAACCCGGACTCAAGGAAACCGACCCGTGCAGAAGAAAACCTTATCCTTAGTGGACACGTGCGTACGGGGGGGGGGGGAGGAGGAGACGTGTGGTGGCGAACAGGGGGGGGTTTTCGTGTCGTAAAACGTGAGCGTGAGCGGGCTGAATCGACTACCCCGCAGCAAAGATCTCTTTCTTTCTTCGCTTTCCGAATGGAGCCAACCGAACGCTCACGCCCGAAGCCCGGCCGCTGCATGAATGGGAAAACCTACCAACAGCATACACACACACACACACACACACACACAAGACCCCCCCCGAAAGGAAGCCCCATCCGAGCGGCGTGCAATGTCCTCGTCGGCGTTTGGGCTCCAGCACGATGTTGTCCTTGTCGTTCACTTCGGCGCTCTAGCATCGCTCCGCTGCTCTCTTTCGTAGTGCGCACTCGTTCTCTCGCTTCCACTTCCGGTCCGGAGCCTCGCGTACGTACACCACGAGCCACCCCGGAGCGTACCGTATAGCCTTCTCCTTTCGATACCGGGCAAACACTTAACTTTTTCTCGCCCCGCCAAATTTTTCCTTTCCTCTTCCACCGAGAGCTTAGCGCTGTTGCTTCCGGTGGAAAAGTGCTCGAAACCGGCCGTACGTTCGGTTTCCCCACCCTGTAGGACCTGCCTCCCCCTTGCCCTTACCCTCGTCCCCGGAGGAAACGGACGATTTTCCGTCCTTGCACTGCCGCAACGGGATGCAGTTTTCGCTTTGACCATACTCTTTTCTCGTCTTCTTCCACTTCCTTCGACATTTTATCGGTGATGGGAATCGAACCGTTGAACCGAAGAAGGAAAATCAACAAACAAAAAAAAAAACTAACCCGGGTGCATCAGCAGGGAACGGCTAAGAGTTGAGTGACGGGACGTGCCGTCGAGGAAGATGGTACAAAAAAAGTGCTAAAAATGAAATTTGAATTGCAATTTCATGTTTTTCTACGTTTTGGAAGCACGACAAAAGGAGTAAATGTTGAGCCAAAGGAAGCGTTTGAATATCTTCGGTCGATTTCAGTGTTTTTCATGGCTGAAATATTTTATTGCCATCGAATCATGGTTTGAAATTTTACGGCCATTTAATTTATATCTTTTTGCCTTTGGTTTTGTTTACTTTGTTACACTATTTTGGTCACTAAACCGACCCGTACCGTTTTCTTATCTATTCGTTGATTCATTTCTGTTGTTTCGATTGTTTATTATTACTGTAAAAATAGTCAAATTTCTTTATCACAACCATAAACAATCCCTACGAAAACAACCAATGCCTTAGAACTCACTTTGCTGGAAGTTTGTCACCTTTTGTTCAATCATCAATCAACCTGTTTTGCCTGGTTCAACTGCTTTATGTTGTGCAAGTCTTACGCATTGCTAGCAATCACACTTCGTTTCCCTCTCGTTTACCTTCATTTCATAGTTCAGCCACAATTTGAACTAATTTCTACGTTCAGCGATACGCTTTCTTGAAGATACAGTTTTTCCGTTCACCCTCTGTCTCTTAAGTTGGCTCCCGGCCTGCACCTTCGACCTCCCGGAAGCACTTTCACTTGCATCCCGCTCCCCCCCCCCGGAGCGTGAAGTTTGCTGCCGGTTCCGGTTTCCGAAGTTTCGCTAAAACACAGCGGAGAAAATCGATACTTCGGGCGTATGACTTTCGCAGCCTAGCCACAGTCTTTTGTTTGCTTTGTTTCATAGCCATTTTCCCACTATCGAGCACCGGTGATTTGAATGGGGTTTGTCAAAAAACAAAACATAAAACCCAAACAGAAGAAAAGCTGTGTGGAAAGGAACACTTTCCGGGTTTGAGGAGCGAGCATTAGGGGGGCAGCTTTAAAAGGCGCAACACGATACCGATCTCGAAGTAGATTAATAAAGTTTCAATTTGCTTGCGCACGGGCCCGGGGTTTTCCCTCCCCCCCCCCCCCGCACACACGTAGAGCTATTAACACTTCGGTAGAGCGTCGGCTTTTCCACCAGCGGTACACATATTTCTATATGTATTGTCCTGCCTGCCAAAAGTGGGGAAAAATGGAAAACCTTCCGGCATAAAGCACCGGTTTGGGCACTAGATTAAAGACGCTTAAAGCACCCCTTTTGTGTGTGTGTGTGTGTTTGGGAAACATTTGGGAGCACAAAAGAAAAAACATCAACAACAAAAAAAAAAGAGGGAACGGCACGCACATACTCACCCCACCCCGAGAGGGGTTCGAGCAGAAAAAGGGGGGGGGCGGTAAACAAGTCGGGCTGGGGACTTGAGACTTTTTTCCCATGAAAACCACTGCCGCATTTTCCCGTTTTTGAAGCACATTTACACCAGCAGCAGCAGCAGCCGGGCCGAAGATGGGTTGCAGAAGTGTGGGGTGGTGGATGGGGGGGGGGAGGAAGCGGTGGCCATGAAAGGCATCGGTTGATCCGCTGAAGTGATCCAGAAATTAAATTACTCCCGCAGACAATGGCGGCTTGCGTGCGAGAAGCGGAGGGGGGTGATGATGGTGGTGAACGGATGAAAAAAGGGTTGCTACAGCATCCATCCCCTCCCCTCCGAGCTTCTCCCCCCTTATCCTACCCCGCATCAAGCCCCAGCACTTCCAACAGTTTAC
Source organism: Anopheles coustani (assembly GCF_943734705.1). Lineage (NCBI taxonomy): Eukaryota > Metazoa > Arthropoda > Insecta > Diptera > Culicidae > Anopheles > Anopheles coustani. The sequence goes on from NC_071290.1 coordinate 6,352,694, forward strand.
GTTCTTGTCAAATTAGAAGCTCATCCCGTCGACGGAACTCTACATCCCGTGAGTCTCGCGGCGCTTGGTACAACCACCGTGTGTGTGTGTGTGCCTAAGTAGATGGTTTGCCTTTCCGCAACGTGAAAAAGGCGAAGACGATAACCCTTTCGCTGTGCTGTCGCCAAAGCCAAAGGATATGGAAGGCTTAAGGGAGATCCGAGCGATCCGTGAGTGAAGGCGGCGGGGAAGGAAAGTGTACAAGTCGTCCTCCTGATAAAGCCCGCACCCGAATGTGTGTGTGTGTGTGTGTGCCGTGCGCACGGTAGTACGAGGGATCCCTTTACCCGTTGGATACGGCAACGAAATGACGATGACGACGGTTTTTTGATGGCTTGATGCGATCCCGGGGTTTGATGTACCTGACAATCACTCGCCGGGCAGGGGGTGAGGGTTGCGGCCGAAAAAACGGAATACTGTTCCCGCCATCCCCATCCTAACGCCCGCCGGCACGACCTGGACCAAGTCCTCCGCTTCTCGGGGGTAGATTATCAGCCAACAATGCCTGAAATCCACCTCATCTTTAGTGTTCCGGAAAAATGCTAATGATATGCGACGGTGAGCGTGGAGCCCGTGAGAGCGAGGAGACGTGAATGCAAATCAGCACCAATCCTCATCCAGCCGGCAAATCCGGGAACAACCGGGTCTCTCGGCGACCGGCATATGTTCCCGCGGGTGTCGCCTTAAAGTGTGCAGATGCAAATGTCGCGTACAACACCGCGGTGGAGGTACATTACCATATTGGACCGGCTGCAGCTGCTGCGACGACTTCGCGCGTCATGTCGTGCATTCAATCCAAAGTTTATCCTCTCGCAACGTGTGCTCGCGATACGTTACGCGGCGTTAGTTCCGCATCGGTCACTTACTACAAAAAGAGGTTACTTATTAGTCGCTCAACACTGGGCGTGTGCATCACCTGCTCCAATTTTGTTCTTGTGCCTTTTTTATTCACCCTTTGTATTGGGTAAACATGTGCACTAAGAGAATCTTCCATCTACTACTCTTAAAACCATCGATTGCATACATTTAGGGGCACCAAGCGTAACGTAACTGCTCGTTGTTGTACTTAACCGGTGTTTTAGTTTGAAGACGTCGCTCCACTAACCACCCATTCCAAACTGACATGCGATCGGTATGTCTTAATAAATATTTTGGTTAGAAATTCCGTGGCAACCACCCCACCCCTCCTGCCGTACGGTAAAAGCCTCGCTAGGTACATAGGTTGGTTCATTACTCCAACTCAGAGGACTACGGCGAAAGCGGTTTTACGCCCCACCGTGCTTGGTGCTTTGGGTGGAACCAAAAAAAAAACCAAACGCTAAATTATCCATATAGGTTGTCAGGTTGCCCCCTCCCCCCCTCCTTTCTCTGCCATTTTACCAACCCTTTACCTTACCTTTTGGGCGCCCGAAATATTATTCATTATAATGGATTCTTCATCATATCAAATTTTTATCTCTTACTTGATTCTCCGAGCATATCTTCGAGATCCTGGAGAGAGGGAGAACGAGAGTGAGCAAAAGGGTGTCGATACACCACATCCTCGCTTCCTCCCCTTTACCTCTGGAACACGGGTTCAGAGCCGCGTCCCGCCATTCCCAATCTTCCGGCTCGGATCTGCCCGGAGGAACTTCATTTTTCGGCGAAGAAGCCGTAAATTAAATACCGGAGAGGGAAGTAAATAGTATATGACGTCCGGGTAGTGAACGCACCGGCGGGGAGCTTCTCGGGATGGAGCAGCGTCGGGCAGGTATAGCCAGCACAGTTCGTTTGCATATTCATATTCGATCCACCCGATCGGCGGGAGATGTGGAAGGCACCGTAGAAGTGGGTGTCGGTTGGATCAGGTAGCACCTTCAGCTTCAACTACTGGTAGATAATTTTAAGACAAAAAGTTTGATAAGTTGGAAAAAACCTTCAGCTTTAGATTAGGCCTAAATTGTTGACATCAAGCACAGAGGAAAAATGCCTTCGAAGGAGAGCAACAGCGCACTCGCTACGCTTCCAAATCTCAGAACTGCCAAGCAGATGAACGTGTGTCACAGTTTCTGTGCTCGGCTTTCAACAAACGCTCATATTCCAAAAACCACTCTTGGAAGCGGAACCGAAAACGCATTTTCCTGCCAGTTAATGGTAATTGAAAATTTCCCTTGAGTGATGGAGTGATTTCGGCGGCGACGACCCTAGCCAATTCCCTCGCCAGCTCCTATCCCTGAAGTGGTTCCATAGCATTCATCCGCCGGCCAGCGGGGTTTTGCGTGGCCACCCGATTGGATGGCGGGCAGGTGAACCCGGCAATTCGGCTTCCGGTGAGTTATCACCGAGGCCCTGCTTGGGGATCTCTGATTCTTCATCTTTTTTTTCCCTGGTTCTTCCACTTTAAAACCAGTGCGCTTCCGTCGCAACATCATAAAGATGAATGCCAGGGAAAACCCCCCTGGCCGAGAACCGAGGAAGTTTCCAGCCCGAGCGCCGTGAAGCGATTGTTCCCGGGAGGGTTTCTTAATTTTTGTCGCTTATGGCCGCAAACTGCGGGAGACAATGGACGAGCTGAAAATTGCCTCCCTCCCCCCCCCCTACCCCGCCATCTTCTGCCTGGATTGCAGCAATGTTTCCGGTTCGGTTCCGCATCACGGTGCCCAGGGACAAGACACTTCAATTTGCCAGCTTTTCGCACCTTCTTTACGCTTTCTTTTCAAAAATAAACCAACAACCCGCAGGAGGGAATGAAAGATTCCGCGCGTTTGTGTGTGTGTGTGTATGTGGGTGCGTGTGTTTTGTTTTGCACCGAACGGCATCAGGATCAGGATGACGAAGAGAATTGAGGGACCGGACAGGGGGAATCTGATTTTAAAATGAGGCACAATAGCCTCGCAGGACTACGGGAAGTCGTCGTGAAGGACTCCTGGCCCTCCCCCTCGAGGGTGGAGTGAGTGGAATCTAATTTCCACACCTCGCCGGCTCAGGGTCCACCTAGCCAGACGTCACTCCCACAGGACTTATTTGGCTATCGCGGCTGTTTCCATCCTAATGTACAACATCTTTACCAGGACTGCTTTAAAAAGATAAACACAAACGGTACAACATTGAAGCTATCAAAGCGTTCCCTTGCTAGGTGGTTGAACACCGTGGACGTGCAGCAGTTAAAGTTTCGATAGACATTCTTAAAAGTAGCGAAGAGTTCAACTACATTGTGTTGTTATACTGCAGTAACGCAAGAAGAAATAATAAAACACAAAAAGGGCACATTACAAAATAGCATAAATCTAGGCGCGTCTCCTCAGGTAACACTACCAAGCTGACTTAGAAACTACTAACCAAACAATCAGGAACGTCAGCTTCATCCCCAGCCAGAAGAAAAAATCACAATCAGCCGAAAAACACACATGCACGAGGGTTTAAAATGTTTTTCGCCCTGCACGGCAGCCTTCAAGTTCAGCTCAACACAATTTATGCGACATCCGGGACCACTATCTTAATTTCCATGCCCTGCTACCTTTGATACCAGCGTTCTAATGTCATGCGGGGTGTGCTATCCTGTTTATGTTCTGTTTTTGTTTCCCGAACTACCAGAATAGGCCCGGATGGGCCACGACGACAACAAGGTGTTGGTCAAAAAGCACTTTCTTTCCGCTCCTGACACTGACCGTCGGATGGGGGCCGAAAAAAGTACACGACGAGTATCCTAACCACCTAAAAGGCACACCATAAAGATGTTGATTGTAACTAACACCCGCACACGGTGTGTGGAATTGTTTTTTTGTTGGTGTGTGCCTCCCAAACTCTCCGCTGGACGGGTTTCCCGTATGGTTTCTTTCCTGCTTCTTGCCGTGTTTGAGTCACACTGTTTTGGAGGAGGCGGAGGAGAGGTGGGGGCAAAGAGACGAACTATTCGGAGCACCGTGCGAAGGTACGGATTCTGTGGTGAGCCTACCCACCCATCCGGACTATGGGTAAACCATATTTGTAAAGCCATACGTCGTTCCGGAAAGCCGGTTTTCTCCGGTCTGTCACATCCTGCCACACACACACACACATATAGCCTTGGTATGAGAAGGTGGAACGGTGGAAGAAAACCTCAAACATTTCCACCGGCGAAGAACGAGTTTCCAAAAACCAATCTTACCCCATTCCCCAAAACACATATTCGGAGGGCCTTCCGACTTTGCTCGTTGCCGAAAGCAAAATAAAACAAAACATAACGACATAGCGGCTGCACTGCTAAGGACACCATCCGGAACCTAGATGGTGGTTGCGGGCGTCGAGGAAGGTGCGGAGAGTGAAATAAGAAAACAAAACCCCGCAGCCCTCGCTGGAATAATGGAAGGAGCTGCGACTAAGGAGTCGAAGTCGGGAAGTCTGGCGATTTCTACCACGGCGGAGCTTCTTCGGGGAACCGGCTAACGTTAGCAGTTGTCACCCATTTTTCCGGCCGTGCAGCTGGCATGGGCAAGAGAAAGCGGAAATTAAACTGAAATTAAAACTAATGTCCACACTATTTATATAAATTCTAATTTCGTACATACCCTGCCACATAAGTGCCGGCCGCACCGCAAGCGTTCCACTCCCCTAGTGTATTGCTTTACCCGGTCTCTTTGGTCTACGGTATTTCTTCCGGTGAGGCCCGAGGGTATCTGTACAGGCCAGAGGCTCGCTGGACCCGTTTCGTAACTGGAAAAGTGACCTTATAGTGAAAAACAAAAAGTAGCAAGGACTCTTGTGGCATAGAGCAGATGGAGAGGAGTGCACATAATGCAGCCTCTGACCAGAACCTGATTCCAAACGACTCTTGGATTCAACCGACTCTTGGATTCAACCTCGGAACATTCGGCTGAGCTACGAGTTGGGTTTGGTTTTCTTCCACTTTATTTTTAAAACCATTGTCCGAAGTCCCTGTGTTCACACACCTGAACGATGCGGTTCCTTCGAGAGGAAACAAAGCAAGAGACAAACATCGGGACGCAATCCCGGAAAGAAACAATCGGGTGGATAATCTGTACACACCGACTCGCAGGAAGAAAGCGCCAGGATTGTGGACCGTGAAAGTGTGAAAATTTATGCTTCCTCCAAGAGCTGGTGAAGACACACACACACACACACACACACACACACACACACACACATTCCACACGACGCCATCGGAAGGCGTTGGAAGTGCAGCAGCTGGTGCTCTCTTGGGCTTGAATGTGGTGCCTTTCCTTGGTTTGACTTATCGTTGTTTATTACCTTCATTGCAATTGCCAAGTGAACCTTCTATTTCCGCCCGCAAACTCCGCTTTACTCTCCGTCTGATGCCTCGTTTCAGACTCCAGAAGATCTGTAAATACCATCCACTAATCGGAAAAGAACATCTTGTTAGTCAGTTTTCCAAATTACTTCCAAAACACACCTAAAAAGTAGTACCTAGGCCGTTGTAAACAACGTAAACAGATGTAAATATGCCTGCAAGTATTGCTGAAATAAAAGAAGACAGTGTTGGATTTCATTTTGTATCAATTTATTGGAATGTTTGAACCAAGTCGTTGACAACATGTAAGCCAAAGAGAATCAGCCAAAAACCATACTGGAAAACCACAACGACACCGGAAAATTCTCCGATTCTTTGACACTATCGTTCAGTTCCTGTTTGCTATAATCCACCAGAGTGCCCCGCAGTCCAGCGGTATTGGGTTGGGAGCGAAAGCCCATCAGTAATTGTGTGCTGTGGAAGAAGAATATGTTTTATTGAATTAATCAGATTATATTTATTCGCCACGTTACTGCCATCCCCGCACATACATACACACACTCGCCGAAGGACCACAAAAAGGTGCCGTATTTATATATTGCTGTCACGGGAATGGGGGTCCGTTTGTTTTGGGTTGTGAACAGCGTACGCCCGGGTAGAATCCAATCCCCTGCTGCGGACACTATGCAGACCCTTGGCTTTGGAACCGGAACCGGTAGCCTCCTTGGGAGTTTGGCTGATGTGCCACGCGAAAGTGTCGGACTTGTTTGTGCGAGTCGTGAAGCGTGCCTTTACGGAATTGACTGCCGCAATCGCTTTCCCGCTCCCAAACGAGGACGAAATCATCGGGACGCCGAATTACTTCCGTTCCACCGTAGTTTATTGGATGTGTCATAGCGCCCGAGTTGTGGGTCGGGGTCTTGGAAGCTACGGCACTACCGCAGCACAGGCCAGGAGTTGGCGTGCGCTAAATCCACCCCTTGCCGACACTCTTCCCCGACCCGTGCCGAACGGGTGGATTGTCAGCAGTAATTTGTCTAATTACTTTTTTGTCCGACGAGCGTCACCCCGCTTTTCGGGTGGGTGCCGGCGAGGATTTAGCAATCCAGTGCCGAGCGGCTGTTGGGTTGGACTTCATCAAACCAAATATTGCCTCAGCGACATCTTATGGTGAACAACAGTGGCGCATTCGTGCTTCCGGAGTGTAAAGAAAAGTAAATAAGCAACGAGGATAAGCGTGTGGAAGTATTACATCATATAATTCTATATGGTTGTCGACTGGTGCCTCACTGGAAAGTAATGCCAGAAGTCTGGCTTTTGTAAGCAAAAGTTCCTGATCAGACTGATGAGGATTGTTCTTGTTCAATGACATCTCGTTACTGGATCTAACAAAATAATAGCTATAATCTTTAAGCTCGGTTTGTAAGAAGAGAGGACTGGTTGCGTGAATTTTGATACATAAAGAACAGATTTCACCAATTCTGGCTAAAAATAAGCTACCTCACACCAATTCACCACTCAAGCAACCGGACAAAACCGTAGTTCCTCGTCGACAATCGAACCGATTCGACTTCTCCCACAACTCTACGGCAAAAAGGTTAGAGGTTAGAGGCAGGGACAAACAAATTCTCCTACTGCGTCGCGTCACCCTAAGAAAAAGAACAAGCAAGCCCTAATAAACTGAACGGCAGCAAACCGGCACACCGTCACCCAACACCGTAGCTGGTAGCACATAAATCTTTCTTCGCAAACGAAGTGTGTGCTTTCTGTGCACCATTGTGTACGGTGCGACGTAGGGTCGTAGGCGCCTGATCCTAAGAAGAAGGAGAAAAAAAACGACTGTACCATTTTGGGAAATTAAAAGGGCTAAATGGACACTCACACATACCCTGCCTACGACTTACTCTGGGCAGTTCCTAACTCCTGGCGAGGGAAAGGAAAGCATATCCCTCCACTGGACACTGGATGCCAATTGCTTTCCAAGTGTTGACACCTTTGGCCTTCTGGCTTACAACGTCCCTCCCGCTTCAGCCTACATTGCCCTAGTACCGTACACCGGCTGTGCGTCACATGTGTGCTGTAAAACCTGGCCAGTTTGCGACTATCAGCCTTTTATTTTGGTTCCTCCGGCCACACTTCTGGTTGATCCCACTTTTTCCTCTCCCACCGCCATGCCACCTACACCCGTGCAGAAGAGGCGGTAATGTCCTCGTTTGTAAGCGCCACACACGAACGTTAATCTAATTTTCCCATCTCCATCTCACCGGCCTTGCCGAGGGGCCGCGCCACTTGAGCCACTTGACCGGCACCTACACTCCCGCAAACGGTCAATGCCGGAGGGGTGGGAGGGAGGGCAGGCCAGGAGTTCGCCGGCGGGGAAAAACAAATCCTGCAAAAACCGAACTACACGAACTGTTCCCGGCCGTAATTTATTGCGGCAAAGTCAGTAAATCACCTTTTGATTACGATATCTTTGACACCGCCGAAGGAGCGTCGGGAGAATCCCGGGAAGCAAGGAAGGCCACACACAGGGTTTCCAAGGACTTCGAGCCCAGAATATACACTCCCTGTTTGCTGGAGGCTGTAGATATGGACGCTTGCGAACTCCGTGCTCGGCTGGCAAACTTTCTCGAGCCTTCGCATCTTATCCTACGTACTTAGTATATGATTTTTGGAGGACTTTTCAACACAAAATTTCAAACATTGAGTCCACTATTCAATATCCGGCTTAGTCAATGTTGCTTGTCGAATATTTATTTCAAGACAAAAGTATGATCCTCCAAAAGATGGTTTTCCCACGCCGCTGTGCAAGGGTAAGTTAGCCCGCAATCAACATTCCGAAGTACTCGCGTGTGTTTTGTGACAAAGATTTGTGACGTTTGGGGAGTAGGAACCGCAACTGCAAGCTAGTTCCGTTCCCTTCAACGAAGTCGGTAGGCCACAGGAACATTCAGACAGGCACACACACCCGTTCCGGCTGTCGCTCCCAGGAGAATAGCGTGAATCGAAGCTGGAAGATGTGTGAAAATCGATTTAAAATGGAAAATTGCATTTTATTTTCCCATTACCACACATCACGTACTTACCTCCGATGGGTTCCGTTCGTTCGGAGGCGGGGGTTTGCCACCCATTTTGTCGCAACTGTCAATACACCCGGGGGGGGGGGGGGGGGGGGGGGGGGGGGTGCCGTGGTGATAAACTTTCCTTCACCCATCCCCTCCCATCTCCGCTCCGGGAAAATCCGGCCACCGTTTGACACCCCTTCGTTTGGAAAACACGGCCTTCCTTCTACATCCACACGGTTTCGATCTGAGATTTTGGAGAGTCGATCCCTGAGAGACATCGAGTACCTCCGGGGTTAAACAAGGCGCCCGGTTACGTAGGTTGGGAGTCGCCATGTGTGAGTGGGTGTGATTTTTTGTTTCCTCAAGAATTAAGGAATGAATCTCCTGACCCTGCTGTGAACTCCAGGGAGTTGGTTTCTGGGATTTGTACTTGTGGTTCGCCATTTAGATGCTGCCAAATCTCATTTCGGAAATCAAGAAGCTATTAGACGTAGGTAGGCACAACAGCGTACGAAGTGGTTAGGCGGTTCAGAATTTAAAGCAGAGTGAGGCCTGACACCGCTGGATAGCGTATGAACATCTCCCACAAACCCCCAAACGCTTACTCGGACCACGGAAGTCCGCAACCGCAAAGCATGGTAACCGAAGTCCAGCACCGAGGGTTGATTTGCGAAAACAGATCGCTGACTGTGGAGCTGCCTTCCCTCCCCCCCGCACCGATCCCCGATTCGACCAGAAGAATTTCAGGGCTCTAGAAGAGTTGACCCCCGGCCTCAAACTAAATGCAAATCGGTCAGGTGCCAACCGGTACACGCTCTAGAACACTCCCCGTTCGGACGAGGGTTTAACGAGGTTAAAATGCAGAGAGCAGAGAACCTATCCCTCCCCACTGGAAAACACCTCCCAGCATCCACCTTCAGAGGGCAGGGTAAGGCACTTCAAACTTTAAACTAATCATAGTCAAAAGGGGAAAAAGTGCCAGGGTCAGCTTAAATGACAGCTTCTGGCCCGAGGCTTGGGGGGGAGGGAAGTGTTCCGCCGTAAATAGTTCGCCTCGGACCCGCGCCCGCCGAGTGGGGGTAGTGAGAGTGGCGACGGACGGAGAAGAACGTTGAAGGACGTGTAGAAAGTTGTTGCAGAACGTTTTGCAGCGTTGGTGCCACTCGACAAACTTGGCTACAGTGGAGTGGCACACCTTCGGTCCCGGGAGTGACCGAGGGGAGTGGGGTGATAACACCACTCGATGACGTCTGGAAGCATGTTTTAGACCCTCGCCTCCCAACCTCCTCCCCTCCCTCCCCCCCGGCACACACTAAGCGCGAGGTGTGAATGCCCAGGAATTTGATTTGCGGCGCAGACGGCTATTTGTACCTCCACGGGGAGCACACCGTTTTGCATACCGTGCAGGCGCAGCGTTAGCACTTCAACTCGTTCACTCCCGAGCTGGGTGACCTGTATTTTTCGACTTTCGACATTTTCGACCACTCATTTCCATTTCGATGCCGCAGGTTTTCTTGGCAGTTTGGGTTGGGTTTTTTCCTTTTTCTACCCTCCCCTATTCGTTATGTGCTGCCCATGTTTTACATTCAAAGCATCCAATTGGCTCTCGCCGTTATTAGTTTTGCGCTGTCGAATGCATTCCCCCCACCGAGTGCGCCATTGAGTTTTGCGTAGGTTTGCGCTCATTTCTTTTATTTTAAAACCGCTCGTTTTATTTTCGTCGTGCACATTTTCCGCACAACAATTTTGGCACGGAATGAGCGAGGGGTGGGGGGGGGTGAAGTAATTTAATCTAACCACCTCCGAGTCACCACCCGGTGCGGTGCGAGTCGAGCAGTAATCGTTTTCAATCTCTGCCAACCTGCCGAACAAAAAAAAAAAAAAAACAGGAACATTCCTTCGCATGTGTTTTTTGTTTGTTTTTTTTTCGCAAAGTGTCACCGACAGCAAGTCGGCAATTTAATTCCGAATGCGAGGGCGATTCGGGGGCGAAAACAGCGCAAGCTGGGCGCGTCTTGTTTTAAAAAAAACAAGCCAAATATTTTCCCATACATCCCGCAACGCCCGATGACGACGATGAGGTTCGCGTCGTTCAGGTAAAAATCCGCCGAAGTCGTTGCACCGTCACCGCAAGCAGCACGCTGTTTTCCACCCCCCTCGCGGTGGAATGGAAGAAGCCGAAGAGGGAAAATCTTTTGAATAGAAATTGGCTTTTTTATTAAATTAAATATTTTCTTCCGCCCGAACGGTATGCAATCGTACTCGTCAACCATCGCAGTTAGTCAGTTTGCGGCGACGCGCGCGCCACGAAGCTCGCTGCGAAAAGAGCAAATCAAAAACATACCGCGAGGCGCGGGAAAATGCCAAAAAACGGAAAAACCTCGGGACCGCCGAGCACACTACTAACGAGCACCCAAGATGGAAGGCGCGGGCAAACCGTACTTCCCGGATCGCGTCATGCCGGTTTTCCATGCCCTCCGGCAGCTCCGAATGTTTTCATGCATTTTTCCACCGCCACCCCGAACGATAAAGGAAAACGTAATTCGGGACTGAAACACAAAAAAAAAAAAAAAATTATGTTGATGACGAATGCCATCTTGCCCGAGCCAGCGCAAACAAGATCGAACAGATGGGAATGAAAGACTTACCTTTGGTTTGAGTACATCTTCTGCATCGTTCGTTTTGCTCCCCCGCTGTTTGAAATGATTTTTCCTTATGCAAACCGATTTCCCACGCGTTTTCCACGGGCGTCGTAGGAGGTAAACCGATGCGATAAAAAATTACGACGCACGACTGTTTGGAACGGCCGTGCGCCCGAACGGTAGGCAACGCGGACAACACACTTTGCGGACGTCACACTTTTGCGGCCAATTTCCGATAGTTGCCTCGGCAGGAATTTGTTTGTTTGTTTACTTTCGCTGTTATTTTTTCCCCCGTCGTTTTCTCTCTCTCTCTCTTGCCCTCCCTCACCCAGGGGCATGCTTCATCTATTTTGATTGCCCTCCTCCGCCCACCCACCCCGCCCGGTGTCGTTGGGTTTTATTTAAATATTTTTATTTTCATTACAATTTTCGTACAATTAAGCGGGGCACGGGGAAAAAAAAAAAAAAATAACACGACCGGGGGCGAGGTCTACCCCGGGAATGCTGTCGGGATCAAAGCCCGGGCATGCCAGCGGAATGGCACGTCAATGAAAAACAATGCCGGGAAGCGCCTGGCGAAAGGGGATGAAAATAAAAGATTAGAAGGCGAGCGGCGGAGAGGTTGAAACAATCATTTCCAAAAGTAATCAAAGTAAAAAAAAAACGGAAAACCTGGGGAGAACAAATATCTCACATCGCGACGAACAACGAACGGCGAACGCTGGAGTACGCTTAAACCCAATTGCTAAGGGGAGGGAATGGAAAACATCGGCAAATGAAATTACATTCATCCATGCTAATTATTATAGGTCCCATGATTGAAGTGTCGTCAAACCAAGAAACGGACGTGCACAGGGCAGGAGCTACGGAAAGAAAACCTGGAGGTGTGCTACTGGTTGTTCACTTTTTTTCTTTCAATTACATTTCCCATTTGTCTCCCGCAGGACCATTTCGGGAGAAAACAATGGTCGTAGAAGTCGTTTGGAAGTAGCGAGCGCATTGAAATGCTAACTTCCTGCTGTGCGCACCTCGACTAACGCTAAAATAGCTCAGTTCAATTCAGGAAAGTCCACGATGCTCCGTTGAAGATGCATCGTTCAGTCGAAGAATGAACCAAAAACAGAAAAAACCCACACTTACAGCAATAACGATGAATTGGACGTCGGTTCCCTCGTAAAAGGAAGCCCGCCGGATCCTGCCAAACTAATCAAATGGAAATTAAAACAATCGATCGTCGCGGGGGAAAAAAAGTATCCTCCAACATTTCGAAGATAAGTTATTAACCTCGCAAGGGAAAGAGAGTAAGGGTGGGGCTTGGAAGAATAACACTCAAGCAAATGGCCCTTTTTTCGTCCCCGCGGGTATAATAAAGATGTTCAACAGTGCATCGATTGATTTTCCTTTCCGTTTTTTTCGGCAGATGAGGCGTGTTTTGATTGTAAAACAGGGTCAATTTAATTGGACTCCTCGAGTGGTGCTACTTAGCGTTTCGCTGATTGTTTTGGTGGAAGATATTGCCGCGGTTCGCGATTGGAGCAAACCGGAAAAACAATTGCTGTTTTGTTTAATTTATAAATGCAGGGTCATTTCGACTCACGTCTTTCTGTTATATTTTTCATTTCAGTGCTCTTGGTATGTTGTTCTGTTGGTTGCATACATTTGGGCGCAAATAATAAAAAAAAAACATAGTGGATACTTAGACCACACACTCGGGTCCATTCTCTTCCTTGCTAGTTTCCATTTTGGCTCACGTCTTTCAGCGGTACTTTTCATTTCAGTGTTCTTAGTATGTTGTTCTGTTGGTTGCATACATTTAGGCGCAAATAATTCAATAAACCATAGTGGATATTTGTTCCACACACTCGGGTTCATTCTTTCCTTTGCTAGTTTCCATTTTGACTCACGTCTTTCTGTTGTAATTTTCATTTCAGTTCTCTTGGTATGTTGTTCTGTTGGTAGCATACATTTAGGCGCAAATAATTCAATAAACCATAGTGGATATTTAGACCACTCACTCGGGTTCCTTCTCTTCCTTGCTAGTTTCCATTTTGGCTCACGTCTTTCAGCGGTACTTTTCATTTCAGTGCTCTTAATATGTAGTTCAGCTTGTTGCATACATTTTGGCGCAAATAATTCAATAAACCATAGTGGATATTTAGACCACTCACTCGGGTTCCTTCTTTTCCTTGCTTGTTTCCATTTTTGGCTCACGTCTTTCTGTTGTATTTTTCATTTCAGTGCACTTGGTATGTTGTTTTGTTGGTTGCATACATTTAGGCGCAAATAATTAAAAAAAACATAGTGGATACTTAGACCACACACTCGGGTCCATTCTCTTCCTTGTTAGTTTCCATTTTGGCTCACGTCTTTCAGCGGTACTTTTCATTTCAGTGTTCTTAGTATGTTGTTCTGTTGGTTGCATACATTCAGGCGCAAATAATTCAATAAACCATAGTGGATATTTGGACCACACACTTGGGTCCATTCTCTCCTTTGCTAGTTTCCATTTTGGCTCATTTCTTTCAGTTGAACTTTTCATTTCAGTGTTCTCAGTATGTTGTTCTGTTGGTTGCATACAGTTAGGCGCAAATAATAAAGAAAAAACCATAGTGAGTATTCAGACCACAAACTTGGGTCCATTCTCTCACTCGCTAGTTTCCTTCCCAAAGAAAAAGCCCAAAGCAGTTCGGCACACCGCTTTTACACGGTACATATGCCCCGAGATGTATGCTGTGCGGGGGGGAGAAAAAGCGGTCACCGGAATGTTTAATGGCCTATTAATGATGATGCTCCGGTCCGGTCGTGCCGGTCAGCCACGGCAACAAGTGTGCATGTCACACACCCTGCGCGAGGACCTCCCGAAACCCGAGAGCACTTAATCCGCTAATTAATGAGGGTGCCATGTCGGTGTGCGGTGCGACTTCCTTCGGGGTTCTTTTGCCGAATCGCCGACCTCCGGGCAAAACGGCGCGACTTCATTCGCAGCGCCTGACCATCGCAGTACTTCTTTTTTCTCCATCCATTTCCACTTCCACGCGCACTTGGTTTTCCTCTTTCGCAATCGACTGTGAAAACGATATGGTTGCCCGGGGGAAAGCGGGGGCACGGTGCACCGAACCATGTGTGAAACCGTGTAAGCCCGTGGAAGTGGGATGCCCGGAAAATGAGCTCGTTTTCCGCCGGCGTAATTAGCCTGACCCCATGCCGTGGGGTGAGGGTGGGTTTTTCCAGGTTTGCTACGTTTTTCCATCTGGCTCTTTGTTTCCCAGGCTTGCCGGACCACCGGCTCCTTTTGCTGGAGGGGCCCCCTTTCCCGAGCGGTGTGCGGGGGCACAGTTCACATAATAAATTATCCTTTCAACACGTCGCCGGGAAAACTCGTGACCGCCGTACGAAACAAAAACAAAAAAGGTTAGCTGCAAAAGGAGTGTGGATGATTTTTTTCTTCGTGTGTGTGTGTGTGTGTGTGTGTGTGTGTGTTTTTCGGGCACGTGTATGTGCCAGGTATCGCGCGTCACGTCCACGTGATGACATTTGCAGACGTTTGCTTTTCATGAGTTTTCCACGACCCCGTTCTTTTTTTTTTTTGTTTTTCTCTCTCTATTTGTTCGCGCTCGACCTGATTGTTGTGCCCTTCGAGAGGTGCTGCACGGCTCGGAAAAGCGTGACCGAGCACTTAGCGATGTGAATGACACACACACACACACACCCACGGTTGAGCGACAGCCTCACGTTGGTGCAGCGTCTAGTAGCGTCGTTCCTGTCCGGTGTCAATTATGTGCGAGAGGAAAAAGCCCAGCCGTCACGTTTACCACGTTGATTGCTTCATTCGTCGGCGCTTCCGGAGGCGCTTCGCCAGGGTCCACGTGACGGTATTTTGTGTCCACGGACTCCAGTTGTTATTATCTTGTCTAAGGTCTTGTCCCGCGGCCGATTTGTGCAGCGTTTGCTTAAACACCGTGCGCTAGTTAGGACACGAAGTGTCGGATGGCCTCCACGGCCTACGAAGAACTGCACGCGCACCAACATCATCATTAGCGGTGGTGGCGAGTGACGTTTCCGCCGCTCCAAAAGTCGACATTGCCACCCGATAGCGCGGCATTCCCGCCGTTTGCCCGGAATGGCTTGAATGGCAGCCGGAAAAACTCCTTTTATCTCTCGACCTCGAAAGTCCCACCTTCAACTCGTTCCGACCAGGCCTATACCTCTTATCTAAGAGCAGTCCGTCCGACTGGTGGCTCCTTTATCGGTTCATCCATAATTTCCTAATTTAACCATCGCCCCCTGGAAAAATGGCCAAGCGAATCTTTTAAATTGTCTCTCGAGGTGCGGCATAAACTACGTCGCTATCCCGACACGCGTTGGGTTAGGAAAGTGTCTCCCTACAAGAACGCAACCCTCTCCGTCGGTCCGGCGATAAGCCTAAGGCGTGTTCGAGGGTGAGAGTCCTCGCTTTAGCTGGAGATATATAAATTAAAAATTACGCAAGACAACCCCATCCCAGAGGCCTGGCCTGCTTCGGTGCGCAGGGAAATAAGGACCATTCATTACACGTGTTTAACTGCGTGTAGACCGGTTTGAGGTCGGAGGCGTTCGCTCTTCGAGAAAAAAAACCCTTCGCCTTCGTGGAAGTGAAAGGAACACCTTCAACGACGCAAACCCCGGACGTCGGCACGCGGATCCACCACATCCTTGCAGGATAACCATTCTCTCTGCGAAAAAGGAAAAAGGAAAACCCCCCACAGCAACCGGAAGTGAACGAACGAACCCAAAGGAAGCCCCATCGCGGTCACATCAGAAAAGATTGGCGGTGATTTAGGCGGAAGCACCTTTAATTAATATGTTGTTTTTAATTTAAATTTTATTTATCTTCTTGACCGCTCTATAAGCCGGATCCGGGAAACCCCCGTCGGCTTGGCGGCTCGTTACCGGGGTTCCCCCTCTTCCCCACCCTCTCTCTCTCTCACTTTTTGTGCCCCGGTCCGACTGAGTGCGCGCGCGAAAACTTGACACTTGCCGTGATTCATTGTTTGCGCACTTGAATGCTTTCTGCCCAGCAGGCTGCTTTGTTTTTCCCTTTTGTGTTTGACTATGGCCTTTCCCTTTCAAGATGAATGTGTTTTTTTTTCTTACCTACCTCCCCCCCGTTTCCATCTCCAGCGTTTCTGTTTCCATCCGCTTCCGTCTCCGTTTGGTCCTCCTTAGGAAAGAATCCCTTTTTTCTTCGAGCGCAGCTTCAAATGAATCTCCCATCTTAGAGGCCGATTCGAACGGAGATAGAGCGCTAGAACCTGCTGCTTCCCTCGGTTACGGCGATGGGTTTCTTTCTAATTATTGTCTGCAGGCGAAAGTCACCAACCACTTCAGCGGCGCTGCTGAAACTAGCCCGGAGGACATAGACATAGATGAGAAGCACATGAACAGAAAAAAAAACAAACGCGGTTTAAAAAAAACAGGAAGCTAACCGGGTTCGGCTAGGATAATTCGGATAATATTCCTTTGGGTGTTTTGCTCCTTGTGACCTTTTTTTGTCGTTTTTTTTTTTGTTTTGTAAGATGGTTAAACCGGATGAAGATACCTTCCGAAAATCCTTCTCCACCGAAGCAATCTAAAATAGGTAACGAAAAGAAAAACCTACTCATATTCTTTACACACACACACACATACACACAGCAGCTTTTCTTCCACCTCGGAACGAAAACTCACCCCATTCCCAGCGGGCAACGTCTCTCCCAGCTCAAGTGTTTACGAACCTTGGGAAGATGGTTTGGTTGATCTTTTCCGGGTTTTTTTTATTCTTATACCATCCCGTCTCGTCCTTCCCAGGATGCTTTCTCGGTGGTGTTTTTGTTTATTTTTCTTCCCCATTGTTCCCGGGACCGGGAAGGATGTCCCGCCAAACAATAGGTGTCACCGCCAAGTGGCGGCCTTGCGAATTAAAAAGGGGTTGAAATTCACACGAACGGGATAATGAATCCTGCCTCCGGGAGGGGAGAAAAGGTTGGTAGGTAGGTAGGTGTAATGAACGGTGCAATTCACCTTCGGGAAAGTGGTTGACGAACGGGTACTTGTGGCGATGGGAAAAAAGGGCCGAGCAATTCGGGAAAACACTTCGAAGTACACCAGCACCGTCTATCATTTAGGGTCAGACGCTTGAAAACATTTCATTAAAGGCAATTTAAAAGAATGCAACTTTCAGTTATCGTTAGTTGTCAAACACGTTCGGAATCGCAAACCAGCACTTGTAGATGTCATTTCCATGGTAATGTGAACATTTTTCTCCAGCGCAACTATCTTTAATGCGTTGCTCTGACAATTTTAAATTTGACAGCTCCACAAAGCAATCCTTGCGATGAAATTCGTTTGTTATTCTCGTAAAAATCTATCGTTTTGCTTCAATATAGTGTTTATTACTGACTTTAAGACATATTTTATAAACTCTGATTATTTCAATGAGTGTCTGAGTTGCTGTTCAAGGAAATGTTGCTTTGTTTCAGAAGATGACATGCCTTGTATTGAAACCAGTGAACTTGAGATTGACTTTAAATTTAGAATTTAAGAAACATGTTGTTACTGTTTCAATGTTTTCTTTCTTCTTTCTTCTACATTCACCAAGTGTTCATAAATGGAGGCCACTACCCCCCTTTCCCGAGCGCCTTGGAGCCTCTACAAATATTGTACGCATTCGGGCGACAAGTGCTCCACTCAAGGTATTGGTGGAAAACCACTTAAAGACGAGGCGGTAAACGTTGTTTCACTGTGCTTGCCGTGTGCCACTTTGCCACCTGGACTCCCAGGAAGCTAGAGGCTGGCTCTAAAAGGTTGAACACCAGGGACAGGGACCTGATTAAACCTACTTGAATCGGTGGGAAGGTGAGCGCTACGGGTGACAAACACAAACCACCGTTTAACGCGCACACTTGAGGAGCCAAGAGGTTGGGGCTTGTGCTGCAAGAAGCTCATAAGTGTAGCTATCGGCTTTTAGGATGGACCGGATGCCGCACGGAGGGGGGAGCTGGTGAAGTGATTCAACAACATGGGGAAGGTCTACATAGGCAGATTTTGATCTGTGTACACGCGTACCCAGTTTGCGATTCGTTCCCGAAGCTTCACCGACTTCTTGCCACCGCTCGATGGAAGTAAATTAGCTAATCATGCCTGCCAACCTTCTCGCAAACTCCGCAACAAACCACACGCAAAGACTCACCCGTTTGGAGCCACACTAGTTTACTTTAGGGCCACCCACACCACATATGGTTTTATTTCGTTTGCTTTGCACAACCCGGGCGTTAATTGGTGGGTGGAATTGACACGGGGTTAATACACTTCCGAGCGTTTCGACGAAGCGTTCCGCCTGATCGCTCGCGTACTACATACGGGCGACCTACATTTGGCTTAAATAAGCAGAGAAAACGCCAAAGAAGTATGCCTAAACGCGGCCTAAACAGCGAGATGTGCCATCCGGGAGCCTACTTGTAAGATTAAATTGACCTTCATCCGCACAAACGAAACCCTGGCAGCAGCATCGCTCCTCAACCAGCCCTCTGGAACAGCGGAAGCACGAAGCAGTTCACCGTTTAGTGATGGCAAACCGTAAAACGATAGTTAAGCGCAAGGTAAACAGACGGGCTCGTAAAGTTTCTCCGGGAGAACATTGTCAAGGTACGCTGCCGTTTGTATCGGTGCGGTTTAAGTTATGTTTGACAAACAAATTACACCCGAAAGCATTCGTGGGTTACCATCCGGCAGCGGGTGAAGCCGCCAGGAGTTTCGCTTGAATATCAATTCGGCAAATTGGTAAAGACCACATCGGTTTGGTATCTTGGCCATCCTAGGTTTGCACGAAATCTTGGTGATTCCGGAAACCGCTTTTTAAACAAGGTCCAAATAAAGAAAAACAAACAAGTAACAAGTAAGACTTGTATTAAATGACAGGCGCCGTAATGTATGCAACTGTAAGTACATCAAACAAGTAATAGGGACTAAGATAGAACAAGGCTAAGTGTAGTGTTTTACTTCGAGTTCTTTGAATTGAATGAAAGCACCTCCAGCCAATTGTCCAAATAAATAAAAACAAACAAGCACTTGTATTATATGACAGGCGCCGTAATGTATGCAACTGTAAGTACATCAAACAAGTAATAGGGACTTAGAATGAACTAGGCTAAGTGTAGTGTTTTACTTCAAGTTCTTTGAATTGAATGAAAGCATCTCCAGGCATTTGTCCAAATAAATAAAAACAAACAAGCCCTTGTATTATACGACAGGCGCCGTAATGTATGCAACTGTTAGTAAATCAAATAAGTAATAGGGACTTAGAATGAACTAGGCTAAGTGTAGTGTTTTACTTCGAGTTCTTTGAATTAAATGAAAGCATCTCCAGGCATTTGTCCAAATAAATAAAAACAAACAAGGGCTTGTATAAAATGACACGCGCCGTAATGTATGCAACTGCAAGTACAGCAAATATGTGTTTTACTTCAAGTTCTTTGAATTGAATGAAAGCACCTCCAGCCAATTGTCCAAATAGAGAAAAACAAACAAGGACTTGTATAAAATGACAGGCGCCGTAATGTATGCAACTGCAAGTACATCAAACAAGTAATAGGGACTTAGAATGAACTAGGCTAAGTGTAGTGTTTTACTTCGAGTTCTTCGAATTGAAAGCACGTCCAGCAATTCGCTTCTCTCACAAGCCTGTTTCGTATGCTTACAGCATCGCATGCCGATGCTGCGTGGCCGTTCGCTAAACTCGAGGCTTAGTGTTCATTTTCCATCCACCAATCGCAAATCCTCCCTCACCACACCCGTGCGCCCCTTCGTACCGGTTGACACTAATAGCTGCACGTCAGAGGCTACGCTAATTATGAGAGATCCCAACCCCCGGTTACAGCTTGCACTCGATTGCGAATTTGTGGCACACCCGTGAACGGTCGCTTTCACATCACCGCCACCAGTAGTAACGAATGTCGCCGCAGTGGCACGTCGAAACAAGTCATTAAGTCACATCAAATCCGTCTTAACGTCCGCTCCGCTTAATGTCGCCCGTCGGAACGGAACGAAACGGAACGGAACGTTCGATCGTCATACACCGTCACCTTAATGTCGGCTTGCGTGCCGAAAAGGCGTTCGTACCCGAGCTTCACGCGGGCTGCCGTGTGGTAGAAAACAAATTAGACTGCGGTTCGGGGGAGAGTGGGAGTGTGTCAAAGGCAATAGGGGACGAAAGCGGGTGTCGAGTGAGCCGCTAGGCAGGCCGCCCGCCCTTCTGGAAGGCCGCGCGCGCGCGTTCGGTGCTGGACATTTTATGAAGATTAATGAAATTTCTCACCCGAACCGACAGTGCAATTTTCTTCGACATTTGCAAAATGGGAAAACCATCGCGTGTCAGTCATCGATGTCATTAGCAGGACACGGAGGCTGCCGTTGCCGTTGGGTACCCGGTTGGTCGTTTTGTTCGCCGGCGTGTCGAGCCGTGGATTCGAATAACTTCGATACCGTGAAGGCGGTGAACCGCATGACAAGCCCGCAACCACCAACTGAGTCCACCGGAGCGTGAGGGATTAGTGGGCCGAGGCAGAGGGGATAAAAATCTGTCACCACCATTACCGGCACCGTCGACATCGACGACGGCTCATTTCGACGACGGCACCACAAGAGAAGAAGTACCAGAAGGGGACCAAAGCCAACTCGATGCCGGTCCGGACACGTAACGTTCTTTAATTTATCATTTATCGGAACCTGACTACTCCATCCCAAATCTGCAGCTCGTAGAATCCTAGTTGCATGTGTGTGTGTGTATACCATGGGTTTACTTCTTCAGCACTGGTGGCAGTTTGAACAAGTTTTCAGTGCAGATTCTTTGGCTCCCACAAAACAACCTGCCTACCGTTCAAAAGTTCCAAGCTTTCTTACCAACAAGATACATTATAGTCCACCTAACCTAACCTATTTACAGTCTTGAGACACCAGAACCGACGAGGTAGGCCCTGCTTCAAAAAACTCTGCGAGATACGGAACCCTTTAAGAGCCTCTTAAAGTAGCAAACCAGTTCAGGAGTTGTTAGCAGGTCCTTCCTGCGATGGGGTGTTCACTTCTGGTCTGGACATGGTTTCCTCCGACTTCGTTGCGTTAACTCATCAACCCCCTCGAGTTTTCCTTCCTTCGAAAACGACCAGCGGTCCGTGGAACCGTCACTATCTCTCCGGAGAGACCAAAGACATCTCCACCGTGCATCATCGGCCCCTGTTCTGGATGATGAGGCAAACACTCCCGGTGCACCGTCAGTCAACATCCCCATCTCCTCTGACGAAAAAAGCCAAACCGAGCTTCGGTGGTGATGGGCATGAAAAATCTACCGAAACCGCAAACTTCATTTAATTCACACACAATCTCTCGGCGGAATGATGATTTGAGCGTCTCTGGCTTCTTCTGAACGTCCAGTACCCAACTCGTTCCGGTCAGGGGGAAGCACTCCGATAAATGGCTCGTTGATTTTGTTCCCGAATTCCACCGAGGAATCCCCCCATTTACCGGAGTTCTCCAATTACTCCACGACCACTATGACGTTCCGGCTCAATCTGACCAGGTGACCGGGAGAAAAATTGCACTCATTTCGGCGAAACATTTGTCGAGAAAGTCGACATCCCTGTCGAGTAATCGACGGGAAAGTTGCCTCCTTAGCCTTGGATGGGAGGCAATTCTTCTGCCATCATTCGAGGAGTCTTCATCCAAATAACACTTAATGGGATGGGCATTGTGTAGCACATAGGTATAGCGCATACAAATTGCTCCATTGTTGGGAAGTGGATAAACAAACCCACACCGATTGCTTTCCAGCAAAGAAAATGAAATCTCCAAAATGGAGGAGACACCAGGAATCAGTTAGAGGTTCATTCTCCAAAATTATTGAAATGTTGTCCAAAAATAGATCAGTTGGCCCCAGAATCCTCTGCAAACGTTAGGTTCCAAAGTCGGAACGAGGGAACGTAGTCGTCGAACGTAAAATGAACCCGCCTGATGAATGGATGTATTTCCTCTAAATCTCGCTCGTCAGGCGAGATACCGATCGGTAACGACTCCAAATTGAGCCGATTTGATTTCGAAAATAAATACATCCGAACCAGTACCGATTTCGAACCGCACCAGTCGCTATACACAGGGAAGGCGGCAGCTAAGGAGTCCGGAGTCTCGCGTGCGCGCACGACCAGTAATGGAAGAATTATCGATAATATCTCATTTAAATGCAAACGATGTTTTGATGATTTCAATTTACACCGCGTCTTATGTCCGGTTTTATACTTTTCGTTTTATTTTCCTCCACCGCTTTCCTTCAGCAGTTCGTCGTCGTCGGCGTGGCGTAATAAGGATTGAGGCGCGTTTGTCTTGTTGCTTTCCTTCGCTTCCCCCCCCGTGCCCCATAGCGCTCGTAGCAGCGTTTGGCCGCGCGGTGTCAGGTGCATCCCGGGGGTCTTTTCCCTCTGCGCGGGCCGGTAATTGGACAAATATTTCCATCGGGAAATATTCATCCCCCCCCCCCCTTCCGTGGGGACGCGAGCAGCTCGCAATTACGCGTAATCGGCACGGCACCGGGAAGGCCAGTGGCTTATAAGCGACGTGAGGTGGGTTGGTGTGTGTGTGTGTGTAAATCACCATGGGAAAACGGTCGATGCTATGGCGCTCCACGCTTCGATGCGCGCTCGCATTTTCGCGATGCGGAAATACGTGCCTTACCTTGTTCCACCCTTCCATCCCTCCCTCGGGAAAACCCCAAGGTGAATGGCAACCAATCAGAGCGCGGGCGCTCAACGGCTGAGGTTTATTGAATTTCCCGTGACGTGACCCAAAAATTAGGCTGCATATTGTGGCGTATCAATAATTATATCACCATCTCCCAGTATGTTCCCTTCCCCATGCCACCATGCCAGGCCAGGAGAGCAAAGGAACGTACTTCCCCCTTCGGTGTGTATCATTTTCCAATATTCAACCCTCCCTAACACAAACTCACACATATCGCAACAAAAGAAAAGAAGAAAAAGAAAAAAAAACAAAAAAACTGAGGGGAAAAACTAACCTCACCGTAAAACCACGAGTGTTTCCCTCACTGCGGCATAAAGCTAAACCCCGAATATTGAGAGATGAAGTCCCGTCTTTGCGAGGGAATCCCTCGAAACGGAGCAGGACGAAAAACGAACACTGTAAATAAATATTTATAAGCTGTGGTCGTGAACTTCCTTTTCCGCTGGCGAAGAAATAGAAGCGTGAGGGGGGAGGGGGCGCAGTTTGAAGTGCGCACACTTCGCTGGTCTGCCTTTCCTTTTGCTGGCATTTAAATGAACAACGGCGAAAGCGAATCCCTGAGAGTGGTCTGATTAGGTCATTGTACATCCCCGGTTTTGAAGTGAACCACTTTGCAACTGCAATTTGGCAGCTTGGGTTTTGCGTGAAACAAACCACCACCCAGAAGTGCGTACACGGCGCGTTAGGCATAGGCCGGCCCGGTATCGATCCGGGAAAAAAGCCCAGCGGCCCAGTTTTGCGTGAGTTTCCCCGCCAGACTCCGACCTTTGGTGCGGGCGGTGGTGATGGTGGTGGTGGTGGGGCGCGCAAACTTTTGCCTCTTTTCACTTTCCAGCGAGCGAACCGGAAGCGCACACAAAAGTTCATTAGCCTCGGAAAGGGCGGGAAGTTTTGCTACGGTGTGGAAAATCAATCTCGTCCCGGGGAGTGCAAGTTTTTCACGGCGGAGCGGGCGGGAAGTAGTTCAGGAGGGGGGGAAGGAACGAGGATTCCCGAACGGGAATGTCCTTGGATATGTGCACACACACACACACACACACTCGTCCATACGTGCAGACATAAACACGGCGCGAAAACAATACTTCGTCCCGGGGAAAAACAAAACTTGTGACATTCGAGCCGTGCCGCCACCCCGCACCCCCGTATTTTCAATGCCTCCTGGTTTTCCCGGTTTCCCGGACCGAGCATGACAAAAAAAAAACTAGGCTTCTAAGTTCAATTTGAAGTTTTGTCTTCAACGGCGCGGAAGTGCGCGAGGCAAAAGGGGACTAGCGGGGAAGTTTGGCACACTAGCCTCAAACTTTCACCCCTCCCCGATGCGGAACCTCCGTCACACAAAACTCGGCACCAACTTCCAACACCAACTCGGAAATCATCATCGAACACACACACACACACACGCTTGGAGACTGCCTCGAAACAGCTGATCGACGCGACGGCGACCGATTTCCAAACAAACTCCTCGCAGCAAACCTCCCCTCGAAATCAACCGGTTTAAAGCTTCGTCTCCTCCTCCGCGGAAGAGGGTTCTGGGGGGGGGGGGGGGGGGGGGGGCAACGGTGCCACTTCAAAGTATGCGGCAAGTATGTTTAATTTCTTCCCCTCGCGGTAGCGTTTCCGGTTTTAATATTCGTACCCGCTTCTTTAAGAAATGAATGAAACAATCGAAACGAAGAGGATAACACACAGCGCCTTCGTTCCTTCGTTTATAGGCAGGAAAGAAATTAAAAAACGTTCATAACGTAAGTATCCGACCCATCCGGTAGCGGTTGCTGCCCCTTTTTCGTTGTTTGCATTGGATTGGAGTACTTCTAAATCGAGCTCAAGTGTGTGCTTCACGTGAAAACTCCTTCTGAAAATGGATTGATGAATTTGATGATGAGTCTGATGATGGACGTTGAGAGATTCAAGAATTACCCCGACAGTCATCTGAAGAGGAGCGTTGGTCTAGTCGCCAACCTGGTCTGAGTCAAAATGTTTGTCTAGCATGAGATCTCTACTCTTACCTTTCTTATTCTACTAGCACATCTCACTATTACTCTAAAATCCTAGGAGATCCAGGTGACACATAATGTCTCTCGAGGCTATGGGCATTGCAGGACTAAGCCTTAATTCTGGAACTAAGACTCCGGTTCAAGTCTTCTTCCATTTTCGTTGAGTATTTAACATCAGATTCCTAGATTTCAAGATTGTCGACTCAACCTCTTTTTCCGTACATATATCTGTCACAAGAAAAAGAACTTGCGTGACGCTGAGTAGCACAACAACAATGGAATATCTTATCAAGAAGGTAAGCAGAATAGGACCAAATACCCTACAGGCCACCGGGTGTGGCCAAACCTTGCTGTCACCTAGCGCCGCCTGCCCCATTTGTCATCCGAGCAAAAACCCCTTGCTCAATCATCGGCAGATGCAGATGAGGAGCGGGCGATAAGGGATCTGTTTTTCGAGCTTTTTCGTTTCCCCCCTTCTCCCCGAAGATTTCCACCCGGCTTGGGGTGGAAAATTGAAATTTATGACTCGACAAACGAAGCCGACCGGTCAAAAATTGAAATCTCTGCGTACGAAGCAACCGGTCCTTTTGCGGCAACGTCGACTCTCCGGAGAGTTAATCTGCGGCGGATCGGAAAAGGATTTGGCCCGAAATGGCTCGAGGGCCCCCGTGATGTATGAATATTTATTGCTACAAGCAGATGTGGGCGTCATATCGTTTCCATCGATGGATATGCCTTTGGCAGCTAATGGCTCTGACGAACGGCAGCAGATATCGTGGGATTTACCGGGTTGTTTTCTACTGGAAGGAGCTGGGAGAACCTTATCAGCCCGGATTGAGACGTAACCGCACACTGCTGTCCGCTGTTGGTGACATAATTTCGAACCCAACAAACGAACGAGGAGGTGTATGAGGTACACCTTTTGGATATTGTCATCATCTGAGGAATGACTCTTGAAATTTGACTCTTTTGATCGTAATTAAATCGTTATAGCAGCCTGTAGACAAAACCATGTTTAAAATCCGCCTTCAACGTTCAAGCTGTTTACAAATCATTCCTAATCCTCACGTTTTAATGTTATTGCAACCCCACACATGTGGGAGATATTTTCCTTCACTGTTTTGCCGGAAACTTGTTGAATAGTAGTGTCTCAGATAAAGCCAAACGGCGGAGCTGGCATTCCTGCCTTCCTTAACGCTTCACCACCAACGAATAAAAGCTCATCATCAAATTAAATTCATGCATTTACAATCACACTCTCCCTACCGACACTCTGTGTGATCTTTTCCCAACCTTCCAACACGACTCACTTACTCCAACGGAGCGCTTTTGTGCATCGCGAATAGTGCGGTAACTTCGCTGGAGGTGGTTAGTGTGCAAATATCACGAAGACGTAACGCAAACATACTCCTACGGAAACAAATCATGCAAGAAAGTCATTTGTTTAAATTCCGCACCGGTTTACTTCTTCCGCGTTCGCAATGTGGCTTGTTTACTATGATGTCGTTGACGTTTTTACTACGCCACCCGCTCAGCCTAAATGTAGGCAATCCGGCAAAAGGTCGCGCAAACTGTTGTGCACTATACCAGCTTCTACACGCGAATCTCTCGGGACAATTATGATTATGGAGGCAAATGGCAATGGCAAAGAACCAGAGCCCACGTTGGAACGCGGGAACCGGGGTGTTAGTGTGTTGTTCCGGTACAAAAGGCAACGAAACCTCCAGTTCCTTTCTCGAGTCGAGCAAATGCCAAAAGGATGTGCGGCGTACGGTGAAGGCGACCAAGAGTGACGTCGACGTGAAACTCAAACGCTCCAAAATGAAAGACGTGCTCAGAATTCGTCCTCCAACACTCTCCCTCCTCTTCCACCACCCTAGGCCGGGTAAGATTTCAGGCAAGCAGTCGACGCAGGCACATATTTATGGCTCTCACGTGCTGTCTAATCGTGTGAACACATGGAAAATCATAGATTAACGGTGGCATAATTTGAGGGAAATTATATAGCAATGGAGCGGGGAAGGAGGGGGGGGGGGGGGGGGTGGTAAAGTAGCACCAGGCCCACCACTGCTAATCGTCAGCCTCCGCAAACCCCTCCTCCCTCCCACTCCCCCTCCCTCACTTGGTGTCACGCGTGAGCGATGTGCGGAATGATGGGCTGGAATTATCATTTTCCCGTTCGTTCATCGTCAACCGTCATGTTTGGAAACTAATTCCTTTCCCAGCTCTAAGCCAGACGCCACCTTCGAACCTTTTTTCCCTTTGCTTTATGGCGGATTGTCACGAACGTACGTACGAAGGTGGCACTAAGTGAGCAGCCCTATGTTTGTGAGGATGCGACTGAGGTCTTACAGTTGGAGAGACTTTACGACGCAACAATCTTAAGGCAGTGCCGTGTTTTATATCATTTTCTCAACCCCCTTTTCTCCCTCTCTTCCTTTTTCCATTTCCATCCCCCCCTCCCCCTCCCTTCGGTAGCTCCTGTGGACCTTTAATGGGATTGTACGTCAATACGTCGTTGGCTATTTAACGCCTGACGCAAATACCGAACCTAACCTCCTCCCGTTTAGTCGACCACAAATTATGACGGGCGCCTGCCGACTCCCAACCGGCACCGTCTCCGGAGAGTTCAGCGATCGATCCGAGCTCCTTGTTCAACACTGATGAAGGTTTGCTTGTCCCTTTTTTTTTTGTTTTGGCCAAATGTCACAAATGTGTCACAAATTTGGGCATTCCATTTGTTTGTTTTACCACCGTTACTGTTTTGGTATTATTTTTTCCAGGACACCAGGGACGGCGGCGGTGCGGGGAGGGGAGGGAAGGTGGTAAACGTGCTTCTCAAGGACCCAAAACCCGACCGGCGGACAATGCTTGCAAATGAACGTATCGATTCAATTGGGAAAAACAAAACCCCTCACCAGTGGAAGGAAGGCTAAATCGTGCGAAAAGTTGACCATAGAAAAATTGTACGGAAAATGGGAAGATAAAAAACAACCCCCTTTCTTTCCCCCCCCCCCTCCCCCCTTTCTCTCCCTCACCATCCCCTCTGTACCGGGCGGGTACGATTTGACGTCATGTGATATTTACCACCGGACGACCGGTTATCGAATGTCAAATCTTGTTATGCATAATTTTATGTGTGTCCAATCCATTCTGCATCCCTCGTTTGCTGCTTCTGTTTTTCCCCCCTTGTGCACCCTTTTTTCATTTTTTTTTTTTTTCGTTCGGTCCACTTAGGGTGTTCCGTTGCTTTTCTCAGGCCCTTTTTTCACGATTCCTTTCGTTGGTTTTTCGGAGATGCGCTCGTCCCCTGTTCGACGTCGGGGAAAAATTATTCCCGTACACAAAATCAAGCGAACTAATACGGCTGGTTTTTTACTACTTTTTCCCGCTGAGGCGTTCAACTGGACACTCGAAGTAGAAATGGATCCCGGCAGCCTCTTGGTCTGAGCCCGAGCTGGAACTTGTCCTCAGGCGCCAAAATCCTGAGCCCCCAACGATCTACAATTTGGCTGCCGTTTTTTAACGCTATACTATTTTTTAAGTGTTGCTGTCCGTTCGAGTAAGCAAGATAGGACCTTCTGGCTGTGTTCGGTGACGCATCTTGTCAGCAAAAGTTGTCCAGCAAGTGTCAGACTGTAGGAGTTAACGCTCTTTCCTTTGAGTAACGAAAATAATTGGTCTTAAGCAAGCAACTAACTTACTTTAACAAATTTTCATTAGTAAAATCTATGTTTCTTCAACAAAAAGATATTAATAAATAAAATTAAATAAAATCATCAACAGATGATATTAAAACAGAAATATTCCTTTTAAAACCCTACCACCCACATTTGTCCACACAACCGAAACAGACTGGCTAAAAGAGAAAAAACAACATCGTACAACTGAACGAAAGGCGAAAAATAGAACGAGAGGATTAAAATTCTATTTTGGTGTTAAATTTATGGATTTTTATAGATTGAAAGTTTTTGGCATTCCAACCACTCCAACCATGTCTCTTCCAGTGGTGTGTGTGTGTGTGTGTGTGTTATTTTTCCTTTTTTCTGTGTATTTTTTCGTTCCGAAACGGAACCGAATACCGTACTACGCGGAGAGTGTGTAGTTTTATTTGTCTCGTGAACGGACAACTCCTTTTAGTTATGCAGAGCGTGTACACGAGTGTCCTACACACACACACACACACACACACACACACACACGAACACGGTGGGTATTTTGTTGGCGTTTTTCTTTTCTTCTCGATCTCCTTGAATCCTATGTACTTTTCTCTTTTTTCGCTTGCATTTTTGGTTACCTTATATTTTTTGCTTTATTTTCCTTCCATTGGCCATTCAATTTATATGTTTCGGTTCATCTTTTTATCCCATTTTTCGGATCCTTTCGCTTACCTACGAGCAGAAGCTTACGCTGGAAGCGGTCGGAGTCCTTCGTATTCAAATGTTGTGTGCTTGCTGGGCGGTGTGTGTGTGTGTGTGTGTGTGTGGCGGTTGGGCTGCCTTTTTGCGAATGTAATGAAATAAAACCGACGAACGAACGTGTCCGGAATAACCCCGTTCGGCGGCTTTCATTGGACCGAACCACCGAAAAAAACAAAAAAGAAACATCACTTTTGTCTTATCGGGAGCATGATGTTGTATCCATTTTATCCATTTGCCTCACCCTGGGACGGCTGTTTGAAATTGTTTTATTACATGTAGCGTTCCGTTGCCCGCATGCCCCGGGTTTCGCATTTGCTGCACGCACGATGTCATCGTAAAATTCATCCCAGGATTACCACAATTCACACCATCGTCATCATATTGAGGTCACTTGATGTTGATGTGTGTGTGTGTGCGTGTGCCAAATCAACAGCAACGTTTGGATTGATGGGAGCGTAAAGTTTACGTCCAACCTGGCGAGGTTCAACTGATTGTGCACTTGCCCTAACTAGCCAAGGACCTTCCGCTTTTGGGCTCTGTTTTTACGACGACTTGACTTTAAAGCCGGCAACTGGTGCATCGTAAAATAGTGGTGTCAGTTTTAATTTGTAACCCTCGTATTCCGTACGGACCTCCCGAGAAGTGTCGCCCACAGCCCGTGTCATCAGAAGGATGACCTCAAGAAGGCTTCATAAAATCATAATAAAACAATGATCCGGCCCGTAAAGATTCACTTAAATTCTTACCAGCATCAATCGAACCTAAACAAATGGGGACCTCCTGGAAACCTGCTGCCATTTCACCCGAATCAAACCATTTCCCCCCATAACCCCGGGTGGAAAATGTAGAAACCGACATAAAATCTCAATTTGAATGGTACACAGTTTGGACATAAAAAGTACATTACATTAACATCTTTATTATTATCCCTGCACCTTCAGGCTGTAGGCTGTAAGAGAGAAAACAGCTTGCGGAAAGGGAAGATGAAAAAGGGGAGAAGGAGGAGAAAGGCGCACGATTGAGAAGTAGGTGAAATTCAACAAATCCATGGACACGTAACAAACCCGTAGATGCCCTGGAAACGCTCTTCCGGGGATTCAGACAAATGTTTTTCATGCATGCGAAATATTCAAAATAAACCTCCGTTGGTAAACTGGGCTATTCGAGGATTGTTGTTTGTTTGTTTGTTTGAATGATCATTGTTGCCGTTAAGTATATAATACTTTAAAAATCCTAGTTATAGTTTCAAAAAGGAAAAATTGTCAGTTTTATTTTGTTACATTCGTTTGGGAAGGAAAACCTAAAGATGGCATCATTAAAGGCTTCAACAAACATGTATAACCACCTGCAACAAACACATACCAGTTAGCAATCACTGCACTTTTCCTAACTCTCTTATGTAGAGTGTGATGCATTTAGAAAATGATCCTAACTGACGTTCCTGCGATTTAGATCGTTTTTTCTCGCTTCGAAACCGACACACAATCAACCTGCAGACGAGACTATAGACACCGCACCCACCCACTACCCTTCCGTGAGAGTAAATCCCCTCAACCGGGTAAATAAACTGTATCTTCGTTAACCCGGTGATTTCATGCAACACTCGCTTTCTTTGCCCTCACTCCTCGCTGCGTGTCCGGAAACTTGTCTCTCGTCTTTTCGGGTTTTATGCACTTGCCGATCCTGCCTCCTCCCCCGAAACGGTAACCGGCTCAACCGCCGTTCGATGACAACGTGAGAACAATTAAATTTTCCAATTACCGAAAAATATTATTATTCTCGAAAAATATCATAATGATCATTAAAACTTTGCCATGTTTTTGCACCGCCACACCGGGTAGCACACAAAAACGGGCCAGCACTGGTACATCCGCCCGGGCCCGCTTTTCACAGTGGTGGGAGGCGGGGGGGGGGGGGGGGGGGGGGGGGGTAACAAGCACCAGTGCGAGGGAAATGCACGAGTTTATTGCCAACTGTTGAAAACGGAAGGCATGGAACGGTATTTGAGGCATCCTAAAAACCTAATCTGTTGAGGAGCGTGTGTGTGTGTATGTGTTTGCTCGTTACAGGTTGTGCTACCGAACCAGAAGCAACAGCGGGGTGGATGCCATTTTCATGAATCACCCAGAGGTGGCGTTCTTTACACTGATTAGATGGTAATGACCAACTGCATCGGTGCATATTCAATTATTTGTTGGCTAACCTTAAGCATCACATAAGTTACATGAACAGTTGGTGTGCATATACAACACGTCACACTTTTCCACTTGTATATTATCTTCTTGAAGCACTTTGCAGCGTTTTCTATATTTATACATGGGAATTGTATATGCTTATCTACTTTTTAGCTTCCTTTTAAGTTTTCCAGTAATGTATTAATGTATTTACATATCACGTGTACCAATAGTTGCATTTATTTCGTCTTTACTTGTGTGTTAACAAGTGTTTCATGTTTAGAACAACTTGTTTACTAGTTTTTCCTTAAAAATAAACAAATTGAAAAACTAAATAAAACGATATTACGAAAAGTAAATCTAACATTGACGATAAGGTATGGTAGACTTAACTGCTTTAATAAGTATTAAACTATAAACTACTAACGTAGTTGATTGAAGCTTTATAGATTTTAAACCGTTTTAAACACGACACTATTCAACTCGCTTTGACTGACTTCGACTTTGGAATTTTTTGCTGATTTTCGAGTACGCAAACTGTGTCGACTCGTGGGAAACAGGCCGCGGCGCCAGTCAGCTTCCTTTTTTGCGGCCTTCGGAAAAATCGGGTGGATTTTTTTTTTTAACGATCCGAAAACACAACACTTTCCCACTTGAAACTGGGTCCTGCCCAACGGCCCTGTTGCCGAAGAGTGTCCATAAATCTTGCCTTTTGCCGAATAATAGCATTATACCGGTTTTGATTTATATCTCGAAAGATTTATTGAATTTCTATACAAGCATTTATCTACCTTTGTCCGCTAACCTTCCTTGCCCCGGTCTTCCTGGTGGAAGACGGAAGTATGACATGCTACTGCAAACGTGCCGTTTCCTATTGCGCTCTTTTGTTTTCCCCCTCTCAAATCAAACGATATGATTTTTCCATTTCTCCCCCCACCCTCGACCCAGATTTTCTCTTGTGTGTCTCTATTCTTTTTTTTTCTCCATTGATACTTTCGTTGCAGTTTTTCTCTTTTTTTTACCATTTTTCCCTCCAGATGCGATGCCACAGATTTGTTTTCGTTTCGTAACCCCCTCCGCTTTACTTATCTCGCAAATCGCTCCCAAATCTCGGCTGAGCTTGCCTTTCTAGCGACGAGGAAACACACTTTCAACCTTTTAAAGGGGTTATCGTTGAGGTTTGACAATTTGTTTGCTCGTGAAAGTAAATAACTTTTCGAAATGTACACAGCGATGGTGGATGAATATTTTCAATTAGTTTCCAGTAGTTTATGCTCTAATGGTGGTATGACGAAAGAAAAATCCCCATCGAACCTCTCGAACCGTTAAATCTCATCGGGGCTAGTGAGGTGTCAAAGATTTACGACAGAAGATTTACTCCGCGATGCATCCGGAGCGAACCGGGACGAATAAATCCAATCAAGCTAAAAGTGCGTTTTCCGATTCCGAGACCCGGACAAATGCTCGTCCTCGCTCCGAGAAGCAGGAAGTGCTGTCCAGCCATAAAAATAATCTTGTTCATACATTGCCCTCGAACCCTAACCCCTCCTGCTCTCCCGTGAAGTGATTGCACCGGGAGGATAAAATCATGATATCTATTAAAATACAATAAAATAACATATTAGCATCATAAACATTTATGTAATCCGGTCGTTCCGGAACACGGTTCGGTACCGTCGGGTCAGCTCGACCTCGGAAGGTGGAACCGGGAGGTGTCACCAAATCCGTCTTATCCCCTGCACGCTGCTAAAGATGGGAAAACAAACTTCGGGGTAAAAGATAGAGAGAAGAAAAAAACCAGCGAACCAGCTTGCTCGGTTTGCTCGACGTTTTATGGCTGGCCGGGCACGTCCAGTGGGGGAAGGAAAAAAATATTTTCCGTTGGCGAACGTACGGGCGAATCCGGCGTTAGCAAATCAACCTGAAATCCGGAGCCACCCGGAGTGATGGCCCGATTCCGAATGGGAAAGTTTCCAAGCGTCGCGTCGTACGAGAGCGAGAGTTTGGGAAGTCGTTTGCAGACTCGCAATGAACTCTCTAAACATGGCACCGTAAACGCAGCCCGTACCGCGCGAGTGCATCGTTTGGAGTTTCACGGGCGTCTGGAGCCTTTTTGGTGAGGGTTTCTCCGCAGCACGACCAAAAGCAAACCCGGTTGTAAACCAAGCAATTTCCAAGGATCATGTGATGAGCAAGGTCGCGGAGATAATAAAATAGGAAGGAGTTAAAGGAACGCTTGTAGTAAAAACTAGTCGAAGTCGCCTCCGAAACCGGGACAATGCGGGAGCACGAGATTGATGTGAATCGCTTTAACGATAATGCTATTACGAAGAAAGCCACTTGCCACCGGAATCCCAATGACACGGAGTCCGGCCGAGAGGGAGAAATCTGGCAGCACACTAGCGTCGGTATGCGTCTGGCGGGAGTCAGGTCCACCGTCGCCCTTGGAAGGCAACAGATTTTGCTCCCATTCGCCCGTAAGGATATCTTTTTTAACACTCTGCCCTGCCCGCCCTCACTGCCATCCCGGAGAGCTCTTTTATTATCTTTCCGACGGCGCGTACACAAAGCCGGGAAGCCGTCATCATTCCTAGCAAAACCCCAAAATCGCCGGCAAGCATCGTTTGCCCAGCCGTGATCTTTATCGTCTCGGCGAGTAGCTTCGTTAGGAGCAAGTGCAGTCGCCGTCTTTCTTCCCGCGGCTAGCAAGAGGGGGACGAGCAAGAATAACATCACCGGCAGCATCGAAGAAGGTGCGTAAGAAAGCGATTTATGTCACTGCCTGCTTGAGCTGGCAGGGTTTGGGGAAGCAAGGGGAGCAAACATTCCAATCCACTGAGCACTCATCCTATCGTTCATCTTCGCCCCTAGCGCGGTGTTACTGTCGATGCGCTGGCTCAACGTTGGACTACTTCGTTGGAATTTGGAACTCCCGAGGGAAGCAAACGTTGAAGCGGTGAAAAACACATAACAGATTATTACTGCATTCAATCAGGAACACGTTCGATTCGCATCCTATTCGGCTTTCCTTAGAGGTTCCATAGAAAATTTTAAAACTAAAACGAATGCATGAAATTCGTGTACTAAACAGAAAACATGGAAATTACTATTAAACGTGAATGAGGATAAACAACATTGCTCAAGTGAACAGCGTTCTAAAAGAAGGATCACTTCAAAGAAGTAAAAAAAGAAAGACTCAATAGTATTCAAGGATGG
This sequence comes from Anopheles coustani, assembly GCF_943734705.1. Taxonomy (NCBI): domain Eukaryota; kingdom Metazoa; phylum Arthropoda; class Insecta; order Diptera; family Culicidae; genus Anopheles; species Anopheles coustani. Next base: position 6,387,271 of record NC_071290.1, read on the forward strand.
CATTACATGAAGTGAGAAGATAAATAATCCAACACAAAAAACAGGTTGCACAATTGTATTGTAAAGCACAAGATACATTGAACTAAAACCACAAACACTCATTGAAAGACAAATTGTTGTGTTGTTTGGTAGAACGATTGCAAAATAATAATGCAAAATAAACTCGTACCTAAAACAGTACATCCTAAATTGCTTAACTAACTAACTAACTAACGTTCCAACGTAAGGATCATTTTAAAGAAAGTAAAAGGAGTCAGACTTATTTGTATTTACGTCTTATTTAAGAACCACATTAGATGTGATAAGAAGAGACACAACACATAAACAAAATTTAAAATAGTGTATTGTAAAGCACTATGAGTAATATGTAAGTGGACGGGTACAGGGATATAAAAACACAAATACTTATTGCAAGATAAATTGTTGTGCTGTTTGATAAATCAATTTCGAAACAATAATAGAAAATAAACTCGCACAGTGGCACCATCCGGGTAAAAGGGCATAAATTTGGGAAAATCCGTCCAAACGAACTCTTCCCCCCCAGGCAACAACGCCATCTACCACCAAGCAGCGGCCGGTCCCGGTTATTATTTCCTCCTTGTTGCCTTCTCTCCGGTACAAAGTCCGATGTCCGTCGTCGTTGAGCAATCTGTTACCCGTTTCGGGAAGGCGGTTCGGGGTTGTTTTTTGGATTTTTGACGCACCGAACGAACAAACCATAGACTTGCAAAGGGGGGAATGTGGAGAATTTTATGACAATAAATTTTACGCCACTAGCCTCGACGGGCGAAGGCGATGGTTGCCGTTTTTCCTTTTCTTTTTTTTGTTTTTTTTTTTTGTTTTGCGCCCACAATCCGGGCACAACCTTTTTGGCGATCGGTTTTTTTTATTTTCCGGTGGATGTGGGCCTTTTTCGTTATTCCCACTCGACCTCTCCCCGTTGCCTTGCTTCCTTCCAGCGGCACATCCGGGTCACTTAGCCGGGTCCAGTGCTCGGGGAAGAGGAATGCAAACCACAATCTCTCTGTGGCCACCATTTTATTGAAGGCACACTCGCCGTCAATCAAACCCTCCACGAGCCAGTGTATGCCGTTGGGGAAGCAAAGGGGAAGCAAAAACGCACAAACACGAATGGAAGCGAATCGTGCCCGCAAACAAGCATCTCATTCGCAGCTGACCGGCGCAAGGAGTGTACAAAATATTGAAAGTTTTATTTCAATTCCACTCCATCGCCATCGTGTGATCGGGGAGAAGATTGCTCATAGTAGGTCGTCGAGCTGGGAAACAGGGAACTGCGGAGTTATTTTCCAATCCCCCTTGGAAATGCGTGTGTTGTGGATTTGTTTGCCCAGAAAATACAAAACCAAGAGTAAATCCATCTCTTTTCCTTCCCTTTTCTTCTTGCTCACAATGGTACACTGGCTACAAAAGCCAAGTCGAAGTGGCAATGGTGATCATAAAATACCAAATTAGAGCTACCGTCAATCGATTCGAAGGAAGGTAACATTTAGGGGGTTGATTCGGATTGTGTATTTACAGTTCCTCATTTTTTCCGACTTATTTCAAGTTTATGTGCAGGGATAATCCTATTCCATAACTTGATTCTACTGCTGTTACTGTTTATAGGATCAAGTAAATTGTCAGGTTAAGTCAGTAATATCCCATTAAGATACTTGAGTCGATTGCAGATTGTTCTGGGAATCCGTCACCAATTTTCAGAATTTGAAATACAATAACAAACATCGAAATAAAAGACAACATTTCGAACGAAACGTCACTTCTATCCTCAAACTAGTCCAAGCTTTCATGGAATGTAAACAAAGTATTCTTAGTGTCACCCAGTCTACTTTATCCGGGTTTTCCCTCCAATAAATACATTTGCTGAATAGATTCGAAATCGAGAATCTGCAGTTTATTACAAAGGTAGGATTGCCAAACCCCTATCGCTTTCTTTCCCTTGCTTGTCCTTGTTTTATGATCTCTTGAAAACAACTCCTTTTACTCCTTCCACGTCGCAACTCTTTCGCCTCCTTTGGCACTCTCCGCTGCGGGTTGCTACGCGTTTGCCGTTTCCATTCTTTTATTTGTTTTATTTTTACTTTATTTCGGGGAAATTGTCTTCACGCCACGGAACGACACCCGATTGCTCCCCGGGGACCCGTTTCGATTATTTCCGTTCCGAGGAGCAGAAAAAAAAAGCGTCCCGTTGGGGAAGGAAAGGAGGGAAGGTTGGAAATGGGGTTCTGATCCCGGTTCCTAAACGCCCGGACCTAGTCCTGGGGGACGGGGGAACGGGGGCGGGATTCGCGATGCCGCGGAACGGCACGGACTTCCCAAGGCCTGCGGGGAATTAGCTGCCACTGCCTTTTGGGGAAGTTGATGAGGATGACGGGAGGCCGGGTAGCCGGGGGTCACGCCATCAATGAGGGAAATTCTTTATTGCCTTTTATTGCACCACCACCACCACCACCACCATTCTCCGCTGTGGCAATTGAAGGCAATCGCCGGCCCTATAGCGACGAACGACAACAGGTTCGTGGACTTTAAGATCCCAGGTGACCCACCTCCTGAGGCGAGGAAAGGATGTCGATGTCGGTGAACTGGAAAATCCTTTTCCCAGCAGCTCCCCGCGAGCAGCTATAATCTTTATCGTATTCGACACTCACTCAGAATCTCGCCTGGCCCGTGGAGGAGTGACAAAATAAGTCGTCCTTCATCGCCGGACAAACTGGCAAAGTTTCGTGCGGGCTTCTTTTTTTATTCCTCGCCATGCGCCGGGAATGACTGGATGCGATTGCTTCCCAGCTTTTCGCAGACCCGGAGACAATTCATCTCCCAGCACGTGATGTGATTATTTACGATCGCTTGGCGAAGACTTTAAGAACCTGTTCGCGCTAGCACGCAGGATGCGCTTCCCTCGCCAGGGCACACGATCTCGGGATATACCGCCTTGGGTCGATCCTAACCTCTATCTCCGCCTGCGGGCTCCTCGCTCCCGGGTGTAAGCGATTGCGTAAAAGGCTAAGGAGGCCCCTCCTCACCGGCTGTTCGGAAATAGAGCAAACGAGCAAATAAATCAGTGAACCCGCTGCAACCCTCCCAGCGTAATCGACACGCTTTATTGGCGTTTAAAGCAATTACCTCTGACCCCTTGGCGGTGTGGACCGTGCGCCATTAAGGGCTCCCGGTGCGTTTTTCTCGCGTATTCCGAGCGCGCACAGCCGTGTTTTGTAGTTGTTTTCTTTTTCCCCGCCCCGGTTGTTGTTGTTGATGTAATACTCCCCTTTCCTTCCGCCTTAACTCTTCCATACGATGCCGAATGCCGCACGGTTAAGGGAAGCCGAGCTACGGGTGCAATCAAGCGATCTCGAGGCTCGGTCTCTGGGGGTGTTTTGGGACGATCGGTGGCTATAAATTTCTACCAATCCACCAGCCCACCCCCCCAGGGGTTGGCGCAGGTGATCAACACCAGGACCGGACGAGCAGTTCATTTAATTTCCTGTCATTATCGATAAATGGCTAAAGATTTATACTTCTGATTTGCCTTCTTTCTGCTTTTCCACCGGTTCCGGAGTAGGTTCCTGAGATGGCGAAAGCGAAGTACTAGGCAAAAGATGACATTCTTTTTTTATTTCCGGTCGCTACCAACGACAGGTGAGTGTTACGATGTAGGCTTTTACAATTCTGACCTACCGGGGAGTCTTTAGATTGAGTAGCATTAGTAATGAATCGGCGTGAAGCAACCTGCAGGAAATTCGCGGGGACTAAGACTCCCAAGCCCGTGGCGCCTCAGAACGACACGTACGCCAACCGCGGGTACCTAGAACATCGCGCCGATCCTGCCCGGGAATCAAATTGGAAAAGTTTTCCACACCTCACACTGCGTTGCATCATTGCTCGCAGGCCTACATATGACGCGCTCGCGCCACACACCGCAGCCTGGAGCGCTTGCAAATATGTTTATTTATGCCGCTGGCACCGAAAGCTGATGATGATGATGATGATAGCGTCCCTGACGCTCGACGTGGAAAACTTCGAGCCTTGGTGCTTGGTGCTTGGTTCCGGGGTTCAATATTTACCCGAATCGATGCCGAACGTCGGGGAAAGTCTGGAACGCTCCGTTATCGCACGCACCCTTCGAGAAGCGACTGTCTGGCGGGAGGAAGCGACACGGGGCATATCACTAGCGGAGAGATTTTTCCATGCCGAGCCATCCATCAAAGGATTCGAATTCTCCAAGTCCACGGTGTGTGCGTGCGTGTGTGTGTGTGTGTTATGGCTTGTATCGCAATATTTCATCTCGATAAAGGGTAGCCGGCACAGACGGGCCCTGGACGCGTAAGCTCGCCCAAGCACCTACGGTGTGTGTCTGTGCCTGCCGGCACCAACTCTAACCACACCGCAACGAACGCAAGGCGCAGGTTGCGGCACCCGCCAAGCCACCCCGGCCTACTTCCAGGAGCCCCCGGTTCGACGCATGATTGACGGATGGGAGCTACTCTGTCAAAACCTATTGACATACCGTAAGGCAGCGGGCGTTCCTGGCCGCCGCCACCGGCGACGTCTGCGGCGAGGCACCGTGAATAATCGTAACCGAGCGATAACAGACCACGAACGCCCGAAACAGGCCGCTCCGCCTTTTGATGTGTTCCGGATGCTTGGAGAAGGGCCCCGGTCGCTCGGAAGCGAAAGAGTTGCCACGCGGCTTGCCGAAGGTTTAATGTGGTTTTGATTTATTGGCTTCCACTTGCGGCGTGCGGCGGGAACCTATACCCGGCGCGAGATTACTTTGAACCGGCTTCGCGGCCGACGGACTACGATCCGGAGGTTTGTCGGGTGCTGATTACATCGATGCCTATCCTGGGCTATCCTTTCGAAAGGCAGCCGGAACCCGGTAAAGGAATCGAAGTGATTAGTGATCGCCGGCGCAACCCACAAACGTATCCATTACCGGGTGGAAATGAAGTAGAGTTGTTCCTAAACATAGCCTATGGGCAGCTATCAGTCATGAGAGAACAATTCTTTGGTAGGAAAGGCTTCAGCAGGTAAGGGGAACTAAATTTCAAAGGGTAGAAAAGGGTCCATATGTGTTACAATTTATATCCAACCGTAATGATTTGTTAGCTTTAGCTTTCGACAACTGTATGTAAGAAAATAAAACGCCAACAATTTAGTACAAAATCTTACAGCTTCACATTGACAGTTACGTCACCCTTTTTGAGGGTGACCGCTGCTTGTCAGCCTTTACACTAATGTATTAGTAGGCTACAATAGTTACTAAGGCTTGGTTCATTTAGAAATGGGGCACTTTGTATTGCGTGTATCTTTTATACCATTAATCCAATTGAAAAACTTTGTTTGAATGAATCATAGGTTTTGATTTAATATATTTAAAAAAAATATTAAAACAAATTACGTTTTGGTTTTTTGAAGAAATTCTTGAACTTTTTTGTTGATACCGCCCATCAACCAGCACACAACAGTTTTAGTCACTGTTCTGGCCAGCAAATTAAACCAATTCTTCATTTGTATTATGTCCTTAGTTACTTCTCCCTTCTTCTCTAATTTTTGTTTCATTATTGCCCAATATCGCTTCATTGGGCAAATTTGGAGGCAATTCGGTGGATTCATCGTTTTTTATATGAATTTCTCACCATTATCGTTGTACCATTGTAGCACGTCCTTGCTATATTGGCAGCTTGCTAGATCATGCCAAAACATGATTGGACCATCAAGAGACCTAAGAAATGGAATAACTCGTTTCTTAAGGCACTCCTTCTTATTACAAGTCCGGAATCATGTTCTTGTTCGTCACAAACACGGTGGTCTTTTTGCCACATGTGCAGAATCCTTGCCAAATCATATTTTTTTAGCGAATTTGTCTTCGAAATAAAGTTTGAGCCTCTTGGGGACGTTGGCACGACCATAAGCCTTATGAAATTTAATTCTGGGAATTTGTTTAAAATCGGCTTAAATATAGGTTCCATGGTACATCAAAATGCAACCATGCGGTTTGGTTTGGTGGTTACTGACTCGAAAACACTTAAAGCCTTCTTGGAGTTGGATTTGCCGTTCAGAAGAACGGTCGGCGTTAAGATTTTTGGCCAATTTATAGTCCGAGATGCTTGGGTTAGCTTTGATTTTCCGAATGACTCTCAATCGCAATTGACGATTCACGGTTCCTCTCCATCGCTTAGTTTGTACCTTACGGGCACCCGTCTGTGTTTTTTTGTACTTTTTAATCACTTGCGCAAAGGTCGATATAGCAAACTTAACCGTTTTGCCAGCTCACGAGATGACACTGATGGATTCTGCAGATAGTTTTGCACAATTAGTTTTCGCTTCTCCTCTTGCATGTCGAATATCTTGGAGCAGGAATAACTAAATGGCTTGAAAATTTGACCAACTAAAGTATATACTTTTGTCACCAAACGGTGTAAAAATTGTCCAGTTTTGTTCACGGGGAGCTCCGCTATCATTCAAACAAACTTCCCCATTTCTATTTCTCTTTCATTTGAACCAAGCCTTAAAATGTGATTTTGATACAAGGATGCCTAGTTACAGGATGTGTTGTTGTAATTACTTTAGCCTACTTCGCTGCTGCTGTCACCCACAATATGGGTCACATCACGTTCAACGTGTTAAAACATTAGTCAACCTGTAATTCATTAGAAAATCAATTTTAATCACATAAAACAAACTTAGTAACGGAACATCGTCATTTCCCACACACACACTACAATAAATAAAAATAAGCTCAGCTGTGGGAAAACTCATCTGCAGCAAGCCGTTCACCGCGGAACCGGAAGCGATCTCCTGGCCACACCTATCACCTTTTTCCCCCCAGGTTTGAAGCTCACAGTCAATTGATTTAGTATGTTAATGGTTGTAAACTGGGTAATAAAGTGTTTTTGATGCAAATTTATGACGGCTCGCCCTCGCACGTAGACCGAGCTGGAGGTCAAAGGCAAACAAACATCGATGGAAGCGGTGGCGGTGGTACGTATTGGCAGCGATACCACCGGCACTCGTCCCATAAAACGGGTATCAGCAACCACCCATCGTTGTCATGTGTCGCTGCTGGAGCGTGCAGCATCAAATATTTTTATTTTCCATGTCACTGCCGACTCCTCCCTCGTATGGAGAAAAAAAAACTGCTCCGAGGGGCAAGCAAAAGGGTGGTTGAAAATTTCACCACAAGCGACACGCGGATTTGCGCGGTTTCTACAACCGTCACGGTTATGTTTTATGCATGACCCGTTCGCCCACCCCCCTTTTCGCCCGGAAGCGGGTGGGTGAGACGGAAGTGATTGTTTACGCTTGGCGCTCTGATGGTTGTGATAAGGATCACCTTAGCCACATCCTCCATTCGAGTGCGCTCGGGAAAAATGTGATACCAAACGAGCCAATACAAAAAATTAGTAAAAGCAAACAATGTGCACTTGCTTAATTTTGATCTTTTTTTCCTTTGTTGTGTACTGGAATGTATGTAACTGTAGTAAAATTGGTCATTGGTAGTTAAACTCGCAACATATTGAAAATTTCCGTCAATTCTCTGGTGTTTTATATAGTTTGATGGCTGAAAAAACAAAAACAAAGCCTTCGTATGACTTATTCCCTTACGTTTCCTCTATTTTCTTTACTTCTGATAAGCTCTTATCGAAAGAATAACCATTCTCCTATATTTTAACTTTTTCTACCATTTGACGTAACTATTTTGATGTATGTACAACTTATTAATGTCTTCAATTTTCAACCGACATTCTTTAAATAACGTTATATAATATGTATTACATTTGTATTTGTTCAGAACATCTTTCATGGAAAGGAAAACAACTTTGGGAGAAAAAGTGAGTAGCTCAGAAAGCAGTGTGCCTTGAAATGCAGTGTCAAAAACATGCATACACAACACTACAAACTTAAATTGTTATGTAAATTCATTCAATCCATAAATCAAGAGCTAAAACTAAATGTAAATCTCCAACTAGTTGCGTCTAAACAATGCTAACGGAAAGATAAGTTTACGTTGTACTCAACTGCATATAAAGAAGCTATTTATAAGAAAGTGAAATACTACAACATGGTGGAAAAAGAAACATCAAAAATGTGCCTCTGTCTAGGCAAGGATGTTGCAGTAGAAACATAAAACGAACAAGATATCCAGATAGCGACATGTTGACTGCAAATGTGACATTATGGAAAAAAGGTACACGTACGCATTCTTGTTACAAGAGCACACGAATAAAAAAAAAAAGAAAATCTCCTGATGGGGAGCTGCGTAACGCGTAATATGCTGATGAATTTATATGTAGCGGAAAATTGTTAGCATTATTACTTGCACAACATCAAACAACATTACCACCACCGTTAAGGTCCCGTTCCACAACGGGGACTCTTCGTCGGGGGGAACCGTCTGCTTCGCTGTAGCCATTGTTGCGCGGAGGAAAAAAAAAGGAAAACAACATCTACAGAAGGCAACTGGAACAAAGCAGCTCGAAGTGGAAGAGGGAAAAACACAAAGCATCGCACACAAACGATCCGCGCATGCATAATTGTGCATAGGGCACGTGAGTGAGGCTCTCTGGCGAAGCCTACCGTGTCCAGGGAAAAACTGTATACAGTAGGCGGTGGTCGTGTTCCCTTCTCAGCGAATCTTCACTCTGATCAGGACCTTCCACAATGGTGCTGGAGGGAGGCACATTCTACCGCTGATTGTTATGTAAATTTAACTTCCGTCTTCTTTACCTTTGGATTTCTTTTTTATTTCTCTTCATCCCACACCTCTTCTGGCTTCCTTTTACCTGGTGCTTATTTCGTTAATGACATTGTTTGTTTGTTTGTTTGTTTGTTTGTTTGTTTGTTTGTTTGTTTGTTTGTTTGTTTGTTTGTTTGTTTACTCGCCCGCTTTCTGATGCTAAATAGCCCGCGATGCTAAACTTCTTTGCTTAGCTTTAAATGTGTTTCATTGTGTCCAACCCCCTTTCCGCTTCACCGCCCGTCCATCATATCTCGAAAATGTTTTACTGTGTGTCACGGGCCCATCCACGCGTCGCAGGCAAAACGTGCCAACCTTCACGTGTTGTGAGCGCAAGTCCAATGCAAAGGAGGAAAAAAGGAAAGCGGGAAGGGAGTGGAAAAAAAAGGAAAATGTATGTCTTGTGAAGAACCGGTGCTAAATACACCGTAAACTAAGTCGAATGTTTGCCATATTTTAGCGCCCTGTTGTACCGCGTCGGTGCATTTCAACTACATTCAGTAAACAACCCTCCCTTACCCGACCAGTTACCACATGTAAATGTCTCCGTCACGTCCCCATCCCAGGCACACATTTCATGCGATTAATTATTCATCAATAACCATTTCCAACCCAAAACCGCAAAATTGCCCTTCCAAGCCCTGTGCGTGCTTTACGAGTCGACCGCTGCACGGTGGGCGATATCGGAAGTAGAGCAGGGACGATAATAATTTGAACTCTTAATACTTAATTTTTGGGGGTGCCCATGGCGCAGCGGTAGCGCGAGGAAACACCACACCACAGGTGTGGGATCGAATCTCGAGTCTGCACCCTCCGGTATTACGAACGGCTGACCACCGATCTATAATATACCGTCTTTCGGTCAAACAAACTCTCTTTGGAGAGAGGCCTTGTCCCACTAGGGGATGTCGTGCCACATAAAAAAAAAAAAATACTTAATTTATTGGCTAATTATTAATTAAAAATTGTTTTCGCAAATCGTTCACACGGCAATAATTTTCACAATATTAAGCTTATAAAGCACTATTTGCACTTTCACAATATGCATCAACCTTGCTTGAGGATAAAAGAAAAGTTAAATTGGTTTTTTTACAATCAGCATCAGCAAACAGAAATCAGATTTATTTCTAACCAACCACAAGTTCAAGTATTTCATCCACCACAGTTCCCACCATCCAGTTTGGCGCGATATGCAGGAATCTCCTTCACTTCACTTCCTTTTCCCTTGTGTGTGTTTTTTTTTCGTTCTCCATCTGCGTAGAATGTTTTTATTTATTCAACATGAAAAATTAGCTACGTCGTTAATCATCAACGTTTTGCTCCATTTTAACTCTCACGATTCAATTATGAAACAGGGCTTGTTGTGGGTGGTGCGTTTCGGAAATGGATAGTTTTCCGAAACGTGCTGCGTGTCGGAGTGGGCACCGGAACCGTTTAACCGGAACGCGGGCTAAATAATTCCATGTCCCTTTTTTTGATGGCACTTAACGATGGAGTTTAATGTTTTCCCCCACCTTTTATTTTTCTTCCTTTTTGAACCCACGCCTTGTAACCAGTTTGTTTCTATCTCTCTCTCTTTTTCGTTTTTCTTCCGTTTCGCTTGCGGTAAACGAAACTAGCCGAAGGCGGTTGCAATGTCTCCGCAACTAATGACAGTGGTAGCGTTGGGATCTTCATGTTTGATTCCTTCTTCAATCTCTTCCTTTTTTCCCAAACCTTTCGTGAGCTCCACGTTGGAAAGCGTTCCCCTCCTCGTTTGGCACAAGCTGGTGTCACACGCCCCGCTGTGTATGATTTACCCTATCATCAAACATTCATTCGGGCGACACATTCCAAGAAGCAGCTCTTTTGCTGGAAACATGTGGGTATGAATTCTTTTCTACTCTCGACACTCGTGTATTGCTGCATTTAATCCACACCGTAAGGCAGAGTCCTTGTTTAGACTCTGGCTAGTTGTAGTGAAGAGTGCTTTGGGGAAGTAAAGAGGGACTTTTCATCGACTTCCATTACAGTCTTTTGTTTTAACAACTATCAGCAACGGTTCAAGAGTGGAGTTGGAGAGGAATGATTCCATTTGGAAACGAGCATGCAACAAGATAACCAAAGAGATGTATACAATGTTAGGAAAACAAACAATCAAAAAAAAAAAAAAAACCACAGCATCACACCCGCATCCTTTTTGCCACTCGATTAACCAATGTTGCCGGTTCGTTAGAGTCAATCGGAACGATGGCGATGGCTCAATCCAGCCGGCGCTGCTTGAGTGAACCTGCCATAGAGCAAATTGCATTTAAAAACAAACAAATGGGTCACCATCGAGCATCGATTGGGTTGGAGTAAGGTTGTGAAAAAGAAACAAGCCGTTGTTCGCAGCACAGATTCTGCAATCCTCCACCGATAGGTTTTATTCTCGTTCGTAAACTATTCTGCGCGCCCGAGACGGTGCCTTTGGGGTTTTGATTTATTGACCAGGAGTGGAGCACCGGGCGCCTCCATCGTGGAGCAATAAAATATTATTGATCGGACAACGAACCGGGTGGTGGCGGGTGGGGGAGGGAGGATTTCGCCCTGAAAAAGTCAATAGTTGCAGCCCTTTTTTTCCAAGAAGCGAACGGATGAGTGGAGAACATTTTATGCGCTCTTCAATGGGACGTCCCTGCGATTCGCACATCGTCTTAAAAGGGGTCGTAAAAGACGCAAGAAATGGAGAGCAACAAAACATCTAGCGTTCTCCCTTTTCCCCCTCCGTCCATCATGAAATCTGATTTGATAACGATTTGCTAGCTTATCACTCACTTAAACTGGCTAAAAACGACGGCTTTTACATTTATGGTTTTACATATATTTACAAACATACACAAAAACTGAACTTGAAAACAAACAAATTTATGACTAATAGCGTGTTAGTCTTCCATCTTTCTAAATAGGAACGAACAGCAAGAAGGAAGCAATTTCAAAACGTAAGATAAAAAGGCTTAATATCATCATGGATTGCATAGAAGAGTCGCTTTCTTGATTAGTTTTGACTTTAACTTCTTCGGATGTATTACTTACTAATAAAGTTTAAAGTAAATAACTACACATAAAGATGAAAATTACCATTTGAAGGAGTATAACAGCTCATTTTTGCTTTGTTTCATGTGAAGATGTATATAATAACTATCGTTTCGAAATAGAAAAGTGGTTATCAAGTCTTATTCACCACTTACCACACCAAGATGTCGTCCATTTAATTTAGAAGTATCAATTTCTATCTTAATAGTTTCGTAATCTTATCTTTTCTAGTATTTGGAAGGTTTTAAAAGTTAGAAACCTCGAAGAAAGCTTCATTGAAGTTGTTATACATAGATGCTTAGAACCCTTTCACAATGTCATTCGTTGTACTTTCGTTGTACTAGGTATTCCCCGCTTTCTCACTGGTTCTAGGGACCAGTACCTATTTGCATGTGTTCACCTTTCACCCAGTCGTTGTAGGTGGGTGTGAGAAGGTCTAAGAGGCCACCGACCGGTTTCAACCCCCTTTTCCATCGATTGCGGTCGTAACCTTTCCCTTTAGAGGTAGAGGAGACGCACAACCCATTCCCGGCGAGTGTACAATCGAATTAATGAATAATTTAATTCCCGAGCTTCCGCCGGTGAGTGTGTGTGTGTGTGTGTGTGAGAGAGAGTGTGGGTAGCTAACTGACTGACTGACTTGGTTGGTTGACTGGTTGGTAGAAGACATTAACCGTTTTCGACAGGCCGAGGCCAAGACCGTGCCCCCTTCGATGGGATGAAGGTGTACCCTATGTCCTATTGCTTCCGAACCGGTGAAGGTCAGGCACACTCCCGCAAGAAGCATCGCACAATCTCTGTTCGAACGGGGCAGTAAATGGGGGGTTCGGTAGTACCTGCTTTTTCGAAAACCGATTTTGATGCATATTTATGAAAGAGCGGGAACCGGGACCCGGTTCCAAGATATCTTCATCTGAGGTGGCCGGCAAGTGGACCCGACCCTTTCCCACGCCGGACAAAGGTACATTCCCGGCCTGGAGTGGGACGATGCATTAGTAATGATGCTTGCGACTCTCCGACCATCCCGTCATGATGAAAGTCTCGCTTGTTTGCATAAGCCGAACCCATCAAGGTTCCCCTGCACATGGACACACATTCCACACTTGGAAATCGGACCGATCGAACGTTGCGGTAACACTGTAAGTTATGCACCCCTGGTCAGGTTCGTTCCTTCGTTGACGGATTGGGGGCGGCTAGATTTTTTGCTCCATTCCCGGAGACAATAGTCCGTTTCCGTTGTTAGCCCCGTGATGAACATCACGGTGGGTTTTAACTTCCATTATTTTAATGGACATGCAGTACTGTGGTGAACCCTTTGCCAGGCTCTGGGACCTGCACCGGGCCATTTGTTGTGACAGGTGGAGACAGGCTGTCAAGACGTTGACAGATCCATATTACTCGTCAGTTTGACAAACCGACTCAAACAAACCGTTTGAAGGCTCGTCGATGTTCACTCGTAAGTATTAGTTAAACCAACAAACAGTTGTTGGATACTTATCAGTGTAACACATGTAGAGGAAGGGCACGTTGTTCGCTGGTAACAAAAAGATCAATCCCGTCTCAAACAACATTCCCAACATTCGCTCGCGTTCAGCTTAATGACGATTAATAGATTCGAATCCGTAAAGTCTGCTTGAGTGTGATCGCATCGCGACATTTTTTGTATCAAACCTTCCCCACCAGGGTTTTCCCCCTCCCCCCAACCCATCTTCTGCACTCTTTTGTGCTCACTTTTTCACTCCGTTTTACTCCTCGCCGGGCGATGGGCTATAGAAATGGGCGATGGAAAAATCCGTACTTGGCTTGATTGATTACAATCAATTTTTTCAAGTCCCATTTTTCATTGCGAAAATTCCCCCCCCCCCCCCCCCCCTCCCTCCTTCTCACTTGTTGTTTGCATACGCTCTTACACTTCCTCGCCCGAACAAAAAAAACACGGTAGTCCTCGGTATCGACTTTCGACGAAATGCAAGCATCGAGTTCGTTACAGCTCCCAGCTCGAACCGGCTTGTCATTTAGTGTCCACGCTTTTCCGGGCACTAACACCGTGCGTAGTAGTAGTAGCAACACCGAGAACTTGCTGAATCATTGCCCAAAACGGAACCATGCAAAATAATTGCACCAATTGGGGAAGCCAAGAGGAGGAAAAAAACGGAAACGAACCAGCTCGGGAAGCACAGATTGGTGTGTTAAACTTTGCCCCACTCGCGATTTCTATTGACGTGCATCCCCCAACCTCCTCCCCCCGCTTCCATTTGGGCGTTTTTTTAAAGCACCGGATGGAATTACCCGTTTCCCCTTTGGAGAATTTTGCGCAAAAATTTGCGAACACCAATCGAAACGAACAGTGGTTCATCCCTTTGGGAGCGAACGAGGGGAGGGAGGGAAGAGAGTTCAGATGGAGGAAAGAGGAGAAAGAGAGAGAGAGAGAATGAGAAATAACAACCATTGCGGCAACCCTCGCGAAGGAGACAGACACAGACAAATTGATAAACATTATTCTTCCGTCAGTTTTTCGCGGATTTAAATCCTGTCAAAACAAAATTTAATCGCACAAACAAGTGCCCCCCCCCTCCCTCTTCTCCCCTCACCCACTCCCTACCCCTTGCACCAGAACATCCCTTGCCACTTCATTTCGATTGTTCCCTCGTGCTGCCGGTGCCGGGGGAAGGAGTTGATTGGATGTTTAGCGACGGGAGTGTAAGCTGGGAAAATTGTAGCAAACAGTGAAAGCCAGGCGGAGATGTTAGAAGGAAAAGGTGCACCCGGGGGGGGGAAAGGTCGGAACGCCCGGAACGTGGCGTGAGCACTCCAATGACGCGCGAATTGAAGTGAACCATCAATTTCCCGACTATGCTTTCCTCGTCGCTTTCTGGAGTGGGTGAAGTGTATACCGATCCTCTGGAATCTGTCGTCCACCGGAGCACCCTCCCCACACACTCACACACTCATACAAACATACATTCTCCTCTGTCACGCGGATGGCAAGTGGAAAAAATTAAATTAGCCTCCGCTTATCGAATCATTCGTCAATTTGCATATCGTATCATTCGCTTTCATCATATGGCGTGCCCCCTTCCCCCGATACCCAGGGCATGTGTCTTGTTTGCTCTTCTGCTTTCCTTTTTTGTATCTCCCGTACCAATCGGGGAAGTTTTTATTTATTTTTTCTTTCGTACTACACACATCTCTTCGCTCCTGGTTTCTTTTTTTTACCGCACGTGCAAACCGCGAACGTTCGCATGAAAATGTAATAAAAATCACTCCACTCAACGCCACGGTTCATTCTTATCCTCCCTGGCTGCGTGTGAACACTTTTGCTGCCGTTTGTTTTTTTTTTCTTTTATGTTCCCTTCTTTTCTGTCGCTATTGAAATAGACAGTTTGCGATGTTTTTTTAATAGCTTACTGTTTTGTTTTTCTCCTTTGTGTTTATCCTATTAATTTTTATTTGATTAATTTTATGTTTTGATTTCTTCTTTAGAGAATTGCCTTGGCTTGATAAAGTATCAGCAATTGTGTGATTATTTTACCCAGATCCTTGGTTGTTTATATTACATTTCTTACATTTATTAAGTGCTTGTTCTTACATTTTCGACAGTGCACTCGAATTAACACTTCTCAACACATTAGGTTGAACTCAAAACTCAGTAAACGAGGCATTAACGTAAAGCTTTGGAAAATTTGCTTGAAATGTCACAAAAACCAGTGCTTGGAACACGTCAGCGGAAGCTGGTAATGGATTCCAATGGTACGGGATTTCAATCGGGTTTGATCCACGCAAACATTGGTTTGCCATTTTCTCACACTAGCTCCACCACCGCCGCCTCCTCCTCCTCCTCCTCCTCCACCCTTCGCTGGATGGTAGCGGTTTCCTATCACACAGTGCTGCTCCGTTTTAATCCCGTCGTTTGGGATTCGAGAGGCAAAAACCAAAGCAAAGCAAAAAAAAGGAACAATCGGAACCGGCCAAAGGCACTTCCACGGAATGGTTGAGGTGTGGGCAACGAGTGATAGGGGGAAAGGGTTAAGGGGAGTGCAGCCCCCTCCATTGCCTTCATCCACCCCGGGGGGATGGGGTGCTTATCGAGTGAGATTTTATTAAAATGGACAGCAATCCCGGTCCCGGAACGCTGGCTTTGACCGTCAACAACCCCGACCGAGGAGCCGGAAAAAGGCTACCCTTTGACGCCACCACGTGATGAGTCCACGTGATCCAGCTTGGGGAGGGGAGGAGGGGTGGGGAAGCCGGACGCGTGGGGCGTGGCGTTCCGTTGTCCGTTTTCGGAAAATGAACATATTTGGTTGTGATATGAACCTTTTACCATTCCCTTGCTTTCCCTTCGTTTCTTACCCTTTTCTCATTTACTCAACCAAACATCCCCCCCCCCCCCCCACACACCCCCCCTTCCTCAACCACCACGAAGCCTGACGATACCGCTCAATGTTTACAAGGGAAGGACTACAGCTGCGGGCCCGCCTGAAACCTTTCGGGTCTAAATACCCGCTTTCACGAAGGGAAAACCCACCATGCGGGGGGTTTAGCTGGGAGGGGGGCGAACTGGGAAAAGGTTTCTTGCCGGATACCACCCCCATTCACCACCCCAAAACGACCGGCGACTGATAAACAATCACACGGGTAGCGCAGCATCAAACGTGCCCTCATACTGGGCGGCTTCCTTTTTTTATCAAAATATTGACATGGATTTCGTTAAACTATCCCTGTTTTCTGCGACCGCTTGGGTTTCGGAAACTCTAAAGGAAAACAATGCCTCAGTATCTGTTGTGACTCAGTGTCGCCTACAAACTTCTTGGATATACTACCTGGCAAAACCCAGTCCAAGACCGAATGTCATATATGTTAATCGTAAGTGGTAAATTACAGGCCGCAATGACAATAACCTGTTGAGAGGAAGGTCTTCAGCAAGGTAAAACCAAAGTTCCAGCAGATCTCCTTCTTATCACTGTTTCCTCTGAAAAAAAAAAACCCCCAGTCCAAGAGTCGGCAATGACATTTCGTCACGTGCATCTTGCACACTTACTTCCTGCTTGACCTTTTAAAATTCTGACAGTACACACTTGACGAAAAGTCAGTTTCACTTATGAAAAAGGTCACCAGCGGTAGTTAAACGTGGTTGTACTTGGTTTCCCTGTTTTGGTCAAAGATGTACGCGAGAGACACGAACAAAAGGTACAAACGTGACGTTAGTTTGGAACTTACTTCGCGCGATACTCATTTGTACCAGCTTTCTACGAGAAAAAACAAACATCAAGGACTACAATGATGCCGTCCGCCTTTCCCTGCTTATGCAAATAGGACGGCTGGTCGAGACTCGTGACCGCGAATGCAGCTTCTACAGAAATCACTCACGTTTACGCACCAGGAGGTTGTTTGGAGTTAGAAGCGAGCGCTCAACGAGAGTTAGGAGAAGCTCTACAAGGGCAATGGAACCTAATTGCCTTGTAAGAATTTCTTTACGTATCTTCTTTACCTTCTTTTACTATGCTGGTTACAAGATTTATTTACGGAAGAAAGATTTGTGATCTGCGTTATTTAGTCAGTTTTGTCAACAGCTCCACGATCTGTCATTTAAAATATTGAAATCTATCAATATGAATTAGGTCTAAACTGGTACTCTCAAACCTACAAGTACTACACTTCTCTAAGGGTATTTAGAGTTCTGAACTTTAGTGGTTGAGCCTCCAGGAGAGGTATGAGGAACTACAACAATGGCATTATCTCTTTGAGGTATAGCTTCTGTTGAAAAACTCTCTCCAAGCCCTACCAGCACTTCCGCAATCATCCAATTTCTGTTACCATGTAGTATACAAACCAAGCGCATTTGCGATGATAAGAACCTTGGAAAAACCCAGAGCAATAACAATCCGTCACGTGCACCTTTCCTTCCCGGTAAAAAAAACCAACTGTAGGAACTTGGCGAAGAGTCAGTTTCACCTTTTCCGAAGTTCTCACGCGACAATTAAACGTGCCTGCCCAGGGTTCAATGTTTGCTCTTTTCGGTAGACGATGTACCGCGAGTGACACGAGACTTGAGTGAAGTGTCACGTTACTTAGAAACTCGCTTCACGCGATGCTCATTGGTACCAGTTTTGAGATGAGAACAACAAACATCAAGGACTATAAGGATGCCGTCCAGCTTTCCCGTGCTTATGCAAACAGGTCGTCTGCTCGGGACTCGTGACCACGAATGCAACTTTTGACACGAGAGTTCAACAGAGCGGATTCTGCGAAAGCATACACATTACGCGCCAGGAGTTTGGTCTTAGGTGCAAAGAGGTTCGTCGACGGAAGCCACGAGTTGAAGGAAGTTCAGACCATAAAAGAAAACCTCCTTAGCTACCACGACGCTTAGTTGTAGGTCCTTGTCATAGGAAATCCGAACGAAACAATGGCGTCATGAGGAATTGACTCAATCGAGTAAATAGTTTCAGTAAATGTCAATAAGATATTGAGGTTCTTGTGGTGGATCATGAGAACCCCGGGAGAGCTAGAACTCTGGTGTGCTGTCAATTGTGCGGTGCAGGTTCTATTAAAGCCAATCCCTGTCACCACTTTCGCAACCTTCTGTTCCAACAAGTAAACCCACCGAAAGCGATGCTCGTTCCGGGGAATCTCCTGTCGCTTTAAAAAGGTTAAAAATCCCTTCCAGGGCCATGTGATGTCGTCCCGGTGCCTTAGGGGAGGGCATCGCGCTCGAAGGGTTCGGCGTCCAAGGAGTCCACCCCGTACGCGCCGTTCCCGAAGACCGAAGGGAAACTGTTTAAAGCTTAATTATACCGACCGAAATGACTTTTGCTGCTGCGAGAGCCTCATTTGCCCGGCTTTGCAAGGGAATCTCATACGGCCGCAGGTTCTCGTTAATGGGCATAGGCCACGTATCGAGCGTATGACCGGTTCTTGCGGGAGAAAACCCCGTCCCTGGTGGGAGTCTGGAGGCTGGGGCTGGGTCGTGATTTCCCCGAAGGATCGTGGAAAACCATGCCGATGAAATGGCCATCGACCGAAAATCACCACCTCGCAATAGGGGTAAGGTTAAACACCCCTCCATTCCTTCCCCTCCCCCGGGGCGGCCCTTCACGCGTCGGAAAAACGAATGAGCTATGCTTTCCGGGTTTGGGAAATGTGTCGGCCAAAGAGGAAGAAGGAGAATGAAAAAACATTGACCAATCTGAGCCCGGCCGAGAAGACCGTCCGGACGTCGACGAAACCAACTTCTGGCGTTGCTATTTTCCTTTGACCCTTTCCCCTCCCACCCCACCAGCTCTCTCTCTCTCACTCTCTTCACAACCCTTTTCGGTTAATCGGAAGGCAATCCTAATGACGTCTTGTCTTGAAAACCACCGTGCCGCCTTCAGCTGCCTCTCATCACTCAAGCGTTGGGAGCGGTTCGTGCATCCGGCCCCTGCTTTCCCTTCAACAGCAACAGAACGACCCCCTTCCCCTGCTCCTCGCCCTCAGCTGCCAACAGGCGAAACGGGCAAGGATTGCGAAAGTGTTTATTTTAATATTCAAGCATTAAAACAGATGTTACCATCCCACCGGAGGGTGGCAGCATGTGTACTCACCATACCAAACACAGCCAAAAACGAACGAACCCTGGCCCCCCTCCTCACCCACATCTTATTATCCCTTTTGTCCTTCCCCGGCGTCATCCCGTCTCCTCGAGCGTACGTCGAATCCTTTGGCCGGACCTAACCGGACCTCGGCTACCCGAACGGTAGGGGGATTTAACCAAATAAATAAAATGGTAGCTTGGACATGGCGTGATTTCTTTTACCGCTCACCCCTTCCCGTTGCTGGGATGCGCCGTACTGTTGCATGTGTCACCCCGGGCATCCCTCGTTCAATCTTGATTTTTCGCATTTGTATTTTGCATAATCTTTCCTTCCTTCAGCATGTGCATACATTCAACGTTTGGTGTATTTCTCCATTATTTCCATATGATTTCCGGTGGGAAAATAAAGAGAACAAGGTGGGACATTCTAGAAACTACTTCGTGATGTTTAAAAAAACATGTGTTTAAACATCATTTCATGTCACGCGTTTTAATGCAATGTTGCTTCACTAATTTCCAGTCTTTTTGGTGTTTAAACCAGGAGCCTTGTGTATGTGTTGGCTGGTGAAACTTTTGCTATCACATTCCGATAGAGTTTTCGTTGCTTTTCCCATTGAATGAAGAAGAAGGAATTCTATTATGTTAACGATTTATTACAACTATAGAATTGCAACGTTACGGCAAACATCAATTTACATCTGCTAAATGCTTGACAAGATAAATTCTGACACGCCTACGAAGATGGTTCTTTATCCATTGTCCGACCGAATCGCTTCTAGTAACTCCAACCAAACGCCACACGCTACTGGCAATTGGGCTTCCAAGGAGGAGTGCCGAAAACCGGAAAATGGCGATTGGCAAACGGCGGCGTCCTGCGGGAAAGCGTGCTTTTATGCGCGGACAGGCAAACAGAGACAGCCGATGAAGCAAACGATTGGAAACTTTGGGAAAAAGGTGCACTATAGGAGTCCCCCGCAACTGTCTAGCGGACTGCTCGAAGGGAAATATTTCCCTTATGTTTTTACGTTGTGAAGTATGTGTTTTATTATTACCTGCGGTCAAAGCTACATATTCACATTAAGCCCTAAAATTTGTAACAACGAATGGATTGTCAGGTGGGATGTTTGATTATCAATTGTATTTTTATAATTGCAAATAATTTTTGAATGTTGAGCCTCTACAAAAGCACTCAAATCTCACAACAATAACGCTTTCCCTGGGTAAAAGCTAGCACACTGTAAGTTTTAACAAACGACACAAGCATCCTTAAGACGCTTTTAAGCTTCATTGAGCAAGTTATGCACATTATGTTAAGTTTTATCGAAGCTTTTATGTTCTGTGGCTTTTATGTTAAAAAAGAAAACGTGTAAATATAATTTGAATGAAAATGATCGTTGTAATATGTAAAATTCTTTTTCGTATCTACGAACTTCTAAACAAAGAGAAAAAGTGTACAACGAAACGATTGAGTGACGATCAAAGGGAAAACATGTGTCGCACATATGTTCGACTCGTCCTGCTGCTTACGGTTCGTTAACAATTGGCTGTTCAACAAGAAAGTGGTTACAGCACCACCATATGTAGTTGAAATAAATTCAATTCACCCGATAGTGCAATAAAAGGTCACCCCCGTTCAACCCTACAGGATAAAGATGTCGAGAGATTGAACACTCTTCAAGTAGGGTAGAGCACAAGCACAATCGTACCGAGCGTGAGAAAGTACCTGAACACGGGCAATAAATAACCTTGTTGTTCCCTGCTATCATTTGTGACCGGCAATTTTCGTTTCGAAATAAACAGACGACCATTTTCTGGTGTAAAATACTGCTAGCTAAATTATTAATGTTTACATCACTACCTCCAACACATATGTTTTATTAAAATAGTATGTCCAGGAGTAGCCACGTATAGCATATGTTTTTTAAACATTTAACGTTGCTAATTGTTTAATTTATCGGTTTAAAGTATAACAATTAATTCTAATCACTTATGCAACTACGCATAAATCATAAGTATGGCAAGATGAAACTTTCTGAATGTTAGAAGCTGTAAATGTTTCCCCCTTTCGAGTCGTAACCTAACCAACCCGTTTTGCTAAGTACAATGCATAAAATTCATCACACATCAAGCTTGAAAATCCTCGTTTCATCTAAACTTAAGAGTAATTCTTCAACTGGGAAACAAGCACGTTTCCCCAATGATTTTTATTTCAATTTACAAAAAAGAGAAAAACGTGCGTTCAATGGGACTAAAGGTAAAACACACAGTTGAACATCGCGAGAAATTTGTGGAAAGCGCTTTTAAAACCGTACTATATTTGTTAATGCAGGCTAAGTAAACACGCATGTCGAGGGGATGAATGATTCGTGCTTTAGAAGGTTATAAATTTGTATCCATAAATGCACAGCTACTGGATATTTTAAATGAACGAACACATTGTAGCGCCATCCGTTGGAAATGCAGTGAACTACTGGTGGTAGGAGGCATGAGCTTGCTTGATAATAAACCCCGTACGATGAGTTACGCTGCACCGTCATCACCTACTGTCAGTCGGTTTGACAGCTCGGAGAGCGTGCAGCTGCGCCGTGCGCCGTGTGCCGGACCGAAAGGGGCCCATGCTCGCTCGCTTCCACTAACACGGGATGGGATCACGGGGACCGGTTTGCTCGCTCGCGTTCCGAGCGTGTGTGAGAGCGCAATAGTACTGTCCGGTGCGCCGAACCTGCGGCAGCCATTCACATCGCGTGCGCCGCGCTCACTCACTCGTTCGTACCCGCTCCAGGCAGACGCACGTCGCGCGATACGTCAGAAACGGAAAAGGCTTCGGACTGCCCCTCGACGAGCGCCCCATCGGGCTCCCGAGTCACAGTGTGTGCGAGCCCCTAGAGCAGCCAAGCAGCCAGCATCAGCCAGTCAGCACCAGCAGCCAGCCAGCATCAGCGTTCGTCGTCCAGTCGCCTTCCTGATAAGCAGCAAACGGTGTAGAAAGTAAAGTTGGAAACCAAAACACGGTACAAAAGAAGCAACATTTAGCACGTTTGCTGCTCGAAGATGGTGAACATTTTGGCCCCCATCCGCGACTTACGGTGTGCGTGAGCGACAGTGTGGGACGGGGGGCGAGTGAAAGGGGGTCGGGGAAGCCATCCGAAAGGAAGACGGCATCCGACTGGCTGACCCCGCAGAAGAGGGCCCAAGTTGCGTGCGGGTTTTGTTGGCCAAAAAACTGTTGCTTTGGCGGTGTGCGAAGTGCGCGCGCGTGTGTGTTTATGTGTGGTTGTGTCTAGTGTTTGTGTGCCTCGGCCGCGGTTGTGTATGTGCGCGTAAGTGAAAACGCTCCTCTCGTCGTGCTGGAGCGCGAGGCGGTGCAAAGGGAACCCTGTGGCCAGCAGGCCGCCAGATAAAAGCAGCACAAGAAGTAATAACAATAATAAGCACATCCCAGGCTCCCGTCCATCAGCAGCCACGAAGAGCCCACTCTGCGGCCGCCTGCGTGTTTGGCCGCCATTCAGCATTCCCAGGCAGGCCGCGTCTCGACGGTAAAGAGAGCCCTTTCACGCTGAGGAGGAAAAGTAGCCACTGGTCCAGCCTTGCCAGCGAGGAAGCGATCTGGAGGCTTCTGGGCAAGTGGGGTGGCCAGCATCCACATCCCATCCATCCATCCATCCATCCTTCCCACTTCTCTCAACAGCCGCCATTCGATTTCGCCATTTGCGGGTTCGTTTCGGTTTCATTTCGCATTTCGCAAATGCACCCCGTGGCCCGGAAAACTACGCAAATCCCTCCCGACACATGGTTTATATCCTTTTTCTTTCCCCCCACACCTGGAGGTTGTCCACACACCCGTTATTGTTGTTGTCATTTTAGGGCCTTTCGCCAGACCTAGCATCCGCTTCTCGGTATCTGTCCCATTGATGAATGGGATCCGTCCGACGCTCGACCTGCTTTTGGCAGGATGGGGTTTTCTTTTTGCCCCATTGTCTCCGGGCTGGTGCGCCAAATGTCCTTAAATGCACAGGGAAGATATTTGCACTCGCCTAGTGACGGCGGAGGTAGGGGAAAGGAAAGAGAAAGTGAGAGAGAGAGAGCGAGAGATTGAAGGGAAAATGAAGGAGCGAGTGGTCAGTAAATGCGTCACGGCAACGGGCCGTTCTGCCCCCGTTTCATGTCCTTGCGGAAAGATCTATACGGGACCGGGTCTGGTGCGCCCGCCCGGTTGCTGGTGTATGTGTGCCCGTGGGTCCGTGTGCCACGGGTCACCTACGCTTTACACAGGGCCCCGGGCCGTCTTCCCCGTTTCCCCGTCTTGTGCGTACAAGGGTCTCTCGTCGTCTGCTGCGCACGTGTCGGCCGCAGTTGTGTTTGTGTGTGTGTAGCCGTGGTGTGTGTCTGCCTAGCTGTGCGTATCCGTCTGTGCGCGCGCGTGTGCAAAAAAATACCGTCCTTCATCGTGGTTTCTTGCTTTTCTGTTTTTTTCTTTAATAAAACTGTAACAATTTCGCTACTCCATGGCGTTCCATTGACGACGTTCCGCGGTTTTCGAACCGGCGGCAACGAGTCTCGTGCCCGCGGGTCGGTGGCGGTCAAAAACAGGGAAAGAAAAAGGTCGAGGCGAGGACGGTCGTCCAGCAACAACAAGCAACACAACACAACGTCCAGCAACGAGCACAAGACTCACTCACATACTCAGGCAATCAAATCTCTGAATACGCTCCGGCGCATTGATGTTGGACCACGAGGAATTCCGACCGTGGACGGATACGACGGATTTGGGAGTGCAGTAACTGGCATACAAAAGAGCGACCCCGCCGGGCCACCGGGGCCACCATGCCGTCACGTAACTTCTTCTTCTCCTCCGTAGCTACATTCTTCCAAACAAGAAAAACAAGCCCTCCCAACGAAGGCCCACGAACGCGCACGGCCAAATTTAAGCAAAATCGAACACAAGGATATCTTTGTTTGCTGTAATGCCTTGGACACACCGAAAAGAAGACAAATAATTGACACAGAAGAGCCTCGCCGTATTGTCTGCAGCGAGAACCGGATCCTTTGCTTCTTAATTTACCCATCCTCGGACGGAAACTGGAAGCGACCGATCCGCGGAGGACGTCCATGTTTTTTTTTTCGCTTCTAGCTTTCCCTGCTTGCCGGCACCAAAACCCCGGTTGCGCTTCGGCAATGGTACTGGATGTTAAATGCGGCCATACACAAACACAAGCACATACGGCACTTCAAAAACCGTGACCCCGTCCGCATCATCGCGAGGAAGGACAATCGCGGTTCGCGGTTCCGTTTACATCCTGGCACGGCGAAAAGGAACCGCCAGGGTCCGAGATACCGTCAGAAACACATCCCCCTCCCCTTCACTCGCCACACGCCCCATCAGCCGACCGTACCGGGGCCCTTTCCGCGTGGGCTTCTCTGGTCGCGGTCCTTTTATGGGCATGATTCATCCCGGTGTGTGTGTCCGTGTGGTTGTGTATATACAACCTTTTTTCTTCCTACCTCCTCACTCCTACCTTTCCCGTCAGTCTGGGAGCGCGATGTAACGTCCTGGGCTTTGTTTAGGCGGCGCACAGTGGTTCACCTGCAGGTCCTTGTCCTGTTTTATTTTTTATTTTTGGTGTTCTTGAACTACCGTTTTGCATAATATAGTCCCAATTACACCATCGGTCTAAAAACCCAGATTTTAGTAAGATTGAAATATATTTGAAGTATGGTATTGAAATGTTCAGTCAACTTGTTAATTTGCCTTGGAAGCAACGGGAGTGTTTGCTGATCTTTTGTTTTGTTTTGAAGTGCGCTCCAAAAACGAATTGTGATTCCCCGCAAGGAAACGAGGATTTAGGATAATTTACCAACCAACAGTCCTCGCACCGGAGCCACTGTGCGTCGGCGGGAATCGCAAGGAGGTGCATGATTCCGAAGGCGCTCGTTCTCCCTCTAGCTCTCTCCCGGTCGAGCAAACCCTGATCTGGTTCCCCTGGGGTTAGGGTTTTTCCCGAACGCCTTGTTGCACGGCGGTTGCAAAGGACACGGCCAACGGGATGCCCTGCTTCCCCCATCAGTATCGTCATTGCCATCATCCACAAAACGGGTGATAATCATCAAAGAGCATCATTGGCCCTGCGCCCTATCGGTTGCTGTTGCCTTTTTACTTGTTGTTTTATCTTTTTACACCTAAGTTACGCTCTCGAATTTCTCAATCCTTGTCTCTCTCCCTCTCTCCCATAATGGTGGAAAACATTCCTTACTTCGCCGTATCCTTGTGCTCTCTTACACCGGATCTTTTTGACTTTATCTTGTGCTCTCTCTCTCTCGCTCGCTTTCTCTCCTGCTCCTGGTGGTGATGTCCTGGCGGTGAACTTCTGGTGCTGCGTGCGTGCACTGTGCGCACCAAAACCGGCAGCCAGCCAGCCATCCTTTCGGTGTGGTGGTGTGCGACCGCATCGAATCCCGATCCGTTCGTCACACCATGGCGGATCCTCTCCGTCCGGGAAAATCGCAACTCGACAGGGAGAGACCGAGAGAGAGAGAGGGTTTTCCTTCGAACCAGAAACGAAAGGAACTGGCAGGGAATGTCGCTCTCTTCCAGCACCAACACATACGCGTTGGTAGCGTGTGCGGGAGTTTCCCCGTGCGAGCTGCCGGTCTCGTGGACGACGGACGATGAGGACATCGGAAGATTGCGCTGGCCGCTCAAGTTTGTGTTGTGCGGGAGCCAACAAAAAAAAAAAAGCCGGAAACAATTCTCCCTGCTGTTGCAGCGCCCTCTAAAGGCGTCCCCGCGCCTTCCACCAGATGCAAATGTTGCAACGATGCACCGTCGTCGTCGTCGTCGTCACAATAAATTACAACCAATCATAACGACCCTCTGCTATCGGTCGGTACCGAATATAGGGCTCGGTGTGGTTGTAAGTGTAACCGTGGCAAAAGGGCACACGGGGTTCGTTGTCCTGGTCCTGGAAAACTCCCGGTGCTGGGGGAAAATACGGCCGGCAGAAAAAAAAAACAATACAAGAAGGAACAGACACAACCAGGCAGGGCAGGCAGAGGCCACACCACACCAAAAACCTAACCTTCCTCTCAAAGTGACCGGACACCGGGTTTTTAGGTTTTCGATTTCCATTTCCCTTTCTCCTCTGAAGGCGATTAAATCCACGCCGCACGCCGGGTGAGTGGATGAAGTGCAAAGGTGAAGTCTGTGGTGCCGCCAAACGAATGGAAAATTGTCAACAACAACGCCAACGATGTGATGGAAAACAGCGACTTTTCGGTCCCCCAGGGGATCGTGGGGTTTCGTTTTTGGTGTGCGTCCCGTTTCAAAGTAGCAACGACGTGTGGCGAATGGAAAGTGTTTATTGATTTTCCTCTACCAGTTGAACACACGCACAAACATCGCACCTGGTGGAGGTGTTGAGTTGGAGTTTATCTTTTAACCTGAATGGTGGATATACTAAAGTGGAACGTATTTCTTTCCAGCGGGAACAAACCACAACACAATTCGAACGCACCCCGCGTGGAAAACAGAAATGGAAACTCCCGGTTCCCTCGTCGTGTTGCGTGTAATGGACGACTATCAGACCTTTGACTCCGCCTCACGCCTGCCCGTCAGCTTTGCCTGCTTCATAAAACGCACGACGGTTCCCGAAGGCAATCCGTGTCCCGTTTGCGAGCTCCTTGGCGAGGGTTGCCCGAAGGATAGATGATCGAAACCGGCGGACGGGGGAAGAGTTGGGTGGTACATTTTCCGCCACGGTGGAATGCATCCGTCTGCTCCTGTCGTTGGCCCACGACGGGCCGAGTACGTGAGTTGATATTTCATGTGCACACGGGTTTGACGGATGCTGTGCGAATGGCACAGCCGGTCCCGGCTGCCCTCCGCTTGGATCGAGCAGAAGCGGAACCACCGTCTATTCCGTATTCGGTTTGCCCCGCCATCTCGCTTTTCCTTCCATTCCGGAAGCCGGTGGAAGATTGATTTTATATTCCCGCTTCCTGCTGTGTTGCTTTTCCCCCGCCGCAAGATTCGAGACCCCGTCCTGTCGACCGTAATAACAAACGTACGTTCACGGGAAACTCACGGCAATCCCCCGCCCCCCAACGTGTTGCCTTTCCACGCACGAATTGCGTTACGGGGGTTTTTTTTCACAATACTTAGATGCCCACGGGATCCATAGATCCTGCTAAATGTTTCGGTTGACTTCTGGCATGTTCTTTTGCGGAGAAATTGGTTTCATACCTTAAGAAAAGCTTTTTTGTACGCCTTAAAAAGGTTGCATTCTTTCCCGTTTCGTGTAAATATCGGTCCGAGGTTCCTTAAACTAGAGTCTGTCCAAATCATTCATCGGTTGAGAGGGTGTTTTTGTTTGTTTTTCAGCTGAAGTAGAGTTATTTTTGGGGTGTTTTCTCCATGGTCAATCATTGATGTCGTTTCGCCACTTGTTATCGCTCCCTGTTGTTCTTCCCTGTACACCAAACACTTAAAATCCCTTTTCCTGGATGGGATGTGCCGAAGGGGCTAACTGGGGGGTCCTTTTAACCCACCCTCCATCCACCGTACAACGGATTGCGCCAGGGAAACTCTCTAAAACGCTGCCCCCCTTTTCCACAGCACCTGTGAAGGACGTAAGAATTGCCAAAAAACCTCAACAATCAACCGCAACGCAAGGCGACGCAGACGGACAAACCCCTTGGTCTAGTCAACATAGAAGTGTAGCTGCAAGGGAAGCAACGAAGTTGTTCGCCGGATTCGTGGGGCTGCTTAATTTAGCTTAATTGCGTCCATCGAGCCAGTCCGGGCAGCGAACGCCTACAACCACGAAGGTTTGGCTGTCAGCTTCCGTTTCTCGCCACAGGCCTCTACTATCAAACGACCATCAGAGTCAACACAGCCGAGCCGAGCCGCCAACCTGCCATGCTGGAGGCATGCTGAAGGTATGTAGAACAATCTTGCCCTCGTAATCGTTACTAATTTCGTTCGCCCGGCTGAACGCGAGATAAGGGCTGTCGTTTCTACGGACGAACGGGAGACCTAAGGTGCACGAAACACCACAACACGATTAAGCGATCGCTTCGTCTACACTGTGTGTGTGTGTAGTCACATTTTGCATTTCCTCCGGAAATCATTCTCAACCAGACGACATTGCAACGGTAGTGTGAGATCTGGGGAACTGTGGGTGGATGATCACTTCCTTTATGGCAAGGCTGGGCAAAAGATGCTATAAATAAATACATCATTTACTTTGTACCTCTTGCAATCACTGGAATTAAGATAACAATTTATTGAATTAAATAGCATAAGTATTCTGCAAGGATCCATTTTGTTTTAAACGGAAGAGAAATAGTTTGTTTCGGGGTTCCTTCCAGTCGATATGAAATATGGAATTGGATTATTTGTTTCGTTTGCAAGAAGATAAGGGTTTTCGTGTATAAGTTGGATTTTTTTATTTAAAACTAATTTAAATCGGGTTGTTCGATGGAAAGAACAATTGAAAAGCCTGGTCTGGGGCGCGAGAAAAAAAAATCGAACACTATTTATCTAATCTAGAAAAAGTTAGAAGGATAAAGCGGTATATGCATGAGCAAGTGTAAATAACGGGTAGCGATGGAAACCCAATCTGAATAAATATATGTTTGATATTGTTATGAAATGGTTGCCCAATGCTTCCGGTTAATGGAAGATCTGCTCGCGAAAGACTAGTTTTTTTTAATGTTACCACTATGTCCATATGGTCATGTTGTTTTGATTATATGGTGGTGATATTTTCATTATAATTCTATCGAAGTTTCAAAGTAGGGCAGAAGATTAAAGTTGGCACATCTTGCAGGAAATTGTTGAAAGTTAGTGTTAGACCTGGAATAACATATGCGAATGGGATGTTTTTTTCGCATTCTGTAAACCAAAAAACACTGTTTGAACAGATGTTGTACCTCGCTTTGAAGTAAAACCGAACCCTTCCCTGTCGATGTTAATTTGCACACAACACTTTTCGAAGAGACAACGAGGCGACGAATCTTAGTTCTACACTCTACTTGCTAGTAAAAGATTGTAGCCTCACTGGGGAATCGATGTTCCGCTTCGCCTGGAGCAGATGTGCACGTCCGGTAAGTCAAGTTATCGGCACCGATACGGCCGGAAGTGTCGAGTTGGACGCGATGGCAAAACCTCCGAACGGCCAAACGGCACAGTGTGTGTGGGTGTGCCGCCGTCATCGCGTCTTCAGCGTTAGCAAATCCCATTCGCATACCAGTTCCGCGCCCGTACGTCGTGGCGTACGTGTGTTCGTGCGGAGATGATGCCGCCGCGGGTGGAAGGTTTGCTATTTTACCATCCCTCCAAGTCGCTGTATTTAATTACATTAACTTATCATACCGAGCAGCCGGGCACCGGAATGGCTCGGATGAGCCAGCCCGGACGTCGACGTTGCGTAACACACACGCTCGCCCTACTTCCCAGACGATCTTATTCCGGTGCTCCGATGGTAGCAAAGGAAGGGAGCGGGGACGCGCGGTGTTAGCGGTTCGCATTCCACCAACCTGGCGTGACATTTTCGGCGCATTTCCCAAATGTCTGGATGCGCAAAAATGAAAGGAAGAAAAGAGCAGAGCACACCGATCCAGCAGCGACAGACGCAACCGCAAACGATCTCAAACGATCCCCGGGTGTTGTTGTGTTGACGAGACGGCGGGCAAAATGAATGTAAAAGAAGAAGAAGAAAAAAACGACACCGAATGAGAAACATAAAAATAAATCCGCAAACACGCAATCAGATACGAAACAGCGCCATCAGAGAGCAAGTCGCAGCAGCTGATCGGTCATCCGCACAATCAAACAGATGATGTCATGGGATGCTGGATACACTCCGTATGTATTCGCAATTCGCACGGCACGCGGGATGAAGTGGGGTGCGAGCGACGGGAGAAAGCAAACGCGCAGTGCTGCGATGATCTCTACTACAAGTGTAAAGGCGCCCCTTTGCACAGTAGGAACTACGCGGGACGGGAAGGTCGTACCCAAACTCCCTGCAAAGAATACTCGTTTTTGAATTATTAATTTTGTATTTACTTTGTGTGTACACTATACACTATCATGTCACCGCTTCTGAAACTAGGTACAAATTAACATTGAACACTGAGTTTGTTCGTATAATGTTGAAGAATTACAATGTTTTCAACTGCTCGCTGACCGTTTTGTTGACTACTTCACAGCGATTCAGTTTAAAACATTTCATGAAACCTAACATGGTTTCCTGTTCTTGCTTTGTTATTCTGGATTTTAATTAAACTCGTGTGTTTTATATTCCAGACCCGTTTTAAAAGGTAAACTTTTTTTTACAACATCGGGATCGGGTCGGGTGTTCTCCTAAACATTTCTAAAGAGAACACATGGGATGCTAAGGCTTACTTCACGAACAATATGAGTTGTTTCTGCTATGCTGGCCAATGACAAAACACTATTATGTTTTAGTAAACTGCCCACCCTAACACACATACATGATATTGCCCAGTGAGGCAAGTAGGAAATGTAATTAGCTTGCTACATAGAAGAGTGTTTTTGTTTTGAATTTCTTCAAACTAATTAATGCTCACAACTTTTGAAACGCAGACCCTTTGACCGAAATGTTTCGCGGATTAGAAACGGAAAACATTAAGCTCCGAAGGAATCGATCGATCGCTATCGCTCGCAGCATTACGAATGGTAACACTTCTCTTGTTGGAGGTGCTGTGTTTTTTTCCAGTCTGAATGTTGGATCTTGGTGTTTATTTCTGATAAGAATGCGTGAATAACGGTGAAATTACTTTCCGTCGCTGCATTACTTAATTTGGATGTGGTCAACATAACTATTTAATCTTCATCGACCATAATTGGATTGTGTAGTTATTATTTACAACCCTTTTCATTGAGCAATACTTCAAGTAATCAAGTTATTTCGAAAGCAGCAATTTTCATCCGAATGCTTGATATACAATACCCGCTGTGCCAGAGCAACGAATCGTTTTAATAGTAGAACCTGCAATATGGCCCGGGTGCAATATCCGTCACTATTGTTGATGTCGCCATTGTGAAGTGAAACGAGAGAGACACTCGTTCAATTCTGGCGTCCAACAAAAGTCGATGATGGAGCTGTTGGCGATGACGCATCGTGCGGTTACTGGATGGATGTAAGTTTTGAACCCTCAGGGTTTTCGGCTTTGATTGCGATGTTCGAATTTTCACCGAAACCGTGCCGAGAATGTGCTAATTTTACGGTAAAGGGCTCTTCACTTCCGGGTGCGGTTTACATCTGAAGGAAACCTTCCAGTGCACCTTCGGCGTTGGCAGACTAAGACGCACTAGGATTGTTTACGAAGATTGATGCCCCTGGACCCGATCTCTGCTTTTCTAAGGTCTCGCGCGCGTTGACCGACCCCCCGGCCTCTCGGGACCTCGGGGTCGGTCGCTGCCCTCGGTGCCCGCCGAACATCGAATCGCTCCAAGACATACGCTAATTGGCAAACCAGACCTTCCGCGGACATGACCTGAGAGGGAGCAGGGGTGAGGGGAGGGGAAGTACGAGCCGGCGACAGTCTGGACAGTGGATTATTATGGCTCCCAAACAAGCTGACTCCACACACACACACACACATACCTATCTCCCTGTTTTGCGAACGGACAAGTTGAAAAGAACAAAAAAGCAAACCCTTAGGGGGGTTAGTTACTAAGGGTTAGGCCAAAAAGGTTGAACAGAAAAAAAAAACAACACACACATATACAGCCACACTTGGAATGGAAACTCTACCCTCATCCTTTGGCGTTCAGACGAAACGCAATAGGGCGGCAAAAAGCAGAGTCTACTTCTTTGGTTACTTTCTCTGAATCACGGTTCCAGTGGATCTCCGCAGTGGCAAAATTAGCTCTTGGGAGACACATTTTTACGACGTATCTTGCCTTCGCCAAAAGCGGTGAAGCGAACGACACAAAGTCAGGACTAGGTGTGGATGTCCTTTTATATGACACACATATCATACCAGCGACAGAACAGGATTTAATTTTCTTAAGTTTATCTAAGGGTTGTTTGCTTATTGATTGTTGCTCCTAAGCTTGTGAGCTGTGATTCATTGTAACTATTTCCTGCAAGATTAGAAAGTAACTCTTGTTGTTTCGTACTGTATTTCTTTCTCGCTTGTGTCGTTATCCCTTCACGGTGCAATTCTACTTTGCAATACAATTTGTTCAATGATGGTGTGATCATTGCTGTATAAAAGAAATTGTCTTTTATGACAATTTACTCAGAGTTCTTTGAGGTTTTATACATTTGTGAGTGTACAATTCTATCGCTTAGACCAGGGGTCGGCAAAGTCCGGCCAGTAAAAACATTTTAGTGCTTATATAAAATAAGACACGCAACATTGAAAACTTCTCGTAGCCGACTTATTTTCACTACTGAGAGTAAGCCAACAAAACAAAAAAAACCAAAAACAAATTACTTTGAAATAATTTGTGTAGAGAATTAATGTCAAGTATTGTACAAAGAAATTAGTTAAAAGTACAACGAACCAAACGATGGACATTCAACGAAAGGAAGTATAACAATGTAACAAAAAGTTTAATGATTAAATTGCGTATAATTTATCTTACACCACTATTCAATTTAACTTTACTATTTCAAAACCTGACACTCTATTAAAAAATGTTAAGTATTACTTTGAATACATTGAATCATCATTTAAGGTATCCGACTCGCACTTATGGTTTTTTTTCAATCATCTGGTCCTTTTTAGGAAATGTATGCCGACCCCTGGCTTAGACGATACGAAATCGAGTATCTGGGCATTTTCCAGCGCTTTATCCTCCTTTGACCACTTTACATATTCTGATGGTTGGTTCTGCCAACGGGCGGATCTGCTCGAAAGCTTTGGAAATCAATTGTCAGAGCTCAAACTCGCAGACACTAGTGCTCGCACTCCCAGTTACATTCGCTTTTCGACGCTGTCAGACGGTCCGACAAGAGGTTCAGGTCCGGGTGGAAGAAGTGTTTGTGCACCACCAGAAGTCACGCATTCACATCAATGCATTTCGGGCAGAGTACCGGCGGAAACAAAACCCCTATCGCAATCGTACGTCGGTCGTGTCCCGGGTTTGGTG
Organism: Anopheles coustani; assembly: GCF_943734705.1. Lineage (NCBI taxonomy): Eukaryota > Metazoa > Arthropoda > Insecta > Diptera > Culicidae > Anopheles > Anopheles coustani. Next base: position 6,420,781 of record NC_071290.1, read on the forward strand.
CTGGATTCAACCACTATATGCAAAGGATAAACCTACACGGGAGGCAGGGAACAAAAAAGGAAACGGACCGAAAGCCATACGCAATGGTATTATCCTGACGCGCGGGGGTGCACGACCGCAAACGTCAAACGTAAAGGGCGCGACGTAGCGATGGCAATACAATTAGTGAGCGGGGAGCAAACAGCGGACAGTGTGTGTGTGTGTGTAAGTGCGGTGCCCTGGTGTCCTGTGGGCAGATGCAGCAAACCATCGTTCGTTCGTTCAGCGTTTCGTGTGGCAATCGCATGGTAGATGGCTATCAATCTGCACCTTTTCACTTCGCCCGCTCTAACACTCTGCGAAGAGAGAGGGAGAGAGCAGAGTGTCTCTGGGTGTAATGCCACCTTTACCCGCCTACGCTGTTGACCTCCAACCTACGGTGTGTCCATTCGCCGGTTCGCCGCCGGATCGATGTTGACTGCTGAATGGTGCTCGCTCGGTAGTCCATGCGCGCGCGCACACATACACACACACACACTCACGCGGCTCTGCCGCAGCGAGTGCACTGGAAAGCACTAACCACGTTTTAACCTCACTAAAAAGAAGCAAAAACTTCGAAGGACTCGAAGTCGCCGATGGGACGACGGATTTCGGCAACTCCGGGCTTCGGGAGACGGGAGATGAGCGCCAATGTTAGCGCAAGGTGGCGAGACTTTGCCTCGTCGTTCTGCAACATTGTAGCGGCGTTTATTACACCCACCCAGAATCCTGCTGTCGGATGCTAAGCTACACTATATTTGATGCACGCATAAAACCGGAGCGACATCAAAGTCGAGAGTGTACTTTGTAGAACATATTTCCAAGTATTTCACATCATTCGGACAGCAAAAATGCCTCGCCACAAATGGAACTTACTCGCCTCCTTCGCTAAAAGATGCTAAAGGCTACACATGTGATGGTCTTCTGGTACAGAAAGGGAATACTTTGTGTTGTTTAAACTCTGTACAATCTTGTCGAGCTAAGAGATGATAAATTCGTAGGTTTATCCTAAATGATTTTGGCTATATGCTATATTTGTTTGCACCCAAATGTATGCAACTCTACCCAATCGGCTTGGTTACGTTAAATTCTATAATGGCAGAATACCCGCTAGGTATGATTAGCAAAACCAACTTATCAACTATAGCATTACAAATCAATTAACTATTTAATTCCTTCTTCCAGTGCACTGGCATACACCCCCACGAGCCATTTCCCGCTTGAAGCTGCCCGTTTAGTTTTGGGGATGTACCTTCCTTTCATCCGGACGACTCTGGAACTCCTCGACTCCAGTGTTTGTTCACGCGACCGAAAGGTCAAGTGGTTGATTGCCACAGGATGTTGCTGTTTGCAACTGCTCGAATTTCTGTCGTCGTTGTCTACGAAGGGCTAGTGAGCTCATTTTTCCAATTAATTATCATTCCGTTTGAGTCGTGCATGTTCAATCTTATGCGGGTTGATCTTAAAAACTTCCAACGAAGGGTTTTATTAATCAATAAAACCAATCCAGTCCAGGAAAGTTCCAATCGCATTCATGGATTGCGTTTTTCCTGCTTAATTTACAGCCATTTTACAGTGAAAGGCTATTGCCAGGATTTATATTCTGTGAACTTACTTCTAAGACCTGAAATAAGAGAATTAGAACACACTTTCTTCTGTCACTTTCGTGCAAGGGGTGGTGAAAAGTTGAAAAAGGATTAATTCTATCCTATCCTTAATGTTTTCTGATTCATTACACATTTCCATTTGCATTTTACTATGTTTATGTGTTTTTTACTGTTATTACAATGTTTTCCTAACATCAATTAACAATCGTAAACAAATTTATCGTTGTATGTTTATCTTTAAAGAAGCATAAACATAGGTTGTATAAACGCATAATTAAACTAGTTAAGATGTTTTCTCCTTTCTTTATAGGAGAGTTTCTAGAGTTATTGTTGGATAAGAAAGAGTCTAATTTGGATAAAGCTATCCTGTTGAAAGATAGTTATCCTTGCACGAGAGAATATACTAAAGGCTGTTGGCCCTGGAGTATCGAGGGACGCCCGGGTTTTAGGAATCCTTGAAAATCCTTTCGTTTTTCCATTAAATCACCCTCCTAGTTTTCGCTTGTTGGCATTTTGCATGTTGAGAGGAGGTTGTTAAAAATGAAAATAAACTGCATGTGGACGGAACCAGCTCCAGAGGGGGTGGTGGTCTCCTATGGTGCATCCCTACTGCATGTTCAATGGCATCACCTCGCCAGTGAAGCGAGCTATCGTGCTGGTTTTCCTCCTTCCCGAACCATAATTCGGTCAAGGACTTATGCTTACCTTGCCTGGGAAGATTGCGATTCACGTTTTTCCCTTTTCCCCCCGCGCGGAAAATTCTCTCACCTTGCCGCCTCCTAAGACCTAAGACCTCATTTCGCACCACACAAAAGCGGATCAAATTGGAGATTGCTTCGTTCGGTGCGGTCCACCCGACTCGTGCCGAGGCACTCGAGCACCCTGCCTCCTCCCACTGCTAGCAAGGAATTTTCCGAAAGCCTTAAAATTCCCCCCCACCACTCCCACCCCCTCCCCGTCGCAGCCACTTGTGGCGCTTCTGGGAAGCAGCAGCGAAGCGCTCCAATAACCGGGGGCTATTGATAGGGAGACTGTGGGCAACGAGATCAACCTTGCTAAAGTTTCCCCGACCACGGCGTCGGTGTTTGTATGTGGGGTAGCTTTCCTTTTTAGTTGGTTTGTTTTTTTGGTTTGTTTTGTTTTTCATTTTTCCTACCCTCGTTTATAGATATCGGAAGCATCCGGCTAATGAAAGGGCGCAGCATCACCTTGAATATCCTTGTGGGGGTGTTTGTCCCGGGCGACAAAAAAGGACGTGCGGGGGCGGGGTTTGTTAATTTTACCTCCGGTGAAGCGCACACACACAGAAAAAGAAACGGCTATTTTCGTCGAAATGGAGCCATCGGACAGTCTCGCGTGGCTCGGAAAAGGGTCCCCGCAGGGCGACACGGGCAAACACTGAACCCGCTGGCTTGTTGCTGTGTGCCCTTGGGAAGAAGAAAATCGCCTCCTTCTTCGACCGACACGTGCTATAACAAATAAAAAAAAAGCTCAATAAAAGCTAGCTGCGTGCCTGCGTCACCCTTGGAAGGAAGTTGTTTTTTTCCTGACGCCTCTCCCCTTTTCTATCGTTTGGAGGTTATGTTTGACGAAAGTGCAGCTTCGAGTTCCTCGGCGCGCGTGTGTGTGTGTGTTTTTTTTATTATATCCCTTAGAGTTGTATGCTTTGCAAAACCAAGAACTAAGAATCGACACTTATGCGTGCAGCGCTGCTGTTCCTCCACCCCGCTTCCTTCCGTGCTTTGACAGCATCACCTCGATGGAAATAACGCATAGTCATTCGTATACACAGACACACACCCGCCACCCTTCTGAGTGCGATGAACGTTACCCTTCAGGTCTGCAAAAGCCTACGGCACGACCGAGCCTCGCGTGTATGGGCGTTTTATTAGCCATTCTACTTGTGTCTCATAAAAGAGAAAGCCTTCCGGACTTCTACATCCCCCCGGTGCAAGTAGGGGAAGGGCGGCACAGTAATGGTAACTTACTGTTTCCAGCCGCCACCTCCGATGGCGTCGATTCGTAATGCAAACGTTTATTGCATTTTCGCGCAACGCACAGAAGTGTAGAAATGTGAATATTCTTCGAGAAAGGAAGGTTACCTCGAGAGGCAGAGGCTTGGGGTTATGCCAACACGAGAGACGACACATTTGCAAGCGTACTTACAGGACCGATTTCACATCTGATGACGTTTTGCGATGAACATTTACTCGCTTATCATTTGCCCATTTTAACTGATTATTATTCTTTTAAAACTGAACGGAAAAACGATGTTTACGACTTGTGTGTGTGTGTGTGTGAGTGTGTGATCTCATGGAGGTCTGAGGAATGGTAGGAAAAACCCCAGCCGACAAAGGTTCTGCAATCATGCAGCCATTATTAAAGAAGTGTTTGACGTAACATCATCGGTTTACCATAAAAATGGCGCCTTAGGTTTTGGTGACCTTTGTTTGGAGGTTGATACATTCATACAAGTGTTGATGAATTTTTGATTTGTTTGATAGCTGGTTTATGCAGAAACAGCTAAAATAGTTTGAGCACCATTTCTCCCTTCCCATTTTACAAATCAGATGTCAAATGTCAAATTTTTCATGTTTGTAAACAAACCGAACTCCACTGTTTAAGCGGTAAAAGCAACATGATGTTCAGCTGCAGTTTCAGTTCGGTAGTGCATCAGAGCGGATGTTAGCAGTGCATAAGTTTCCTGAAAGGGTTAGCGGAAAAGTAAGGTTACGGCACGACCGCGTGGTGACGCCGAGCTGGAGCTCAGGTCAGACAAATCCTAGCTGCCGCACATCTCGTTCTGTTTGAGCCAATCAAGCGGACCACGAGTTCTTGTGTCCTGACAACGGAAGGAATTATCCCTCCCGTGGCCGGCGGGTGGACATATGGCTATTATTAGCCGGTCCTAAAGGACGAGCCCCTTGATAGGAGTTCGGACAGAGTTGGTACGCCTCTGATTACGTGTAAGGGAACAAATTGTTCGACTTAGCGTAGGAGGATATACCCCGACTCGCATATCGAAAGAAGAAGAAGATGTTCAGCTGATCGATCGAAACAGTTATTTTTCACTATTATCTATACACACCTGTTTAAAAACGGTATCTCCTCCATAGTCCTCCTTCACCTTTCCTCAAGGAGATTGGAAAGCAAAGCAAAACATCAAATCATTGTGCGTCGGTTAAAAAGAATAACTAATGATCTGTGAAGGACGTAAATGATGGCTAATTGGCTTCACCCTCTCCTGCCCGGTGCAGCTAATCCTGGTTGTTTTGATTCCCGTGTCCTGGCGTCTTAAATGGATTTTAACATCGACCTAACGCCTTCGCATGACTGGACGCCAGTCAATCGCCAATTGATGACCTCTAGTCGTTGAGCGGCAGAAGGTGGCAATCAGGCATCAGACATCACGGGTCGCAACCAGCTCCCCGGGAAACGATGCTGTTTACCAGACTCTCGGTGCATTTTGTTCTGTCAGTTTCCCGGAATTGTTTGGCACACCAACAGCTGAGCTTTTCATCGCATAGAAGACTGTTAACTGCCCCGTAGGGTGTCCCGATATTGCGACTGCATTTGTACAATGGACAATTACTTGCAGGTCAACAACAGTAGCGCGTGGAATGGTTGGTTCCATGGAAAACGCTCAATCCAGGATATCTCCGAAGGGTTGGCTCTCGTCTCGGTTGTAAAAAGTTCTTCCTCGAGCGCTCTTCGGATGACACAATGTAACGACCGTTCGGGAAACTACAATCGATGGCAATAAATGTCTAATAGACTTTATTTTCGCCGGTAGCTTCACTGTAGTGTTCTAAAATTCTGGACTATATCTGGAGTTCCAGACTTATGTTGGTATCGTATTTCCAACCGCGAACGTATTTTAATTTTAGTTCAGGGTGATTAAAACCAAACCGTGATCAGCTTAATTACGACCACGAATTTCCTCTTCAGGATTCATTCGTTTTCCTGCCTTTGAAGAAACCCCAATAAAGAAGCGGCAGCCATATTATTGTTTTATTTGGATGCGATACTTCGCAGAGCTCGAAAAGAGAAGCTCTGCGTCGGTCGGAGAAGTAAAAGACAACGAGATATGCATCCGTTTTTCTTCGGTCTCAAGGCAAACAATTGGATTAGTATTGGCTCGTAACACTGCTATCTGCAAACAGTCATTCCATTGACACTTAAATCCTCAAACATCCACCTACTAATGGCAAAGGTATTCTGGGGACTTGCGCTGAGGCGCCTAGAAAACCGACAGCCGACCGAAAATAGATGAAAATGAATGGCTTGGGAGTGGTTGGTAACGGCAGGCGAACACACACCCACATACAGACAGAAACGAAACGCTCGTAGCGACAACGGATCCCCTCCGATTGGCGATGATTGGAGTTTTTCGGAACGCGGAACGGTTTCCGGTGACACTGTTCGCGGCTCCTTGCGCTACTTCTTACGCCACATCGTCGTCGTCCTTATCAGCTCCGAAGGCCGTGGAGTCCGGAGAAATTCGATCGATTTTCCGTGACAAAAACAAAAGAATTCGGCGCGCACTCTCGCAGATATTGCGTTTATCTAGCGACAATTTCTCTCCATTCGCCACTGTCAACCTCCTTGTTCGCGTCGTCACATGCAACTCTCGCTCTCTTCCTAACACGTTTGCGAAGCTTATCAGAAGTGTGAAGCGACAACCGCCTGGCGTTCATCACCATATCACGCGCATTTTTCGTGGAACGACTTGCGGAAAAGCATTCCCCAGCCAAACCGAAGCGTGTGGGAATGTAGGAATGTTTCTATTGTGATGCTGACCAAGTGGACGCAAAGGAATCGAATGGGATGTTACTTTCCTGGAGTTGGTTGGTTTTTAGGACTCTCTCTAAGTAGTTAGAACTATAGTTAGAACGCTCCAGTTGCGTGCTATCTTCGGATTCTTTGGAGAACCTTACATGTACTACAGTTGCCTGTAACTTATCCTGACTTGAGTGCTACTCTATCGTCCTTTGCAAACCCAAAGGCCTCTGACGTAGACGTAGTCCTCCTGCCTTATCGAAAATCCCCTTTCGGTGAGTCCTCTTCTCCCAGCTGTCACCGGCTCGGAAAAGAAGGAACGAATCTCTAAGCACGGCATCGGAGAGATCTCGCCCGTAGAATGGAGAAAATTGCTTATTCCACACTTGTCGACGGTTGCTACTCGTTCCGGGTGCTCGGTACCACCGGGTGCGCGCCGGCTTTGGGAAAAGTTGGGTTGTAAGCGCCCGGGCACGGATATACCTACCACCTTTTCCGTGCAGAGCGTGCGCCAGCTGGTGCCGCTTATATTCTTTCCGCCCTAATGGCTTCTGAAACCCGTCGCCTTCCAGCGGGCTGTAGCGCATCCCCGGACGTCCTGTGGGCGAGGCTCCAGCGGATCCAGCCCCGAAGGGCCAAAGGGCACCGTCACATCCGCAAGCGCTATTGGCAGGACTATTACTGCAATCGGAAAGCTTTTGTCACACACTTTCCGGGCACCAACAGGGAGGGAAGCGCGCACTGTGAGGCTGGCAACACTCGACTTCTGCTCATCGTCATCGGTTCACCTTGGCGATGGTTGTTGCTTGCGCTGTGCATAGGTTCGATTTGTTTTTGTCGCTGCAACATAACCACACAGTTAACAAACAGAGAGCGAAAAAATCATCCCTAGAGTCGCAAGGGCTCAACCTGGAAGGGGTTTTCAGCGCTTTTTATTTCAATCAATCCACAAGTTGGCTTTTCCATTTAAGTAGATTCTACTTAGTCATTCTTATCAACATATTTTATGTACTGTAACTGTACTGTTTTATGTACTCCAACCACAGGGTTTGTTTTTACTTTGGTGTTTGTTTTGAGTTTTTTTTTCACTCAAGGTGTTTGCTTTGAGTTTTGCAGCAGACAAGTTTTTCAACTACTATTTTCAAAGATTTTATCCCTGTTTCCACTTATTTGATCTATTGTTGTCTCTGATTTCAAATATGTCCTTATGAAGAAGTTTGTTGTTTAGCGTGTTTTTAAACTTGTAGATTATCCGTTGCATTAGAATTCATATAAAAAGTGACCTATAAACGGAAAATAATGCAAAGAATTTTACAAATATTGAATAATATACTACCGGTGCATCAACAAAGTGACAAGACATGTTTGGCAGTTATGAAAACACGTTCATATACTCCAGTTTACCTTCACTTTGTGGGTTTTGGAATGCAAAAATACACTCGAAAAATTCATAAAAGTTAAGTACATAATTTGGATAATTTAGCTGTAAAGTATCAATCTTTTAAAGTTTATTATTGTCAGAGGCTCTAGAATCAGAGGAATATCTAGAATAACCACAGTTTCATTTTTATTTTCTTGTTTCCGGCTAGAGCAGAAACTAGAATAGTAAATTACGAGGCAAAAGCAGTTGCGTTAGAGATAGAAGTTGATGGGTTATTTCTAAAACAGATGCCTTAGAGACAATTGTGGCAAAATTTACATTTACTATGTTGTAACAATAGCCCAACACTGTCTTGAACGGAGAACAAAACGGATATTGGTATGACGAGTTAAAAGAAACTCGGTGTGTTCATTTTGTGGTGCATTCCGTAATTCTAGTTTTCCGTGGTGTTATCCTTAAAACCACCACCGCAAACGGGGGTTTACTCCCCTTTTCCTCCCTGGCCGTTCATCAATTATTCATTTTCCACGCTCGGCCCGGAACTCCACCGGTGAACGCAGCAAAAAAAAAACGGAGGATAAGACTTAAAACATGAAAAATGAAAAGATTGAACTTGGTGGTGGGCTTTGTGTTACATTTTCCGGAATCGCAAATCACGTGCCTCCGGGTTGAGGATTTTCCCCGGATGCAGGTGTCGGTGTGAAGGTTTGAAATTATTTTCAGCCACCTTTTGGGGTGCCGTTTGCCAATGGGAGCTTGGAGAAACATTTAGTGAGGGTGATGTATATGATTTCCACTGTAGCTGGTAATGGATTCCGAGTATTCGGGAGTATTAGAGCGAAGAGATGAGGAGCGAGGAGGGTTGTAACTATCAGTAGATTTATGAACTTTGCTTCCCGCCGAGCTTGGCAGACCGGCACATCTTTGTTTCCTTGTTGGTGCTTGTTGTGAGATATTTCGAATCGCACAACACCCGCCCCAGTCTATCGAGCCTTCCACAATCCCTCCGCTTAAGCCAGGACGGTGCATTTACGTTGCAAATTGGACCAAACGCTCTGCCGGTGGAAAATCCCTCGACCACGAGCCTTTGCCTACCGGAGGAAATCACACTGCGGAACATAACCTCTCTTTGAGGAAAGCTAGCGAGGGGACGAGCTTGTGATGAAGCAAACAGATGGGGTAGAGGAAAACAAGATGCCGCAAGAATTCGGCCGGTGGTAAGTCGCGAACCTTGTGGAGGTTAAAAAAAATATATATGGGGAAAAACACACAGGAGAAACACATTTTAAATACCATCTCGCGCTTCGCGGTGTCTCGTGGTATCGTGTCTCGCTGAACGTTTGGAGCTCCGAGGCCTCTGTGGGCGTTTTATTACGGTAGTTTTTCCCTTCTCTTGTGCGTCGATTTATATATATATATATACGTATAAATAAATATGTTTGGTTCTCCTTCCATCCACTGTGCGGCTTCAGCGAGCAAAGACCACCGTCTACGTCGTCTTGACGCTGGATGCTGTGCGAGCATGGCACGTGGCATACCTACGCTACTGAGGAGGAGAAGTTGCTGCCGACATTTTCCACCCATTCGCCTCATGCCACCCACTGGGTTTTAGCGTGCCGTGGAGCGGTGGGGAACCTTCCGTGAAACAATTACTGGGCTTCCCTTTCCGCCGACGCAAACAAACACCACGTCGTCCTGTGAAACGTGAAAGTAGTTTCCGGTTGCGGAAAGTGAAAAACAAAACAGCACAACCATCCTCCCTCCCCCCTCCCGCACGGTGTGTGTGTGTGGCGGTCGTTAGGTGAACTGTTTTGTTACACATTTAGAACCACATAAATATAGAATACCGGCCATCCATTTCCGCTGCATTTGAGAAAGTTTGCACACGCCGTACGTATCAGGTTCCCGGGCAGTAGGGAAAACCATATGCGTTTCCAAACCCCCGGTGCGAGATTCGACCGACCCGTGGGCGACACAAATATGATCTTGTTTTGCCGGCTAAAGGGCGGAGGAGGGTACGCCGTGATGCTCATATTTTTAGACCATAAAACAATCGGGAAATGATTAGAGTGCAGTCAGTGGCCGGAAGAGTATCCCCCACCGGTTTATTTTGGGGGAAACAATGGTGCACACTTGTTCCGAAACTCTTATCAAACCGAGCACGTAATGGTGGATCTGATTCAAAAGAGCGACGTCAAAGGTTAGATTGATTGCAGCTGTACCAACACAGTTCTCTAATTTAAATTTGATTTACAAATTTAAGAAATAAGTATATTTCAGTGGCAAATATAGTTGAAATGAATGTCCTATGGCTCGTAAGACTATGACAGCAACTTTCATTCATCGGAAACATTCATTCGTTTTCATTTCAGTTGACTGAAAGTCTCCGAATTCATCACACGTTTACTCAATTCACAACAAATTAACGTTAACTGTCAACCGGCAATTGTGAACGGGTAAACAAACTATGCAGAATAGTAAACAAGCTATATTATTCCATCTCTAAAATTAATAATTATTCTTATTCTGCGTTGTGAATCATGTAAGCGAACTTAAATCGCATAAAACGATGTTGTTTATTTCGTTTAACGATCATTTAAAATGGTTTTATACTGTTGACTTTTTCTAAAGCTGTCAGTTTAGCAAATGTCAAACAAATTTAATTACTATGGAATAAATTTCTTGACTGGCTACATTAAGTGAAATTTAAACTTAAATTTGCTTGTTTATTACGCTTTTAGACAAGAGTTGGGTTTCACATGAGTGAAATGAGTGTTTAACAGTTGCTGTCAAATGAAAGTTGCAATCGTTTAATACCCCTTTTAGAAATGTAATTAGATACATATTTTCAGCTGTTTTTTACTCCACTTTCACCTTTCAATTTTTTCTATTGTACTACGATTTGATATAAATGTAGCAAAATTTAAGATAACATAATAAAATCATAATAAAGGCTGGTAAACCCTTTTTAATAATTTCCATTGCATTTCCTCCTTTGTTGCAACGCAAATTCGCTGGCAGCTATTATTTCCTCCTTTTCCCTGCTTTTCACGGCGTGGGATAGTGTTTTCTTTTCCCATTTTTGCTACTGCTAGCCCGTACAAATTCCAGAATTCTTTCCTTGGAAAGGATTTTTCCGGCTGACTAGGAATAAAAAAAAACACACACACACACACACAAAGTAAAGTGTTGCACCAAAAAAGGTTGCCCGTGGGGGACGGAAAAGAAAAACAGGGTGCATGTAAAATTTTCCCATCGTTTGAGCTGTCTTGCGATGCTGCGTTTGGATGTTGGAGTTGCACCAATCTAACCCCCTCTCCTTTTTTTCTTTTCCGCCCGAGGCCATTTTCCATCGCTTCCGATCGATGTGCACCAATTTGAGTTTTCCGGCTCGTTTTGATATTGTTCTTTTTTTCTTTCTTTTTTATACTGTTGGTGCAAGCTTTCGCTTGGTGTTCGCTAGAAAGTTCCACCACCACCACCACCACCACCACCACCTTCCCGTTTGCATGGGATGCAAATCCGCTTTTGGGCGACTTTTCAAAAAATGTTGCTGAGGAAAAAGGGGTTCGGGGAGCTGGGAAAACGTGCAGCAAAGAAAGCACATTCCCGAACGGGGTAGGAAAAATTGGAATACACTCCGTTGGAAGGCACAAGGAAATGGTAACACATACACACACACACACATCAAGCCAAACGTAAAACCACGAGCAGAAAACCGAACCCAAAATGTATTCATCTTTTTACTTTCGTTTTTGCTTTGCTCGCACGAAATGTAACGATACTCGAGACGTGCCTTGACAGAAGCTTCACTTCAACCCGGGGGGGGGTTTTCCCGCTTTGTGTGGCGCTTTTCCGGAGGGTGGACTTTGTACCGCTCCCCCCATCGCCCCTCGTTCCCTATCCGTAAATCCGTTCAATCACGTTCACGGTTCGATCACGGTTGCGTTCCTTGCGTTCCTTGTTCTTCGTGTTGTTTTTGTTTTCCTTAAGGATGCCCGAACGGAGAATTGTCAAGTGAAATAGGGAAAATAAAACAGAAAGCGATCAACCATTCGCGCATCCTTCGAAAACAGCTAAGGCAAGCAGCCTTCCGCTTTTCCGCCAGCCGGGTTTGATGTTCGCCAACAAGTTGATTCGGTGGGAAAGTCGGGTAAAGGTGTGGTGGTGGAAAAGATGTAAAAAAAAAACAAACGAACGAAATAGCTAAAACCGATTAAGTGTGCCCGAAACCGTGTCGTTTCCGACTTTTACCCGTCATTCAGTGTGTGTGTGCATATTCAGCTGTTTACGTCCCGAATACCGTCGTCCTTCGAAACGATGCAATAATTCGCAAACCTCTCCCGACCGTCCCGGGAACCTGCGATTACGACCTTTTTAACAACAGTGCACATAATCGCCGGCCCATAAAACAAACAGCAGCCAAGTGTGTGCATCTGCACTGCATTTTAGTGCATCGCTTTGCACTCAATTGCGTTCCGGTTACGTGTGTGTGCGAAACTAGGGACAGCGGTGGCACTTTTTGGCCCCTGGCTGAGCGTGGAAATGGCGGTACAATTGCATGGCGTCCGGCTGGCTTTTTTACGACCATTTAACTACTACTACTACTATCCTACGCTCGATGACACTCGAAGAAGGATGTCTTCGGCAACCCGGAGTGCTCCCCACCCATTGCTCATCGCCGAGGACAGTGCGAGCGTTTTGATTGTCGCAGTGTGTTTCCACAACACTCCACCGCCGCACACGTGCCTGGGCCCCGGTCACAGTGGGGCGAGTGGCGGAGGAGGAACGCGGTTAAAAACTGTTTCAATTTCGTTTACGTATGTCACCTATTTTGTTGAGTCATGAAAGAACCATGAAAGAGTGTATAATTTTCTTACCCGATTAACGAACGATCTCACAAACGATTGAGCTACATTTCGTTACCCCCAATGTTTTGCAAGTATATTGTTATTTTCTTATAATGAATGTTTGCTAGATAAATTCGTATCATTAGCTTGTTTTTCCAAGTCATTCCTTTCTACTTAGCTTCCATAAAAAAAAACTTCTTCATATCTTTCCTATTGGAGAACGACACCACAATCATCCCGAGGTTTGAGCATAACTCAATCAGTAAATGGTTTATACTTTGCCGATAAAATAATTACAATGCACCCAGTCGGTATGAAACAAAAGAAGAGTGAAATTGATATTAAGTTCATACTTTTATTGTTAGAACGTCTAGAGTTCAAGTCAATACTTATGGTTTATTTTGTAGTGATGTGCGTAATGAGTAATAATGAATGATTGAGTTGAAACTTACTAATGAATGATTGATTTCAATCCTAACGGGTTGTTTTTGTTACTCCCTTTTGAATTCTTTACTGGGAATCCTTTAATGTTACTTGAATCCTTTACTGGGATTCGAATCCCAAGAGAGTGAATGAATGAGTAAAAGAGTTGCTAGTCGCCGTGGAGAATCAAATCTTAATTTAGGAGTCGAATCTCTACTTCGAATTCGCGTGACTAACAACTCTTTTACTCATTCATTCACTCTCTTGGGATTCGAATCCCTGTTACGGATTCAAATCGTCTCGAAGATTAATACATCATTTTACACGTTTTAAATCACAAAATCGACTTAATCGTAATGATGGTTCACTCAAATCTTGTTGAGTTGTTATTCTCATCACTATTATTTTGGTTGACAATGTACACTTGGTGATTTTTTACTTCTAGTTTTAATGATCAAACCACCTTTCCCTTTGTTGGAATGTGTATTTGACAATATTTGTTGTTGATTAATTGGATGAGATCAATATTTTCTAAACAACATATGAGGCCAGACAGACACACAAACGTTCAATTTCATCTTTGAAATAAGTAAAGAGTGGATTTAAACATTTCGATCAGCGTTGGAGTTTTGCATTTTCGATAAGCCACATTGCGGAAAGGCTCTCAAAAACATTTGGATTATAGAGGATTGTAACATGGACTCTCCTTGGTCGAGTTTAATGAGCCATTCAAGTGGTAAAATATTGCATGTAGAATTGTCCGCCCGAATCGCAGACGCTAGACCACTGTGCTATTTTACAGCGGCGCTAATAAAAATCCTGTCCACCCGGGAGGGGATATCCAATCCGGTGCGTTGAGTGTGACAACCCACTCTCCTGCCTGAAGTTATGACATCTCTGCATATCCCCCGGGAGGAAATGTGGGCCATGTTTGATGAGTCGTGATTGACGTTCGTGGGTGTCCGATGTGTCCAGCCGAGCGGGAGAAAATGCGTTCGGCGCAATCTTCCGGCCGACATTACCGAGCTTTACGATTGCTGCACCTCCCGGAACGCACCGGGAAAAATGGCGTATTCGTTCTTAAGCAGCCGCTCCTCCGAGTACGTTCTTCGGTAAGCCGGGGTTTTATATCCATCGCAGCGGCGTGGAAAGTTTCTGCCCGGAAACCCGGAAGAAAACCCAGTTCTGGCGCGGTGTGCCTGAACCGGTTTAATCGTCCAGTCAGCTGTGTGACGGATACTTTTTCGAGTCCCTCCCCTCGCTCCTTGCTTCTTTCCATTTTCCCGGACTGCCGGAAGGATGCACTCCGGATAATCCGGACAATCAATTTTGTTTTTGCTCGGGTTTTATTTTTAATTTCATCGCTTCATCCTGTTGGAAACCTGCGATCGAGGAAATAGCACTCCTACACCCGTTTCCATGGCCTCCATTGTGTGCGGATTGGTTTTGAATAAACATGCTTGTTCCATGCTTATTTTTCTTCTCATTTGCGTTGTTTTCCAGTTTGTGCGCCGCTTTTGTTGTTAATTTATTTTAATATAATTGCCAAGCTGTTCGCTGAACATCGTTAACTAACCAAAACCCCACGGCCCCGGTTACGCCGAAGCTCGCCGGGCTACCGGGCGATCCTTGCGGAGAGTTTGTTTACCGCGGAAAATTCGTTTCAATTGTTTTACTTACCGTTGGTGTTGTTTTACATTAAATGATTTTTCTCCTCTAATTGGGGTCAAAGCACGAGCGAGCGCGAAATTAGACAACCAGCCGAGCCAACAGGTCGCTCTAGAGCGCGTTGGCGACGACGGCCATATTGTGCTCCGCTGAAGTTGACTTCATGGCTTCCAGCGTACACGGGCAAACATAGCAACGCGGCGTCGGGATCGCACTGGAAGTATGTAGAATAGCTAATTAAGTGCCTACCAGAAAGGTTCCGCCCTTCCCCTACCTACCCCCTTCAATCTAAACCATTCCTCCTAGTCCTAGGTGAGGACATGTCCCAGACTTCCAGCTAGCTACCTCCCAAAGGGCAGTAGGGACAGGGGAGTAGGTGTATGGTCGGGAACAATTCGCTGCACATGCCAAGAGGAGGGTGCAGGATGAAAACCAAACAGTGGCGATTTTCCACCGTACACCAGGAACCTTCTGTCACTCTAGGATTTTGCAGAGGAACTCTAGTAGTCTAGAACTGCAGCTGGAGTAGCTGTAACCAGGTGGTAAAAGGGGGTCGGAGGAGCTTCCACAGAATCGGGGACTTGCACTACACCTCAACACGCAGCCATATCAAATGGGAAAGGATTAGAACGGATTGTAGAAATGTCTGGTGAAAATATAGCAGTCCTTGAATTTCACAAGTTGGTGGAATCTGCCGCGTTTTCTCAAACCTGCTAGCGTTCTTAAGATGTAACACGTCTCACCTCAAGTATGTAATTGATAAAGCAATACACCTCCAACCATCCCATCGCAGTCCACGATCGGCAAATACCGATGCAAATGTCTGCAAGGAAAAAGGTTTTCCCCGGAGCGCATTCCTGCTAACAACTGTGTGGTCGCGAGTGCTCCGTCTTATTTTACCATCAACAGGATGACCCCGCGATTGTTCTGTGCCATATGCCACCGTCGACTGGGAGGAAGGGGGAAGGGGAGGGTTTAATGTTTGTTTTCCAATGATTGCGATGGTTTTCCATTTCCTAATGATATTGTCAGACGCTATTTAAATTATTTTTAACATCCAAACGCGGGGAGATGCTTAAGTGCGTGGTAGAATGTCTGCAGATAGTGCATCCCCCCACCCCGTGGCCTCCCCCCTCCCCCTCCCTCCACCACCACCACACACACGCCTTCCATCTTACATCTCTCCCTGGTCCCGTGTTCTGATGCGCAATCGCGCACCATTCGGCTTGCGCTTGTTGTCGCCTTCGGGTACCCCACCCCCTCCCTTCCGCCTCCTTCACCCCCTTTGGTGAAGGGATGCCGGGAAGTGCGAGAACGCCGGTATGGTTTGAAACTTTGCCATCGCCAAGACGCAGAGCAAGCAGGTCGGATTGATTGACGACTATCTACCGCTTGTTGGGAGCTGCTGCAGGGAAGGGGCGAAGATTGGAGGGGACATTTTCCTGATAAGGATGAGCTCCCGGCATGATAATGGCCCCGTGCAACAGCCGGGCTGGCGACTGTCCACCTTTTTTCCCTGCGACCGGATTGTCCGGATTTATATTGCTATTTTATTGCTCGAACTGTCGGTACGTATCCTGGTGCGTGTGTGACCGGTCGAGGAGACATGCTGTGTGTGTGCATGGATCATCGTTGTCGGGGCAGGAATCAGATAAATAGCGCCATCGCCGGGCTGCAGTCGTTCAGTTGCAACTCCACCGTTGGAAGACCAACACCTGTCAATCAAGCCAATCCCCATCCAAGTGCAACCAACACAACCAAAGCCTCCACTCACCTGATCCTTTTGTGCAACAGTGCAGTGCGATCCTCTAGCCGGTGAACACCGCTGACTTGCGGCCAGCATTCCACACCACAACAATCCGCCACTCAACAACCAATCAACCACCAATCCGTCGTTGAGAGCATACCTTGACTTCTTGGCTTTCCGTACCATTCCGCTCGCTTCCTGCTTCCGATCAACCGTCATCTTTTCCCTCAAACCTGTCGAATGGTGCAGTTGTGCAACGGTGTGCGAGTGTCTTTCCTTCCTTGCATTGCAATCTCGCAAATCAACGCAGGGGGAGACCTGTTGCATCAAACAGTTTCCCGGAAAAGAAAGTGTGAAGTTACAAACACTTAACGTAGAAGTGTACTGTGTCCGTGTGGGTGTGTGTGGTGTATGCAAATTTGGCAAAACATTGCGCCCCGAGAAAGAGTTAACCATTGTGAAAGCACTTTCTTAAATATTATAGTCCATTTTTCGATTTGAACATTGAAAACATGTTTATAATCAACTTATAAATTTCAAGCATATCGTTGTCGCAATCGCAATACCATCATTAAAACATTTAAACAAATATAACAACTGAAATAAAACAGAGTGATTAACATAAAACAGTGCATATAATTAATACTAAGCAATACACAGAAGATTGTTCGAAGTCAAAGAGATACATTTTGAAAAGTGGAAAACGGTGTCGGTTCAAGGAGTGAAAAAACATTTTTCCAGTGCACGAAATTTGGTCACAATTTATAAAACATTTTTGTACCAATTCATCATAAGTATAACAGTATAATCAAAGAAGAGCCTTGCTGAAAGAGAACATTTTAAATCCAAGAATAATAATTTTTTTTATAAGGTTTTGATAGTTTTAAATATCCATACAATTTTTTAGTACCAGAAAACATTACTCAGTTATCAAACAAGTCAGTTTGCATTAGGCTGAAATTGTGTAACGAAAGCATGTATTTTTTTTTAACTTAAAAAAGGTTTTTAAAATTTTAAACAAGTTGTTTTATTATACATTGCCGTGAATGAGTATCCTTGCGACGTTTTATACATGGAAGGAATCATTTTGAACAAAGTTTTGTTAGTTTCTTTGCACATTCTGTTCCGTAAAAATAGAAACATTGACTAACTAAAATGTGTTTGTTGTTGAAGTTATTCTAACCTAAGTTACTCTTCTTCCACTTTCTCCTCCCGATAGACAGCCCATGTCCGTGCCGAACCATACGCTGATGTGGCTGAGGTTGTAGACGGATCGATGCTCGCAAACGACACCGGAACGGAAGGAGTCACGTCAATTCAAACCCTATTCGTACGCACAACGCCTCGGAGGTGTACCGCTAAACCCCGCAGCTGCACCGTCAACAACACGTCCACACTTCCCACTGGCACGAGCAAGCCGAGGCTAGGCGGCTAAGAGGATCTTCGACTGAGTACAGTGTGCGATCAAAAAAAAAAGAAACCACCACAGAACAACTCCCTCCAATTGAAAACCACAACACAAACAAACAGCGAAAGAAAACAGAGTGCAATAGCATTAAGCGTCTGAAGTAACCCAAAGCCGCGCAAAGGTTCGACGAAGTTCTGAGTCCTACTTCCCGACAGGAGCGTTGTGAATAATGAAACAGATCAATGTGTCCGTCGTGGGTCTCTCCGGGGTCGAGAAGGACAAGGGGCAGCTGGGCGTGGGCAAGTCCTGCCTGTGCAATCGGTTCGTGCGCCCCAAGACAGACGATTACGCGATCGACCACATCTCGGTGCTGAGTCAGGTGAGTGTTGTACAGCGTGTGAACAGCGAAACATATTGATCCGAAACTAAACCTTGTTTTGTTTTCCGTGTTTCAGTCGGACTTCAGCGGGCGCGTAGTGAACAACGATCACTTCCTGTACTGGGGTGAGGTGCGCAAAACGTCCGAGGAGGGCGTCGACTACAACTTCAGCGTGATCGAGCAGACCGAGTTCGTGGACGATGCCACCTTCCAGCCGTTCAAGGTGGGCAAGATGGAGCCGTACATCAAGCGGTGCGCGGCCATCCGGATGTCGTCGCAGGAGAAGCTGAAGTACATCTGCAAGAACCAGCTCGGCATCGAGCACGAGTACGAGGAGGTGGTGCTGCCCGAGGGCCGCTTCCTGGTGGACGGGTTCGTGTGCGTGTTCGACGTGAGCGTCGTGCCGAACCGGACGGTGGAGAAGCAGGTCGAGTTCGTCACGCAGATCATCAACAACGTGCTGAAGAACAAGAAGCCGGTGGTGCTGGTGACGACCAAGAACGATGACGCGAGCGAGCTGTACGTGCGCGAGGCGGAGAAGATCTGCTCGCGCAAGGAGTACAAGGGCCAGATACTGCTGATCGAGACGTCCGCGCACGAGAGCATCAACATCGACCTGGCGTTCATCGTGCTGGCGCAGATGATCGACAAGGCGAAGCAGCGCTCGAAGATACCGTCGTACGGCGAGGCGGCCAAGCAGCGGACCGACCTGCTCACCACCAGCACCGAGTTCGTGACGCGCCTGATACGCACGCAGATCACCGACCACCGCTCGATCTGGACCACCTCGTCGAAGAAGCTCGCCAGCCACCGGGAGTGGAACGACTTTCTCGAGCTGTTCGGCAAGGAGGCCGGCCAGCGCATCTTCCGGCGGCACATCAAGAAGCTGCGCGAGGACTACCAGTCGAAGAAGCTGCAGAGCTACATGGACTCGTTCGCGTGCGTGCTGCAGGAGATCCTGCCCGACATCAACAGCATCAACATCGAGCTGGACAGCTTCAACGACTGGGCGTCGATACGGGGCTACTTCCGCAACCACATCGACTACGAGCAGTACTTCTTCGACGCGGTCGAGCGCGGCGGCAGCTGGGCCGAGCTGAGCGACATGAGCGACATGGAGGACGAGAACCGGATACCGTTCGACATCCTCGACACGCCCGAGGCCGAAACCGTCTTCAAGAACCACATGAACGCGCTCCAGCAGGAGCAGAAGCGGCTAGAGTAAGTCCGCCGCCCTGGCGCCCCCACCCCCGCCCCAAAAACCAATCCAATACTACCACCCCTACCTACCCGTACTTTCTCTTGCTCCACATCTGTTTGCCCTCGTTTTCCTCGCGTGTGCTGTAGGCTGTATTTGGGTTTTAGTTCTACTTATTTAGAACTTTTGTGTTGCGTTTTCCGCGGTATCTCCCGGTTTTGATTGCGTTCTATTCGAGTTTGAAAATTTGTGCCATTTCGATTTTACTAGCTTGCACCTGTTTTTGTTTTTCTCTTTTTATTTGTTTTCGGTTTCGAGTTTGCGATTAGCTATTAGGATTTGGAAAGTGAGTTTGGCAAAACTAAATGAACCATGTTTTACTTGCCTTTTTCCTGCACCCGCCCTCCGAAGGGAAGCAATGATGTTCACCGAGGCTTAACCTCTTCAACAAGATGCATTTAATGATTGTGGATGATAATTTTCCGAGAAGTTCTAAAAGTGAAAAACTCACCCCTCCGACATCGTGTCGATTTAAAACAATTGCAATCCTGTAACTGTGTTTACGCAATGCGTTTACGAGCCAGTAACATTTGGTTCCTCGTAGACGTGCAATTTGTTTCGAAGCTGCTGTGTTAATGTTGTGTGCTTCTATAAGCAAAAAAGCTAGAGTCAACAATCGTCCGGACGTCCGTTGATCCTGTGGGAGCAAAAACCGGTTCCCTTTCCGCGGCACGGAACAAATTCCTAACGAAACTTTTCGCGCGGAGAAGGAAGTTGGTGCATTGTTTGCTGAACGATCAAGGCGCGGAACAAAGGCAAGAAAAACATACATGGATTTGAGGGGGGGCGCGTCTCTCGTGTTTCACAGCAATCACGGTCGAACAGCCAGGCCCGTCGGCAATAGTTTCTGCCAACTATCGTTGCTCTTTCGCGTAAACCTAGGACGTGTAGTGGAGATGAACGGGGCGAACAGTAGTAGAGCGAACCGTTTTGTTTACGCTTTTCGTTTTCGCTCGTCGGCTGCTTTTTAGTTTCCTCCTTTTTTGTGTTTTCGTTTTTTTATGGTTTTTGTTTGTTTTTATTTTACCGTTCATTTGTTCAAACATACTTTCGTTTTACTAGATGCTCCGATTTATGCGTTCTTCGTCCCGCTTTTTTCCCCCACCCGCCCTAACCTATGTTCTCTACTCAACTATTGCTCTTTCAAAACCTTTCCTACTTACGACTCTGTACCGAGCCGTCGCCATAGATGGCATCGTCAGCGCGCCGTTGACTCACTCTAACTAAACGTTCTTGTATTTGTATCTCTTTTTTTTCATTCTCGTACCTTTTTGTCTGTCTTGTGCTTGCCTATTGTGGTTTCGTAAAAAAAAACGTAAATCTTAAACACTTGCCTCACCCACCACCCACCACACCACCACCCGTCACGTATGCGCGCGTGTGTGTGTGTGTGTGCGTGCGTGTGTGCGTGCGCATGTGTGACTGTGTGCGTTTGTCTGTGTGTGCCTGCCAACAGGATGCCAAAGAGGTGAATTGAAATGTTCCATTCTATCTATTTTCGTCCTTCCATATCCCACCCCGCCCCCCGAAAAAAAAAAACAAAACCTGCAAAACAAATAACGCAAACAACAAACTTACACACTCCGTGTCCCGCCCCACTTGGCACACACCCACTACCAAACGATCCCCGTCCCCGTCCCATGTCCGGGCCCCGCATCCCCCTTCCCGTCACAACCGACCGATGCCATGCCCCGACCTCGAGAGTGTGTGCGTGTGGGTGTTTGAGTGATGATGAGCGATGAGGCTCGGGTTTTGGTTGGTCGGTTTTTGTTAAATGTTTGCCCAACGCCTAATCGCAATCTGTTGCATCCGTTTTATCCCCGCTCGTCCCCAAACGCTCGTGTGCGCCGCGCAGGTGGAAGAAGCAGTTCAAGAAGCTGCTGGAGGAAACCGGCTACGTGACGCCGGGCAAGCAGCTGTCGGAGGTGCGCGTGCTGTTTATGGGCCGCGAGTGCTTCGAGGCGCTGTCCGAGCACGACTGCCAGCAGATCTACGACAACCACCAGCGGGAGCTGGTCGAGTCGGCCAAGCACAACTTCCAGGAGCTGCTGATGGAGCACGCGGACCGGTTCTACCACTTCAAGAACATCGAGCCGTCCGGCACGATCACGCAGAACGACATCAAGGAGATCACCGACGTGCTGCAGGAGGACCTGCGCTACAAGCTGCTCGACCGGCTCGACCAGGACCGGAAGGTGATGCTGTTCCAGCACCTCGGCTTCGTGCACTGCCCGATCCGGGAGCACTGTCCGGCCTTCCCGAACTGCATGGACGCGCTGATCGAGCGAATACTGATCGCGAACCAAAAGTACGTGTGTGCAATTGTTCTCTCCACTTGTCTCCAGCGTATCATCAGCTTCGTTTGCCTTTCTCTCTTTGTCTGTACAGCCTACCAAACCCTCGGTTCGCGCAGAAGGATGGCCAGTTGCAGCTGAACCTGATAGTGATCGGGCTGGACTACATCGCGAACGACTTCATCGACAAGATCCACCAGAACTGCAACGACAACGGAGAGTACATCTTCGACGGCCAAGTGTACGGGCTGAACATCGAGACGATCAACCGGGACAACGATTCGTTCTCGTTCGAGCTGCAATCGAAGGGGCTGATCTGCTGCTACTCGAACCGGGCGACGTTCCAGTACGTGTACGAGGTGCTCGATCGCCTGCTGGTCGACAATCTCGACTTCAAGGACAGCGTCAACAATCTGCACATCGTGTTCATGAGCGACGAGAAAAACGGCCAGAGCACGCTGCACCAGCTGCAGGCGGATGGGCAGTCGCTGGCGGAGAAGCTGCACTGCGTGTTTATCGACGAGAACGAGTTCTACGTGTCGCAGCAGCAGGCCAAGTTCGTCGACACCACGCTGAACAGCGTGATCGAGTCGATTCCGTTCGAGGACCTCAAGTACGGGCTGGCGCTGCACGACCTGCCCGATCTGCGGCTGATCATGTGCATCTTCTGCGGCGACCCGTTCTCCGTCGAGACGCTGCTGAGCGCGATGATGCTGGAGCAGTCGTGCGTGAGCGCGGGCGAGCGTAACATCATCTTCGAGATGTTCCTCGGCGACTCGAAGCGGCGGGTCGAGCTGATCCTCTCGTCCTACCACGGCGCCAACGCGTTCCGCGACGACCTCATCCACGGCTTCATCCTGCTGTACTCGAGCAAGCGGAAGGCGTCCCTGTCGACGCTGAGCGCCTTCTCGCTCAACATTCCCAACCTGCCGATGCAGATCGTGGCCGTGTCGGAGCAGGGCGGCGCCAATGCGTTCTTCGCCAGCGAGCTCTCGCAGCTGCTCATCACCGAGGGTAACGCGATCGCGGACAAGCTGCGGGCCCACTTCGCCACCGCCTCGGACGACGACGGTCAGTTCCGGTTCGCCTCGTTCGCGCCCTTCCTGAAGGAGGTGTGGGACAAGAAGCCGGAGATCGAGCACGCGTTTAACATGGAGGAACCGCTGACGATCGACTCCGGCGAGGGCACGATGGAGCACTCGATGCACCATCACCACCAGCAGCAGGTGCCACAGCCGCCGCCCCGGTACGAAAGCTACCTCATCAACGGTTCGTCCACCACCTACCGTGGGGGCAGTGGCGGTGGCGGCGGGGGACCGCTCCACCCGCACCACGCCCAGCAGCAGCAGCAGCAGATGCACCCGCATCAACACCAGCAGAAGATGTCCCAGCAGCTGTTCGACAACCGCTCGATCAACTCGCTCGACGATCTCGACAGCCTCAAGCAGCAAGCGCAGCAACACCAGCACCAACAGCAGCTCCACCATCACCAGCAGCATCAGCAGCAGCAGCAGCAGCAGCAGTATAGCAATATGTACTACTACGAGGACAGCAGCGACTTCGACAAGGGTGGCA
Organism: Anopheles coustani; assembly: GCF_943734705.1. Lineage (NCBI taxonomy): Eukaryota > Metazoa > Arthropoda > Insecta > Diptera > Culicidae > Anopheles > Anopheles coustani. The sequence goes on from NC_071290.1 coordinate 6,444,168, forward strand.
GCAACCAGGGCTTCCAAATCTACCCGCCACCGACGACACCACCGGAGCCGGCACCGCCCGATCATCTGCTGACACCGTCGTCCATCCTGCGCCAGCTGAAGGCCAACACCGTCTCGCAATCCCAGTCGAGCCTGGAGGAGATCAATTGTGAGTATCTTCTCGTGACTCCCTTCTCGTGGTTTAGGGTTCTGCTTCTTCTACAGTGGCTCACCTTTCCGGTTATGGTTACCGCTCCACTACTTCCGAATGGCCCCGACGATGTATTAATAATATTTTACCACTCAACAAAAAACCCCTTTTAATAACCTGGTGCTCTGTTTGTTACTATTCCTTCTTTAAACTCAACCCCGCGGTACACAAGCAGCCGACGTCAGCGGATCCAAGGACTCGATCAACACTTACGATTCAGGTTGAACTCACTTCAATTACACTCATTCTTGCACCTGTGCACGTTACTAGCTTGCGTTGCGTTTTGTGTAAATCACGTGCAGTTCCTTGTAATCATCCCATTTCCTGTTTTCCTCCTTCCCTCGTGTTTTAATACTTAGTTGTTAGCTGTATACTTTTGTTTCCTTTTAACACTTTGCGTTCGCCTTCGAGTTGTAAATAGATAAAATTAAGTAACAAAATATAGTTAAATCATTTCAATCGAGTCGTAGATAACTTAACATTATAGAATTAGGGAAAACATTAACCGTATTTAAGTGGTAAACACCTGGTTTATTGAATATTTTGCAAATGAACATTAAATTTAGCTTATTACTTTGGTTAGCTAATTTAGCTATTTAATTTGGGGTTACTTTTGACTATTTGTATTATTCGTATTAATTTTCTATTTTGGATTGTAATTAGATTTAAATAGTGATCACTCTTTCGCTCTTTAAATAGTGATCACTCATCACGTTGTACAGGAAACATTTGAAAACATTTTACTTTACCTTAACGATTTAAATGGGTTAAACTTATTGTGTTAAAAAAAGATTCTTATGGTTCAGATAACATAATCTTTCAGCATGTATGAAACGCAGCATTGCATTGAGTGTTTTGCATCCATATGTGTATGTGAAGAACTCGCCCTTGTTTAAGATCATATTATAATTAGCATCATGCTTATTTTGCAACACCCAGGCTGGCTGGACGATGGGTTCCTCATCCAGAAGCAGGACAACAAGCAGAGTGAAGATCTGTGGAAGAACGTAAACGCGCACCACGCGTTCACCACCGGTCGCCGGCCGAATCAGTCGTCGTTCGCGAAGAAGATCCGCCCGAAGGGCCCGAGCCAGACGCTGAAGCAGCCGGGCAAGCTGAACCTGAAAAGTTTCGCCATCGTCAACGAGGCGATTGCGCGGATGAACATCGGTGGTGGAGGTGGCGGAGGGCCGGGTGGCGATGGTGGGGCGGCTACCGGCAACAACCACCCCGGCATGGGCATCCCGATGACGGAGAAGGAGAAGAAGAAGGCCAAGAAGTTGCTGCAGCAGCAGCAGCAGCTCGAGCACGCGCCGCTCGCCGCACCGGAGGACGACAGCGAGGAGTACGAGGACGAGGCCGGCTACGAGCAGATCAACGACGCGTTCAGCGACGCGGTCAACAATGTGGCGAGTCAATTATTTACCACCTTCTCCTCCGGCACCGGCGGCAGCGCTGGCCAGGGCGGCTCCGGACCAGGCGGTCACGAGATGGGCACCAACAAGAACAAGCTGCGCCAGCGAAGGGAGAAGGAGCAGAGTACGTAGTCGCGCGGGGCACTTTCCTCCGAACAGCTTTCACAAACATGATTTACTTTCCTTGTTTTCCTCCTACACAGTTTTCAACATCCAAGAGTACTCGGACTCGGAAAGCGACTCCAGCTCGCTGGAACGTAAGCGCTCGAACGATGGCTACTCGAAGATCAACCGCAAGGCGCAACCGCACAAACGACACCGCAAGAAACGCACCGCCATCCCGGTGCAGCCGCCGAAGATCCCACTCGGACCGTTCGGTTCGTCGGCGGGTGGTCCGGGTGGCGGCGCTGGCGTCGAGCTGCTGGGCGGTGGCAGTGGCAGTGCCCTCAGTTCGGCCCTCGGAATGCCCATGATGTACCAGAAGCTGAAGAACGAGCCGGGCAGCGGGATGGAGAAGCCGGAGCGACCCGCCGAGCAGGACGAGTCGAGCGTGGACGTTTCCTCGCCGCGCGACAACAACTCGCCGATCGTAAGCGTCCTCAATTTCGATGGCATTTATGCGTTTATTTAATCAATGCGAATCCAACATTGTATGATAATAGTTTAAGTCAGCATAATTGCCAATATGAAACTTAAGAACACTTTTGCAAGATTCAATGAAATATGATTCGTATCGTTGGAGGAATCATTATAATAATTTAATGATTGAACCCTCATTATTTATTATCTCGAGCATCTTGTTAAAAGTGTTGATCATAAAATTCTAACACATTGTGCAAAATCGAACAAAATAGGAGTGTTAGGGCACTATGAAACCCGTTTGTCTGAATCAATTAACAGTGTTTCTTTTCCAACAGTTCGGTGTGCTGCCTAAAGGTGGCGAGCGCGAGAAGCTCATCACGAAGCAGAAGAACTGGTTCGGCAAGGAGATCGACACGAGTAGCAAGAGCAGTAAGGAGTCGAAGGACGCGCGCAGCAGCTCGAAGAGCGGTGGCAAGAACTCGAAGAACAGTGCGGCCACCGGTGCGCAGGCCCAGCAGGCGGCCCTCGCCAGCCTGAAGCAGTCGGACAAGGTACCGCTGGTGCCGCTGTTCGTAGAGAAGTGCGTCAAGTTTATCGAGCAGGAGGGGCTCGACTCGGAGGGCATCTACCGCGTACCGGGCAACCGGACGCATGTGGACCTGCTCAACCAAAAGTTTGCCGAAGGTAATGCACTCGCACTCGGGTATGATCGAGCAGAATTTATTAAATTAGCCCAATCCCATCCATTCCTCGCAGACACGGACGTGGACATCGAGAAGCTGGACATACCGGTCAATGCGGTCGCGACTGCGCTGAAGGATTTCTTCGTCAAGCGCCTCAAGGGTCTGTTCAGCGCGGAGATGATGAGCGAGCTGGAAGAGATCGCTGGCTCGCGCCCCCTGCAGTCGATTACCAGCCTTAACATGGAGGTGAAGGCGGACCGCAGCTGCCGGCTGATATCGCTTCGGGCGCTGCTGAACAAGCTGCCGCCAAACAACTTTGCGATACTGAGCTACATCTTTCAGCACTTTGTTAGGTATGTTTGGGATGCCAACGACGGGGTCAAGTCAGTGGTGAAAATAATATGGTTCAGACACCAGAAAACTACGTGAGACATATTCTTCTACATATTCAATTTTGCACCTTCCTTCATTGCAGGGTGTCGGAAAACTCCAAACTGAACAGCATGGATAGTAAGAATCTCGCCATCTGCTGGTGGCCAACGCTCCTGCCGATCGAGTTCACCGATATGATGCGCTTCGAGACGATGCGCCCCTACCTGGAGGACATCGTGCAGACGATGATCGACCAATACCCGTTCCTGTTTCGCGGCGAGGAAGCGTTCGTGATGGTCTGATGCGAGTAAGGGCCGCGCGCGCGTCGTCGCCCGGATGCCGCTCGTTGCCGCCAAACGCCAACGCTGCTACTCCCCCATCGTCTTCTGCTGCTACTACCATCGCTCCCGCTGCTACCGCTTGCGTAGCCGAGCTGCAGCCATAATAATCTCGTCCCATAAGTGCAGCGCGCGAAACTCCTTCGCTGCGGAAGAGGCTTGCGCTGAGCAATGTAGATTGCGTGCACTTGAGGAGAAACTAGGTCGATCTGAAAACACAACGTACTCACACGCAAACACTTACCCAAACTCCCTAATTGCAACACGCCCAATCGTACAATATCTCCTACATATTCGTATATGTGCATGACAAATGTTAAATACACAGGTTATATTGATATATATTATATATTAGAGCAAAACAAAAAAAACAATGATTGTAACCTCCTGTGTCAATGTTAAGAAACGAAATCCCATATTGAAAATCCCTTTGTCAAACAAATACTGTAGGAAACGCAACGGAAACGAACGCAAAGGGAGGACGAAACACGGACGCAATAGCTCCGATTGATGAAGGAACGGTTCGTTTAGATCAGATGTTTAACGCGGCGTATGTGTGTGTGTGTGCACAACACACCACCTTCCCTTCCGGTATCGGTATCGACCCGATGCATTGATGATGCTAATTCGTGTGCCACCGAGAAGGAATCTTTCCGAGAAAGAGAAGAAACATAACCACACACGCGCACTGATGAACTAGCGGGAAAGAGGCACTGCGGAAACAAAGTTAAAAAGAAAGGGCGGTTAGCAAAAGCCACACTCTAAAAGAATCGAACAAAACTTTGCACTTTAGCTTTAAACTGTATTTTTTAAATATTTTTTTAAATTGTCAGTATTGTTAGCTCCCTCGAACAGAAAGCGGTTAGATTTAAAACAAAAAAAAAAAGGTAAATGAGTAAGATAAGCTAACAATTGCAAAAATAAATTAACAAAAGATCAAACCATAACGAGTTCGCGAGTTAGAGAAGGCTGCGGTAGGGTGGAGGAGGAGAACAGGATAATTATGAAATAGGAGAACAAACACACTCTAGTTAGGAATTCATAAATGCACCAACAGCTTGCTGCTGCTAGCACACGTGTAAGAGAGTAATAAGGTGATTCGCCAAAAACGTTAAAGCTAGGCAACACGTTCACCCTCCCCAAAGGAACAGTATATATGTGTGTGTATGTGTGTGTTCGTATATGTTCAGCATTTGTTGGTTGCTTTTTTAAATAAGCTACTAGCGTACGCTACTGCATGATATTTGGTTTTATTAGTTTTATTTTGCATTATTTAAACGCGAGCACGGTTGCTTCGCGTACCGATTGGCTCAATTTGTGAAACTGCAACCTATTCCGTGACATATGTGAGATTAATCGTAAACTAATTATTGCATTTAGTCGCCAAGGGAAGGATGCTTCCTTGCGTGCGGTCAGCGAAAGATTTGACGCGCTAAGTAGTAGATTTTCTAAAGAAACCAAGTGTAGAGGAAGAAGAATAACGAAGCAAAACCGCAAGACAAAAAAAACCGTCCGGCGGGGTGTGTGGCAGGTGTATATTGTTCGGCTTAGTTGTACATCGTTCGGGATGGGCGCGAATGTTTAGGGATTGGCAGCAGGAGTAAGAATCGGAAGTGTTGTAGCGCTTGAAAGATTTCATCATTGCACAGTATTCGCCCATAGTAAGGGAGTCTACTATCGGAACACGCTCGGAGGCACGCTTACACGTAAGAAACTAGGCAGGAATAGTCGAACCAGCTCGACAGGCGGAGGGAGGGAATCGAAGCTAAATAATATTAACCAAGTCAATCGGGATGCAGCGCCACGCATGTGCATTTACATTGCAGCGCGATGTGTTGCAATCCATGTTAGTTTCATTTTAACTCCGTGCAAATATACCGCGGTTGACCCAAGGGAAGTTAGAATAGCAAGCACGCGGGGAGGCAAGCTTGCTTATTTGCGTTCTCCCATAGAGGGCAGCAAACACGGAGAATGGCTCTGCTCCTCCTCCCTCTCGGACACACAGACACACAAAAGATTCCCTTTTCTCTGTCCCCGCTTTCTATGTCACTGTCTTTATCATCTACCGTTGATGTGTTGATATGAATGCAAGAGCAGAAGGTTAAAATTAAAGTATTAGAATTTAACAAAATAAAACTGAAATGAAAATGCACCGAAAGCGGGCACGAAGACGGGACACCTATCGCCCAGCAGTTACAAATTTCACTATACCATCGATTTACAAATGCCACAGACATTGTTTTTAACTCACACACAACAAACAGAAGGAAAAATGGGAAAACATAACTCCTGTAAACAGTTTGCCGAACATCATCCTACCGAAACGTAAACTTAAACGAAACCCAGTTGAAAAACAGAATCAGTATTTTTCTCGCGTTTGTGCGTGCAACCAAAAAACAAACCACAAGACGAACGTGAACGAAGAACAATTAATCTTCCCTAAAATCGTTACCCAACGTCGGAAGGCATGTTAGAGCAAGTATTTATTATGCTTTCATTCATAAAGGAAACAAAACTCTACGGACTCTTGAACAACCGTGCGTGTGGCACGCCAATTATAGATATATCTATACACAAAATTTATTTCATGCAGCATCGATCAGCATTAGAAGCGAGGAAACGAAAGGAAGAAATTTAGAGAGACGTGATATAAGACACAGAAACCGGATAGTAGGAAACGAAACAGAATGAGTCGAGACGGATTAGAGAAACAAACGAACCGACGCCATTATTTTCGGTTCTAGTCTGCCCTTGAAAAAAAAGGCCCGAAATCGGAAAAACAACGCTATCAATCCCCCCTTCCCCACCCTCCCACCCCCGCCCCTTCAACCCCCGGAAGGGCCAGAGTGTCATGTGTTAGGATAATATAAGATGCAAAACAGCAAAACTGTATTAGTATATGTGTGCAACGGTGGGGGATCGACATTGCCCGATCGCCAATGTTCGTCGTGTTGTATGTGTATTTAATGCTGCAGTATGGTTTATGTATCGTTTCAGTGCGTCTGCTTCATGTTGGGTGCACCGTTTCACACGAGGTGTACGAGGAGGAAAAACAGGAAAAGAAGTTGATGTTGAAAACTGCAAAAAAAAACAAAAATGTGAAAAAGAAAATGGTCGTAGAAAAGTGAAAAGACAAGTGAAAAACGAAAGCGTGCTCTGCACACCAGACCGTACATACCCATTCTATTGCAACTGAAAACCGACCTGTAAACAATTATGTGGTGATATAAACGTAAACTATAAATGGATATATTAGGTATAACATATGAATATATATATTTTTTGTTTTAGTTTGTAGAGTCTGTTGCGCTATTTGCTATGATGATGAACGCATCCAGTAGCCACTTCCCCCGGTCGGATTCGTCTAGCAGAGCAAACTGTAGCTGGGCAGATAGGTGAAAGAAACACGTAAAGGCAAAACGAGGTAGTTGAGGTAGCACGGGAAGCACATCCTGCACTCGAATGCTCGAATGATGCTGGCAAACTAGTCGGAGTGGGTGCAGCGTTTTTGCGGCGCGCATATTTGTTGGAACGTTTCGATTCTATCCCCTTTTTTTCGCTCGCTCAATTGCTTCTTAGTGTGGTGGTTGTAAGATTTGCTGCTCTGTTTGATCGTTTTGTCGCGCACTCCCTCACGGTGGATGGTTCTTAGTAAAGGTTCTCGAGTGGCGGCTCAACCGCTCTCCTCGTCCTGGCTGCAGGACGTATGTATGTATGGCAAACGAGAAGAAAATGTGAAATATAAGACAAGGGAAGAACGAAAAGCATGCGGAAGAGTAAAGCATTGCAATTAGGAAACGTTTAGCACCGTTCTACAATGCGGAAATGGAAGGATAAGAAACGAGCGAACACTTTTTTCCACGCTTGCTTTCCCCACTCTCCCCCTGGGGGATGCAAAACAAACCACTACTATGCTAAATTGGTGTATAGAACGGGTAAGGAGGAACACTACCGAAGGACACAGTCACAAAAGAAGCCACCCCCTAAACACACTGCACACGAAAAAAAACGAAACAAACAAAAACGAATACTCGGACATGTTATCACTTAATCACTAACTCTCTTCCTTTCACACACTCTCTCTCTCTCTTTCTCGATCTCACTTCGTCTATCTTCACCACACCAGTTTTCCACTTCTTTCCCCGTTGTGCTGTTGAATGTTTGAATGCCTTTTAACGTGTAAAGTATTGCTAGCGGTAAACGTCTGTTCATCCTATGCCGTATCGAACAAAAAAAAAAAAAGCACTATCCGCCGTAACTCTACTGCACACAACAACACACACAAAACCGAAACCTATCCATCCTGTACCCTATTGCCGGTCCAGTCCGCCGACGACCCTGGCCAGCAGCAGGGTCGGAAGAAAAACAAAACAAAAACTCACCGACCAAACGCGAAATGGTTCTATTTGCCTTTGCCGCCGCGAGTCCAAACGGAACATAAAGGAAAAACAAAAACTAAAAGAGTGTTGAAAGTCATTTAAAAAACAAAAAAAAAAAGCAAAACGCTACATACAACCATACACATACAACATAGACTAACAAATTCACGCCCAGAGTTGGGAAAATATTGGGGAAGAGAAAATGTTAAAGTGACAAATTTTGCTTTTTGTGCCATTACCATTCAATTTCTGAAGGAAGGAAAGGAAAACAAATTAAATTAAACTTGAATAGTTTAAAAAAAAAGGGGGGCGGGAAAGCAGACGAACGTCGTCGTCGTCGACATGTAGACACTACACCAACCTAAAACAGCGGGCAGCGCCAAACCGAAAGCGGAAGCGGAAGAAGAGTAAAAACGAAACAAAAAAAAACTAAGGAAAACGAATAGGAACTAGATGCAGCGTCAACATTAAAAAAAAAAAAAACAACGCGCGCAACACCGTGATCGACCGATTTGATAAGTTTAGGTAAGGTAAACCGGGATCCGGGCGGTAGATGCTAGTTATTTTAACGCTTTAAATAATTACCCTCCCCCCGCCCCCCATCACAGACAAAGGAAGAGTCACAACAGTGTACGAAAGGATTAACAAGCCGATTAAAAGGTTCAAAACATCAAGCGAAAAACGCCAGCATCAAACAAACAAACAAACATAACGACAGACAAGACAAGACAAACCATGAAAAAACAAAAACTTCACATAAGCGTGCAGCAGTCTCTGTGTCCAAAAAAATGTGTCGAAATGAAGATGTAATAAAAATAACAAAAAAATTAAACAATAAATTCGAACCGCGCCTTCTTCTTTAGCTTGCAATAGGAGCAACACTTGCTCGCAGATCACTCCACATCCGATCATCAGCTAACGTTCTGGTTCGTTTGATTCAAGCAAACAACAACAGCAACTTCGTTTTGGTTCTTTTTTGCCAAATGGCTTGTATAGCGCATGTGTATATTTGAATAAGTTTGTAACCGTGTTGACCCAACAGTAAAATGCAAGTAGATTCATCGGGCGCAGCTCGTCAGGAGCGTCACCGGAGCTAGTCGATCAGGTACGGGCTGTCGAGTGCTCCGAGCCCGGCGGCGACACCACCCTCGTTGGCCGTCGAAAGCTTGGTGCGAAGCATGTGGCCGACCTGCTTGTTGTACAGTATCTTGTCCTTGGTCCTGCGGAGTGAAAGGAAAAGCATATTACTGCCGCGATCGAGAGCGTTTTTCTAGCAGAAGAAGCGAGTGTCGGAGGTAGGAGGTAGTCTAATAAGTCTCTCGTATCAACAAGAGGATGCACCAGAACGTAGATGCTACCTATGATAGTATATTAGGTCTGCATCTAAGTTCTCGCTATTTGTAAACAAATATCGCTTGACGATTTTGATGTTATCTGAATCGTCATAATTTTAGCTTAGACGTATAGTAAACAAACTGTATCATCAGATTGGTGATTTAATTGTTGCATAATATAGTTATATTACATGGAAAAATGTCGAATTTCGAGCCGAATTATCACCATTTGCAGGAAGTGCTACTTTTCTTCTTCAATTCGCAGAAAACAGCTGCTCCGCGGGGGTCCGCGACAGCCGAGCGGTAGCGCCGGTTAGAAAATCGGCCCATGAGCGCCGGGGCTCACCACCTCGACGGCGTGGGTTCGAATCCCAACCGAGACCGGACCCTCCCCTGTACGAGAGGACTGACTATCCACGTACAACAGGGAAACAAGTCTTGTAAGCCCTTAACGGAGCAGGCATGACCAACAAGGTCGTTACGCCAAGAAGAAGAAGCTGCTGCAGCGTTTCGGGCACTTCAACAAGTTTACGGAGACGATACTCTTAGTAAAAACTACGTGCCTTGGTTGGTTTGGGCGCTTTAAAAATGGCGATTTCGATGTCAACGACCGTGAGCGCCAAGGAAGATCGCCAAACTTCAGCGACGATCAAATAGTGGTCGACGAGGATGCAAGCGAACTCCTACAACCCATCAAAACCGTCAGTGGAGAACGTTATCTGACACAACTGATGCGATTGAGTCGAATTTTAAAAGAAAAACGACCTCAATACGCGAAGAAGCTCGACAATGTCATTCTCCTACGCGAAAACGCTCGGCCTCAAGTAGCTGGAACAGTGAAAACTTTACTGGAAACACTGAAATGGGATGTTATACCTCACCCGCTGCATTCACCAGACCTTGCCCCATCAGATTTTCACCGGTTCCGGTCCATGGCACATGATCTGAGTGAACAAGAAGTCAGATCACGCGAGGAAACTAAAAAATGACTCGATACGTGGATAATGTCCAAAGAGTAACATTTTGTTTTGGGACGGCATTCAAGCGCTGCCCAAATGATGGACAAAAGGATGTTGCAAGCGATGGCCAATACTTGCAATGAGTAATCTTTTACCATTACTTTAAAAATGAAAAAACATTTTCATACAAAAACAGGGAGAACTTAATTGCAGACCTAACACATAAGTCAAATAAAGCTTGAGCTATTGACTCCAGTACGCACCCGATGACGGCTCCGAAGATGCCGAGCTCGGACACGAGCTGCACGAGGGGTGGCGGTGTTGGCCCACCCGGCCGGATCATGTAGCCGGTCGAGAGCGGTGGAAAGATGCGCTCCATGAGAATCCAGGCCGAGCGCTCGTCCGGCGTCATGGCGTCCAGGGCGGTCGGTATGTCGGCACCGTAGACGTTGTTGCCGCCTCCCTCGCGCTGCGGCTTCAGCACGAACCGCTCCGGGTTGGCCTTGGCTAGTGCGACCGCCTCCGCACCGCCCTCGTCCGGGTCGAGCGAGTACAGCCCGGTGAACACGTCGCGGATCGCGTCGATCTTGGCCTCGTCCGCGCCGACGAAGCGCCGCAGCACGTCCGGCCGGGCCAGCGCCTGCTGGACCTTCTTCGTGCCGGCCAGATGGTACTGGATCGACGGACACTTGATGGCGCGCGAACGCTCCACCAGCAGCCGGGCGGCCCACTCGTCCGCGCCGTGATAGTGGCCGGGTTCGTAGCCGGCGCGGAAGTACACCACGCTCACCTCCACCGCCGGCTCGCCCTCCTTGAGCGCCAGCAGCAGCTCCCGCTCGGTGCCGAGCCGACCCGCCCGCTGAATCTCCGTCAGCGTGCGCCGGACGACGGGCACGTGCGGGTACGTCGAGCGGATGTAGAACTCGTGGAACCGCTGGTCACAGATGTTGTAGGTCACGTCCTCCACCACGAACAGGATGGCCGCGTCCGGACGGTTCTGCAGCTTCCACGCCTCCACCATCGCGTCACACAGCCCCGACAGGGCCTTGTTTTCCGGCAGCTGGCGAAAACCAAAACAAACCAATCATTAGCTACCAACTCAACTCAGCCAAAGGGAGCGCATACTCACGTTGACGAGCTTATCCCGGTAGCCCAACTCCGTCAGGATATAGCTGGCGTATCCATTCCGAGCGATTCAGTCCAGCCAGCCAAACACCAGCAGCAGCGACGGCGAACACAAACAACCAAAAACAAGGATTAGTCACGGAAATGGTAGGCGACAAACAGTCGCGGCGGATGGGACGGTGGGGGGAAGGGGAGGGGGGAGGGGGGGGGTGTCTAGGACGCTGCATATTGTACAGGCGCAAGCAGGCGGCCTAACACCGCCCGGTTGGGCTATGCAGAGATAGACAGAGAGAGAGAGAGAGACAGAGAGTGAAACATGGGACTATAAACAGGAACACTGGCAGCAAGTCCCTGGTGCCGGGGAGTCCGGTGGGCTTTGTAAATAAACTAAAAAAAAAAAACATAACTCGGGTACTAGGAGCGGAAGGGGTTGAGAGATGGGGTTGGGGGTGAAGGGATGCTATTGGAACGAATATTTTAACTTTTAGTACAACTACTGTGCATGCACTACCAGGACAAACTACTATCTAGCATAACGAATCAGGTGTAACTGTCAATGTGCGAGTTTGTGTACGAGAGTGAGTGTTTGAATTTAGTTCCTTTGTAGTTGTCGAAAATCGTTGTTCCTATTGCTACCGTATGGAAAATGAAAAATGCCGAAAATGTAAAGTGCAATGAAGCTGGGAAAGTTGTCAGGAAAAAGACAGTCAAAGAAAAACAGAGAGAAAACGAAAGAGAGATAGAGTGAGAGAGAAAGGAAGAAAATGAAAATGAGAGACAGGACGGCGAAGGAAGAAAGTATAAAATAAAGTAAGAGATGGAACTTGCTTAAATCTTCCATTTGACGAGCAACAAGAATAAAGGCTTATTAATCGTAAGGCAAAGCCGGTAGTTGTTAATTTAGTCAGAGAGGCTAAACGAGTTGCGAACAGGAAGAGCGCCACTTCGGGTTACAGCTGCTCTGGTATCGTCTGCTCTTGATTTCGCCTTCTGGGATAACCAACTGGATGTTACCATTTTCGATTTACTATTCACATTGTTTTACTAAATAGAGTTAATTGATATAGTTGGAAGTGGTTGTTATCACTTTTTCTAAAGAGTTTGTTTGCTACTGATTGATTGGTAATACGTTTTGTATTTCTTCCCCGAATTAGTCCAGCTTGTGCATTTTATATAATCGTACATGGGCTGGTAGTATTTTTTACACTATTGTTTTGTGAGCTACCGCGACTAACAATTGAACGTTAGCTAACCTAAACCCAAACCGCGATTGGGAGACCCCCAAACCAATGTTGTTGAGACGCAGCACAAAACGGACCAATGAAATTAGATGAACGTACACCAGGGTCAACCCATTTGCCAAGGGAAGTAAGGGACACAGGTAGACCTTCCTTCTAGGTGCCCATATTGTACACGAAAGACGGTACACTACAAGGAGATTAGAAACAACAACAGACAACAGATACCAGATTTGTAAGGAACAAAGAAGACGTGCAAAAACGAGCAGAAGAAAACCGGACTTGTGAACACGACAGCGAAAACATTGTACCGCTAAATGGGTGGAAGGACAAACATACCAAAGTAAACTGTAACGTGAAAAACGAACATGCGGAATGGAGAGGCGTGCAACCAGAAGGTAGGTAAGTGGACATGCCCATCAAAGACAGCGACAAAAAATAAATGTGTAAAATGGGGCGTGAGTAACACAGCCAACGTAAGTCAGACACGCACAGAAAACCCACAAACAAACGGAGCAAACCGAAATGGAGGGGATTAAGGAAAGGATAATTTGGCCTTTTTTCTTGTAAAGTCCACAAACGACTGTCCGATACCAGTAGCGACAGCAATAACACACGAAAAGGAATCATTTCAAGCTTGCATCTGAGAATATTGTGGAAAGTGTTAGAAAACGGCAAAGAATTTAAAAGAACGCACAATAAAAGCTGTTAGGTCAACATGGTGCGCATGTTTGGTGGGTGGTTTGTGTTTAGTTAAATGTAAATGTCGTGTCGATGTGTTTGTTTGCATGTGCATGAGTGTAAGCTGAAGTGCAACAGCGATGGCGAAAAATAGTCAACTTTAGTTAATAGCGCCTTGCTACGCCTTTTTTTCAATGGCGAACCTATCTATGAATATAGCAATACAAAACCGTAAGTTTCCATTCCTATAACGACAATTAATCACTGAAACGTTTTGAATAAAACTGAAGAAACGGAAAAGGAAACTCTAACATACTCTAACAACGGTGTGCAAATATTCCTAAGCTGCTGTAAAAGTCTTTGTTTAACCTTAAGGCGCTACGAACTGAAATTTACCACAAAGTTTTAGTGAAAAGAAAGGAAATTTTACCGGAAGCCAGAAGCAAACATCGACTGAGCGTGTGGTGGTGGGACGGGTGGGGGGGGGGGGGCTTAGAAAACAAAATGGAGCGTGGAGCGTGAGAGAAAAAGTTATGGAAGACCATAAAGGATGGTCCCCGGGACGACAATGTTTGCCAGAAAAGGCGACAAAGAGGTGAATGGAAGGAAAAAGAGAGAGAGAGCGAGAGAAAAAGATCGCATGGTGCGGAGTAGGGAAGGGGCGGGGTAGGAAGTAGAAAATGTACCTATGCATTGGCGTCATGTTGGTCGAGATGCCGCCGAAGCTGGAGGCGATCGTATTTATCTCCACCTGCTTGATGGCATCCGAAAAGTTGGGCAAATAGTCTGACCGGAGCAGTGCGAGCGTTACGGTCTGGAAGAAGGGGAACAATCAGATCAGTAGCGAAACGGACGTGTTGTAGTTGTTCGTGTGGTGTCTTGAATGTTTTGATAGCGACGTTACACTACCGCTTGCCGGCCTGCCATCGCTTCCCGCATCGAAACAATCCTGATCGCTGACCACTTAGCTTTGCTGCCCTGTAGTAGTCGTGGGTCTGTTGAAGTGTCCAATGTGTCAAATGTGTCAAATTGTCTGCCGAACCTTGCGTGAAGTAGATGTCCTTATGCCCTGCCCTTTCTTAAGTTTTTAACATTGACCACAGCACGGTGCGTGTTTGTATATATGTGTGTGTGTTTGTATATGTATGAGATCGGAATTTCGGCACGGATCTCTCAAGCAAATAGCGTGCGCGAGTGGCGTATCTCTTGCTGAAGCTAAACAGGTTCTATCAGGACGAAGAACATAAACAAAACGAAAGTATCAAGTTGCACTTGGCAGCGAAGGATAATGCACGTACATCCATACACAAGCACACACAAACACACATACAAGCACGCAATAGGGAGGAGAGAATACTAAAGCAGGCCAGAAGGACCCATCTAGTGTTGGCCACATACATATATCGTTTCACTTAAGTGGGATAACATTTGAGAACACACTTTTTACGGCTTGGTTTGGAACACAATCTTTCCAAAAGCCCTTCCCCCAAAGATGTGGCAGTAGATCAATACGGTCTATAATTCCGGGTATGCTTGTCAAATAATGTGGGATAAGTTAAAAGTAAAAGGTTGTCAACAATTCGGAGTTCTCTGGCTCCTATTGAGCAATAAGCTCTTGAGCGACTTTGAATACACTTCGTTTGCAATGTCACGAAACTTGGTGCTCCGAGACGACCAGTGGACGGATCAACAAAAGGGAGGAGGAAACCAAATCGAAAGCAAAACAAATAAAAATCTGTGTGTTTTGGTGGAAAAGCGAACGATCAAGTGGAGCGGACAACGCTGACATGCTGGGAATGGGAAGAGATAAACGGAACTAGCGATAACGGAAGTGAACTGGCAAGGCTAACACGGCCCTACTCTTCACTCAACTGTACAGCGCTGCCTCAACGGCAACAGGAAGCGCTCAACACGTAGCATGCCGGGGACGACTAAGGCAAACGCCATGCTATATAACTACGGGAAAATATAAAACAGAAGACATTCTATTAGCAATGCGTATTAATTATCTACCAGCAGTTGGGGGGGACTGAACACCGACTACCAAACCAGGATGAGTGGCTACATCGAGCTGAAGGTATCAAAACTAGCCTTAGTAGTTAATGTAGAAAAATACCGTGTACCTACAACAACTACTGGTTACATCGATTAGTATGTAAATCGATCTTAATATAGCGTAATACTAGATACATATTTATAATCTCCACAATAAACTTCGTGGGCACGCCAAGGGTCTCAACATCATCATCATCTCCGTCATTTTCAGTAGCGATTGGATTCGGATTCACGAAATGGGTGAACGTATGTGTTTATATGCCTCAAGAAGTTCTTCCAACTATCAATTGGTTTTCATTGCGTGTGCAGCTTGGAAGCGCTTATCTGGCGTGTGCTAAAAGCGTTTGTGGGGGGTTATGGTGTAAGACCCGTAACCAATTAAGGAGTGAGGTGGAGGCGAAATCGGGTGTTTGGCAGCGTGAACACACAACTGGAGCACAGGACACAAACGGTATTGTGAAATGAAAATGAGTTATACATAGATGGAAGTATTGCAGCGCACGTCACGATAAAACACCCAAACCGAAGCGGGCAACGGGGGGTGGTGGTTCAACCGGGATGACAAACTGACAACTGTAACTGGAACTCTGCACGTAGGAAGGTTAGCTTCCGGGAGGCAATGTTTAGAAACGTCTCACAAACGCCACCGCCACAGACGGAGCGTTCATTTGTTTTGTGTCAGTCACCATGCTTCAGGACCTCACGGTATTCGTGCAGCCGTATTCACACACGTGTAAGCTTTTCGGGGGAAAACGGCAAATCATTGTTTCACAAACGAAGGGGGAACAACAGGAGCTTCCTGCGGGTTCACGACGAAAACGATTATTTAAGTGCATTGGGGGGAGAAGGTTAAAGTGTAAGTAGAAGAAACATTGTAAGTAGTAGTAACAGGTACTGTGACAGTCAGAGATAGTAATTGTCTAGCTAGAAAACAACTCTACGTGGGAACGACTAACTTCTACTGACTACTACTACGGATGGCAAAGATAAAGTGTAATGAGATCAGAAAAGACGAAAAGGTAAGTAAACACTACTGTCTACTGATAGTAAAGAAACGGTGAAATGTGATCAGCAAAGATAAGGAGATAAATAAAGTAACTTAAACAAGGATGTTGTGCGATCAAAGAGATGCGATAGGAGAGTGAGCAAGTAAGAAGAAATAGGAATGAGACAAAAATGATAAAGTGTAGAGCTAAAAACCTTTGCAGATATTTGCTTGAGGGTCCGAGGTGACCGAAACCGGACGCGATCGTGTTGATTTCCACCTGCTTCCAGCAGCAGTAGGCGTTCAGCGGATTCACTCGCTCGCTGCATATGTTGTCGCACCGCGTCTCCAGCATCAAGTCCGATCGCAGCAGCCCCAAACTGACGGGCTGAGACCCCCGTGCCAAGGGGGGTTGTGAGGGAGGGAGGGAGGAAGAAAAGCCACGCATTTTCCCGCGCAACGTGCACGTGTGTGTTCGCCGAGGCCGAATGGAGGCGCCCCGTGTTCCGTCCGTCAGGGTTCGAGATTTTCGTTTCAGTGTGCACAAATGTATAGGTAATGTATTCGTGTGTGTTTGTGTGTGTGAGTGTTTCCAATGTGTTTCAGTGTACAGTGTATTCGAGATTCAAACATTTCGATTCCCAGGCAAGGTTGTAGGAGGAAATAAATGTATAGTAGATCGGAAAATTAGACTCAGCGTACAACAAATGTTTTGTCAGCGTGTTTTGCCAAACAAATCCAATAGGCCGCGATGGGAAACTGGTCTGGGTACAATCTGGACAGCAGTGGTTCTAAAACTTATTGTTGTCCGATCTCTAGTCATCGTGGTGTGACTCAGCAATTTCGAAAAACAAATTGTCAATCTTAGGTCTACGAAAGACAGTTGATAAGGTGGTGAGAGAAAGCCCTACGGGAACCCTGATCTATGCGGTCGTTTTTGCCTACTCTTAAGCAAGACCTACTGGAAGCCTCGTTGGTTGCTATTGACTACCCTCGAGTGGACGGAGATATGGACATTTTGGGTGCTCCCTCGCGGTAGCTGAATACGAACTTAAAATAAACCGTGCTCCATAACAGCCTTACCTGGGTAATGCCCTCGTCCAGCACCGTCCGGTAGATCTCGATGAGGGAACGCGTAAAATCATCCACCTTCACCGTCGACTTGAGAGTGTCGAAGAGAAACGCACTGTCGTGGGCGACGGTGTGAATCAGTTCGTTTAGCACCGGCTGCAGATTGACCGCCTTCTGGAACTCCACCCTCGGGAACGACGAAGGTGTCAGGATGAAGGGGGCAAACTGTTGACGGAAATAAGATTATGTAACTCTCCGCTACGCCAACGGCACCGTGCATGACCGTGTACGCCACTTACCTGGAGTGCGTCCGGATTGAAATCTTGCTTGGAACGCATCGCCGCACCGTGCATGATGGCCCAATCCTTCGCCTTCTCCACCACCTCCACCAGCTGGTCCTCCTCCAGCGGAAATGGTATGCAGGACTTGAGCGTCGACGTTGGAGTGCTCATCTTGCCGGTTGTCTCGTATTGCTGATTTGATAATTGATTGCTTTCTACGCACTGCACCTCACTAGAACCTTCTAGGTCACGGCGCCCCCGGTTGCTGCGATGATTGCTGCGTGCACACGGTCGACGAGCAAACTACGAAGCCAACAGCACCTAACTCGTTCGTTTTAAAGCGACACACTCCGTGCTGATAAGATAAACTGTTCCGTCATCTAGCACGCGTACGTTGCACAAGAATGGTACGTTGTAACTGTTTGGCTTGTGCCGGGAACAATAACAGTACACCGCATCGCGAACAGCTGTCAAACAGGAAGCGGAATGTAAAGAAACATAAAACAAACTTCAAAGCCTCCTAGGGTGGATGCCGTTTTTATGGGTGGGATCATCCAATCCGTTGAGGATGGCTTCAGCGTGGTAATATCAGAACGGAATATTAAATTTGAAAAGACCCGAATCGATTCGGCTAGATGATTTAAGCGAAACTGGTACACTGCTTATGGAAAATGATTTCAAATTGCATTACCTGGAAGGAAAAGATAAATTTGGACGACATCTTATGAGAGTCGTTGAAAACAAGTCTAATTTCTACTCAAAACAATCTATTCAACATACATCCTTAAAGAAGATATAAAGATTTCCTTCGTCTTTTGAATGGCTGTACCAACTTTCCTTTTCACTAAAAAAATAACCCTTGAAACGAGACGTGTTGATGTACACTTACATACTCCAAAATTAATCCATACTACCCATAATTAATTGCTTATATTTCTGTAGTTCTCTAAATTGTAGTCCTGCCCAAAACGACAGAAGAAAAACATTGAACAAAGTGGATTATTCTATCTGTTTGTACGAATTTACAGTAAATTTGCCATTGGACAAATGTCCTGAAATGCATCTGTGCCTGCTAATCATGTAGCAGAAAGATCACACATAAATTACACCGCCAGGAAACTAATGTGGCTTGAAGCACTAGTGGAATTTGTAATATCACTTGCACAGTCGGACTATTTTTTGCCCGTTGCATTGACCGAGTTACACAGGGTGACAAAGAGTAGAAAATTTAGAATTCTGCTAAAATTATCGTAGAAACAGATTATTAGAATACATTTGTTTAGCTGGAAAAAGTTTATCCTTTCTTCTTATGATGCATTCGCAACAAATACTGACCGCTTTTCAAAGTGACATTTCTAAAAGCAGAACCGCCATATTGCTTTTCCGGAGTCGGGTTTATAGCGCTGGGTTGGTGCGTCAGAGAGTGACAGAAACGGCCTTGGGCCGTAGGAAATCGAGAGTGATGGAGAGCGAAAGAGAGCGAACCAACCAATGCATCAACAGTGTTTTTCAACGCGCTTTCCGTTAGTAAATTTGAAGCATTTACGTTCGTATAGTTTTATCATAATCAGCCCAGAAATTAAAGAAACTCATTGTGCCATTGGTTTTCAACTATTGTGTTATTGCCGTTGTGGTTAGCTTGCAATTTGGAAGCCAAACAGATACAAACTGTCACATACGTTATGTGGTATCAAAAGCATACAAATTATGGAGAGTGGAGGCCAGGGCTCCGAATGTGGCACCATTTTGCAGTATCTAATCTCCGATCCAGTACAAAGCGGATGGTTTGGAGTTAAGGGCATTTCAAGTTTGAAGATTCTGGAACCATTGCGTACACTATAAGCAACTTTTTCGTATCAAGAAACTGTGCACATTCAAAACACCAACACCAGAGACGGGCCTGCTGGTGCTGCTACCTCCTTTCTCTTCGGTACACATAACGGACAAAGCAGGGTGAGAGCGAGAAGGAGAGGAGTGAGCGATGGGGTCGTGCGAGCGGGAGACAAACAGACTGATTGGCAGTACCGCCAGTGCACGCACACTCTCGCAGCGGGCCAGTTCGGGCATGCGAGCTCGAGCGCGGTCATCATGCATCTCTGCTACAGCAGCAGCTGAGCGAAAAACAGACGTGGTTCGGCAGCGTACACTGCTACAAAGCACCATAGCAGTCAACATCTATCAAGTGGTGGCACAGAACAGCGCACAGTAGAGGTATAGCGGACAGTAAGCGCAGCAGTAAAGTCAGCGATAAAGAGCAGAGGGCCCTTACGGCGCACACCGTGACCGTGGCAGAAGCAAGCAGCACTTCCGTTGGCAAAGGTGTTTTCCAATACCAGCAGGTTGCCATTTTTGTTTCCCTTCCTTTGGTTCTGTCGCGAGGGCGAAAAAAAAACTTTTCCGCGAGGGACACGAGAAAACAATAACACAAGGCCCACCCCGCCCGCCCTCCCTCGACGCCCGCTCAACCGGAAAGATCGTTGCAATCGGAAGTTCAGTGTAAAAGACCTTGTGCGTGCGTGCGCGCGTGTGCGTTACCTTTTTGTTTTCGATCGCGTCTTGCATTATCTTTCGGTTTTCGTCGAAAAAATCACTCGAACAAAAAAGGCGAGCCATCGGTTGGTTTGTGAAAATCCTTCCAACGACGTGTCCTGCCCGTGGCCGAGCAGAACAGTATTGGTGTGTGCAAGGATTCCTTGTAGCCTTGCGAGAGAGACTGGTTGGGGCCCTACACTACTGACAGCAGTGGCAGTAGCACCAGAACGACATAAGGAAAACGTCGTCGTCACCAGAGGCATAACAGTTTAGTGCCCTCTTAGCCCTTTGTAATACTTTCAAGGGACTGAGGCGTTTGCCTGCATTGTTGTTTTAATTTCTTCACTTGCCTCGCTGCCATCTTTCGATCAATTGCGACCGATTTCGCCTTTCGAGCGGCCGCGTTCGCTCGTGTGGGTGTATCCCAAGTGCTAGTGTTCTTTTCTGACCCCCTCCCCCCTCGTCCCCCCTCCCTTCCTCACCACGTACGTTGCCCGCTAAATAGTGTTGTTTTTTTCTTTCTCTTCCACCTCCCTTGCCCTTGTTTCTCCCTTTGGCGACGGGGCCACAGTAATTATCAGTTAATTTAAAAGTTTCGCGTGCATCGCGCGGGGCTACCGTTGTGTTTTTGTGTCAGTGTCTGTGTACAGTGTTTTATTATATCTTTTCGAAAAAAAAGTCGGTTGGCAAACGGGCGCGTCTGTCCACTCTGCTTCCGTCTCGGCCCCTAGGGGAGCGCTGGGAGCGGGAAAGGTGGTGCCCTCCCCCCCCCTCCTTCTGCACCGACGGTGTGACTTCCATCAACCGTGCTGAAAAAAAGAGAAAAATACACCAATCAACTGCAACACACCCTCCCACTCCCCTCAGCCAGTCAAATAAGTCCCACCGGAGCACCTGAGAACCGGGGAGAACCGCTTGCTGCAGCCCCTTGCGGTCACAAAGGAGCAAAGGAGGAGTAACAATCTGGCCCTGTCCTCTCCGGTTCCCGGGTAGAAGGGGAGACCTTTACGCACGACGCAGTATTCGCCACCCTTTCACTCCTCGGTCTCACGTGCGCACGGGTTAACCCCGATGGCAGCCAGCGAGTGAAGCTTGCGATTGCACCTTGGCTGGCACGCGCG
Source organism: Anopheles coustani (assembly GCF_943734705.1). Lineage (NCBI taxonomy): Eukaryota > Metazoa > Arthropoda > Insecta > Diptera > Culicidae > Anopheles > Anopheles coustani. Next base: position 6,465,508 of record NC_071290.1, read on the forward strand.
ACGACACGATGGACTAGCAACGGCACTACGGCAGCGAGCGAGCAGCAGCAGGGCAGCAGGCGGAGGAGCCAGAGGCGGAGCTGCGGTTTTGGGGCCCCGCTCAAGCGGCGGATGATGGTGGACGACGGTCAGAAGCAGCAGCAGCAACACCAGCAACCACCACCACGCCAGTAGCCGCAGCGCTAGTACCAAGCACACTAGGCGGTAGCAGATTATGTAAAGAATCCACCAAAAGCGCCAACCAGCAGCAGCAGCAGCAGCAGCAGCAGCAGAGCAGCGAAGCAGAGGTACGTACGAAGCTTGAGGATGAGAAGTGCAGATGGATTACAGTTAAATAAGTTTTTCAGCTGTCCGCCCTTCCGCCACGAGCATCATCCCTTTCTCGAGGACGATGGGGCGTGAATTGCCGGACTTTTACCTTTCACTCCACTAATCGCCGTCCCAGGGCAGGCACTCGGTGTTGGTCCCTTTCAGGAGACCCGCCTAGACATCTCCCAAGAAGCGGCGGAAACGTATACAATTCATTCACAAGTAAGACGAAAGGACGAACGGGAACAATTCATACCAACTTTCTTCGGCGACCTTTGGCTAACTTCGTTTCAACGTTCCATTTTCCTTCGTTTTCCCACGGATCGCAGGAAACTATTCAAAAGTGGAAAATTTTGAACTTCAGGGTCGCTTTAAAAAAGCTTCTGGGGATATATTTAAAATATTTTCTCAGAAAAAGGCTGTGCGGTTGTAGTACCTGCAATAGATCCGTCGTTCCTACGGGCCAAACTCACTATTAGTAAACACACGGCTGGATTTAAAATAACACAAACAACGTACGGTGCAGTACTTAATTAAGAATACCCAATCGTATCGTTATCAGCATCGAACATCACTATCAACATGCCCAGGGTTTACAACAATAATCGTATCGAGCAATATTACACATATATTGCATTACCTTATGCATAACGGGTGCGGTAATAAGGAATATTTCCAATCATATTGACCGAGCCGACAGCGACCAACCGTTGTTGAGCGACACACAGCCTTACGCAAAATGGAAGATTTTTGGCTGCAAAAGAAAAGGGTCTGAATCAAGAAATTGGGGCTCGTTTTGCAAGGCAAATTGTCAGTTGATGGTAATGTGTGTGTGTGGGGGGATGTAAGGAAATTAAGATTCATTGGACGGATTGAATTTCAATCGTAAGCTCATATTGAACCACGTACATCTGCAGGGAGGAGTGGGTTGGGTGGAAACAAGAAATAGAAACCCTAACCAGCCATTTTCCATTCCATTGAAAAACAACTTCCGATTTATTGGCAACAAAACCGAGATTGGGTTTTAAACCTACAGAAATTTTGCTGGAAGGCCCTAGATCCACTTGCTGTTGCTGCAGAGGATAGCAACGGACATTTAGAAGATGATAGAAGTGATGCAATAGTACACTGCAAAATGACTTCGAGGGGCAACTTTGTCACTTTCAACACTACCACTTTGGCACGAATCCATCCAATCGGTGTTGGAAGCAGCTTAGCAACGGAATGACCGGGCGATCGCAAACGTGACCGACGTCAGTTGCACCGCTGCGATCTCGTGCGAAATCAGCTCGAGGGTTTGTTGCACCGTGGCTCAGGAATAGTCTTCGGTTGATTTTTTTTTTCTATAAAATCTTCCTCTCTGATTTTAGTAATGGATCTTGTTTTATGGTGTTGTTGCCGATATGCTGAGAATACGATATTTTGCTCTGGTGGAAATTTCATTTGCTTTGTAAAGCGCTGTATAGTACAGCACACGGCCGGAAGGCCGCTAACAGCCTCACCCGCCATGAGATAATTGTCAACTTCGCGTTGTTTCGCGAATCCATCCACGTACACCACCTTTCCCACAAATGCAAAGGATTGCGTGGGCCAGACCATCCTATGCACTTTACAGATACAGTCACCGTATGGCGTGAGGGGCAAGTCAACCGTCAACCCGCAACGGTATACCGCAAAAGGTGCGATAAATTGTCCATACGATCCGGGGCTACTTTAGCAGTGAACGTGCTCATTAAACCCGATCGTGGTGGTTTTAGCAAATTGTTTCCCTTCACTACTTGAACATGACGAACGGCAGAAACTTTGGTTACGGGTGAATTATCGTTAGCACTCATCCCCGATATTTCAGTTCAGCAGTTGGCCGACTCTTTCTTTATGTTTAAAAGATATGCAGTTTGTCGAAAAACATTTACCATGTGTGGTAAATCCCACAGTTTTGCTTTTAACTTCTGCCTCCAACGAACTATTTTTCTAAATATTTACAATCCTGCAACAATGTATAATTTCACCTGTGACACATAAATCTGTGCACGTGTGCGTTCGTTTTGTTTTCAAATAAACCTACCACTACAGGAACGTGTGCAGACCCCCCGATAGGGGGCTAGAGACTATGACGCAGTGTTTTTTTTAGTTGTTTTTGTTGTGTGTTTGTTTTGATCGTGCCCCCGTTTTGCGTTTGCAAGGGAGGCCAAATGGCGTTCAGCTTTATTCCATCCCTGTTGGGTTTCCCTTATAGATGACGAAGATTTGCCTTATCATGCCTTCCTGTGGTTTTATGCTTAGGCGTGTTGTGGCCCATCGATGTGAACGGGTTTTCTTCGCCTGTTGCATGTTGCTTGCGGACAATCTTTTCGTTCCCGTTGAGATTAACACTTTGCTCATGAATTTACTTTGTCTCTTTGATACCGACTTATTCACACCTTCTTTGGATAGGTTATTTTTCCATAGGTTTCCAATAATAAAATATGTCGCTGCTTCTTTTCGATGAGTGGTGTTGAACACCCAACAGATTCCCAATGGAGTTTTTTAAACCTTTTTTATATATCATATTGTATATCTCCGGTTTTATGGTTCCTCTTTTTCTCGTTGCAGTTTCATGACATCATCGTACTGCTCATTTCGCAAGTTTATGAGTTGTGACAATTCATTAAGATCTTGTTCTCGGAATTTGATTCGGCTTCAGGACATTTTGTCACTTGTTTTTTGAAGCAAGCTCGATGAGTTTTCTCTGTCTCACCCAAAACCAATCCACTTCATCAACTTCCAAAAAAAAAAATTCGATGACGGTGTACGGCGGCGGGTTCGTTCCGCGACGGATTACGATTTACGCATTGCAAACAAAAGTGCATCGCAATGTTGTTCGTTGGCAATTAAATGTATTAAAATATATATGCTGCATCAACATTTCGCGTCTTTTTGCCGCGGGACGATTGACGTTCAACCAAGGGCGCAGAGGGAGGTGTGATTTACCGAAAAAATCCGCCGTATTTTTGTTTACCTCGATGCTTCGAAGTTGAGCCCGCGATGAGCTGTGTTTGTTTTTCGTCACGATTTGTTTTGCTCTGGTGTTTTGCTGTTTTGCGCAATCGTGATATGTCGCTGCGAGGCGAATCGAGGCTACCGTTGCTGGTGGTGGTGGTGGTATTGGTTGCGCTAATGGTGGTTGTGTTCGTGCGGTCTGTGTGCTGTTGCTGCTGGGTTTTTCTTTGTTCTCTGTCGTGGGGGGCGAAACGTTTTTCGTGGGGGAGGACGCAAGGGGCGGACGAAGCAACAGCAGCAGTGTTTTGTGGTTGCGTCGTGAACCTGAACTCGACACGAAAAAAGAGAAGGTTTATCTAGTGCAGTGCACAATATGCGCCTACGTGCATCTGCAGCCACACAAACTGTTGGAAATGTGTATGTGTGCGGGGTTTGTGTGAAATATTGTATTGTATTTTCAGATACTTTTCCTTAACATTGTTTCCATTGGTTACAGTGGTTAGCAACTTCAAATTCGAATCCTTACGTACAGATTGGAAGATTTGACATTTGACAGTCTGTTTTTGTTTTGGTTCCGTTTCTCCATATGAGCAGGCTTTTCGGTGGCGTTTGCCCCCCAGCTGACGAACTAACAACAAACAGCTCAAACACTCAACACCCCATTCAGCGCTCTCCCTCTCTCTCTCTCTCTTTCTCTATTTGCAGTGAGTTTTGCTGCCCTTGAGCGAAGTTCGCGATTACGAAAGATAACCTCAATGGCCGTTTTCCTACCCTGCCCGAAACATACGCCGTATTTTGCCGAAAAATAACCCACCCCATGGCATATGGATTGGGTGTGGTTTTTTTTTTCTTCTCTTTCGGTGCCCATTTGTTGCATTTGCTCGGGTGTGTGTGTGTACATGCGTAATATATGCGTACAACAGCAGAAACCTAATGGCCTACACTACACAACAACGCACCTCAGGAGCAGACGCATTGACGTCGCTATTGCGTCTTTGTTTTGAGCTGCTTTGCATCCCCTTTGGCTTTCCCGCAGCAGCACGGTCCCGGGCAAGGTGTGCGGGGTGGGGTAGGAGCAAAGCCCTAGACCGACGTGTGACGTAGCCCGAGGGGTGTGTCAGGGGGAAAAAAACTGTACGCACTGTACGCCAGCTGGGACAGAAAAGGACGGCCGGACGAAAACTAGCGTACGAAGAAAAGGGGAGGAAAGGAAAGGAAGAAAGCAAGCGATACCGTGTCTTGCCCAATGCTGCTTTCATCAGGCTTGCAGTATCTGCAAGGGTTACCTACTTTAGAGGGAGTCAAGGGAGAGGAGGCAGCCAGTGAAAAGAGCTAGGGCAGTAAGTGCGTTTTTCCTTCGAGAAAGTACAACGACGAAACCAATGGTGACGAAACGGGAACGCTGCTGGTGTACAGCTCAGCCCTTGTCAACGATGTGTTTCACATCCCATCTCCAGGAGTCTGCAACGCCATCGAGGAAACAAAGCTGTTCTGATTTTGCGGGACTTGGAGTTGGGTGGAACAAGATTATTGCTCAACTCGATGCGTCCATTTGCTTAAACATCCAAGTGGACAGCAAAAAACTCCACGAAGCTCTAGGAAAAAGCCAAGATGGATTAAATTGCTTCTTTTCGAACGAAACGAAAGCAATATGATAGAGCAGAATTAGCGCCTGGTTTTATATTCCAGTCTTGTCCTAAGTCCATCCACACCCGGTCCATTTCACTTTAATCCAAAGAGTTTTTAAACGCCCAAATGGATTGAGATGTGCTGATGGAAGCTCTTAGTACGGTACGGTGATTGTCTCGGTTGCCTCCGTTGCAATTCCTATTGCGCGATAGATAGCAGCGGATAAACGTTGTTTATTTGTTGAATAAGCATAATGCGTAGCAGTTCGTAAGTCCGCCTACGAAAATTGCGTGGCTCAACATTTCAACGGCTTGTGAAATTGTCATGATTTTGCGTGTTTTCTTTTCGAAGAGATGATTAGGTGGCGTAAACATTCCCTTCCGCCGAACAATGAACACATCAACATCAGGTATTTCTGTTATGCTCAATACAATATGGAAGACTTGCTCGTGTTATACTGTGCCACTTTTCAGGACAGTTGTTATCGGAACGAAGGCGCTTGATATCTTGCATGACTCATTTATTGGCGGAAGATTTTATTTCTACGTTGATGATTAATCAATTTGAACGAATCGCACATCCAAGTGTCACTAAAAATGACGAGAATGGTGAACAAATCACCTTCATTCTAGAAACTTGTTGTTGATACTGGAAAGATGTCTTTTGTTTTGATCCTTGGAGTGCACTTCGAATACGTTCGCTAATATACTCGATACAGACTCTTCCGGTTCTGTTCTCTAGTAGCCTTCTTGTTTTTCTTCGGTTTGGATAGGTTTATTACTTTATAAAACGATTTCAAATTGCGCTGGCGCCCCCGTAACCGAGGTCGGCGATAAAGAGGAACCCATAGCCTTCAATAGAGACCAGTTTTATTGGACGTTAGAAGCTGGAACGATGTCCTGTCGCTGCAGGTTGGTGGTACTGCTTTCGATGCAATTATTTGTTATCCTTTCCGGCACGTTCCGGTCCCCTTGTGCCCGGTTGGCAGGCCAGCTTTGATTGAAGCCTGTGTTTCGCTCAGCATGATAGAAATGCTCGTCACCAACATCGACCCTGCCCCCCCCCCCCCTCCCCTCCACCCCCGTTTCAGTTGGTCTGCTGCTAATTTGTTTGTTTGTACTTTTCTTGTCGCCCGTCGACGTGACACACTGGCAACTGGTTGGCTTCTTCTGGCCGTTCTCGAGGTATTGGCCCCGGGTTGTTTGAGTTGGTACGTGCCATCTTCAACCGTCCCGTTCGAGCGAACGTGTGAAGAAGGCGATGCATTTGACGATCGGGCGCTGGTAGCAGCGTTTATTTTTAAGACCACCTCACCACAGCACGGGACGGTGATGGTGGTGGTGGTGGTGTGGAAACCTTGGGGATTTCTTCGGCAGAGGAGCGCGCGGGGACTGACCAAGTGTGACACGGCGCAGGCAGCATCGGCCGTCACCTGCCGTGCCTCGATCGAGTGCAATATTCCATGTTATATGTACATTTCACTTTGATTGAACTTCGAGATCCGACATTCACAGCGGCCATGTTGATTGTGCACAACAACAGCTTACTATAAAACCGCAGCGATGGACAGGGGAGGTGGATGAACGTGTCCGGAGAAGCGAAGACGTGGTCAGTGCCATCCCCCCCCCGCCCGGGGTAGCTCGCCTGTGGTCGTGCGGATATTCCGATGATGGATCGTTCGAGTCAGGCGAATGCATAACGGCTGAACAAAGCAATACAAGCAATACACACTTTTCCATGAGCCGAGTCGCCTCGTTGCTTGTCGTGGAAGGAAAGACGGTGCACGGGACGAGGAACTAAAGGTCAGGTGGAAGGCGAAGGGCAAAATCGTTGCAACATGAGCCGCAATTGCCTGCAGCAGCAGCAGAAAGAAAAAAAACCTACCAAGACAAACGTGAAAGGGCCCCCCCCCCCCCCCCCCCCCTTCCCCGGCCCGTCCGCCATCCGAGTGGAGTGGAGGGGTGTTGCCCGCACATGAAACAGCTGATTTTACCACACACATGTACCCACAATGTCCGTCAGTACGTTGGAAGGGTAATGGTGGCAATCGAACCGCCATGACGATGACGTTGTTGATGATAACCTGCTGGTTACTGCTGGTCCGATAAATAGCCAGCCCTCTGTGGTAATCCGTGAGCTGAGCCTTACGGCGTTAGTCACCAAGGTGCCCCCTCTCCCCCCCAAACACTACTTCTGCGTCCTCTGCTGCATGATGTATTAGTGGAGTCTTTGTGTCTGGCGCGAGCCCGGAACGGCTGCAATGTGCCTCTTTGTTCTAATCCGCTCTAGCAGCTCCAATCTGCAGCGTCGAAGGGCAGCGTTGATTGAGGTCATCACCACGGCTCAGCAGTCAACTGATAAAGCTCGAGATAGGTTTTCGGAAACCACATTCGTTCGTTAAAAAAGATATGGAATCGTCCCCGGAATTTGCGGAGTGAACAAACTCTACTACGTTTGTACATGTTCGCCATCCATTCCTCATTTGTTTTCAACATTATATATTGAAACATAAGCTCTTTGAAAAAACCTCAGTTTGAGTGCTTTGATGTTGTTTTGGAAGTGTTTGGTACTGGAAGAGATGTGAGTGAATTGTTTCACCGAAGATGCAATATTTTATTTCACATAGACTGTGAAAAATTAATGTTTTTTGGATTATCGTCTCGCCGGAGAATGGACCGACAAATTGATTGACCTGTTTGAGATCAACCCCGGACGGAATAGGGAAGCCAAGAATCGGTATAATAAGCTGCCTGGTTTGCGACTTTGATGAGGAGCTGGTTTGGATTTCTTATACGAATGGTTTCTCGTTTCGAAAACTGCTTTAGGAGGAGAAGCCCAGCCAGTCAAGCAAAATGTGGTGTTCAACACGGATTTATGACGAGTTGGTCTTATCCAAAGGCTTCGGGCGGAACTTGGGGATCCACGCGTGTGCGTGTGTGTGTGCTTGTACCGATCGAAGGTTCTAGCCCAACTCGACTGCGGCGTCATTGCAGTGCGCGAGTCGTCGTTGTTCCTCGCTGACCTAATTTGGCTGCACAGCTCGGTGGCGATACGCACACGTACTTTGCACCAGCAGAAACCACTTGAGGACTTGCTCTGCGCGTCCAAGAGGGGTTCCGACCGCTCTTCGAGTTCTCTTTGTTTCGATTTCCCGTGGTTTGGGGAAGGGCTTCTGGTGCAGCGAGGATGCAAGACAGTGTGTGCATCGATTAAACACGGACACTGCTGCAGCCGTGTGGTGTGGTAGTGAGATGGTTCCGCATGCGGGGAACCTGGTTTCAACGGAGACGGAAGTCTGCAGACGCCGTGGAGTTAGTTCGCTACGCCTTCGTTTAGCTTCCCCTTTGTCCCCAAATCATCTGTGCATGCTTGTTTATCCGCACGGTGGAAGTATATGTCAACCAGCGGCCATTCCTTGGCAATTACTGCCGACGAAGCTGATGCCTCCGAGGCAATCTGGTGGATCGTGATTTGCCTTTCGGAATGTGCTGCGCGGGGTTCATTGACCGCACGGAGGAAGGTGCGCACGCCCGCGCTCGAACGTTTGTAATCAAAAACGTACTACGTGTAAACATGTTCAAAATTCGGTTGTTCCTACCGAACGAAGTAACGATTTCTTGTTCTATTGGGGGGGCTTCTTTCCACACCCGTCTATCGGTTCATTTAACACTCGTGCCTTCATCTTCTTGATAACTGTATGTGTTTGTGGAGGTGTTTTTTTTGAGGGCTTTTTCTTCATCGTCCATTCCGTCTTTCACGCTTGCCCGTATGCAACATCTTGTGCATTCACATTTCAGCTCGCGGTTTTCTGAGAGGAACACACATTCGTTGCCATCGTTGCAATGACGTTGACGGAAAACACACATGCGTCGCCCGATGTCCTCTGGTTTCTAAAGTGTTGTGTGTGTTTTTTTCCGTTTTTGTTTTCTTTCATTTTAGTTATGTATTATTTTCAACGAAATCACACATCAGCCTCGAATGCATGCGATTGCTTTTTCGACCCACACAACATCTGCGTGGACGGTTTTCGTGTTTTCGAACGGGTCGCGTTGCGTACACACCCCGCGGGCATGTGGTTGTAGTTTTTCTTCACACTGAGGCGCGCTGCACGGTGGGCCTGGAGGACAGACGGTCAGCGGATCATACGTTGGATGACGAGATTGACTTGAAAAACTTTAAGAGATAAAAATTTAAGGCAAATATCAAAAAATGAATAGTAGTTATGCATTTATTGATTTTTGGACATGTAAAATTTGGTCAGTTGGATCGAGTTTATCGCTTCACGAGTGGCCATGGTCACTTTCATCACAGCAGTAATTAACAAACTGTTGTTACAGTATATATCTCTTTTCGTTTTGACGTTTTGATGGAGGACTTATTCATTTTGTAGTTTCTAAAATTACTATTTTTAGATAGCTTAGGAATGGATCAAATTTGTCAAGTAGAAAGTTTGAGTTGTGTCCCATTGTGCACTGATTTGATGTATGTTTTTTTTCCAAACCCTTTCAATTCTGCCAAAGAACGCACTTGAAGAAGGGCTGCTTGTGTAGCAAAAAAAAAAACTACATACATACTTTCAGCAGACAAAAACTCTGTTTTCGAAATGCACCATGCCAGCATTTCGAACGGTTGACTTGTTTGACGGCGAGGCCGAGTCGTGGGAAGCAGGCACCGGGAGTAGGGGTAGTAATAACGCTCCGAAATCAGCTGCTTTCGATGGCCATCGTCGTGTTAAGCGTCGACCAGAGCATGTTCCCCTCGGCCTCGGTTTTTGTATCGTTTTTGTTTTTCAAATCATCTTTCTCAGGGCCGCCGTTGAGGCGAGTTCTATAATACCACTAGAAACCATTGTTCTGATGTTTCTACCACTCTGACTGCTTACACCAGGATTATTTTTTGGCCTTGTTTATAGGACTTTGTTTAATGCTTGAGTAGGAAAATCGATTAGTTTTAACAAACAAAGAAGCAACAATTTTAAACTTAAAAGATCTACAGTTAGTTGATTATAATTACTGCACGTGTTGGCTTCGCTTTGCTCTATCTCTAAAATACCTTTTCCTGTCCCTTCATAGCACACAATTTGCCCAGCGTGAACGAGCGGGATTTAACTTCGTTGTGTGTATGCGTGTACTGCAGGCAATGTTGGCCGTTGGAGGATTGTTGTTTATTGCGACATGGAAAGACGCGAACGGCGAAGGCCGTTTACGCCAGTGCAAGGCGAAACAACTGTTTCTATTATTTTTAACCCTCTTGCATGAGGTTCAGATCAAAAGCGCGCGTGTGTGAGGGTGATTATTTCGTACCGTGCTTGCTTGCGGTTATTGATATGCAGCGGTATGAAGGGGTTAAAGAACGCCGAACCAAAGTGGTCGTATTAAAACACAGTTCATCGTGATCCAGAACGTTATAAAATAACTCTGTTTTCCGTACTTTAACCCCTTCGTATTGCTACTTTAAGATTGCGTTGTAATACTTGCTTTATCTTAATTCTATTAAAACTTTTCCTGCATCTGCTTCGGAACTATCGATTATGCAATAGCAATGGATAGATGCAGCGTGCAGTGTGGAAAAAGTTGTCAACTTCTCAAAATATGCGGCGCATTTCATCCTCGGCAACCTTCCCCTTCCCCCTCCCAACCCTAGGCCCTTGACCGGATGCTTGCAAAGTTTATTTTAGGAAGCAACTCGTCTTTCCCGTCCCAGTCCCACCGCAGCAGCCCGGGGGAGGGAGGGGGTGGGTTTGAAGTGAGAAAAGAATGAAGAAATTTAATGCTACTGCCAACGGGGACAGAGAATAGAGCAACCGCCAACTTGTGCCAACTTGCTTAATCCTCCCCAACCCCCTCTTTTGGACTGGATGGAAAAACTAAAAACTCTTGCGAGTTTTCCCTGTACCGTGGTGTGTTTTCAAGTCCAGTACAAGTTTTTTAAAGTCTAGGGCGTAACATACGTATGCCCAAGATTATTATGTAACGGTTTATTTGAAGTTTTCCTTTCTGATAAATCGTTACCTAATAATCTTAAAGTTGTTGTACTAATCCTGAAAGCCAATGGCATCCAGACGATTATGTCTTCGTAGGAACTTCAACTGCTGTGGAGTTTCATAGTAGGATTACGAATCTCCACTGGAGCCGCTGCTGCGACAGCTGACATTTGACATATGTCAGGACGCGATCAGGAAATGACAAGATAAGGGCGTTCAGCGATATAAAAGCAAGGCAATCGCTAAAATGTAGTCTTTTCAAGTTGTAAATTGGTTAAATAAATATACTCAATTTGTGGTGCGATGCACAAGCGACCAAAATTTACCCTTTTTTAAACCCATTTGGTACAATTCCCTCATGTAAGGTGTTAAGTTTTAATCATCAATTTGTTTTTCTCCCCTCTGTTTTCTCCACCGCTGCTAGGGCATCGTAAGGGAAAATGTCGGCCGACTCTCAGCGCGCCCGCTTGGCGGCGGGGTCGTCGGGTGGTGGAGGCGGTGGAGGCGGCGCGGTGCGCTGCATGCCCACGATCGTGCCCCCGCAGGCCGTCAGCGACCGCTCGATCATCGACAGTGTGGCCGGGTTCATCAACGACGTGACGCTGCAGGGCCAGACGCCGCTGGGTGACAGCAAGGACCACATCCTGTGGGTGCGGTTCGAGAACGCGGCCGACATCAGCGATCCCTGCCTGGGCGACGACTGGGAGCTGGAGGGGGGCATCGCGCCCCCACTGCTGCTCATCCTCGGCTACGTCACGGGCGTGCAGGTAAGACTCACAGGACAACGCTCTTGCCCTGAAGCTCAACCGTTTTATTTTACACCGTAGGTTTGGATCGTGCCGGCCAATGGGGAGGCGATCGAGGTGCTGTCCTGGCGCCACGGCAGCGTCAAGTGTTTGCGCGTGCTGCCCACACCGAGCGCCGCCGGCGAGCGCGAGACGACGGTGGATGCATCGATGGTCGATCAGTACACGCACAAGCGCCCGCTGATAGCGCTGTGCGAGAGCGCGAGCGTGGCGGGCGGATCGGCTGGAGGGATGGCGGCGGCGTCGGCGGCGGCAGCGGCGGCGGGCGGCGGTGGCAACGGGGGCTACCAGTACTGCGCCGTCAACTTTGTCTCGCTGAAGGACGGCGAGACGGTGAAGAGCATCAAGTTCAAGAGCACGATCGTGGACATCCTCGCGAACCGGTCGTCGATCGTGGTGACGTTTCCGGAGCGCATCGCCGTGTTCGATGCGCGCACGCTCGAGGACCGCCTCACGGTGACGACGTGCCATCCGAGCCCGGGCCTCAATCCGAACCCGGTCGCGCTCGGTTCGCGCTGGATCGCGTACGCCGAGCGCCGGCTGATCGCGTCGAAGCGCTCGAGCGGCGGATGCGAGGGGGACGGCGTCACCAGCTACACGGCGACGGTGCTGAATGCGGCCAAAAGTCTCGGCAAGGGTTTACGCGAGCTGGGGGAGCAGGTGGCGGCCGGGCTGACCGGGAGCCACCTCGGTTCGAGTCTCGTTGGTGGCGGCAGTGGCAGCGGAGGAAGCGGTTCCGGACTCGGTGCCGGCCTAGGCGGTGGTGGCGGTCTGGGCGGTATGGGCGGTCTGGGCGGAGGCTCAGCGGATCACCACGGGGGGCTGCTTATGGGAGGAGGAGCCGGCGGCGAGGGCAATCAGCCGGGCGTGGTGACGGTGCTCGACATCAAGCATCCGATCAAGGACATTAGCCCGACCACGGGCACGCCCATCACGTGCCACGGAAGCGACCCGATTGTGGCGCACTTTCTGGCACACTCGGAGGCCATTGTAGCGCTCGCCTTCGACGCGCCAGGCATGCTGCTGCTCACGGCGGACCGACGGGGCCACGACTTTCACGTGTTCCGGCTGCATCCGCACCCGAGCGGGGCAACCCTTGCGGCCGTTCATCACCTGTACGTGCTGCACCGCGGCGACACGACGGCCAAGGTGCAGGACATCACGTTTTCGCTCGACTCGCGCTGGGTGGCCGTGTCGACGCTGCGCGGCACCACGCACGTCTTCCCGGTCACGCCGTACGGTGGACCGGCCGGCGTTCGCACCCACTGCACGCCGCTCGTCGTCAATCGGCTCTCCCGGTTTCATCGCTCCGCCGGGCTCTCCATCGACGGGCGCTCGAGCAGCCCCGTCTCGCATCTGGCGACGGGTGAGGGCGGTTCCGGCGCGCACCATGCACCTTCGGCGTCCGCTTATGCGAACCCCCGCACGCCACCCTTCCCGCATCCGACCATCGTGCAGCCACTGGCGCAACTACGCCAGCCGGCTAGTCTCGTCGTCGGCGGAGTCGGTGGGGTCGTCGGTGGCGGTGTCGGTGGCGGTGGCGGTGTCGTCGGGCTCGGATCCGGCGGTGGCGTTGGTGCGGGCAAGTCCCACGGCTCCCACGGCCGCCAGCGCAACTCGTCCTCCTCTTCGTCGGACGATCTGGTGAAGCCACTGCGCGTTTGCGCCACGTTCGCGAAGGCGCGCTCCTGGCTGCTGGATCCACCCGGGTGTTCCGTGCGCGACACACCCGCCCACCGTATTCAGCGCAAGCCAGTCGACTCGCTGTTCATCATGGCTGCCCACGGTGCCCTCATCCAGTACGATTTGGAGCCAAAGCATGCCTCGGGTAAGCGAGTTACTTGACGAGTCAGTCAAATTAGTCACTTCTACGTTCAAATGTACCATAGGCATAGGCCAATTTGTAAAAGGATATCGTAGCAGATCTGATTCTGACCTGATTGAATCTACAATCTACTGAACACACTCGTTTAACCTGTGTTTTTCCTTCACTGCATCCTTTCAGGCACGCCGAGAGAGAAGATTTGCGACGATACACCGATCGAGCTGGAGGTGGAAGCGAAGGCACAATGGTGCCTGCAGCGCCAGGAGAATGCGTCGACCGGCGACATCCAGCCACCGCTCCCGCTGGACAACTGGCTGATCAAGGATCGCTTCCTGGAGGAGAGCGTCGGGGGCGCCAAGCTGGACTACGGCGAGTACCACTACAAGTCGAGTGCGCGCGACCTCGACAAACAGCTCGGCAGCGCCGTCTCGGTCGATCACGACGAACGGTGGCTGTCGCAGGTGGAAATCATCACGCACGCCGGTCCGCACCGGCGGCTCTGGATGGGGCCACAGTTTATGTTCAAGACGTACAACACACCGAGCGGGTAGGTGTCACCCAAACGGACCTGTCGCTGACGCTTTCCATTCTCACCACTGTTTCCATCGTTTTTTTTTCTCCAGCTCTCCGCTGTCCTCGATCGACACGGACGCCGTGGAAATTTGCACCGGCGGTGGTGGTGGTGTCGGTGGTGGTACCGGCGGTGCCGGGGGCAGCCTGTACAACCGCCCTCCTCAGCGCTCCAACCCGATGAACATGCCTTTAGCTGGAGGTATGATGAGGCCCTTGGTACCCGTACTCATTGAATCTGGATCATGTAGTAATTTTCACTCATATTTTCCATCGCTCGCGTCAGTTATGATCTCTAATGCGGAGCTTCTCCTTCTATTCCTTTTCATTTCCGTTCCTCTTCCGTGCACACCGCGAGCGCAGGCAGCTACGAGCAAAGCCCGCGTATGATGAACATGAACGAATTTCGGCACCACGAAAATCTGGATACGGAGTTTTCCTCGCTCGGGCCGGTTGAGTCGCAGCTGCGTGAGGATCTCGCCGATGCGATGCGCGAGTCACCGCTAATTGCAACAAACACGACGACCGGACGCGACACTACAGGTACGAAGAACGCTCCCAACCGTTTTGGTTTTGTTTGTTCGCCATCCATTCCCCTTGGTTCCCCTGTGGCGCATATCTTTAATCCCGGGAGTGGGGAACCGCTTCATGCCACATACAACACGCACATCATACATTGTAATACACACACTCACACAAACACTAGCCATAATGTTCCGTCGTTGTGCTTGTTCCGTTCCGTTTCGATTAGCTTTGCTTAGGTTTTGGTTTTATGTTCTTGTTTTGTTCCTTAGAATACGAAAGGTACACACTGTGTTCGCGTGCGGGCCGATTCGCTTCTCTAATTACATCAATTCGGTTCCGTCGCCTATGGCAATAACATCATTTGTAGGTTCAGTTTTGTAGCACATTATAATTTCATTGTCAATTCTATTCATCATCTGTGAGACAGTGTTTTCGCTATTTTCCACACACCCATTTTTTCGTTGAAATGTTTGCTCAATCTGTACTGCCTTTTTTCATAGTTCACGTTAAATGCTTTTCCATTCGACTTGCCTAAATTAATTCCCACGTTTTGATGTTTCATCAATTTCACTCACTTTCCCAACCCGCACCCACCATATGCTGGCATCCGCCAGATGATTTCATGGTTTTTGCTTTGTTTACCACACGCTTCTTAGGTTCGATAAGACATACACGAACACGATAACATCTCACCTATTTTATATTATATTTTCGTTGTCGAATGGAATATTAGCTTGTAAGAAGATATATTCGTTTCTTTTCCACATGGGCGGTTTTTAAGAATGTTTGATGTTGGTTTCGAATGCTCGTTCGAACGTGCCCCAATGCAAACGGCCGACTCCAATAGTGTTGAGTCAAACACACACCAATTGTCATACGAATGTGCTGCCAGTGGTTTTTTTTTTCATTTCTCCGTTGTGTGTTTTGTTTTGGATTTTAATGCCGATGTAATGCACAGTTTCCCGCGGCAGATGGAAAAGGGTGAAGCGTTGTTTGTGTATGAATGTGCGTATGCAAAGAACTTTTGCATTTATGAATGCGTTAAAAGGTGGACGCTGTCCTTTAGTGGTTATGCAATGCGGTACCAAAAAGCGACTGAAACTGGCAAGGGAAATCGAGAGCAAATGTAATTAGAAAGCAGCAAAACACGACCCAATTTAGGTTAGGAATTTTTAGGGATATACGTTGTCTAATAGATTTATTCATAGCTCTCGAGCGCGTATCTTGTTGTAAGATTTTAGTCTATTAACAAAAGCGTTTCAAAACGTATTCAAAACATATACAAATTAAATATATATATGGCGCAGGGAAAACGAACATATGAACCGTTGCAAAAACCAATGTCAACCGCACCTTCCGCACCTCTTTTCTCTTTCTGACTCTCTTCGCTCTCACTCTTCCCCTCACTTCCTTTATGCCGCTGTATCCACTTCTTCAATCTGGCCCCTTTCCATTCGATCGTTCACCGTACGGCGGGCCCCACCAGAGAATGCGTTGATGCGGAGAGGAGAAGCTGGATGATAAAATTGAGAACGCCAAAGGCAAGCTTTATTTCGAACACGGAAACGGAACCGATGAAAGAAGCAAAGTGTTTTGGATGAAAAGGATAATCCGGATAGCGAAAGGAAAACCACTCGCGCGATAGAAACGATGAGCAACATCGAAGGAGTTAGGTTACCCACGAGTTCGTTTTTCGTTCGAGCGCAACAGCGTTTAGTTTGTTTTTTTATAACAGCGAGGAAGAAAGTTCTTGCTAGATTTGCTAGATGATTCTATTTTCTTAAGGCTTTAAGGCGACCAGAACAAGGGTGTTTTCCAAAGCTCTAGTTTGTTTTGTGTGACATTTCGTTTTACTTTCTTTTGTTGATAGTTCTTACTTTGTTCTTTACCTTCCAAATGCTTACTAATTAACGGTTTGTAGTAAATTGGTTTTGTTTTCTTTGCTCTTTATTCGCGACCGCATGATTTTGTTGTTGTGTTGTCTACTGCACCATTTGGCAGTTCAAATTAACTCGTTGCTCTTGTTTCATCTTGTTTGAAAGCATTTGCGCAAGAGGAGAGCTTCTTTTGTTTTGTTATTTTTCTCGCTAGTTCATATTGCGCTCCCCAATGGCCAACCCATCCCCCCCTATCACCACGTGCGCTGCCACCATCACTACCCAAACTTCTCTCTCAGTGTGTCGCATAGGATTGTTTTCCGGAAAACCTGGCGCTAATAGCCCTTGTTGAATATATGATTCGCAACGCGCGCTTTTTTTTTCGTTTTTGTATGTTGTGTTCTAGTTTTTCCGCACCTTCTCTGTAGCAAATCGAACAGATTTAGTGAACGCGTTGTAGTTAGCAAAGCACAAGTGTTGCCCGTTTGCGTTATATGGAACGAAAGAGCGTACCACAAACAACAATGTATTTGAATTGTGCAAGCAGGCTTTTTTCCGTTCCAAAACGTTTGCGACGTAGTTTAGGTAATGCAAAACATGCAATAATAGCAAAACACCAAACCCGAAGCAAAAACCTCCGTTACGGAACGCAATCAAAGTACCAACAGAACATGAAATAACACAAAACAATGATGAAACCTACCAGAAAGATATGAACACCGGTTCTAAAATACTTGCCTTTGGCTTCTTTCTTTTTTCTTCCCTTCTCTCTTTCTCTCTTTATCTCTCTCTCTCTCTCTCTCTCTTTTTCTCCGTGCGTGTGCGTGTGTATCCGGCCCCGCGTCGCAAACCGTGTTCGCAAAAACCGTCACGTCCTTCTCGACGCCCGCCCTCTGATCTACTACTACGACTACTACTACTACTACTGCTACTGGTCCTACTGCACCCTTTTCACCTCCTCCCACTCGGGTGTGTCGGGTTCGTGCGTGCCCTCCCCCCCGCCTACACCACTCCCAACACCGGACGTGTCGTCGCTACTGTGTCTCTCCGTCTCCGAACCCTGTCCCTGGCCTCTGGTGCGATGAACGGCCACGACGAAACATTTGCGACATCGACGACGATCACCACCTCTTTCTTTCTTTATTTCTCTCTCCCTCTCTCTTTCTCTCTCCCTGTCATGTATACTTTCGGCCAATCCTTATTTCACTTCCTCCCAAAACACAATCCTCTTTTTTTTTCGGGAAATTTTGTGGTTTCGGCGCGCGTATCTGTAGGAGGGCAGCATCAACAGCAGCAGCAGCAGCAGCAGCCACAACATCTGATTTCAACCTCCACCCATCATCCCCTAGCTTCCACCGGAACCGGACTCTCCTCGGTTTCGTCCTGCTCGTCCACCTCGATCTACTCGTCGACACACTCGCTGAGCTCGATCTGCGATCACCAGCAGCAGCAACAGCTGCACCTTCATCAGCAGCAGCACCAGCAGCAGCAGCAGCAACAGCAGTGCGGATGCGGCAAGGGCCCAGCGGCGGGTGGCGAGGGTGGCGATGGCACGGGAGGCTACATTGAATGTAAGCAGCCGGCGTTCGCTGGCGCCGGCGACGGTAGCGGCAATGCTAGTGCTTTAGTTGTTCACAGCGGCGGCGGTCCGGCGAAGGCGGCGGGCGGCTACCCTTGCTACTCCTCGGAGCAGTCGGTTCGGCCGGAGTCGGCCGCGAGCGGGCGGCAGGCGGGCGGTGGCATCACGATCGCGAAGGTGGTCAACCCGCTCGGCACGGTGACGACGATCAGTGGTGGTGGTGTTGGTGTTGCTGGTGGCGTTGGTAGCGGCACCGGAGGACCGGACAGTCTCGGCTCGGACGATTTCATGCAGGAGTGCGGCGAGGAGGAACCGTACTTGCACGAGAACTGCGACGAGGCGCTGTTCCGGCCCGTCGTTACGGTGCGTGACGTGTGCAGCAGCAGCAGCAGCAACAGCGCCCGGTACCGCGGTTCGTCGCTTGATCGGTCGGGCGGCGGGAGGGGGAGTGGTGTGGTAGCAGGTGGTGGCGTTGCCCATGCCGGCGGCAGCATGCTGGCGGCGCTCGGCGGCTACGAACCGCGACCCGTCAGCCAACCGGCGTCCCTCATTGGACGCGATCTCATCGTGCCCGTCATCGAGGAGAAGCAGCTGGCGTACTTCGGTGGCAACGCCAGCCGGATCACCGCTCCAGCCGCACCGCGCACCGACACGGCCCCAAAGCAACCGGCGCCGGTGCAGGTGAAACAAGACCCAACAGCAGGTTCCACTGTTCCGCCCGCTTCGACGAGCTGCGAAGAGTTTGAAAACATCGAACTACCACCACCAGCTCCAACTGCTACCACACGGGACAGGGACAAGGGGAAACCGCGCAAGGAGAAACCCACACCGCTGGCGTCGAAGTCGAAGAAAGCCTCAGACCCTGCCGGCGCCGTCGCACCGTCGTCGGTAAAAAAGGGACCCACCGCCACCGGTGACAAGCAGCGGTCGTCCAACAAGCGAGGAGGAGGAGGAGGTGGTGGTGTTGGCAAGGAGCAAGACGCCAAGGTGGCACCAGAACAGTTGCTACCCCCCCTGGAGGCACTTAAAATCGACGATCTCGAGCTGTTCGGCGAGGAGGAGGGGGACGCTGGTGGAGCCCACCCGGAGCTGGTGGTACCGCGGGAGAATCCCTCCAGAACCGTAACACCGGAACCGCCCCCGAAGGATGAGTTGTACGAAATGGTAGGTTTCGGTGCGCCGCCTCCGTTGCCTCCGCTCGAGCTGCCTGCGTTCGAGAACGACCCAGCAATGGTTGCAGCTCCGGAGGATGACCGGGCGGCTGACGTGGAAGGTGTCAAGGAGGAGGAGGAAGAGCAGAAGGACGCCGAGCGGACGCTGATCAGTTTCGAGAGCCCCCTCAGCGAGCAGATGCAGGGGGTGCTGACGCGCGGTAACATCCTGTTGGCGATGTGCTCCAGCCTGCGCGAGGCGTCTCCCGCCGGAAGTGGCGATGAAACGGTTGCTAGGATGCGCAAGGAACCGTCGCTCGAGGGACACGATTCGGACTACAAGAGCCTCGAGCTGGAGATGGAGGCGGCGGTGAAGCAACCACCACCACCACCACTGGGGGTCAGCACCATTGTGAGTTTGCTGTCGTCGGCCTCGGACGAGGAGGACGAGATGGAGCAGGCCAGCAGGACGCCGCCCAACAACGAACGCTTGCTGAGCGAGGAACGGGAAGACGACGAAGAGGTTGATGGGGATGAAGAGGAGGAGGATGAGGCAGACGAGCGCGATGAGGGCAAGCGTCGCCGCCGTAAACGCCCCAGTTTCCATCGGAGCAATGTCAACAACACCACCACCACCACCAGCGCCACCACCAGCGCCAGCGCCACGGTGACGACGACGGCAAGCGCTAGCAGCAACAGCAGCAGTAGCAGCAGCAGCACGGCCACGACGGCGACGACGACGGTCGTGTCCCCGGCACCCCCGCGGGGCAGGCAGGACGAACACGACGACGACGAGGAGGACGGCGATGAAGAGGAAGACGACGAGGAGCTGCAACCGCTCATCCCGAGCAACAAGACTTCCTCTTCGTCGCTTTCCGTGGCCACAGTCGGTCACACTCTGCCAACGATGACGACAACCTCCACGCAGAAGGAGCGTCCCTCCGAGCCAGCCTTGGAGGATGAGGATGGCACTACACTGCAGGCTTCGTCGCCCTCCCACCACAAAAACACACCACTGCCAACCGAGTCGACAAACGAAGAAGACGAGGAAGACGATAAGCAGACCACGAGCAAGCAGACCACGCAGAACGCCGCAACCAAACCGAAAGCGGCCGGCGCCCCATGCAAACAGCAACCCGTGGCGCCTTCCTCGTCGTCGAACGGAAGTGGAGGAAGCAGCAGCAGCGGCGGCGGCGGCGGCGGTGGTGCAGGTGGCGGCAGTGGAAACAGTGCTGGTGGCAGCGGCGGTGGCAAGAAAAAGTCCAAGAAGAAGCGCAAATAATTGCTAGCGAAGCGAATGGTGCTGTGGGCGCTCCGGGCGGCGGCATCATTGCTCGTTCTGCTGCTGCTGCTCTCCTACCTGCTGCTGCTCCTGCTCCTGCTGCTGCTGCTGCTGCTGCTGCTGCTGTTCAACCTTTCCCACCACTTTGCCCTCGGCCTCCTGCTGCTCGGCTACCTTTAAAAGCAGGCGATCTCAGTTCTCCCCACGGCGGGGATAAGTTTTGTCCTTCGATGCATCCGTAGCGTCATCTAACAATAACGCTGGTCTCAGCTTGGTCCATCCTGGATAAAATGCTTTCCATCGACACGCGACAACACCAGTAAATGACTTTGCAGCTTTGTTCGAGCTTCCTGGCGTTCTTGTTAGAGGGCGCTGCTACCGCTTGCGTGCGAACGTCTCAAGCAATATTTGTGGAAAGCATCTCCGATTATCTCTAATGATTGGAGGATCCCGGCCCAAAAACGGTGGAAAAACAAACAACGGGAGAGGGTTGCGTGGAGTGGAGAGGGGGATAATTTTCCCGGGAAATGTGAGAGAAGAGTAGGAAAAGGGTTTTCACACGCGCCCGTTACCGGTGGGGCTATTCGATATGTTTTTTTTGTGTCTTTAGCTGATAGGGATTAGCTCAAATCTGGACACCTGTTTCTTTAGTTCGTACTACAAGTGAGGCGCACGTCACGTCCAATTTTGCTGTTGTGTTTCTAATCGTTGTTAATCAAAGCTATAAAACGGTAATCGTGATGGACGTGCACAGCCATTGAGATGAGACATTGATATGCGTGTGTGTGTGAAACCATTTTTTAACCCAACCCCCGGAGGCAGCGGGAGTGTGTCGAGGTTGGATCTTCAGCTCGGCCCCATGTACAAAGTGAAGCGAATTTCATGCCGAGGAAGCTCTACTTCAGCTGCTCAACGTTCGACCTCGACAATGTGTGACACGCGCGGCTGCACTTGTTCGAGTTTAGGTTTAGGCGTTTCAATGTGCACCAATCATCATCAGAATACCTTTTCGTCCACACACAAACACACACACACACGGAGCACACGTGTTCTCAGATAAGTTATTTTAGCTTGTTCGTTTTTCATCGTCTAATTTTTAGCTTTTAAGCTTTGCGGACAGCTCACACAAGGAATTAGATACGGAAAGGGAGAGAACGAGTGGAGAAAAATGCACGACAAGTCCAGCGGAATGGACCTTGGCTTTGGCAGAGCGCAAACAGCATGCGGTCCGTAAAAGGACCCTTTCGAATCATGTGCGCGCTCAGAATAACGAACACGTTTGTTCTTTCTCTCACCTGTTCGCCGTTTGTTGTTACTGTTCAAGTGGTGTTTTTTTAGCAATGTAAGCGAATAGAAAAGCAATCAAATCAGTAGCTTAACGTCTCCGCTGAAGGGTTTGTGAGTCAATAAGATTCGAAGTAAGGCGGCAAAACACACACACACACACACACCCCAAATCGAAGCAAATTACAAGCAATTGAAGTGAAAAGTGCTGATATAAAAGGACATAGACTTGGTTAGGAGAGTTGCGCGTGAAACAGAGTAACTTTGAGTGTGTGTGTGTGTGTGTTCGCCGGTACAAAAAAAAGAACTAACATGTAACAAAGTATGGAGTAAGGACGCAACAAAAAGAATAATAGTTTTTAATCGGGAGTTTGTGCTGTAAGCGATTTTTTTCCCCGGGGCGAGATTTTCACTGAACGGCTTTTACACTTGTGCTGATTTAATCGAAAACTCCCCCATTTTCACGGAGCGGAAGAAAGAAGGAAAAGCACGTCTGTTTTCATCTTCTTTAGGTTATTAATAGGTGTATATTAGTTTCGTCTGCAAAGCCAAACTATACATTTTCTGTATGAAGAAAAAAACACCTACCTTTGTTTTGAGGGTGGCTGTTTCCTGACAAACCATCTAACAATTTACAAACATCAATCTTTTTCCTCCGACGATACTGACTTGTCGTGCCCCGGTTTGGTATGTTTTGCTCCATTTTCTCTACCAGTTTTCTGTCGCTGCTGGATTGCGGTAGTGTATGCTCTCGGTATATAAGCAGCAACTGGCTTCAACGGTAATTTTAAACGTTGCCTAATCAAATACCCTTCTAACGTTACATTGGCGTGAAATGGCCCTCTAACACTGAGGCGTCTGTCTCCGACAAATAATAATAAAATTTATTTAAACAATTAAGAAAAGGATAGGTAAACAAGTTACTCTTTAATAGACACAAAAAAAACTCAAAACAAAAAAAACTAACTACGAAAAAAACGATAAAGAAAGTGTTGAAAAAAGGCTGAGAAAAAAAAAAGAATAGCTTAAAAATTATCCTGGGACCGTTGTGAAACTGGATAAACCGAAACCGAAAGCAAAGTCAAAGTGAAACAGCACAGTAGCATGCATCAATTACACCGCTACCATTGCAATAACACTTACGATAATCTTAGAAGGATAGGGTGATAAGAACACGCAGACACACAGCACACACAAATAAGCAACACGTTTACGTAGAACTATCAACACAGGAAAGCCTAGCGGACGTGCTGAAATCCTATAGGGAGCCCTTTTATGAAACGAAAGTAATCATCAAACGAAAACTAGGTCGAAACACAAACAAACAAAAAAAAAACAAATCACACGTACAGCATACAGGAAGCTGACAGCCCCGAAGAAATGTGATTATTTATATATTTATTCCGAGTTAGAAAATCGAGAAAGCCGAACAGTAGTAATGGATGGCGCGCAAGCACAGCGAGCGAAAATGCGAAACCCGGTTTGGTTACAATTATACTTAAAAACTGCTAAATTTGGCAAAAAGCAAGCGAGAACGAGGAGAGCGTTCATAAAACAGCACGTAGATCTAACTTCAGGCCGTTATACAAAACAACCAAGTAAGGAGAAAGAAGCTGGGGGAAAGCAAGCTTAAGTCGGCTTTCTGCAAACTGAGAAAGAATGTAAAGCAAAACACAAGACAAAAGAAAAAAAATAGATATATATATATATATAAAAAAAATATTGCGTTGAAGCAGGTAAAAAAAATCTATTAACGGTTAGAAAAATCGTCTCGTGGACGGTGGAAAAAAGAGAACAACAACAAAAAAAAAACTCAAAAAATAAATAACTAATAAAAATCGAAAACAGACAAAAAACTAAAAAAAAATACAAAACAAAAGCGAATGTATTGTTACTGTTAAGCGAGGAGAGGTGTTTGAATGTATGTGGATTCGTTCGGTTCATTTCCTAATTGTTGGGACATGTGTGTGTGTTTGCTATGGAGATCGCGTTCCAGCGTTTGTATATCGTTTCGAGAAACCGTTTGCCCGTCGTCGTCATACCCACACACCAACATTTGTACAACTTTCGCTAAACTCTATTGTTTTTTTTTTCTTCTCGTTTTTCTTCTTTTTCCATTTTTGGCGTTTGGTGGGATTCGCCAGACGGGCCCGCCGGGATGGAGGACAGCACCGGCGATCTGTTGCGCCATCATCATCACCACCACCACCACCACCATCACGTGGAGCAGGTTACCGGGCAGGGTGGCGGGGGCGGCGGCGGACTGCAGTCAACCTCACTGGTGCACCTCGACCAGGAGGATATGAGCAGCAGCAGCTTCAGCTCGGCCAGCCGGGCCTCGCTCGAGCTGGCCCAATCGTCCTCCGGCGAAAGTCTGCTGCCGTTCCACGGCGACTCGAGCGGTTCGTTATAACATGGCGCCATACGGCGATCGCGCAGGGTGGGCGGCCGGGGGCTGCCCGTGCCCGGTTGGCCACGTCAGGTCATCGTCGTCGATCGGCCGCTCCCGGCGCGTCAGGCCGCCCCCGACCGCTCGCGCAGACCAAAGAAAGCCAACGCCGGAAAGGAGGAACGCGCCGGCGACGATGGCTGGCAGTACATCGAAACGGTGGAGCGTGGGGAAGATGGTGTGCAGCCGGCGGATGATGACGAACCGGTGGGAGGTGCAGGAACGGTATTCGAAGCGGAACACGAAGACGCAGGATTGCAGCTTTATCGACCCCAACCGAGGACGGACGAACGGGGTGAGGGTGCGGCAGCAGGAGAACCCCAGTACCGCCAGCTGGTGAACGGGATGAGCGTGCGACTGTACCGCTGGATGCAGGGTGTCGGTATCGGTTGCCAGCGGAAGCGTAAGCTTCCACCGGGAAGCTAGTAAGGACGACGACACTCGCAACAGCTGAGAGAAAGAGAGTTCCCTTAGTAATAGTGCACTAGGTTAAGCGAAATATACATCGGAAGCAGACCGTAGAGAGCACATATGTACCATATCTCACCTGTAAAGAAGAGGGTTTGGCCACGTCCTGTTTCTTCCGAACGATGGCATATTTTTCGTTAAAATCGAATATGAAACATGGTATAGGAATGGAAAATCATATGACAAAAAAAAACAAAAGAAGGATTATGTGAAAACAATAAGAAATACATAATTCATAGATAACATAGGATAAGAACAGAACTTAGGCCACAAGAGAAAGAGGAGCCATGAAGAATCTGCGGTTACAAAGCAGAACGTTGGAACTTCCGCAACAATTGCGTTGCTGCTCGCGTGTAAGGAATGTAAAACGAATGTGCGTGATGTAGGTGTGTGTTTGCGTGCGTGCATGCTCGGGTGCTTGGGACTAAAACGTGGACAAGATTGCCTGTGATAGCGGAAACAGTTGGAGGAGATCGGGGGAGAAAAAAAAACCGCCAGCCAGAGTAGATTCGGTTTGTTTGGCTTGGGACGGGTGGGTGGCACGATGAAATACGGTGCTGGGGTGGGGTGGTGAAGCGCCCGGCTAGGAGACGTGTGCGTGGGTGTGTGCTTGTCAGGGATAAGTTTAATAAGCAAACCAACATTGATGGGTGGACACTAGGAAGCTAAGGCAAAACATATACAGCTAAGATGTATGTTTAAAAAGTTAAGGCTTTTTTTTCTGTAGATTTTGTTTTTCGATACGCAACTCTACGTTCTATCCGGACGAGAGTGAGCAGGAGAGAGAGAGTTAGAGAGAGGTCCCACTTGGGAGGAAAGGTGAATTTAAAATTCAATACTGGACGAATCGAACACGTCCACTAGGTATGGTATGATGTAGTTTATCATATATTTTTTTTAAACCTTTTTGAATTCATTTTTAGTTAGCAAAGCGTTTATTTAGACAAAGTATAGAGTGCCCCAAAGCGCTGTAAAATATTAAGAACTTCAGTAGAACTTCGTGCCCCTCCGCCTTCGTGCGGTGCGGTTTGGGATTTCCCACCGAACGGAAACGTAAGAGAAAAGAAAACCACAAAACGGGACGATACGTTCAAAACTTTTTTTCCAAAGCCCTCTCTGCCAACAGGTTAGGAACCGACAAGGGTGTAGTTAAGAAAGATAACCGGAAGGGCATCCGGCGCGTTGTTCCGACAGTGCAGGGGAGCGTTAACAACCCGATACCCAGTGATATTAGAGGAGGTGAAACGGATGAGTAGAGAAAAACAAAAAAACAGAGTGAAGTTTACGAAACAAACTAGAGATGGCAGATGACTCTTCCGGTTCCGGTTCCGATCGAGTTTACGTCCCAGGAATTTCAAAGCAATATTGGATTTCGAGTAACCCGCTCGGTTTTTTTTTGCCCCCTTGGTACGGTTTTATATTCAGTAATGTTCATTTTAAGTAGACACTATTACTATTGTGGTTCTTTAGAGAATCGAAAACCCAAAACCTTTCTACGTTACTTCTCTAGCCCCATTTAAACTATGCATAATCTTCTAGCGGAATAGACATACATATATATACTACATAAATTAGCAAACATCGAGGATTGCTTCTAAGTAAGAGGTTCTTTTTTTTTTAAAAGCCATCCCGAATGGTGAAATGTTTAGCTTTGGCATTTAACAGATAAGAAAAAAGAAGGTATACCATATACCAGGTAACCACCATTTCCATTTGGATGCAGTTTTGTTTTTTATTTAGATTTGTTTTAGAAGGTCGATGGTATAGTAAGGAGTAAAAAGGAAAACAATCAAATAAGAAACACATGTCATATGAAAAGTATATAACGGTGAGAATGGAAGCACTTATCGTACACATATGTAAAACCGAAACCGAAATAAAGAACCACCATAAGGCAAAGAGAGCAAAACGCAAAAGTGTAAAGCCACAACACAGTTCATATACATATTTCATTATACAGGGTTATTATCGATGTTTGTCGAGAGTCAAAGTGAATAAAAACACACATCTAAAGTCAGTTTTTCATGAAACAGGTTTTTCCGTTTGGTGTTTTTTTTTAAGTGTGCAGAAGAAAACGCCTGGCGTACATTTTCTTTCTTCTTCTTCTTCTTTTAATATATAAAAGTCAACGTTGTCTGTATATAAATATGTAAATATATGTATGTGCTCGCATCACGCCAAATCTACCGGTCCGATTTGCACCAAACTTGGCAGGAAGGTAACTAATTTTCCAAGGTTGAATGATCTGAACTTCGTTTGTTGATATCCCCATACCTCCCAACCCCTCCCAAACACCTACCCTCTAAAGCTAAAGAAAAACAATTTTAGCTCAACGATTATTCACCTGATTTTCACCAAAATTGGTGCACATGCTGCTTACGTAGGGACATAGCATGGGTTAAAAATTCATTTATCTAGGGGAAGGGGAAAAGGAGGGGGAGGGTTCTAACACTACCCCATACCACACAAATGGTAAAAAGGCAATATGGGCATCAATTTCGTGGTATTTGTGGTCTATAAATCGAATGGCCTTACTCTTAATGTTCAATATTAGCCCAGGCTCCCTCTACCCTCCTCCTCTTCAGTGAAACAATAGCAATCCTCAAAACGAAAAGCGTTAATTTTTATCACATGTATTCAACGCAAAATCTACTAAGTCTACCTTTATACGGTAGATATAATTTCATCCATCTTGAGGAAGGGGTAAGGGGAGCTTCCCATCCTACCGCCTAGTTCAAAAATGGATAAAATACAATATGGGTATCATTTTCGTAGTATTTGGGGTCTCTAAATCTTATGGTCACAGTGTAAGTGCTCAATCTCATCTCAGACTTCATTTAGTAGCTTCACACCGTACATATCGTGGAGTGACGGTAGAAGTGCTCTTAAACAACACGCAATTTCAATATTGGCAAGAGTACTTAATGAGTATCAATGTCGTAGCATCTTTTTTCCTCCTTTTCCTCTTCTACAACTAAATAATGTTGGCTTGACTCAAAAAGCGGTGAATTTTGATGACATACATACAATTGTATTAGGCAACACCTTTTGGTCTGGATTTTAAGGGTAGTTTACTAGACCTATAAACTAGATTTAAGGGTAGTCAATGTTGTTTTTGAACTTAATTTTGTATATGTGATCACCTTTCTTTACCTATCCCGCAAGCTTACACAAAACATTATTTCTAAGCGATAAAGCAAAAGAACTTTAAAACGTGCTTAAAAACATAATACATAAGTTTTGCAACTCTTATAATTACTTCATGGATTGGCTTATCGTTTGTTTATACAGTCGGACGTCGATTATCTATTGTCATGCTTGCTTCAAATGGTTCCACTAAGGTGGAAACCCATTTAGATAGTAAATGCAAAATGTGTATTAATCTGGTTTCGTCGACTTAAGGTAATACTAAAAAATAGCATTTTCTGCAGATAGTAAAATTTAAGATTGTGAAACTCAAATACTCAAAATGAAAACACTCTCCCGCTTGGAGTTTCTTTCTACCCGGATGAAATCGGGTTCCAATTAAATGCAAACAGTGTTATGTTTGGGTTTGTTTTTTATTACTTCTATTTAATTTGTCGATGATTAAATTACACGAGTGCCACGACGAGAGCAAATCACGCGGCTAAGCCCCACTCGCAAACACACACACACACACACACACACGTACACAGAATTACACGAGTTTCCGGTGCGCAGTGTCCATGTGGGGAACCGCTTGACCGGTGTTTCCGGTTGCGCGCGCGCTCGTGTGTGTGTGTACAAGTGGTTCGTTTTGGTTTCGCGGTTTATTATTGTGATTCATTGGTTTTTCGTTTGTATGGTTTTGCTTTCCGTTCCGCAGCAGCACATCGCCCTCCGACCTTCGCCTGTTAACCTATTGTCCTATGTAACTTTTCCTCCATAATTCCTCTCGCTTTATTTCTTCCAACACACACACACGTGTTTACCCTTCAGCTCAATTCCAGACCTTTCGTGTTCCGTGTTCCTACTTTCCCAAAATTTAAGTCGCTTCCACTTTCACCTAATCACGTTAGCCTTTTGCCTTAAGATAGGCGGAACATCTCGCACTCGCAATTGAACATTTAAGTTAATTTTTGCTGGAAAAATATACTCTCTCTCTCTCTCGCACTCTCCACACATCAACCTCCTTCCGCAATCGCCACTGCCTTTGATTTTTCCTTCGATTTAGCTCCTCGATTCTGGTTTGCTCCTTCCTCCCCCTTGTATCACACAGCGGAAGCCTCGTGTCAATCCGCCAATCCGCCAGCTCCAGTACAACGGTTCTACATGTATACATATAATATATAGATATATTTTCATTTAATTAGGATTTGTGTGTGTTTTTAAATTATTCTCATCTTGCTTGCTCTTTTCCTCTTTCTCAGTTCTGTGTGTTGTTCCCAGTCCGGCCGCTTTCCGCTTTTCCTACGCTTTACCATCCCGTGTTCCCATGCGCAATAGATAATTTTCACCCCGGGTTCAGAGGCGGATGAATTGTTCTAGAGGCCCCCGGGCAGCTACAAGTTGTAGGTCCCAAAAACATACATTACACTCAACCTTATATTTTAAAATATAAAAAAAATTCATCTACACTGCAAACAAAATATTTCCTCAATATTATCCCAAGTTTTAAATTCCAAAAGCCTTATTTTCAAAACCATACTTCATGCGAAACCATGTTTGCCAACTTCCTAGGAGAATAAATTTTCACGAATAGTATTTTCTATGAACAAAATTGACGAGTAAGCTGATTGTTTTTAAATCTAATTAGTTATTGAGCCTCTTAAAAACTGGAAAAGTTCCTTTGAGTGAAAAGTTCGAAAAGAAAAGGTTAGAACAGTGCAAACGCGTTAGAACTATGTTTGGAAATGAGCAAGGCAATACTTTTGCTACTCCATGTCCATTATCCTAAAACTGTTCTGAGAATTTTCCTCTTCTGCAAAACAATCTTTAGACTGATCGCTTTTATATATGTTAGTGCATCAGTATTTTATATTTGAACTTTAAAAAAACCTCAAAAATGTGACGTTTGTTCCTCCTAAAAAACCTAAAAAATGTGACATGCAACTTTTTTGAAAAATAGTAAAAATTAATCCAACATTAAAATAAAAAAAATGGGCAAAAAGGACGGGGTCCTCGATAACTCGAAGGCCCCAAGCAGCTGCTTAGTTCGCTTACCCTATGATCCGCCTCTGCCCCGGTTTGTTTGTTGAGATGAGATCACAAAAAAAAACAGAAGAACAAACTTCCTTCATTCCGATGGCAGGTGGAAATGTGGAATTGCAAATGGTTCCGAACTGTTGTTTGCTATCATGATTGCTTTCATTCGCATCGTCTCCCTTTCACGGCAAAGCGAGTTGCCCACGGAACTCGAATTCCGACGCCTTTTGAATATCGCAGTTTAAAAAAAAAAACGGGGTAAAAGCTAGGAAGAAACGAAATCACTCTTCCTGGCGTCTTCCTTCGGCAAAGCCACTTGCCGAATTCGTGCCACTAGCTCTAGTTTAGTACCGTTTCGTTTTCTTTACGCCGTTTCCGATCCGTTTCTGTCCTCTTTATGCGGGGTTTTTTTTATATTCCCTAACGGACCTTTTAAATCTCCGAAGTCGGTTCGGACTCCGTTCTCATCGCGAACCCGAATCCTTTTACGTAATTCTTTACCCTTTGTCGGAACATTATCACGCTCGCAAGTTGATGTATTGGTGTGCCAAAGCCGGGGCACACTCCAATTGACCAATCGGAAACTACAGATCGTTTAAAGTTATTGTCACAGAATAAAAAGGTCGAATTGATCGCTTCGCGGGTTCCGTTTTTGTGTTTTGTTTTGGCAGCCTCTATTTGGAGAGTGTTAGAATCCCCCGGTGTTTCCCTTTCCCGCTGGCAAATGGTCGTCCCTCGGCACTAGCGTTGTGAGTGAATCTGTTTCAGCCTCGTTGAATGGTGGTTCGCCAAAAAAGGAGCAGTTTCCGAAACTCCATTCCCAGAGATGTCCCGCACGAGGCTCACGCATCCGATTAAAGATTCTTCCGTTCGTCACGACTCTCCTCCCTGTCCATTGCTATCTTTCCTCGCTCGTCTTAGGCACTTCTTTGATGCTTTTTTCATGTGGTACTACTAGAACATAAAGTCTGTCTCATAGTTAATTTAGCCAAAGAAAGCGCGCTACTGTGGCGCCTCTAGTGACGCCAGGCGGACATTATAATTTTTAGTAGTATTAGTAACTAGTAACGATCACATTGTGAATGTTTCAGATGTGTACTATTTTGTTTCGCTAAATGCCGTACAATGGAAATTGAACTGTCAGAACTGAGCCCGCACCAAATACTGGAGCGCTGGTGGACAAATTGACAAGGCCTGGAATCCACGAAAAAGCAAAACAAAAATTACAAGTATTTTTCTTTTATACAGTTGTGCATAAAGTTTGTTATAAAAATAGGTTTTTACTATTTACGTGCTTCCTAAGGTTGTACAGGGCCAATAAGATCCATTTGGTACCAACACCCAATTTTGCAGAGTTTCGCCCCATAAAAAAAATACTAGGCTACCACAAAACTTCGTCTTAGACGAAGTGGTGGAAAAGTAAGAGATGTTCTTGGGAAGAAGAAGTGAAAGGAGATTTCCTTCCACGATACGGGAGCTAATGCAGAAACCAAAAAACAAAATGCATGAACGTATAAGAACAGGGAACACATAAATAGTAAAATCCAATTTTTATAACAAACGTTATGCATATAACTGCACAAAATAAAAATAATTGTCATATTTTTTTTGCTCTTTTCAATGAATTCCCGGCCTATTCCATTTGGTCAATTGCCTTGGTGATCCAGTATTTTGTGCGGATTCATTTTTGATCGTTCAATTTCCATTGTACGGCATTTAGCGAAAAACAAATAGTACACATCTGAAACTTTCACAATGTGCTCGTTACTAGTTGCTAATACTACTAAAAATTATAATTTCCGGCTGGCGCTAGATGCTCCACAGTAGCGCGCTTTCTTTGGCTAAATTTTACTATGAGACAGACTTAAAATTAGAAATTAAAAACAAACCGTACGACTACTTGTTTCCTTGTCGTGCGAACGGGTTTTCGTGCACGCGGGGGGCGGGAGGGGGGAATGTAAACGGTTTAGCTAGCTCGATTCAAGTTGCTCCGTTTTATTTGATTTCACATTCGGTACAAAAAGAAAAAAAATGGTTCAATTATGTGTGGCACGCGAATTGTGGCGCTGCAATTCCCCGGGAGGGTGGAAAACTGGTCAACCAACTTTTCCTCCCTTTTCGTTGGGCGGAACAAACACACACACACACATCTTACCCTTCAACGACGGGATAGCCATGTTCTCCCAGCTCCCAGCGAGTCCCTTCGTTTCCCTACAACAACCACTACTAGCTAAGCTCTACTATCTCCTAAGTGAACAGTAACTTGGACCTCTCGCTCTTACTCGCTTCCATTTTCGCTAACCATGTACAACGTTCCGTTGAGATCTGTCTTTAAGATGTTTTTTGTTATCTTCTGCCCTGTGTTGTGGTTGTTGTTCAGTGCAGCTAGCTGTTTGTTTCATGTTACTACATTCAACCTCTCCCCGTTGGAAAGCTCCTTGAGCAAAAGTTCAACGTTTTGTAATGGTTTCTCTTGTTTTCTTCCCCTTGTTTGCCTACACAGATTGGTAACTTGAAACAACCTACCGCTCCACCACCTACTAACTAATATTCGATCCCGGGCACGCCGGCGACGGAAATCACCTGCACCTTAGGTCTGATTAATTTTCTTTCGCTACTTCTTCTCCCCCTCGTCCTCTCTCTCTCTCTCTCTCTCTCTTGGTTCGTTCGCTACCGACACACGGGAGGCGTCCGTGTGCCGTTTCTAGGATTCACAATTTTATAACTGCTTAACTTTTATTGTACATTTTGGTAGTTCCGTCCTAACCGCTCAACCCCTGTCCCCCGGTTTGCATCGTCCTAACGACTCTATCGTCCCGGCGTTCCTTACTTAATCCTTCTTTTTTTTTCCTACTCTCCCTCGCTCTATATCTCTCCTCCTAAACATTGCTACATGCATTTATTCTTTGCTAGCGCGTCTCTCACCTATCCACCCCTTAGTGCGGCGCAATGCCCAGAGTTCGAAATTCTTTAAATACTTATTTTACAACGCGGCAGTTGGGGGAGGGGAAGGGGGGGGGGATTGCTCGTGTGGTATGAACGCCCTCCCCCACCCAAAAACCGTGCCTTTCTGTTAACTACTATACAGAATAGATTATATCGAATGGAAATGGAACGTTTGGCGATGTGAAATGTAATGGACAAGGAACGGAACGAACAATCAAACAAACGAGCGTCTTCGAACAAGAGAAATAGAAAATCCTAACTAACAGTATTCATCCTCCTTCTAACCTCGAGGTGCTCGAAATGCTTCTTGCCGTGCTGCTTAGGTCCTAATTAAAAGTTATAGAAACAAACAAACGGTCTAGATTGTTTTTGTCGAGAGCGCGAAAGCAAGCGGGCGAGTGGTTGCGAGCCGATAATAGTAAAAAAAAAGAGGAAAAATCATTGGCCGCCTGTGGCAAGGATGGAAATCATACTCCGCATAAAAGATGAGCATGAGGCACACGGTGCCGGAAGGGAAAACAAAAACCTCACTCACACTAATCGACAGATGTTTTCGCACAATGCTTAGCAGCAAATGTATGAGGAAAAGAAAACCGCAAGACCAACTCCTTCTGCTAATACTGCTGCTGATCCAGTGACCATCACCGGATGTTTGTTTGGGAGGGGAGGGGAGGTTCGAGAAGGGTGCACCACTCGGCTCTAGGCGTCCGTTCGTTCCTAAATTTCCCGCCCGTCTGAAATGGGCTAGCGTCTCACGTTTTACGCGCATTACAACTTCTCCCTGCGTTCTCCACCGTCTGCTTCTCGCGCGCTTCCTCTGCCCTGCCATCCATCTTACTTACTAGGTAATATATATATATATATAATAAGAGTACGCTAACTGGCCGTCTGTAGTCTTATGTAGTTCTGTTTTAAATATTTTGGTGCAAAATTATTGACCCGTTGCGTGGGCGTGGGGGGGGGGGGGGGGCGGGGTGAAACTGTTTGAGAAAAAGCAGGGCAGGCACCCATCGTTCGTTCAACCCACAACCACTCCGGCTCCTAGTGCTCCGCACGCCGGCAACTGAGAGGCCGTACTTAGAAGCCGGACGCCTCGTGGATGAGGTCCGACAGCACGGTGCTGTTGTACGACGGCTCGGTGGTCAGCAGGGTGAAGCCGGCGACCTGCTCGGTGTGCTCCTCGCCGTACGGGTGTCCGATGGAGCGCAGGAACAGGAACGCCAGCATCAGGAAGCTCGAGCCGAGCAGATCGCCGAGGGCCGTCAGGTACGGGATGGCCGAGTTGTCCGGATCGATCTTCAGCTTCCACATCAGATGGATGATGACGTGGGCGATGTACAGTAGCAGCATGATCTGAAATGATGGGCATTATAGGCACCTCGCTCCGCTGCGTCTACGTCGCGCTGAAGGCTCACCTGAAGCGTGCTGACGAACAGGTAGGTCAGTACGAAGGGTAAGCCGATCGTCGAGCGGGACATGTGGATGTAGTCGGCGACAAACACGAACAGCACCTGCCCGGGAATCGACATCATGATGAGAATGCGCGCAGTTTTAGCGTACGGCACTGTGGAGGAGAAGAGCGGAGAACACACCCGTGCGGGTTGGTGAGGCTGAAACGGAGGTCAAACAATCGGGGCTGCGTACCTCCTCGGATCAACGCCCTCCACGGCAGCTCGGCGATCTTGGCGTGCGGCGGTATGATGCCGAGGATGGAGCTCTGATGCAGGAAGGTGGAGATCTTGCTCGCCTGCACCGACACCAGGTTGCCGCCGATGCCGTTGATGATGGGCTGGAACACGACGAAACCGTTGAACATGCCGACCGCCGTGTCGAGCACCAGACCTCCCATGCTGGGGTGTGTGTAGGAATGAGAGGTACGTTAGACATCAGACAATTCGCAGCTCGCACGCGGATCACACTTACCCACTGATGAACAGACTGGCCA
Source organism: Anopheles coustani (assembly GCF_943734705.1). Classification (NCBI taxonomy): domain Eukaryota; kingdom Metazoa; phylum Arthropoda; class Insecta; order Diptera; family Culicidae; genus Anopheles; species Anopheles coustani. The sequence continues at coordinate 6,500,281 of NC_071290.1, forward strand.
GCACCGGACCCCAGCCGGAGGTGAGGACGCGGCTCGTGTACTTGTTCCGGTACACCACAAACACGAAGAACGGCAGCAGGATGAAGTACCCGGTGACCATGACGAACGTAACCCAGAGGTGCGTTTCTGCAAGGGAGTAAAAGCACGATTTAGGTACCTTCCGGAATATGTCTACCGTGAGGTGCGGTCATCTTACTGATGTGATCAAACAGAAGCGACGCCATGCCGGAGAGGATTGAGATGGAGACGACATCGCCGATGGAGGCGGCGAGCGGCGTGGCCAGATTGTCTGGGTTCAGCCGGAACCGCTTGGTGCAGAGAATCACGCCGACCAGCACAAAGTCTGTGAATTGGGAGCAGTGGAGGAGTTAGTGTCATGGCGCAGGAGACGGCGCTTCACGCGGGTAGACGTACCGAGCACGAAGCAGGAGCTCGTAGCGGTGAACATGCTGGACGCGGTGATGAGCATCGCGTGATCGAACTGGAAGCTCTGGTTCATGATCGCACCGACGACGATCGCAAAGATGGAGACGATGAACGCGGCAACAATCGCCTGCACCTGCACCAGCGCGATGTTCCCTATGATCATCTTGACGATCTCGCGCGTCCCGTTCAGATTGCCGAGGTTCGCCTGGGTCGACATGCGCGACGCCAGACACATGTCCAGGTTACCCTTCAGGCCCAGCAGGGCCGGCACCAGGATGAACAGCTCCGAGATCTGGGTAAAGACATTCCAGTTCTGATGGCATTGGCGTTGGAGAGAAGGTGATCCCCGGGTGGTTATTGGGAGGTGAGTGGAATAGAAGAAGGTAACTTTAAAGCAACGTGTTATGGGGATGGCTGGATCTACGCTACAGTAAGGATGGAGCTTTGATTGATTGGATGATGACGGTGGGCCCCAGCACTCGAGAAGGTAAGGCGCTGGTGCCCTTGTCCGTGAGTAGATTAATCGTCGCCATGAGCTCGCCGACGTACGGGAGGATGTGTCGCGCGTGTGAAGGCACTCACGCCGACAAGCACTGACTGGTGAGATGATGGACACATGGAGTAATGCCGTATATGACTATCCTTCGGCGACTACGACAGTGAAGGATATCGCATCGCAAACATCGCACGCTACAAACTGACACACAGCCACACAATTCTAAGTCACGGGAGTTCATGAGTCCAAGTCGTCGTAGACTTTTTGTCGTGGAGATGAACGCGTCCGGAAGAGGGCAACGGGAAAAGAGTAAGTAAGCAGGCACACCAAACAGATCAAATCGGTAACAACACACACAACACAGCACACCGGAGGCCTACCGGAGACAGGTATGTGAACAAACCGATGTCAATGCCCATCGTGGTGCGTCCCTGCGAAATTAAAATATTGGAAGGACCAATCGATCAGTCATCGGGGTAAATAAGTTTATACGTAGGTAAGTTCTAAACGTAGTCCAGTCTGGTTGGTGATAACGTCTTATGCCGGTGGAGAGTGTAATGACAACAGGTGATACTTGCAGGTCACCAACTTCAAACGATTGGGGATTCCCACCAAAGGAAACACACCTGTGCTTCACGATTCTTGGAGTGACGACGTCTCTTAAGATAACCGCTCGATTCGTAGACTTAGTGACGAAGCGGTCAAAAAGCGCTGGAATGATTACTCCCTGGAGGGTGCAATGTACTTGGAATCTTCAGTCTATGTCTGTCACAGCGTATGTGTCCTGATTTCGCGTGAGTAAACATAGCATTCCGGGTGAAATGTTCTAGTCCGGGGGGAAAAAAAACACCTCTCGCTCGCGGGCTCGAAGTCAGCTTCGCGCCAGGTAAACAGCCTGCGCTGGAGTACGCCGTGAAGTATCTGGGAATTGTCAACGCAGAATCACGCAACGGACCGATAACGCGAAAGAGGTCTCCGGTGAGTGCCACGGGAGTGGACACTTATCTGGGAGGTGTTTGATTCGTTTACGATTGTTGGCGAGCGGAAAGAAAAGGTGGAATACCAAACGTACGACAAGGGCTTGACAAAATAGACATAACATTCAACTGACATCAGCTCATTTCGACCGGCAGGGCCGGTTGGTGAACACCAGGGAGCGTTGCGGCTGGAGCCACTTCATCAGCGACCATGTCGACTCGGGTTTGTTGATGGCTCCTGCGCGGCGTCGTCAATGGCGAACCTGCTGGAGTTGCACATTCCGCGGCGTTATCTGCAGCGTATGAGAGACACTGGCCCATTCTATCGCAGTAGGGGGGAAGGCTTTTGGAGAATCAGGTATCAAGTAGGTCGAGTGGTAGAGAGTAGAAGCCATGCAAGTGTGTTAGCGCTGCGGCGGTCAGACCTTTTGACCGGACCGAGGAACGTTAGTGTAGTAGGTGGGTTCATGCAGCCCACGGGAGAGCCCACACATCCTTACTTATATAAACGTTCATACCTCTCCGTTACCTACCTCTACGCGTCCCAGGATGATACCGGCCGCGATTGTACCGAACCCGGCGATGAAAAACGGTACGGCGATCTGCAGCGTCGTCTGCCACCACTTCTCCGTCCGGATGGCGGCGACCGGACCGTGCCCACCGTCTCCCCCATCTCCTCCGGCGGGCACAACTTCGGACCCAGCGTTGCCACCGCCTGCGTTGCCATCGGCATCACCACCACCGTCTCCGGCGCGCTCCAACGCGGTCACGGCGGGACGCTGCTTTTGCTCCAACGGACCGGCGAGATCTCCAACATCGCCAGCCAAACTACCGGTGTAGCAGCTGCTGCTCGCACGGTGATCACCACGGTCCGGGTCGGACGACGCAATCGATGTGGTGATGATCGAGCTCAGCGAGCCGGTGGTGGACGCTGGCTTTCCGGATCCATCACCTGCTACAGGAGAGATACAAAGAAACGATCCAGATTAGGAACAAAGGGCCTAACAGAACGGTGAACTGTTGGAGCTACAATAAGGACTAAAGCTAACGCATGCTACTCAACGCTCTACAAGTGCAGCTCGAAGCGGCTACGTTCAGCACATTTTTTATTCAACTGTACAGCCAAAACACTAGCAGCACTACACTGGAAAGAAACTACACCTGTTCCAAATATAAACGGGCCTCACGTCATTTGCCGGTGACGACTGCACGGGTAGACAATACATTCCTAGATAACCCAACTCCACAACCCGCTTCTTCTGAAGGTCTTTCCCCATTGCGACCGTGACCGATCAGTAGCATCATCATCATCATCATCATGATCATCATCATTGTCACTATCATCATCAGTAGCAGCAGCTACGACACAACAGCATGATAATAGGCTTATATGAGGGAGATGATTTGACAGATAATATAACTTGATTGTGCTATTGCCCCGACAGGTGCAACAACAGTGCTACTAAATTAATTACCCTACGTGTGTACCTTAGCGGTGGAAGCTGCCTAATTATCTGCCGCTCTTTCTCGCTCCCTCCAACACACACATACTTGTAATCTCTTTCCGTCAATCCCGAAAACCCTACCTTTGCCCTACCGGTTCTATCAGTACATTCCCAGGCCTCGGATGTAGTTCTCCGCCGACACGGGGGTGAGGCGCTAAATTGATGTCGCTGTTTTTCCATCATGGTTTCACTTTTTCACTACCCCTTATCTATTGTTCAACCCGTTGTCCGTCCTGATTGGACATAGGAAGAAGGTACTGAAGGGGAGGGGGGGGGTTGCACACAAAAAGGTGCAAACACGACAAACACATGACATATAGAGATGTCACCTGGGACGTATGATAGGAGTCGTGTAATTGTCTTTTTCCGATTGTTTGCTTTTGTTTGGGGGAGGGGGGGAAAGGGACGTTTTCCACATCGGCAGAGAGGTGTCGAGGTGTTTGAGTTAGAGCTTCTCTGCCCCCCACCCCCCTCCCCGTCCCCCGTCCCCGGGGAGATCGAGTAATTTCACCAGTTTGGCAAGTTTGGGAGTAGGAAAAAAAAAATAGCTGAAAAATGACCTCTTCCGGCCATTAACAAGCAAACCAGTTAGTTCCATTGCTCTCAGGTAGGTGAAGAATAGCTGTTGCCGACGGGTTTTGTGAAAATTTGCGTCCACTTTCCCATGTCCGACCAGTTTGCGTGCGTTCCTATGTCCTCTTCTGTCACCATTGTTCACACGAGCGCACCCAACACACGGAACGCTCTGCTAGTGGAACGTGACGTGGAAGTTCACAATCAACTGGTAGTCGATAACACCCGTCCCTCATCCCAGTGTTCCTCCCGTGCGCGGGATACGACTCTACAGTGCCTTGGCATCGGCTAAGGACGACTCGCGACTTTAGACGGACTAATTGGCGCAGCCGAACGGTTGGCTGATTGCCTCACCATCACCCATCATCGTCATCAGCTCGATGCCCCGATGGCCGAGATGGTCCTGGGAGTTCTATTTTGAAACCGTGACCGGTCCTTACAAGCGGGCACGTGCTTACTAGCATCTGCTCATGTGGCGTATGTGTTCTTGGTGTTTGGAGGGACGCCAAGGTTGACACACCGAACGGAACGACGGGTTACATGACGGGCAGAGGGTGTCCCAAGTTCTAGATATTGGCAGAAGTAAAGGGACCAAAGGTTGGCGACAGAAGGCGCCAGGCTAGAAGTTCGACTTCGTCTGGTGCAGCTGAATGCCGATAAAGCGTGACTAATGCAAACGGGAGCAGAGTTTCCTTGGGGACAATAAAATCACCTTCGCATCATTATCGCCCAGCCAGCCCTTTGACTTCGGTCGTTTATTGCCACCGGTCGGGTGAGCGCCGATAAGGTGGATAACACTTGACGACCACTAGGTGTATAGCCCCGGCGGTACAATCTACCGCCCTCCCGTCGGGCGCGATATCTTTGGTCGTGATTTAAATTGCGTGAGCCACACTCTACATCGCGTCCTGTCCTCTAATCTCGATTCCAGATTCCCTTAATCGATCGGCCTTTTTTATGGCCGCGTGGTGGTGGCGGTGTTTCGACTTCGAGCCAGCGCTAAACAGCGGCGTGCTGTCTCCAACCGCATCATCTCTCCCTTCCCGTCCTCTCCCAGAACCTCCACTGAAATAAAGTTGGAACGCGGAGATGCGCACCACTTGAATGCCCGAGACAACGGCGCGAGTGCTAGCTGTAGCTCGTGGAAGTTAATTTGGCTAGATTAGTTGCGATAGAGGCAAGTGGTGGCCGGTGGACCTCCCCCCTCCCGGTCCGATGCAGGTTAAGGGTAACCGACGCAATCTGCATATCTGCATATCGTTAGACGGGCGGGGGCTGGTGGTGGCACCGGTGTCTAATTGTCGGAGTAGCAACTTCGGTATGTATATAAAAAAAAAAAACCTCAACCCTGACGAAAGGAGAGACGGCTAACACGGACCAATGTTAAGTTTGAAGCCCCCTGAACCAGACGGAAAGCCCGCTCTACTTGCTGGACCCCAAACACGCCGAACATTTTCCCACGCAGAATTGAAGGAGAAGGGGTCGAGAGGGAGCGGGAGAAGGCATGTGATGCTCCATCCGATAATGTAAAGGCAATGTAAGACTGCTCGAACGTAACCTTACGATTCGTAACGGTGATTCATCTCACCATGGCAGGGGGCGCGTTTTGCTCGCTGTCTATAAGCCGCTACCTCGAGCAGCACGCTCTCGATGAGGACCATAAATTCCGCGAAAATGTTGTTTTATTTTTACTCGAATCGCCGGAAACCGATTCGCGTGCGGAAGCGATGCGCATTTGTCGCCTCAGGTACAACAGCTGCGTTAACCTTGCAATCAACAACTGCATTCCGTGGAGAAAAGAAAAAAAACACAACGGAACATCACACTGAATTCCAACCGATTCGATCATGATCAATCACGCTTTAGTACTAGCCGTCAAAGGCAGGTACCGAACCGCTCCGGGCCTAGAATATATATGGTCGAACTATTTAGTCACCGATAGCCCACGGAAATGCTGAATAAGATTTGAGCAGACATGTATATTTCTGTTCGATTGAAGACGGTGAAGGTGTTTTGCAGCACACAACTCGAACTCGATTGACCGAGACTTAGTGTACGAAAACTCGGTACATACAACTACACCTTTGCCTGAATAGGCCATCTCGTTGAGTGGTTTATAAAGAAGTTGTAGCATAATCATAGTAAAAAGAGATGTAAAATATATGATATAACATGTAAAGAGAGTAACTAGAGTAGTAAAATCAACTTGAAAGACGAGAAGAAAAGAGAAAATAAATGTAAAAGTGGTAATAGAAGAATATCAGAAAGAAGCTGACGAAAGAATTGATCGAACTTTAACCGAAACGGTTGGTACTGTAAGTAGTAGTATTTGAAGTTAAAGAAGAAGAGAAGTGAGAAGAAAATAAACAAACAAAGGTAGAGCAACAAGACAGGAATGGAAGAACGTTGCTGGCAGGAGAAGCCGAACAGTGGAAGGTAAAAGTAAGAAAGACGAAACGAAAAATAAACGAACTCACCATTTCCACCGTAAATCGTGAACGGGCGATAGCTATCGTCATCGACCCGGTAGAACTCGGTGGCCTGCGGGCCCCCGACGGCACCGGTACCGGGCCCGGCACGGAACGCCATGGCCGTGTCGAGCGAAATGACTGTGTGCGGAAGGGGCGCCGTGCCGGCGCTGGAGATGCTCGAGCGGACGCTGGCAGCCCGCGAACCGAGCGCCACCGGGCCCTGGCTGTCCAGCAGCACCGCGTCCAGCGTATCGAACGGGACGACACTGTCCCGGCGCGCGCCATCGGCGGCAACACCGCCGCCGCCGCCGCCAGATTCCACAATATCGTTCGGTTTCATTCTGAAAGTCTTGTCTATAGCTCTTCTGCTAGCACTCGCCGCTGCTGCTGCTGCTGCTGCCGCTTCTGGTTCCACCGTCGACTTACACTACTATGAGATGAAACCTCAGCGATTGACTAGATCGTGGGTACGGATCGCGGGGCCGATATGCCGAATGTTCTTCTGCTTGCCCAAATATTACTATATTAGGTATTTCTATACACGTGTGTGGTTGCTTGTGTGTGTCGGTTGGTGTGTGGTCTATGTTGTATTTAAGTAGGCACTGAGACTTGCGAGACCCTCGTTCGTTCTTCCTTCGCCTTCCTCGGGTGACGCAATGTATATCTATATATTCGAATTCTAATACAGACGGGAGGGTGGTAGACCCTATACGACGACAGGAGGACTATTAAACTTAGCGGGCCAACGGCGTCGTGCGTTTTGAGCAGTGGTCAGAAGATGGCCTAGACCGGGCGGCTAGAAACAGTCGATGAGATCAGGGCCTGGAGTCGACAACTGGCTGGCGAGAGAGAGTGTGGCCGGTCGATGCCTGGAACGTGCCCGGCGCGAAGCTGCTTGCCGGTGCGTGGATATTCGGTAACTTCGATTCGCAGGGGATAACGTAGCGTTGGTATTCGGGGCTGTCGGCTGATGGCAGTGGCACTGACACTACTACTGTCCGAACGTGGTTAAGTGGCGTTACGCGCGTTACATTCGAGGAAGGTCGTTCGTGGTGTGGGCCACCACCCGTTCGGTGTCGGATATCTTCTACCACGCCTTGGGTAGATGGTCCCTGGTATGGGATCGCTCCCTCGCTCCACACGGCCAAGGGTTTCCCCTGCGGTGCTGCCGGTGCTGCTTCAGGTGCTGGTGCTCCTATCGGCACGGAAGCTTGCTGCGCCCAACGGCAACAACCACTGCCATCCCCGGCGGCCGCAGTACGGAGCAGGGGCACGGTGCTGGCGCTGGGGACCGGCTCCAACCAGCCTGCCAATGCCCGGCCACGAGTTGCTCCGACCGACGCCAGCAGTCCGCTCGCCAGCGCAACTTACGGCTAAGGCACTCGTGCGTCTGCTGCAATCCGGCCAATCGCCTACCGCCTGCGTCGATCGCCCTGTAGCTGTGGGTGCGGTAGTGGCCGGCTTCTAGCTGGCGGCTTCTAGTCCAGCTTTTGTCGCGAAACGCTAGGGTAGGCGAGACAAGGACAGGGTCAGTTGTGTGAGGACTAGAACGACTTGGGCGGAGGAGACGGAGAGTAGTGTGGATGTAGAACGCACTATTCGCAGTGGACAGGGCTACGTGCGACGCCATCAACGCAAACCCCACCGAGGCCATTTCCACGTTAGAGACACCAATCGACCGACATTAGTAACCCTTTACACCTGAACCTCAACTGTCAACCGTTTCAAACATTTACGCAGAGAAGGATTGCCACCAATGGGAGAAGCCACAACCTCAATCTAAGTTTTCCGTCCCAACATCGGATGCCTCGAAGCCATAACCAATCACGAACGAGACACAGACCCGTCAGACCATCACCAAAATCACGTGAAGAAGAGCGACTACCTTAGCCTAATTCTACTTTAGTTTTTAGCGGGAACCTACAGTGCGGGATGAGGATCTAGCTGCAGATGAGCCGAACAGGGATGTGACACGACAAGATGTTAGCTAGTGTACGGCACCCAAACCAACCACATGGACCAGCCTAACGAAAATGCTCGCAACTTGACGGTATAATGTTATAAAATGGAGTACTAGAACATGCGTGAACTGTACTTGAATGAGTATAGGGCTGCTTCACTTCACGCAACACAGTTCACGCGTTGTTCGGGAGATCCTTATACGTCGGGGATGTGAAACAGTATGCCAACCCGAAGCCACCGACACCGAAAAAAAATATGGTAAGATTTTTAGATACACACACACACATACACACACACGCACGCACACAGACACAAATCCAGCTCCGGCACGCACTGGCACGCTCGTGGGTATGGAAGAGTCAAAGGAATCAATGCAATATGGCGTCACTGCCGGAACACATTCGGTCCGATCTGCCAAGATTGATTGTGAAGCAGACAACTGTCTATCTCTTCTAGTTGGGAGTTGGTTTTGGTTGATAGAGTTAATAAACCATTTCTTTTCGGTAGCGATCCTTGCGGAAAATGTAACAACATTAACACGGACGGATAGACGGACACACAGACGCACACACGCGCGCACGCGCAATTCCACCGAATGAGAATATGAGGCAGGATAGACACAGGCTAGCGATCGCCGAGCGCGATCGATGTAATTGAAAACCCGAAATGCTGGTGTTAGTACATTATTGTGTAAACTTGCACCAGAGGTAAAAACAAAGGAACACTACTAACCAGCGACGGCACAATCACCAGAATTCGGTTCGCTTTACAGCGAGCCAAGTTGGATAAGTCTCCTTGCTGCACTTTTAGGTAAAAACTTCCGACCTAGGAACCCTATCCAGGATCGCACGAGGCTGATCCAACACGACACGATCTATTTTGCGGGAGGAGTTAAAAACACGCACTAGTAGTAGTTTAGGCACGAAAAACTTAGTGCACGCCCTGCTTCAACGTGTGGTGAAAAACGGTTCCGGGACTCGCGAAATGTAGGTGCTTCCACGGCGACGGCACTAGGATCAATGTCGCTGGAAGCCGAACGCACGAGCTTAGAAAGGCACACCGCACCGAAATGAGAGCTGCGTAAGCTGGTCCGTTAGTAATATACGCCTGTGCGACGCTGGAGCGTGAGTTGCGCCCCGCGAGAGCTCATGTCGTCTCATATAGTCGCGAACTCTCGCGGAATTACCCCGCGTGTGGGAACGGGGTGGAATTCGCCGTTAGGACGCGCACGAGTGAGCGCGAACTACCGCGAAAGCTCGGAAGACGCGGGCCAATGATAAAAGGAGCAAAACAATTAAGCACAACGCTTACAGCGAGCGGCGTCCGCGAACTCAAGAGATGCTGGAACGTCGGCGAGAGAGTGAGCACCAGCTGAAAGCTAACGGGTGAGCCCTTATAGGGCGCGTGGAAAACGCGTGCGCTACCCGTTGGGAAGCAGGACTCGGCGCTTTTGAAGCTTTTCTCGTTTTTTTGTTTGTTAGATCGCGGGCTGAACGCGTTCTCAACAGAGTTTTTGTGGCAGAATTTGGATTTTGGAAGCCTAAGTCTAGACGATTTCTAATTGACACTCAATGCGCCCCCGGATTGCGGGTCCACTGCAACCTTCAGGTTTTCATTTCCCCCAAAAACTTCCATCATCCCCTCCAGTACCCTCGCTCCCTCTCATTCTCACTCGCCAAACACAGAGAACAACTGTTCAGGTCGTCTCACACATAATGCTTTCAAGTAAAGTGCCTGACCACCTTCGCTGCACAGCGAGCGGCCACTTTCCGACCTTGGCCTTCGTGGGAGGCAGGGGGGGAGGGCGATCAGCTGTGCGCGTGGGAACCGTTGGGTTTTGGTTCGCCAAACTGAACTTGACCCCAGGCAGGTTCCCGTTAGTTCTGCCAAGCAAGTCTAGTCTCGCTGCGATCGGGACTTCTACGCCTGGCGATGAAACGAACCGCATTAAGGAGGCGCTGACCATTCGGCACGACCTTGGCAGAACCCGGCGGGCGGATGCTGCGCAAGGGGATTTCCCGGACGTTCGACCGGATCGGATCCTCCTGATGGGAATACCAGCTTTGTTGCTTTTATTTGTTCGGTTCCGCACACGCACCCAAGGTGCTGGTAGCTGCACGCAAGAGTTGTTGTGCTCAATCGATTACTCACGCTCGCTAACGCGGTCGCGCTTTTAACATCGTGTGAGGACATTCTGCGTTAACGGCACCTTTCTCGAGCTCCATACAAAATGTAAACAATATACTGAAAAAGGCGAATAACCCTTTCAGCGAGAACCCTTGGAGAGTCCCGGTGGATACGAAACGACGCGCCTGTTAAGTTCTTGTTTACTTTTGTTGTGTGATTTTGACAAGCCGCTTGGAGTGTGCTCGTAATGTAAACAGTTCCTGTAGGACAAAGTCTCTTCCGCTTACTGAGAAAGTAAGTCCTACCTTCCTTGCACAGTGGAGGGGAATGTAAATCTTGTTGTTTCAGGCGGTGGTTCTACAGTAAGAAACTCATGTTTGACACTATTACAAGTAGGAAAGTAATCAATTGCAAGACTGGAATCAGGGACTAAGGTGTCTCACCGAGCGTGGTCGGGATAATTCAGGATAATGAAAACTCTCGCCAAACAGGTTCGAAAGTCGAAGCCTGCGGGGCGTTCAGCGAATGGTGAATTTTCTCTCGTGACTCACGCAACCATACCTTATCAGCGCTGGAAATCTGTTGTTTGTGATCAGCGACTCAATCAGCGCGCGCGGATTCGCCTCAAGCCGATTAAGACGCCGCAGAAGCTTTGTGAAGCGTTGTAAACCGGACCGATGGAAGTGGAGCTTACTTATGCCACTGGTTTATCTGGTGCTGGGCGCTAGAAAGGGGGCGCTAAGGTGTCAGTTGCAGACCCCAACGGCCGGGTCGGACGCGTGAGTCACACGTGAACACCGATTACCGAAATGCGCCGGGGGACTGGCTTTACCATTGCGGTAGTTCTATTTTCGTACACTCTCGGATATCGAAGATAGTGAAGGATCGATCCTCACGTGACGCCTGCTGTGAGTCATGGCCTTTTGACCTCAGTGGCCGCGCTGCCTATGTGTTCTCAGCTCATGAGAGGCATCGCTCGTAGACAGAGAATAGTCATAAAATGTCAAGCCACCTTTACCTGTAAGTGTGCGCTACAATGTTTTTCGTTTCAGATTTACGAGTCAGTTGACTCACATTACTTTTTCTACAAATAGACAGATAACTAAAACAAAGTACAATCACATCCAAGTTCTAGACAAAACAAGGTAAAACGCAGCTTGATTCTCAGTGCGGATAGTTCTGGCGACGACCGGTAAAGTATATAGACAGGAAATCAGAGTAGTTAGGAATTTCTCACTCCTGCACATACGATGTATAGCCTAACATTTAGAGTGATACTTAAAATTCTGGCAAAGAAAACGATGCGTGGATGAGACATTAGCAGAGTAGATAAGAATTCCTCATTTCGCATACAGGATATATAGTCTAACGTTTAAAGCAACTGCAGATCGGATGTTTAGTCTATCGTTTAGAGCAATATGATACCGCTTTCTGCAACTCTTCTGAAAAGATGCTGATAATTCTGACAAAGGAAACGATAAAGTATATAGGCAGGAAACTTGTTTACTTTTTCAGCTACAGGATATACATATAGTGAATCGTCTAGAGCAATATGACACCACTGTCTGCAACCCTTCTGAAGTGTGGGTTTTAAGCAGGCTGCATTCTATCGAAGAGGAAGACGGCCATGACCGTACCACGGTCCCTGCCTCAGGTGTCGTTCTTCGCAGCGGTTGCTGACACCGATAAGTGCCAAAGGCCCTCGCACGAACCGTGTTTGGCCTCTCCCAGCAGAAGTCTTAATGCGTCGACACATTTCCGTCCGCGACCTCCGGTGGCAATCCGATTAGGTTCCACGATGGCGGATGCCGCGCACAGGATGCAGGCGATGGATCTCAACGGAACGGAAGCGCTCGTCGACAGTCGAATGCCTCCACATGCACAGCCGGGGGAGATACCATCCGATTGTGCTACCCCCATTCATAACTCCCCATTCACCCGTGCGGCAGTCACCCGACGCCCGGCCGAACTCGCGCAAAAGGTGTCAATTAACGTCTTATCAGCGGCGCTGCGCTATCATCGTTCATCCCCGCGCGCGTTGGAAGCGCCCTACGCTGCCTGCGTGCCCACTCCACTTCTGTCCTCGAGATGGGTGGTGGTGATGGCCTTCCGGGGGTTCTACTATTGACAAAGGTTTTGCGCCACTACAATCGAGCACACGGTACTGACGTTTTGCCACTATCAAACCCACCTTCTCCGGCGTACCTGGCGCCCGATGGCACGATCCGAGCAGCGGATAGTTAGTGATCTAAAACACCGAAACTCGCGCCCGGAACGTGATGCGTGATCTGGCGACATTGTGCGACAATTTGTGCTACAATGAAATGCTGCTTGTCGGTAGGAAAAATACCGCCCGACCACTTCACTCGTGCCAGTTGCCAGGTAGAGTTGACCGATAACGGCTGCAACCCCTCAGCAGGGTAACCCCTCGAACTCGCGCGCGGGTCGCGAGCCCTTGATGTCCGCTGGGTGTACAGCTGAGCTCCTGGCGTAAGGTGAACCTGGAGGTGCTGGTCCTTATCCTTATTTATCGATCGCACCGCACTCGACCGGCTCATTTGCACAAGTGCAGCATGCGTTCGCCCTTCAACGCGAACGCTCTCTTTCGGGAATTCCCGGCCAAGAGTCGGGCATGGCCAGAGAGTGCGTGCCGCTGCGGTTCCAGGGCTCGGTGGTTTTGCCTCTTCCGACGTCACAGCCGTCGGAACACGATCTCACGTGGCATTTCAAACGGACTTTCGATGTCGATTTCGCTTGATTGATTGAGGTCCACCCACTGCCGGCGATTGCCACCAAACAAAAAAACCCACCCGCCACCAGGTGGCCGATTGTATGGCCCCGGCTGAACACCGATTACGGGCCTCAATGTTGTTTTTGTTTTTTTTGTAAACAAATGTTCGTAACCAGATGGAAGCGCCGATGCCGGACGCAGCCATCGCAATCAATCAAGCGCCGGGGGACCCAAACTGCGCCAAAGATGAGCTCAGCCTGGACAGCGCACCAATTGTTAAAATAGTTGTTTTGCCCACAAACACCGCACAGATTGTGCCGGTGGCGCCCGCCTTAAGCCATCTCCGATCAATTAGTGAATCGCGGGTTGTGGCGGCTCAATTAACCGATGAACTTCCACCAATTGAACGAAGGAGATCAACTGCTCGGTGCCAGAAGCGCAAGAAAAACTTACTTTTTGCTGAGTGACAAGCGAGGGCCGCTATCAACATTTCGAGCATTCATTCATGAATCTGCTGATATTTATGTCAAAGATTGATGGATGTCCAAAGCTGAATGAATCTGTCAGCAAAAATAAAACAATAGTGCCTCAGCTTTGCACATTCTTTAAGTTCTCCAAATCCTCCAACTCTTAGAATGCCCATGAATCCCTCATTCAAAAATTCATTCTCATTCATTCTGCCTAAAGTATAAATCTGGTTCTTAGGCTCACTTTCATATTGTTTTATCACGAATAGAAAGCCATGAGCTGTGTCACAGAAATGTGCAATTGCAAAATACTTTACTTCGGCAGATGATTTACAAATAAGGGGAGTTTTAGCAGGACATGATTAGTATGTTTAATTTTTTTGTTCAGGTGCTTCCCGGTGCGGTTTTGATGAATAGCACGCTAGGGGCGTAAAATTCCCGCCTTGGTTTGACATCGGTAGCACGTACGGTAACAAAACTATCGCAACAAATGTACTTTAATGAGAAACCCGCGTGTAAATCCCGGTTTGGCGTAACACTTGTCAATCTTTTCCCCATACCTGGGACTTAGTTTTTTTCTGGATGAATGGCAGGGGATTCCCAGCCCCTAGTTACGCTCCAAAATACAACCGGGCATGTTGCCAGTTCCGGGATTTCCCTTAAAATTCGACAAAGCGGCATCAGAGATCAAACCCAATGTCGATTACGATCGCTAGCCGGTTTTCGGGAGATCAGAACCAACTCTCTCCCGGGCAGCGTACAAACTGCCGCCATGACATGACCGAAACCGAGGTTAGTTATGCAAGTCAGTCCGCTGCGTGCGAAGGCGGGAGCAGAAGATAGCGGCCAGCTCGGAACGGTCGAGCTCGGATGGGTAGAATCATGATTTTCAGACTCTTTTCAGCGATTCGCGTCACGCCGGTGATGATGATGATGATGCTGATGGCTGGCGGCACGTTTTGTGCTACACAATTGAAAGCGTTTACCGCCGCCGCGTTTTGCCACACCGCGTCTGGCTGTAAAGCCGTGGGCTGTAAGTTTTGCATAGTACAGGCGCAAACATGCGGAAAGAAGATGTACTCATCTCATCTGGTCGGGTTTGGGCACACACACCAGCGTCCGAGTATGCCGCGCTGTTGCACGTCGATTGCAAAAAGGTGCGGAAATGTTTCGGGGTCTGCCCGGTGGAAAATCGTCGCGACGATCGTTTGGATCTGGTGGGTCAAAAACGTCGACATGACACGCGCTAGAACCATCAAATCCACCGAAACACACCGAGGGGTTCGAGTGGCGACAATTTCGACCGAACCGAAAAGCACGTCCACCGAGCCAATCATTTCGCATCGTCCGTTTTGACAGCAGCAATTGATGCAAATGAAACTGTATGTGAGCGCGTCTTGAACCGTACCGTTTGTGTGGAAGAGGAGAGGGAGGGGTACCGGCCAGCGGTTGATCGCTTACTTATCCGACATAAACGGAACACGACACGACCGGCACGCGTCAACCGAGCAGCATTCCGACTGCGAGGGAAGGCGAACCACTTGTCGCGTGGCACTGTACGTGCCCTCCTTCTCTCGCTGTCAGCTCGCATCTCTCCCACGCTTTACCAGCATCATACCCGGCGCGCTAATCAAGGGATTACTTGATTCGATAATAAGGGCCCATACAGCAATGCATTGTTCTTCCACCTGGCATGAAATGAACACTTTCCACCGGTAGACAGAAAGTCGGTGAATTGTTTCCTACCTGCGAGCGACATAGAGGCTGCTGGAATGGAAGCCTAACAGCAGCAGTTGAGCCCGCCAAAATGTCTGACTAGCTAGAAAATGTTAGACGCCGCAGTACGCCGAGGAACTGTGCGGTCTAGGCGCCATTTTATTTCAAAATAACTATAACTATATTGACTAAGAGATCTGTCAAAGAACGTGTCCCTCCAACACTACCTGTACACTTAAATTCGGTAACATGTTGTGGACGTTTCACCTTTGTTCATTGTTCACCGCACCAACGGGAAGGACTTACTTCAATTTCGGTGTAGACACTAACCCAGAATCACGACACATCACGCGGTACTTCAATAAAAAGACCTAGAGTAGAGCAGCGCTCGCTGGAGACTACTCGACTCGGTAACTATGGGAACCTTTGGGGTGGCTCAATTCAACCACGGCCCTATCGTCTTCCCTCCGCCCAGCTAGATCGAATCGTCTCACGAACTTCACAGAATGGATAGCGGATAATTCGCTCAATTGGCTCTTATTACAGATAACCCAAGCATGCCACCATGAAAGGGTAAAAACTAGCATGGGGTTTATAAAATTCGCAATCGCGAATCGATGGTGAAATAAAATAGGAACACAAAAACAAACCTATAGCTGTATATACACCAGTCCACACCAGTGCTATCGTGGGATTTTCGTTCCCACGTTTTCATGGCGCGGGTGGACGCCCGCTTTTCCTGACTCCTAGTTCCTAGTCAGTTATACAAAGCGATCTACAGGGGTTCCCTTTAATACCAGCATTCTATGGGGCTCTCTAAACGAGCTTGGTAGGTTGTTCTCTACGAGTTCTTGGATTACAGGTTTTACAAAAGTACTGAACATGCCTGCCTGTTTAACAGAAACACTAAAGAGAGAGTCCAACGTCTACTTTGTAGAGTGCCTGCCGTCTACAGCCTGATTCTGCCGGTACATTGCACCTGCCCGTTCGGGCAGAAGATGTGTAGATAACGATCACGAGGTACCAAGCGCACGCCCCGTTAGGGCCTTATGGCAGTGATGCACGCAACGTGTTACATTTTGCTGTTTTCCCATGCTCACACTGCCGCCTCATTGGTACGCAATTGTTACAACCGAACACACCACACCCCTCCCCTTTTCTTATCGCTCCGAAACTGTATGCCACCCGCCGTAGAACCCGCCGGTGGAGGTGTAAGAATGAAAAACATAGTCCCCGATGTAACCGTAGTAGGCAGCTGGGTTCGCGCATTCGCTGCATAATGATGCTGATTAGTTTTTATCATAATTCACTAAGCCCGATCACCGATCCGGCCCGTGGAACTGCTTCCTTGACATTCATTAGGTTGCTGCTCGACTGATTACCATCGGTTACGACTGGGGAGGAAGCGGAGGAATCATCTCCAGTGGAGTGCTATATGTGATATAAGGGGTTTAGTACGTACGTACGGAAGCGACCTCTAGGATTCTGCTACACGCCGCTTAGGATATCCGCGAGGGGATATTTTTAACCCATTAGAGGTTCACAGCCCGAGATGAGGGGTAAACTGGTACACTGAAGTCGTAAACCGTCAATAAGAACCCGATCTACCGCTTGATGAGGCACAGAAAGTAGGTGTTTCCTGGAAGCGTCTTCCACTCGGGGGAGAAAACCCCCAGTATCGTACGCGATAGGGCAAAGGGTGTAGGTAGAAAGAATATGTCCGAGAATTCGTACGCACGAATCGTTTTGATGAAACGGTTTTGCAGCGCCCGATTTAGCGACCCTCTGGTCTGGTATAAATAAACAGCGAGCGAGGCGATGCGATGCTCGAGCGTGTGCCATATCGTTTCCGCCGGCAGCGGCACTTCAGAAGACAAGCAGCGGGCGAAGTGGTGACGCTATTGCGAGATTTGCGATACGGTTGCGTTTGTTTTACTGCGAACAAATCGTACCGTCTATGGTCACGCATATTTGGCCTTCTTTTCCGACACAATCCAAAACCGAACAACAAAACCTGTTTCGCCAAAAAACCGGGGAAAGCGGACTGGCACGTCTAGAACTTTCGACTACCCACGCAGCTCGAGTTTGGGATCCTCGAGCAGGCAGACCGTACACATACGCATCGTACTCTCTACCCGGGATCCGGGTGTTTGACGATAAATGGCTAGCTATTGCTGCTTCTAATATGGGTTTTTGCGAGCTTACTGTGTTTGGTCCTGCGACGATGCATATTCCGGTATCAATCAGCTGTGGAGGTAGTGGTTGGTGAGCTTCGCCCCTGGAAGATGTCGTTGATCGTTGGGAAGAGTAATCAATTGGCGGTCACCAATGAATCGATGTTCCTTTACACTCTTTCACCACAGGCACTAGATGACTTGACTTTCGCGAGTCTTTTTCTGCCAATGGCGCCGGAGGAATGGCAACACGGCGGGGTGGGGGTTTGGCGAGCTGGTTATGGCCGAAACCAGCAACCAGACAAAAGGCGGATGCACTCACTGACTGCAGCGGCAGCACTGACTTCGGTGGTTCGCGAATTCGCAGATAGGGGTTTGTCGGGGGATTTTCGTGCACACGTACAGCTTGGCCACAGCACCACAGTTGCCCGGGGGTCTTGTCGACACCGACACAGGAGCGGGTCACTCGAACGGAGCTCGACGGGTGGGACGAAGACGCGACGCGACGCACGCACGCCAAGACGACTGCGGTGCCGATCGTCGGCAGCGGTTTATACCCGAATTCTATGCTGCATCTGATGGGCCTCGGGGCCCGGCACCACTACAGCACTGCCGGGCGATGTCGTCACGTTCCGACTCGGCACCACTACAGGGGCAACACGAAATGCCGGTTCGCTTGCGCGCTTGCCAACCCCTAACCCAAGATACACCCAAAGACGTTTGGGCATTGTTGTCTCTTCTGCGGCCGAAAGGAAATAAAGGGCAAAGGGAGAAAGAGAAGGAAGGAGCCGGTCTGTGGCGAAGACGTGCTTGAGACGGCGTCAGCAACAGAAGGGACGGGGCGAAGAACGGAATAGAAAGCCGCAAAGAACTTGACCGCCGTACAGTGACTGCCGCGTGAAAGGTACATGTGCCGTTGAGAGTGTAGATTCACTCGCATCCGGTGTGGCTGTTTTACTTCATTCATGAAAAAAAAAAACATATTCTGGAGTGCACGACTCCTTTCTGACGTATCCATGATGGAATTCGAAAGCATAATGTCATTGAACATGAGCTACTTTCAGCCTCAAAAACTATTATTCTGATGAAACGGCGAATGCAAAAACAACATGGATAGATTAATGCGGGTTCTATTTTTATCTCCATAGTGCCACTGCAAAGTCAGGTTCCACCCCACATTCTTGCCGGCGAAACAAACCGGATCAATTAGTCGCACCAGACGCAACCCGGACCAGGAAGTACACATTTTCGCATCAGCAGTTCGTGGTGACGGTGCTGCATACACCACTGTACCACGGAACCACCGGTCCCCAGACAGGGGGCCAGAAGGTCACGCGTGGTAATTTAATCTTCGTGACGCTTATTATTCTGGTCATTTACCTTTTCCACTCCGGCCAGGCTCTCGGAGGAGATCCACGGAGATATCCTGTTGCCATGGAGTGGGCATACAGGCATGAGACGCTAAATCTCCGCTCCCATCTGCTGATGCTTCCTTTTTTCGCAGCCGCCGTCGCTCCTCCGTGTTTTCATTGGCATGTTCCATACACGCGTGTGTTTGTGTAGTCCAAAATTTTGGGAATCAGTCTGCCCCGGACGTGTACTCCACGCTGAAAGTGGACTTGTACGAGAACCGGACCTGACGATACGTAATGAAGGTGTACCTTCAGCGGCGATCGATTGATAATGTGGTCGCGACTGAGGCCGCTTCGTCTACGAGGGCCAGTACGCTGTCGAACATCACGGACGCTTCGCTTATCCACGCACGTCGCACCAATCGCCGCATTCGATCGAACCCGAAACTAGGCTGGAACACGTTTGATAAGGAATGTGCTACGCCCAGCCGGTGGAGAACATATTAAAAGCGACCGGGAGGACGCTCGCCGACGCTCACTTGCGTTCTGCGCGACGTTCCGGCTAATTGGTCTCCCTAGCCTCGGACAGGGAGACAGTTCGGCACGATCGTGACGTCGGCATCTGCCTGCGCATGGCTTGATTAGTCGGCTGGATCGACTCCACGCGAGGAAATCTGCGACAAACGTCACTGCGTCAACGAGATTAATTGGAAACGATTGTCGATATCCACCAGGGACTGGATCGTTTGCACCATGGACACTCTCACCGCACGGAGCATACTTCAAACTCAAACCCCTAAGCATTGGGCCCTTGAGGCAGCAAACGTCCAACAATAACTTGGAAGCAGGTGTTCCGAACAACCTAACATAGGTGCAAAATCGTTTACGCAACGTTTAATAGCCTAATATACCAAGAAGTACCGGAACAAGCTCAACGCGTTCGAAGTCGCTGCACGCACCAATCAATAATGTTTCGGCGCGAGGTCGTGAAGGGCAGTGCATGGCTAGGGCACGGTTTAAGCCCTACACTCCGGATGGCCTCAATGTAATTCGTTACAATGTTACGCACTAACCAACCATCAATCTTAACCGTGGTATGGTTAACACGTTTTAACCACCAGCCCTCGTTTATGCTATAGGTTCCAATGAGCTACAGGTTGAGATGTCTTAATTCTCGATGGAGGATGTATGCCTTACGAACCTCGTTCAACATTGGGCACGGCGTGCAACCTTCTAATGTAGGGAGAAGCTTCAAACGACCCTAGGCGCAATTTGTACGACACACACACACAAGGCGGACGTGCATCGTTTTATTGCCGCTCGTGCCTGATGTGTTTCCTGATGTGTTTTGCTTGGAGATTGACTCCAAGAGTTGTAGTTGATGGCGCATATGCATTCTCCCATACGCCTAACGTTAATGTTTCCTCAATGTTTTTTTGCCTTGCGGTAGCAAACGTGCCAAACCCCCTTATGCGAAGAGGATGGCGCAACGGTGCGTCAGGATCAGAGTTGCCGTGCAAGCGCAGAATGACGCAGTTCGAGCTATCCGTCTAAGGAAGGATATCGTTCCGGATACGGTGACGCGTAATGGCGCAAGTCAGGCAATGTCGGGGAACGCCTCTGTCCAGGTGGACAGGTGGAGAGAAAAAATAGCTCGGCTTGGCTCGTCGCCCCTTCCACCGTTGACCCTGAGGAGCCACCCCTGCCCCGGGGGGGGGGACTGGAACGGATTGGATTCGCCTCCGAACATTGGAGGTAAATTTGGCGTTCGTTCGTCGAACGAGTTTTCAGGTTCGCCCTTAACCGGCACTGGTTCCTTTCTATTTTCACACTCGTTTCATCACCCTCGTCGCAAAAAAAAAACCCGCTGCAGACTCCGAGGCAATGAACGAAGGGAATCCCCTCTCCCCCTTCTCACCGCCTCTTCCGCCGCGTGCGTCACACCCAAAACAGAGATTCAACCATAATCTGCCGCGTTCGCCAAACTGAACAAGCTGTAATCCAACTGTACATCGGTTCCGTCCGTGCAGGTTGTAGGAAAAATACCCATAACAAACCGGAGCTTTATTGGAAGCCCGTCAGCGTTGTGCGTCAGCGTTGCGCAAGTCCTTGAATATCCGTTCCGGGGGGAGGGGGCCGGTGGGTTGTGGTTGTGCGGTGTGGTCCGCTTAAGGAAATCAATCTTAGCACGTGCAGCGTCCCGCAACGAAGAAACCAGGCCTGCAGGAGACCGGGTCATGCCAATTACGGCCATGTTTGCGGTTGCGTACCGACGCGGTCCGGCGTGCGATTAGTAAGGCGACGGTGTTAGTTCATCCGTTGGGCGGCTGGCGATGCTTTAGCATGGACGCCCGCCTCTACATGGTAGAAGCAATGGTTTTGATGTAATTTGTTCGGTGGCGTTATTGCTGCCGTCTTTCAAGCTGCACCGAGCCGCGGACACTTGCGTCAAGGTTGTTATCATTGGCCTTGGCATATCTCACTGCGATAGGTGTGAACACCGACAACCGACCGGGATGGAAAACCCCATTGACGAAGCAAATGAGTGGAGATTTAGAAGGATTCTTCCAACAGGATGCATTTATGACCACGCATAGGATGACAGTTTGACACTTGAAATAGAAATAATCTAAACACTAAAATCAAATAAGAACAGATTGTTTCAAATTGCAAATATTCGCCACGGTTTCTGACTTTCCGACCCTCCGTTTGTATGGACCATTGATTGTAGTTATCAGCACGTTGTGTTGCATCTATCCACCCTCTGGTGCAGTGCAACACCTGCATCGGTGGGCGGCAACAGGAAGGCCACTCTTTGCCCTTGATTTTTAGCTGCTTCTTGACTCATTTTTTTTCTTCTATTTTTTCGCAAGCACTCTTGCATATCAAATTGCGTTCTGCATACAGTGGCTTTATGCACTTGCTCGTACCGAATGGAGCTCGCCATCCAATTAACAACAATTGGCGCCTGCGAAGATGCTGCTGGCCGGCGGGACAAACAGAAAACCCCACCATGCTGTACCGTATGCTTTCCGATTGATGATGATGGATGGATCTGCGATCGGGCGGTTGACGTCTAATTCGTTTTTTTGACCGTGATAATACATTCGGCAAACCACAGCCTCGTGATGGGAGTTGAAATCATCTGAGATTGTTTCTTTTCCGTTTATTGCTCTATAATCAGTGCCCTAAGCGCTGAATGAATGATTTTGTGTTAAAAATAGCCGCAGGTCATTGTGTGGCTTACGTCCCTTCAAATATGTAGCTATCTTTTTCGTGAATCATACAGCTCAAATCACGTGAGTATAGATGGGAATATGGTCCCATCTGGGAAATAATGACGTCCCCCGTCCCCACCAACCGAAAAGCGATCGCCTCTGTGGTTTTTTGTTTATCTTGTGTGCGACAACGTGTGCTTCAATGAATCGATCAAATACAGTATGCTCGTGAGGAATTTGGACACGTGAGAATTTGTTGCGTGTACCACGTTGAGCTAAAAAACAAGAAGAAGAAAAAACATGTAGTTTCACTACATAGCACTCTGTGTACCGCACCCTCCCCCGAAAAGCTACCTTTAAACCAAGACTAGTGTAGTCGAAATCGACAGAAATGTCCCTTCCGGTTGGTCGACTCTTGGGCCCAGATTTCCAGGTTCATGCGTGTATGTGTGCGTGTGTATGTATGTATGGGCGAGATTAGATAAGAAGTAGTACGGCTCGGAGTGTGTGAATAAAAACAAGAATGGCAGCAAAACGGAACAGTAACCGCAAGCAATATCAAAGTTCTTGTAAAGGGCACTCGAAGTGCTCGACTGGCAAGTGTGTTTGCCCGGACAGCCCTGGCCCACTGGCCAGCGCCGGTGTGTGCACCACCGAAGTACCAGCAACCAAGGCAGCATACCCAGCATATAAACAGGCGGGCGTTTTGTTAGCATTGTTCACACGCGTTACCGATTGGAAGGCAAAACAAACACTGGCGCTGTGCGCGAAACGCTTTAAGGTTTAAGTTTTCCCACTTTTTTCGTGCTACCTCAGCAACACATTCGGTACATGCGTGGATGCCCCGGCTTTGCAACACACTCCAGAGAACGATTTGACACGGCCCGGGCCCATGGGGCGATGGGCAGCTTCCTTCAGGGGGAAGCACATCCAATGGTGGACATTCCGTACGTCATCAGTACTGGTACTTACGATGGCATGTTTTACTGAACAATTTCACCGGGGTTAGAGACGGTTCATAGATAGTTTGAACAACCGCACTGGCCAGCAGATGCTGCAAAGTGTTCACTCCATTCACATGCCAAAAACATCACTACTGCCGAAGGCCAACGAAAGGATGCGATAGTTACGAAACGTCGAGGCGATTCCCACCTTGTGTCCGTTCTTAGTATGGAAACGTTTCGTTTCGCACGTGGTAGTGTATTGACCTTTCCGGCGCGTAGTGTATCCGTTTGCACTTTCACTATCCGTTGTACTATTTGTCGCTCTAGTCCTCTATCTGCGCTACTGTTTTTGTATACCGACCGGTAGTATGTGTTTGCTTAGGCCGGCTGGGATTAGATACGCCACATGCGAATCCATGCGCACGGTATCCACACGTGAGGACGCTGCATTTGACAGTGGCCGCCTCCGCCTCCGAAGGTACGTCAAAAGCCGTCACGGATCGAAGACGACAGAGGTTCGACCGGTGGTCGGTGGACGGACAGCTCGTAAGGGAGGAGGGGAGGGGGACGAACATGTGATGTACCGTCGACGTACCATCGTAGTGCAAAGGCAGGGGCCGGGTTTTGGGTTGGCAGGGAGGAGGTGGAGGAGGTGCCAAAGCTCTTGCCCGAGGAGAAACCCTGACGGCGCAAGGATAGGGAAATCGGAAGCGATTGCGTTGTGTTGAGACGGTGACGGTTAGAACGTGTGAAATTATAGGTGACCACTCGTTTGCGTGTGTGTGTGTGTATGTGTGTGTGTTGATGGCTTACCAAGCCCGTTCGCCTCCGGTCGGTAAAGGTGATCACTGTTGGTTGAAATCGGTTGATGGACGCCTTTGACCCGCTCGAGGTTGCGTTGGCCCGTTCGACTGGTGGTGATGCTTTATGATGGCCCAATTTGGCTGCGGATTTGACACTTCACGCAACAGCCCAGGACGCCGCGTTCGGGAAAGGAAGCTGGGAATCACGACGGGATTAACGGGCGAGCGCCTGACCGGTCGACGAACACCAGCAAGCAAGCGAGCGAGCAAGGGACACCAACACACACTGCGCGTCGAACAGCTGACGCATGAATGAGGCGGCGGTCCGCGGCGCAGCGAAAGAAGATCGGACAAAAGCCACCGAAGCGAATGTCCTTCCGGGGCACCGGCGGATTCCGCACACCTGGCCCGCGACCCTGGCCCGCGAGTGGCACTTTCGGTGAAACCGCGATATGCAGCCCGAAACGGCTTCGAAAGGTGCAGCGAGGCCTTTAGCGAACGAGAAGCACATGTGTACACCGCACACCAGCTTGCCTGCCGCGTTTTGGCGGATACACACCACGAGCACCACGCGCGCGCCGTTCCCAGCGAACAGAACAACGCTCGCTCACACACCGTTAGCGACAAAGCGCGAGCACACTGTGCTCGCGGTGGCGGCGGCGGCTGCTGGTTGGCGTTGACCGCTCTTTTGTGTTCTTCTTCTGCCGGTTTCTGCCTTCTAATCCTCTAACATCCACACACACGGAACGCGGGGGGGACCTCTCGGCCGGACCAGTGAACGCATCCCGCGTACGGTGGTGTGCGCCGCACAACAGTCAAGCGCGCGCGTTCGAACACTTTCCGCTCGGTGGACGGCCACGACGGGCCGTAGGGGAAAGTGTGGCAAGCTGCCTCGTTGGGGCCAAATGTACCGCCACCTTTTAAACCGAATCAATTTCAAACTAAATGTAGTAATAGAATATCGTCACGGCTCTACAATTAGATTCAACGGAGTAAACATAAACTTTATCATGTTTATCATGTCATTAGACGTGTTAGAATAAAATATCACAATCACGCAGACATTAACCAAGTACCTCAATATGTTTCTTAACCAAAAATGGAACATTCTGATTGTGGAGTTAATAATCAAAACATCCTCATCAAAGAGGCAATATGCACCGGTTTACGTGAGGCAGAATGCACTGCTGTGAATGTTTCCAAACATATTTCCAAACATATTGAAATATATGATGTGAATGTCATTATATCTAAACAAATTTGGATACATTTTATTTTACGGAAGGAAAAAAGTACTATTAAAAATCCCTCTTTCGGTAACAATTGGTGAGTTGTACTATCAATTTACTGTTTTTCGGTAGTAAAAGAGAAAATACAGAATCGATGTGTGAAAGTTATAGTTTTTTTTTCTTGGATGGACTGCAAGAAATTAATATGGTTCGCTTAGGGTGTTGCATTTTGCCTCACATTACCTTATCCCCATTATGTACGAGACGCACCGAAACGATCGCGCTTTTGTAGCGCTCCACAGCGTGGTAATTCGGTATCAAATCGCGACACCACCATCATCATCATCATCATCATCACTACCAGCGTTGTACGTCGTTTCACCTTTTTTTTTCGGCAACGCAGCGTGCTGGGAGATTACTCTCGAGAGATCAGGTTTTTCAGTATCGTCGTAACTTTGTTCCCTTCCCGGATGGTTCTGCTGTTTGGGATACTTTTTTTGCTACATGCTTTATATGCATTCGCATCGAGGAGGACGGATATTGTGATGTGGCGATTTTCCTAACATGCTTTTCGAAAATTTACCTTATTAAAATTCGACTCAATGTGTGCTATAAAACACGCAGGTAAATATAACTTTTCCAAATGTGAATGATCAAGGAAACTGAAAATAGTTCGTCGTGATATTTAATGTTTCGTTCTACCTTTTTAGCCCACCGTCTACGGGATGAAAAGAGTGAGGAACACCCTTACGCCGGCCGTCTCACAGTAGGAGTCTTGCACCGATTTACGTTCTCCAATGACGGATTTCCCCAGCCGATGCGCTGGCTTTCGGTTGCATTTTGTTCTTTAGTGTAGGAACGAGAAAACCTGCCGGTTTGGACCGCGATTTTCGTTCTTTTGTACCCCGTGCTGAAAGAGACTTAAAGAGAAGCATGCACAGACAAGAAGGAACGTGATATTCATCGATGGTGGCTGGAAATAGTCCTTGTATTCGCCAAGGCACTGGAGCTCATAGCACAGAATAAAACGGTTGCCACTGTTTTGTACATTTTCCACATTCCTCGTCATGTTTTATCATTACAAGCGACTTAGAAGGACCAAGGTTGACATTTGGAAAGGTAAAAACATGGCAGAAACGCTGCGATTCTTACTTTGTCGCATGGATTTTAGCTATATGAAGTGCGGAGGTATTGTGGCAGTCACATCATATCCAAATGCAAAAAAAGAAGCCCGTTCTATTCTGAAACATCAGTATAAATCAAAGACAGGCGACATAAAAACAAAATCATGTCGTTCCACGTCATGAGCGTAAAATGATCACATTAGAACTACAAACAGTAGTGTCGACAGTTTCGGCGTGCAGTTGATATACCATTTTTTTACTTGCTTCCACAACACCATCTGATGATCTACGAATTTCCATTCGTTTCAGCCATTCGCTACACCGTGTTGCATAATTGAGCACAGCTACGGAGTGAAAAACTGCACGAAACTGGGAACCCCAGTACACAAAGTTACCCCGGAAGTTACAAGCCCAAATAGTAAAAACATAACCGAAACGGTGACTTTGAATTAGTTCACCTTTATGGTTTGCTAGTTTGATTCAAATTCTTTTTGGTTCTAGTTGGCGCATTTTTTTAAATGTTCCGTCCAATCGTCGAAAGTTAATTTTGTTTGTGATCTATGATTCAATTGTTATTGAAGTTTGCGAAAAAGAGGTTAAGGAGTTGAACATGCAAGTAAACATTCAACGTTGATGCCGGTCGGTATGTTCCACGTCACACAAATAGAACTCACGGTATTACGATACTTCCGGCTAGCAATATGTAGAACAACATTCGTTATATCTTATCAGCTTCCAAGAAGTACAGTTAGTGTCTGCCACACTCATTAATTTGTCGGGACAGCGCGCAAAATCCAGCCGGCTAATCGCATCCGATTGTTGGACAATGTCAATTACACCAGCATGACTCTTGTTTACTTCTTGAGCGTTTCGGCATGATATATGGGCGTTCAAGCGCCCCCGAGGCGTGGCGGCGTCGATTCTGCACGCATGCCGAATGTGATCGTGGATAGACACTGTTAGGAATTAGGGTAACCGAGCCGGGCCGGCGGTCAGCCGCTTATCGGCCAACGAGTTCATGCGATACCTTCTAATGGCGCAGGATGAACAAGGTAGTGTACGTATGCCCTTCAAAGGCACTGCCCAAAAGCGGATCTTATCAAGCAATTAGCGTTGCTAACGGACGTTGGTGACCCAGAGAAAAGTATCTGGCTTGTCATCGTCGGCAACTGGCAGGCTCGATTGGATGGGACGAGAGCAGAATACAAAGTTGCCAGTGCGCGCGCGCGTCTTTTATGCCCCGTTATCTAGCAAATGCACCGGCAAAAGTGCAGTTTTCAAGAAGCTGCTAGATATCATACTCCTGATACCGGTCGACCGCACGAGCCATTATCGAATTTTTGCAAGCTTAATGGCACGCGTTGTTGAAGAGGCCAAAGGTGATAAAAACGACACACTCCACGCGAGAGATAAAACTTACTAGGAGCCTCACCCAGCCTTCGCTACGTTTGTACAATTCCGGAACAGCAGCAACGAACGAGAATAAAAAAACAACGATTCAGAATAAAGAATCGACGGGGATGATCCCATCTTCCTTGACATCGTTGGATCGATGGTAGGATTATCTTGAATCACGCGGGAATCAGCAACAGGAAGAACACAAATCACTCAAAGCCCATATCACTTAAGCCGGCTCAGACCACGAGGGTGATTGCACTAAGCTGTAATTGAACACAAAAAAAAAGATATCCTAATGGGAACCTTAACCCTAACGCCACCCTTGCGACCTTGTGTATCAGATAAACGAAATCGTTAATTTATTGTGCATTTGTGTATCAGTACTTTCCGACCACCTCAGCCCCTGAGGCTTCCCTTTCTGGCTCTGCCCATCGGCGGTGGTCGGCGCCACACCCGAAACCCATCTGCTAGAGTCGCCGGTCGGCAAAAGAAAACACCGATACTCCAAGCCATCCCCCCGGGGGCACGGGGCGTGATTACTCGGAGCCGCGAGTGCTACTTCATGCAAGGGAAGCTTACCGGAAGGATTAGCGATACTCCAATCGCCCCCGGCTGCCGCACATCTCACGCCCGGTGTATCTGTAGGCGAACGAGAGGGTTACGGTTTCAGCCATAACTCGCTCGTACGCGGATATCGCAGTCGACATCGGTATCGACGCGCCTCATTGATTGCATTCCGCCAGATAAGAGATCTGTAAAATTGGTCACTCCGACCCGCGGTGTAAACTAGTCCCCGGAAACAATGTTTAGCCGGTTTCGCGAGTTCGATTGGATAAGAAGTCCAGCTATACAGGCCTACAACAGAGCCTCGCGATAATGAATACAAAGCCAACGCAAATGTCTGTGCAAAATGTCGATCTTCTTCAAATCTCCCGGTGCAATCCTGGCAGCCCACCAATTGAGATTGGCCAGCAGATTATGGATGGTCCAAATGTTGCGCCACAAGGTTCGCGTAGTGTAGTATGCTAGTCATCTCCGATTAGATCGCTATCATGCGGCACGGTGTCGGGCTGTAAATCTGTTGTGATCCAAAACAATCCTGGAAGGGGGCAATGGGGGGGTGTGTGTGATACCACCGTGTCGGTTTTTATTGCCCTTCCTTGGAGGATGGGTGCCTTGCTAGATCCAATATTGACCAGAATTTGCGACTTTGCTCGTACGGTGTTAAACCCTGCGAAGGCAAACCTCGAGGTATCGGGGAGTTAGATGGGACTATGCTAGTCTCCCCACACTGACCTACATAGGACGCAAGGGGGAAAACCCTCCGACGGCGAAAGGGGAATGGACGTAATTTGTTTTTAATTGAGTCCCAATCCCGCCCGTCCATTGGCGTGGGTCCAAGCATCGTGTCCTATAGCGCTTTCTCCACGGGTTCGTGAACGTGAGAGTTCGCTCTGTTTCTTCACACTACCACCAAGCAGAGGTAGGCTACAAAAGTCAAGAATCGAATAGAGAAAATCCTAACGCAAGACTTTCCTGTTCAAGGTCTTCAAGTCTCCGTGCGACAGTACACATTTTTGAGGATTGCTTCCGTCACCCAAGGAAAGAATGGAGCGTTTCCGTGTCCAATGGATCGAACCGATGGGGAAATGAAGGAGGAGACAATGGATGAATGAGAAAATTCGTGTGGAGAATTGGTGGCAGCGAACCTTTCTGGAACGTGCATCCCGACCACACACACTCTCTCAACCGTATCGTGCTACGCTAGAAACGGAGGATGGAAAATTGCATCACGTTGCGAAATCCTACCGGTGTCACCCAGACTGGTGCAATTTGAGTTTCGAAATTGAAATTATCCCTCCTTGTCCAACCGAGCACGGAGTTTGTGCCCTTGCGCTGGAAAATGGGGTTCACCCGGATGATTCATGGCATTTTACCTTCTCCACCTAGGGTTTTCCACGCCGGGTCGGGCAGGGAAGCGCACGGTAAAGTGCGACATTTATTAGATGGTTTTTTCCAACTTTTCCGCGAACCTAAAGGTCCTTGCTGCGACCTTGCTGGGGGGTTTTCCGTCCCAGGGTCAAGCGTGCAGGATGTAGCGTTCGATCCAGCACGCTGTTGCGCAACCCAAACCCCCCCTTTTGCGTTACCGACCGACCCGAGTTTTCATCGCCCGAGCGAAGGAACATAATGAAGGAAAGTTCCAGTTCGCCATCCTGCGCGAGGTGAAACCTGGACGCCTCAGTACACGATGTAGGAGCTACGTTCGCAGGTATGCCAACTTTAAAGCTATCGGCAACAACAACAGAACAGCCATTTTATGGATTCTTTAACGGCAATTCGCACCTTCCTGAACTGCATTCCCGGGTTCTGAGGGGGTTCGTCCAACCCGCTGCACCACGGTGGAACGCAGTAATTATAGGACTTTGTTGTCTCAGCCCCGGAAACCGAGTCGCAATGAGGCAAATAGGCTCCTGTTTCAAACATCGGCTCGAATTTCTCCGTGACGGTCCAAAATAAAAAAAGGTGCAGTGATGGCAAACCGGTCACAGACCAGAAGGTTTCTACTTCTCGCATTCTTCATTACCACATCTATAATTGGTTCTAAATTCATTCAGTTGTCACAGGAGTAGTAGGTCGCTTACATGAGGACAACAGTATTTAACATTTAATAAAGGCTATTTCGGAGCTATTCCTTCACAAAAAATCAATCTCGTTATAAGCAAACGCATACGGATTATTCTGAAAGGCTGTTTGTTATTTCTGCTGTTCTTCCAATACTGTAGATTCTGCTAAATGCACGACGACGTACAAGGTTCGCCTTCCCTGGCTAAGCCCTTCGGAATTGGGTTTCCGGCTGCAACGGTATCGGTCGAAGGACTTAGCACTCCCATTCTACACAGTTTTCTAGCTGCAGTGCTCTGACCATTCCTTGGAGACTGTTCGACGGAGTTTGCAAAGTCGACTCGTTATTTTAACTAACCACTTCATCCACCATTTCACTCGATTGTTGTTAGGTTGGGAAAGCTTAGCGGGAAAATTATTTTCCATTTTCTCACCCGATGGTGCCCGTTGGAGCTCGAGGTGGAGTGTTGCTTCTCCTAATAGTGAACTTTCAGTCGAAGAGATTGGTTACGCCTGGTCGCGGTCGGAAATAAGCAAAGTAAAACAATAACAAGGAAAGGCAGACTTGCAGACTGGCAGACCGACAACTGCATACAGAGTACATACACTCGAACACACGCACACATAGTAGCTACACCGACTAATTAAATGAACTGCAAGAAGGACTCTACGGGAGTGATGAAACGAGACGATGACGAACAGAAGTAAGCGATGAGCACTCATTATTGTTTGCTAGTTCTAAAACATCTAATGAGCAATGCAAAATGGTGATGAAAAGTATACTCGGGTAGCATAGCAACCGACACTGATTGGAAGTGAGCAGGACATAGCTAGCATCTACACCGGTCAGCAATCCAATGGTCGGCGTTCTATAATCTACAAAGCGACAACGAGAATCTTACGGAACAGGAAGGGTACAACCATTACAGCATACCAACGTAGGACTAGCATGCAAACGGAAGAAGCGAGGCGCACGTACGTCTCTACGCACCATTTCGAGCTTTTCCTTTTGGAGTACATTAGTCCGATTGGGAATGGGCGAGAGACCGCACTTAAAAGATATACGTCGAGGAACTAATTGCATCGAGCGAACTGAAAGTATGCCCCCGAATGAGCTTTAGAAGTGATTAATCCAATCGTTGATCAAATAAATACTCCAAGTGGTTGATCGATTAAACAAACGAAGATATTCAATTTTTATAAGATTTTGATTATCTCCAGGGAGCCTCCGGATGAATGCGACTGTACAGATACCGAACGAGTAACGAGAGTTTCTTGTTTAGCTTCTTAGTTCCATTAGTTCTAAATCGTGTTTGACCCATAAATAAATGAAAATACAACATAAAAACTGTAGTAATATTAAAAACAGGGTTTTTGGGAAGCTATGTCTTTGCTTGGCCTTCGAAACTGGTATTGGGATGAGCCGTGCAAGAAGAGGTGACATTTTAATCTCTAGTTATTTAACCATAGTGGTTGAGACTCGTCTCGTAACCCTTTCGCCTACAGTTGCATACATTCCGGTAGGTTTGCGAGTACGGAGTGACGTGCGTGCACCTCGCTGGTGACTCACAAAACGTGCACTCCCGGAAGGACACCCCTCCTCACCGTGTGTTCCACCGAAAGGCTTGGGAAATGGGTCCGTTTTAACATTGTGGTGGTGTTTTTCGTCAGCGGCCGAATGTGGAATCTGTGTGTCTAGTATCGATTGCGATCAGTGTGGCGAGCTGGTATGTTCCGGGTAACATAGAAGGGGTGGGGAGGGAGGGGGGGGGGGGGGAACCATAGAAACACACAGTGTAGCGACAGACTGAACACAGGTACAGAACATAGCGAGCTATAGGTGAGGAATGAAATGGGAGATTGCATATTCACCGAGCGTCGGCGGAGTCGCAGGCTTGGAGGCGCTGGCGGTTGCACCGCGGGACGGCGGGGTGAGCAGGGTGTAGTGGTGCAGGTGCAGGGCCACAATGGCGGTCCGGCACGGACGGGATGCCCAGTGGTCGCCGTGGCGTCGTGCCGCCGTCACGCGCCCGGACGGAAGGCACCAGGTGGGCGAGAGGGGTGACGACCGGGCGAACGACGACGGCGTGCTGCTGGCCGTGCCGGCGGAGATGAGCGGGCGAGTGGGCAGCTCTCCCGCGCCACCGACTCCTGCTCCCGCTCCCGCTCCCACTCCGTCGTCGTCCACGTGTTCCGCTGACGTACCGGATGCTGGATGCGCCACGTGCGTCACGTCAGTGTCCTCGCGGCAGCCGGCTACTCCCGAAAACTGCACTCTCTTGATCACGCTCTCGCTCTCGCGTATCCTTCCCACCGAGTCACTGTCACCCTCAATGGCGCCCCGGCTGGTTCCCGCCTCCTATCGACGCTTCTTGGTTGACGGTTCAGGTCACAGCCTTCGGTTCTAGGTTCGGAGAACCGGGATCGATAAGAAACTGCACGAAGAACAACTTCGAACCCGAAAAACCCTACTCAACAGCGAAGTCCTTGAATTCTGAGACCTCAAACTAGCTCCTGCGTGCGTCTGGCACTTTCATCCTAAGCTATTGCAACCCTACGGTAAGAGCGCGAGACATACGAGACAACCTTAGAACAGTGTCAGCCTTCCTCCCTTCCTCCGAAGAGTGCACGCGAATCGCATTGGAAACCGGAAACCGCGCGGCGCAGCCGAAGCCCTACGGCGAGGGGGTTGCATACAGCCACAGCCACAGCCGACGTCGCTGCCTCATACGACGGAAAAACCCGCGGCGAGATATATCGGCCGCATGGTGCGAGGATGACCTGTCAAAACCGAGTGCGCTCGGTTTATCTCTTTCGCGTCTCCTCGCTGTTACCTGGCCTTTCCCCGTCTGACTGCTGGCATCAGGACTGCTACACATTCTGTCTCTGTTCCTCTGCCCGACCTATGTCCTTTTTCGCATGGTACTAGAGTTTCGGGCACACACTGACAGGGGGGTCATGGCAGACGGACGCGAACCTGGACTGGCTTTGACAGCCGCTTGCTGTCACGTTACCCAAGAGGGATGGATAGAAAAGAATTTAGGTAACAAAAAAAAAAACAACAAACCTATACCTGAGCATCTTCCCTATCCGGCAGCGGCGCGGCGAAGGCCGTTGCTCCCATTTCCGCTTCGCTACTCTGACCACGTGCGTGATAAGCCACCAATCCTGCCACCAGGAGGAAGTGTTCCCCGGCGACGCACGAGCTTTGCGGAACCGAATTCACGATTCCTGTCGGCAACATCCGGACATTCCGGCGTGTATCTGCACTGGTGGTCTTGCACGACCTTGCAGTTATTATTGGTGGCATTACATAACGATTACTTGCGTCCGCTCGAGGAGAACGGACGCCTCGTTTGCGTCGGGAATTGGCGTGCGGTTGCCCGCGGCGTTGTCCTGTCCACCCAAAACTACTACACCTGGATTTCTGCAGGGCGGGGGTGGTTGGCGGTTTGGGTGGGGGAGGAACCGATATGCCTACCTTGTCAAGTACTGCCCCAGACGACGAGTTGATTGGAGAGCCGACCGTACAACGACGTCTGACGTGGTTCGGTTCAGTTGATCGCCGGACGTCCCGCGACACTGGATGGGTACACTATCACAGAGGAAGATGTTAACGGCGCGTGGCCAACTCCGGGCAGCACCCCCTTCCACAGCGGGCTGTAAACAAACTTCACTTCACGGATCGCGCGGGGTGGACAATCGTCCGGAATATTGATTTCCGCGTACCGGACGAAGGAATCGTGAGGAACTTTTGTAATATTGGGGGATCTTAGAGCTGCGGCCACGTCGGTGTGGCACCTGGGACTGTTTTGGCTAGGGGGAAAGAAAGACGGGTAAGGAGGCTGGGCGGGGGATCGGCAACCACGTCACACGGGACAGGCGACGGGTGGCTGAAGGTGGCGGGAAAATGTAGGGAGCGAGCGCGCGCACGACAACGGCACCACTTTTCCTTGACGCAGGAATTCGCAAGGGGGATCCGCTTTGTAGAACTGCGCTCCCGGTGTTGATTCGTTCACATTTTGATTCACTATGTGAGCACTGCACCCCGTACGAGCTGCCGAAAGGTCCTTGCACGCCAAAGGGCACCGTGTAGCTGGCCGTCGCACTCTCGCGAGCCCTTTGTTGGTTTCCGTTCTGCTGGACGTCTGTCTGCTGCCTCGCTCGATCTTGGTGCTAGTTTTCCCGCACGCAAGGTAACGGGTAGGAGCGGGACAACACCATCCCGATGGTGCGAGAATTTCAGACAGTCTCTGATGACAACGGTGGTAGCACGCGAATGTCGGGAATGTTTTGTCCTTGCGCATTGCGTATATTCTGCTTCTGCAATCTCTTCTTTATCCGCCCTGAGCTACAGCATTCACTGTTGACACCCGTTGCCAATAGAGGTCACTTCGCTTTGCTTGCACTGTTTGACGTACAGATGGCGCTTGCGTTGCATTTGAAGATTCAAACTCAAGCTACCGGACGGCTCTTGCAAAACGAAACGAAACAGTTTAATTAAAACATCATCCTGATGGTCCTAGAGAACGTTTTGGCAACACTTTTGCCACCCTCGTGCAAAAATATCAACCACTATACGCTGCCAAAGAAATCAAACATTGCCTGCTCTTTACTATAATTTGTAATTTATATCGAGCAACGGTATTTTGAACGCAAAGGATTGTGCAACTTCCAACGATAGTAATATTTCACGATTATCTGAATTGAATATACGTAGACGTTCTTATCAACGTACTGTGTGCGAAAATGTTATTAACGGATAATTCCACCCTCGAACTCTGCTGTTTTGCCCATTGATTGTTGTTAGTTCCTAAACTAACCATCTGCACTGCCAGTTGTATGTTGTATGTACGACTACACGAGCCCGAGGCGGTCGTTGACAAGCGTTCTAATATCTGATCTCCCCATTTTCCAACACGTGCGTCGAAAATCGGTGTGGGCCAAAATACCATACACACATTGATGTATCGACCGACAGGTGGCTTTTATCAGCGTCGCTGATAAGCGTAGAGCCCTGTCGATAGCGTTGAGTCATTGGCCAGGGTTTGTCGCAATACCTGAAAGACGCACGTCGATGGCCCCTAATCGGGGCCGGTTATTACACAGTGATCCCGACTCGGGCCTGGAGCAAACTTCAACCCGTGTGCTGATTTCGTTGGGTTATGGCAAAGTGTTCTGTTCAGTGATCCCGGTAGAGTTCTCGAGGATAGCATTTCTCCTTAGGAGAACGCTCACTTTCTTATGTGTGACAAGCCCGTGTCAGTGTGAATTCTTTTTTTTTTGCTTACAATCCTTCCAGCTTCAAGCAACTGTTGCCGCTCGGGTGTTACTTCAATCAAGCTGCGCTCGATAAGCGTTCAACCCTTTCAACAGTCATGCTACGCCAGCTGATAAACGTGGTGCGCTTCGTACTGCAAACGGTGCGGAAGTATATCAAGCCACTCATACTGATCGTCTCGTTCCTGACATTTATCTGGCTTATTGTGGATACAACGCACAGACCGGAGTTTGTACGCCACGCGTCCAAGCACAGTTTCCGGCGCAATCAAACTTCCGACCCGGAGGCCGATCGGTGGGACCAGCTATCGGTGCAGCGCTTTCTCGACCTGCTGGAAATCGATTTCAACGTGAGTGCACCCGATAGCCCCCAACAGGGACATCCCACGTCCTGCCAGCAAGACAACACCTTGCTGTTTACTGCCTTCGCAGGCAGCACCTTCGTAGAGCATATGTGGCATTACTTGTCCCTGATCGCCCTACAACGCAGTGTAATGCACACCGGAGCCGACCACTTCGATGTACGTACGATGCTGACTATTAGTGCAAGGGCCGAGTTGAGTCAACTGTTCGTAAGGTAGAATTCATAGACACTTACATTTAGCAACACGAATACAGTAGCTACGATGCGATGTCTCTTCTGCAGTTTATCGGATGATGTTATCGATCAGCAAAAGATCCAATGCTACGACGTGCCCACTGCTTACATCTTGAACGACGACACCACTGTTGAGGTGCCTGAATCCGGCAGTCAACTGTACATTCTAAATAACAACGCCAGGCGGCTTCGAGAAATTCTGCAAGTATCCTGGGAAGATGTAGCCATGTACTTCCAGTACGTTTCAAAACACGATCGCATAAAAAATTGCCTATTCTCTAAAATTACCTCCCACTGTCGCCCCACAGAATAGATCTGAACAGCAGGAAAATAGCAAACGACATATTGGTGAATCTTCGACAGCGTACCATACAGAATGAAGGTGAAGAAGTCGGTGCTAGCCTACAATTCGTTGGCTTGAAGGTAGATGATGGAGATGAGCTGCCGTTCGAGTATTACTATCGGGCAATCACTTTCCAGCGTAAAATGTACGACAATGGCCAGTTGTTGTTCGTTTTGCTGTGCAAAGACACGAAAGGGACGATCTGCAGTATGCTGAACGCGCAAAGCGAACACATTACCGTGTTGCAACAAAACATCGAACCGGCCATTGACTTTGCGTTAATGTCTCTGTGTAATCACACTATTGTTTCTCAGGAAGCAGACATCTTCCCACCGCTGCTCCGTGGCACTGGTAACACAGTTGTTTACGGTTATGAAGACGACTACAGTACAAACGTCGGACTTGAGCTCGCGAACTTTAAAGACCACTGGTACTCGATCGTTTAGTTGGTGCTGCATAAAGCCGCAAGCCGATGAAAGTGTCAAACGACACAAACTATTTTTAATCCAAGGGTAACAACTAATAAATAAGTTACGCAGGACATATTTAACTCATCCGAACGTTACAATAATAACAAAGTTTATACTGAACTACATTTTAATAAGGTGCAAATTTTATCAAATTAGTCATATATTAAGAGATACATAAATGTTTTACGCTCAATGCCAGTATGTGTTTTATGCTTGCCATCAACCGACATTTTAAAATCGAGCCACGTTATGTCAAAATATAATGCGTCAAACATGGCCGACAGGTAGGTAAACATTACCAGATTGTAAAAACACAAACAAATTTCTCCCTAAATCTACCTTCTGCATCAATAATTACGGATATGCTGCAGAAATATAGGAATTGGCCCGATACATTCATCCGTTTGCTTCGTGTTTCGTTCGACAATGGCTAGGAGTGTACTGGACAGTCGAAAGTTTATGTGCTTCAAACGAAAAAAAGTGAAAAGCAACTCGTACGGAAGACCACACGGATTCGCAGTTTCGTGACCGATTTCGGTGTGATCTGTTTACATTGATTTATAATATTGAGGACTTCCGTTCGCATTGAATATTCAAAATCAAGGTTTCATGGCAGAACCGTTGCGATCGAATGCTTAGATAAATAACTACTCGTTTTGCTATTGCCGTGGTCAGCATCGAAGCTACACATTGTAATGGTTAATCGCAAAGGTACAAAATTTCAATTAAGACTGTTATTTTACGCGTTACGATGGCAACCACGTACACTGCCACGAACTGTTTACATTTAATCTAGTAGACATGCACAAACGTCTTGCGTTCCTCTTTGAAATACCATTGCTCAGTATCGGAACAAGTGCTGTGTAGCGCGGTTGCGTACTTGACATCGTCTAGGTAAGTGACTTGCTGCCTCCCGCAAATTGATAGCCGTGTTGTTCATGATAGTTTGTTCTGCAGCCAGCCGTTTGACGGCGCTGCAAATTGGTTTAGACTTAATTCACACATCCCGAGAAGCATCTGTTCGCGGATTTGCAAGTGCTGGTCAAAGTTTATGCGCCCTCCGTCCAGCAGTTTACACAATTAACTACCCTCCGGCACATAAAGAGCAGAGTGATTGGGCCTACAAGTACTATTCTCATTTTCTATGCATGTTGCAATTCTCGTGTTGGCCGTTGCTTTGGGCAGATCGCTGTCCATTTCAGCATTATCCTGGTGGTCTTCGATGTTACTTGGATGTTCTTGGATGATAGAAATGTTACTTTACAATTGAGCAAAATTTGCCTAATCTTTTTTAGCATATCCTCCTTATTTGCAGATAGTGGAAAGAACTTATTGTTCGCCAGGCAATCAGCAACAACTCCGTACTCGAAGTAATCATGAGGCAAGGCGATATCAGCAAATCCGTAAGTGTTCGGGTCGCGCCTAATCTTGTTCATAATCCATGCTTTACTGCGATTAAAATTCGGTGGCTTTCCGGATAAGATAATACATCAAAACATATCAGGTCAAAAGTCTAACGACTTGTTTTTTCTTCTCTTATTTTATTTGCAGGAGAATTCTGTCGGATCGAAGCTGATACCGTTTATTACCACGACTGTGCTCTATTTTTCGCTTATTCAGCATACCGAGCGAAGCACCATTCCGTCAACTGTGCTGAAATGTATGCCGATATACAGTCTCCTGTTCTTTGTTATCCTGACTGATTTCAAACATGCCAAAGCGTGAGTTTTGTAATTCATATAAAATACTTTTAATCTAATGGTTTTCTATCGATTGTAGGAAACGATACAAAATGCGCATTTTGGGTGGACTTTTGTTCTCTTCGCTGGGAGATTTACTATTGAACTATGACTTATTCGAAGCAGGCATGGGCGCATTCGGTATCGCACAGGTGTTCTACATACTGGCGTTCGGTATGAAACCATTGAAAATATGGATCGGTGTGCTCCTGTACGCTTGTGGATTATTAGGTAAGTTATGCATTTCTAGCTGAGAGATTTTTAACTCAGGATTTCCTTTTTTTTTCCTCTAAAGCGACCTCACTCTTTTACGGAAATTTGAACTCAGTGATAAAAATGTGTCTTCCATTTTACGCAATACTACTGCTAACAATGTGCTGGCGATCGTTGGCAAGAGTCGAAGGCACTCGGGTATGTTTCCTCGTCGCCACTATCCTTTTTTAAAATATTGATTCTTTAACATCTCGGATGATCAAATCCACAGAAC
This sequence comes from Anopheles coustani, assembly GCF_943734705.1. Taxonomy (NCBI): domain Eukaryota; kingdom Metazoa; phylum Arthropoda; class Insecta; order Diptera; family Culicidae; genus Anopheles; species Anopheles coustani. The sequence continues at coordinate 6,539,516 of NC_071290.1, forward strand.
TATCTGCGCGTGATGTGCGGATTTTGCAGTGTACTGTTCGTGATATCTGATGGCATTATTGCTTTTGACAAGTTTTATGTGCCCATTAGTGCGGCTCAGGTTAGTATTTCACACGCAAAATGTGTGCTCCGGTGGTTCAACTAATGAAGATTCTTTTATTTTTTTAGACGTACATCATGGTCACTTATTATGTTGCTCAAGTCGGAATAACACTTAGCATAAATGACTACCAGACGGACGATTCACCAATCAAAACGCAACATTCAATCCATTCGCGTACGAAGATCCAGAAAACCAAGTCATCCTAAACTTTTGTACCCCGATGCACCGTCGTCGACAAGTCAAACCGTAAATTAATACTTAGTCTGTGATTCTAAATCTTCCTACTATTTGGAATATTCCTAGCCGATATCAGATATACATTCTTGTTAAAAAGAAATTAAATGGACTGGTAACGGGCATGTTCCATCGAATTTGGTCAGTAGATGTATGTTTAGACCGTTAATAACGCAACGGCTTCATGTTGAAAATAGCGGTGCATGGATATCATATGTTGTATTAAAGACTTCATTGAAAACTTGGTGCAGCTCATGAGTTAATAAACGCATATTCCAATATCAGTTTTATTTGTTTTTCATCCTCGGCACCAGAGAGAATTCATTCATTAGGGTATTGTAGTTTTTACGAAATGGACCAAAACAACTGGGATCAACTACAATGACGTACAATCTAATAGAAAAGAGAGAATAAGAAGTGTAAGATTTTCGTACTTGTATTAACTACCGAACATTGATTGGACTATGTTTGTTCTAGTTGTATAATAATAAAACATAATAGAGCAGGTACCATGTTTAGAATGACCGCGTGGAATCAACTTTTTCGGTTTCGGTTTTGGTAAAATTAATTTTGTATGAATTATTTAAAAAAAAAAAGATTTTAGAGGTGGTAATAATTCAATTACAATTTGAATTTGAAGACAACATGAAAGAATTTCTAAAAAAAACGAATATTTTTAAATTTATTTTTATGGTTCGCGTTTATAACGTCCTATAATATGTGACATTTGTAGCAATAACACAATCTATGTCAACAAGTTTTCGTTTAGGTAGCTGACGCTATGACGGTCGCAAGAAAATAATTTCACCTCATCGTTTGAATCTTGTGGTTACTATCTAGTCAATACAACGGATATAGGACAGAGTTGTATCATTTTACGTTAAACAATCTGTCGGGGTAACGCGAAAACAAGCACCGTACATGCTTTGTTCGCATCGTAACAGTTACAAGTAGCGGTACATAGATTGGTGGTTACGAAAATCAAACAGCGTCGGTATTCTATTACAAAATGTCACGGAAACCAGAAATGCAGATCCAAAACGCACCGGGGGATGTGATATCGGCTGTTAAATTTTCTCCCCAAGGAAACAAGTTTCTGCTCGTTGCTTCGTGGGATTCCTGTGTTCGCCTGTACGATGTGGTCACCAATTCCTTGCGACACAAATTTTACCATTCGTCACCAGTGCTGGACTGCGCATTTTTGGTATGTAGGATTCCCTTGCATAGCCTTTTTCTCAAAACATACTCGTCTTAGCAGTTTGTTTTCCTTTTTGTTGCACAGGACGCCATGAAGACGGTCAGCGGTGGCTTGGACAATATTGTTAAGATGTACGATCTCAATACTCACGCGGAAAACGTGCTCGGTAGTCACAATGCGGGTGTCAAGTGTGTCGAAAGCTGCAAAATGCTAAACGCAATTCTTACCGGCAGCTGGGATAAGTCGGTTAAGCTGTGGGACTTGCGCGAGAAAGAGTGTGTTGGCACGTATGAGCAGAGCAACGGCAAGGTGTACTCGATGAGCTGCATCGACGAGAAGCTGGTGGTAGCCACCTCCGAGCGCAAGGTGCTGATCTGGGATTTGCGCAACATGGTAAACTACCTCGAGCGTCGCGAATCGTCGCTCAAGTATCAGACGCGTTCCGTGCGCTGCTTCCCCAACAAAGAGGGCTACGTGATGAGCTCGATCGAGGGCCGGGTTGCGGTGGAGTACTTCGACCCGAACCCGGAGGTGCAAAAGAAGAAGTTTGCCTTCAAGTGCCACCGAGCGAAGGAAGGGGACATCGAACTCATCTATCCCGTCAATGCGATCAGTTTCCACAGCGTGTACAACACGTTTGCCACCGGCGGCTCGGACGGGTACGTCAACATCTGGGATGGGTTCAACAAGAAGCGGCTGTGTCAGTTTCATCTGTACGATAGCTCTATTTCGAGCCTCTGCTTTAGCGACGATGGAAGCACCCTAGCGATCGCCTGTTCGTACATGGACGAAGCGGAAACACCGCCAGATCCGTACCCCAAACCGACGCTCTACGTGCGTTACGTCAACGAGCAGGAAACACGTCCGAAGTAGAGCGTAGTCAGCACATACACGACCAATCAATGTAAGACTCAATGAATATATTATCACACACTTTACCGTTCCGTTCGCTAATCAATGTCGGATGGCTTTACGTTAAATGTTTGTGCTTTAGATTATATCACTCAGAGAAGATGATGAACATCCGACATATGATTTATATTAACGTATTATTTATCCTATCGCCCATTTGCCAGCGAGTTGAATTAAAACCAGATATCGCGATCTCTCTTTTAAAACATTTAAAAAAACTGAACTAGTGAACTGATCTAAAATACATTTAGACTTTAGCTAGATTACGTTGTTACTTACCACGTAATGTGACATGTGCGTGAATCTCAAACCCATGTAACAAAAAAGGAATAAACGATCAGACATATAAAATAATATGCTGTCCCTGCTCAGATCGTTTCAAGCGTTTATTTTGAAACTCTTTAAGATACCGCTCTTTTCGTGATAGCTGGATATAATGGCAACTTTTTAAAGCCTTTTACAACGAAATAACAACTCATGCACCGTCACGGGTGTTAAGTCATGGTATGCATGGTGCCATTTCTAGTCGGGTTTAGGAAGCTTGTCCCCTCTGTGTACGTTCAATGCTTACTTTGCGTTGACTTTTCGCACCGTTGGCCACGCTCAATCCGACTCGGTGATTGTGTGGCAATCGAATCAGTTGTTGCCGACGGAACCAAGAGATAGCTATATAGTGTGCGTCCTCGGGATGGAACGAGCAAATTTTCATATGTACTTCCTGGCGATTTTGTGGTAATGCGCTGGTGATGTTGGATTCCGGAGGCAAACGTAGACAGCACCGGCTGCACTCGGTTGTAAGGGCACGTAAGGCAGGCACCAAGGGGTGCAGAAAAAAAGGGGGATAAGCGAAAGACAAACGCCCGAGTCGAGCTCGCCAACCCTTTAGGACCGTGTCACCGTGCGTTGGAAGTCTGGATGGAAAAGTTTTCATTTTACCTAAATTCAATTTGGACTGCCGCGAGTCTCGTTTTTGGCTTGGAGTGCGCTTCCACCGCCAACTCCGCAACCAGCATCCCCCGTATCGTTCCCACTGGGTTCCGCCCGAGCCGGTCGGAAAACGAAATAAAACAAACCGTTACCGTTTGCCGGCGGCTTTCGGAAGGTAGCTAAATTGGGTTCGCCGTTCTCGCCGAAACGGTGTGCTTCTACTTTTTTTTTCCTTCTACCACTCCCCCACCCCTTCACGGTTGGGCTTTTCACGTTGACGGTTCTGATTCAATACACTAGTGATTGCAAATTGTGTACCTATCTTGAAGCTACTGCCGGCAACACCGGTAGGGTTGCCTGGCGTTCCTGGCAGAACCCGGCCGGTGGAAACCACCCCCCTCCTTCCTATCACCTCATCCTGTGAGTGTGTGTGTGTGTGTGTTGGTGTGTTACTTTACGTCACGTCAGCGTAGCAATCTGGGAGAAGAAGTAACTCGATGGTCGTCGGGGGTTCCCTTTCTTGTTGCAGACGAATAAATTTGCATACAAATTTGTGGTCCCGAGAAGGAAGAAGAGAAAAAAATAGAGCCAAACGAAGGAGGAGAGGTTTTAGTTCGCACGCAGCTGCTCGCCGGTCACACTTGGCATCATGTCATATCTTCGCATGATAGGGTTATTTTATTTTGCACATCGGACCATACCCGGGGTCCGGACCACGCACGGCCACGCAGCATTGAATATGTATTTCGGTTCGCAAAGAGTGGATAGTAGATATATATTTTTTCTAAATACCACCGGCAAGTGAACATGCTCGAGCTTATCGTCCGGGTCAGTGTCAACCGTCCTTGCCGGCATGCCCTCGCTAAGCCTGCCCCCGTGCGACGCTGGGCCGGACTGGGGAATATTTGATCAGTCGATGGTTTCGAAAAATAAAAGAAATGCACAACATTGGCATTTTTGCAACCCCGGGGAAGCTCAATTTGTTCCCCGTTCATGCTGCTCTCACCGGTCCTGGACACGATCCCGCACTAAAATATACATCGAGTGAACGCACGGAGCATACCTAAATCGCTCGTTTCGCACATAGTTTTCCTTCAACCTCGCCTAAGTCCAGTGGCCGTGCGTTTCTCCTCCGTAATGGTCTCGACAAAGCCGAAGGAAACCGTTTGAGCACTACAAAGTACCGTCACAACCGTTACAACCAAAACAGAAACCACCATCTTGGGCACCGTGCACGTAACATCCCAAAGGATGCTTACTGCTGGCTGTGATTACCGGAACCTAAATTGGCGGGACAAACGGGTAAGCCCGCTATTGAGTTTCCCGATTGCCCGACCATCAGCCCAAGTGGTTTCCCATTGTCAATGTTGCGAGGTGCCATGGGGCAATGATTTTCGAGAGCATTTTTCCCTTTTCCGGCGGCTTTCCGGTGGCAATCTTTGCGTTCGTTTACTGCTCCGGACGGCAAGAAAATACCGGGATGATCGGTAAGAGCATCAGATTGATTCGCAGATTGAGGCGGATTAGGTTCGGTCAGTAAAGGCGAAGTCAAACCTCTCTCCCACTTATCCATTCCGAGCGCATTTCGCTAAGCCCGTGTTTGTTAACGGAAATGAAATGGCTTGCTGCAGCCCGTGTCAAGCCGATCCGTGCCATGCCATCGTCAGTCGAGGACTGTCGCGTCTTTACCGACCGACAGGTAGTTCATTTGGGGTCTTATTCACGAGTTGTCGAATAGATCGGAACCTGCGAGTTACGAACTAGGGATGAACGGATGAACTAGGGCATGCGCCATTGGAAAAAGGATATTTTAGGTGTACTAAAAAGTTTCGTTTCGTTTCCCTCCTCTTGGCCACCTGACGTTAAGAAATAACAAGTACTTACCATTGCCTAAAAACATAATTCCAGAACAAATGACGCAGCATTGGCAGAAAACTGTGCTGAAGGATAGAGAATCTATAATGTACGAGTGGAATGTTTGCATTATCAGATTGGAATCCTGTAAATTTAAGGTTATAGAAGAGCGTAATTTACCTCGTCTCATGTGCTGAAGCCATACTACAAACATGTCAAAGAACTCAAAACTCAGCTTGGAGCAAAAACTTTGACATTATTAATCAAAACTGGGAGCATCAACATTATTTAAGTGTAGTTGATTGTTTTATTTAGTGTTTTTCTTCAATGTTTATCTCTTTTGACTTCATGTTGCGTAGTTGATTGTTTTATTGTGTGTTTTTCTTCAATGTTTATCTATTTTGGCTTTATGTTTTAAAGTCACGAGCTCAAGATACTTGTTACCTTTAATTTAATTTTCTATTCGAATCTTTCGAGTTTAACAAATTGAAAGAGAGATCACAGCACGCATACGACATGAGGATGAATCAGGTAACGATTTTAAACATAATGACCGAAGGCTTTTCTTGGCTAGGTTTCGGATCGGTTTCGGATGGAAGCACTATGGTGCTGCTAGATCTATTAACACTAGAACTACCGGACCTGTCATTTCGACTGGTCAGGTACTTTTTCAATCTCATTTGTTACTTAAAGTTGAACAATTCTACCAAATGTTAATTCATGACTTTCACATACCCAATGAAATCTTAATTTTTATGTATTCAAAAATAAAATTTTCTTTTTAATAATGAAGATAAATTACGGTAATGTTTGTAGCGTCAAAATCGCGGTAGTTCTAGTGTTAAGCAACCAGGTTTATTGTAAATTGTTCAATTAAAAATGTCTTTCAATTGAAGCACTGAACGTGTTATTGTAAACCTACACTGCATGGAAAGAAAACAAATAAAACGGAATATAAAATGGTAGATAGCCATTGAATTGATGATAAAACACACAAACTTTGTTATAGTTTGAAGAACACCTTTATATCAACCACTGAAAATTCTAAGGAGAATAATGTACACAACCAACGTTTGTTTCGTGTCAGTCAAGTCTTGAGTAGGTATTAAAAACGTAAGAACTTTAGTCCGCTAGCCTCAAGGTATATATATTAGATATTATCTTTAGTATATTAGATATATCTATATTAGCTATATCTCTATATTTATTCACCTTGCGCTAGCCTCGGTTTTCGTCGAGGTCTAAGTCCAGTTTGGTGACGAAAACCGAGGCGAGCCTGTAAATAAAATTTCTTAAATCGACTTCTTGCACACTTTATGGTGTTGCACTTGATGATTGTTGTTGAACATCTGTGACGATCCCGGGGGACCTTTTTTAATTATTTATTTTTATATTTATATATGTTTCAAATTTTGAAAAAACTTACTTTCACACCTAATGACACGACTCAAGCTTCGGCAAGTGGGGAAACTGGCATGAACTGGGGATGAACGTTGGCCCCGTCCGTAGCTAGTGTGTTCGGGCAGGCCAGAGTGTTTCGGAGTGCGCTAGCCGTAGCCGGAAGTGAACGGTTAGTGCAGCCAGAGCGTGCACCAAGCACCGTGCGTAGGTGTACGTTTCAGCCGGGGCTTTTTGGTGAAACTGCAGCTGGAATTAGAAATTGATTGTAAGCTCGATGCTGATGCACCGATTAGGTGGTAAATGTCGGTGCAATTTTGCACAATCCCCCTCCTCAACCAACTTACGCCTCGCTTGCGTCCAGCGTAATAACTGCACCAACATAATTTGCTGTCTGTCAGGATCGCCGTTCTCACGGCGACGCTTGCCATGGCATGGCACCATGGCAGATGCTAGCACCGGGCTGCACACAAATAAAGCGTACCGACCGATCAAATTAGGTTGCTTCGGTTGGAGAGAAAATCGAAAATGTCAGCGTTTGAATATATTTTCACGCGCGTGAACATTCGACGCCAGGAGACTGGTGGCGGGCAGAGTGAAAGTAAATAGCATAAATAAATAAATAAATAAATAAACACGACGAAGATCCTTTGGTACCATCGCCCCGCGCAGTTAAGACGTTCGGCGTTGGTTCCGCGGCGGCAAAAAGCGACCGGCTTCCACCCCTCACTGGCACGACCGGGGCCAACTAAATAAAGTGAAAATAAATAGCGAAAAGTGGGTAACACCTTTGATGGTGGCTTAGCAGAGGGAAACCCGGGTTCGTTCGCCGTAAGGAAAACCGTGGCGTGTGCCCGATGCACGCGTGCGAAGAAACGACGCATCCAGTGAGCACCTCCCGGTGGTATTTTTGCAACACTCCCCAGCGTGCTGATAAAATTGCTTGGAAGAAGAGGATGAAAGGGGGAAGGAGGTGGCAAATTTGTGACGTTATAATCGAAAAACGAACAAACGCGATTCGAACAAAAAAAAACTAATACGAAGCAAAAATGGTACGAAAATGTGGAACAACAAAACGAACACCAGCAAGCAGATGAAACACAATTTTCTTTTAAATAAAGTCGATTATTTTTTCGCCTGTTGTTCTGTTGTGGGAGTTGGAAAATAAAATAGAATTTTCATTTTGAAGAACTTAGGGCAGGGAGTAAAAGGGCACACACACACACACACGTCAGTGCAGCCACATTTTTGGACTGTATTCACGACGTGTGCGATACGTACGCAGTACGGGGAGCTATGCATGACTCCATTGTTGCAAGGACCAATAAACGAAGGGGAAAACAATAGGGCAATACAGGAAAACAAAAACAAAAAAACAACAGGCAAATAAAGCCTTAAAAAAAACTAGGGCTCTTTTCAAGGCCAAGAAGAGTACTTTCAAAGTTGATGTGAGTGGAAAACCCGACCAAAAAAAAAAAAAAAGAAAAGGAATCACGCCGGTTTTGCGTTTCTCTTCTGATGCCTGAACACATGCTTGATAGCATCCTTCCTATTGAATCGCGGAAGAATATGAAAGCCTCCCGCTAGGGGTGAATAGATCCTTGCTTTTTGAACACAATACAGCAAAAAGAATGAAGACTATAGAGAGAATGGGGCAGACGCTTCAGAAACAACATAAAAACAGCAGAAGTAAACATTCTTACAAAAATGAAAGAGTAGAGAAAATATTGCCCACAGTAAAAGAAGGAAAAGTGTGCTGGAACAGAGCCAAGAAAGTGAATGAAAAGCGCACAAAGAAGGAAACAAAGGGCGCATACAGTGAGTGATACTTTGCCCTGCCACCATGGGGCTTAAAACAATTTCGCTTGCGGGGGAAAGCACACTGCAACTGTTAAATGCTGCTGCTTTTTTTATATTTCTGCAACAGCGGGGCGTCACTTCATTGGATGTAAAGTAAGTAACCTCGAATTAGAGACCATTCCAGTGTTCCCTTCTTTTACTGTCGCAGTTAAATCGTTTTTTTAAAGAGTTCACTATGGCTCACTAGGGAAAGGATCGAATCTAACCGGCCATTTTGATCCAAAAGCAGTCTCCAATGACGTTTGTTTGTTGTTCCTATGTTCTGTTAAAATAGATTAACAGGTTGAAATCAACTCGAATATAGTTGTCTACTAAATTAGAAGTATGCTACATTAATTACTAACAAATATCCTTTGGGGAGTTTGGTCTTTGTTTGGTTTTCTACCATTTTTTTTTTCATTTAACTAAGTTTATAACCAACTTTGTCCGACTTGCCCTAACTCAATGAATGCGATTTTCATCTATCAACGATTAATTAAAGCTTAAAGATCGTCCTTTACCATTAAAGCGTGCGGAAAGCTTTGTAAATTGGTCCCAAATGATTTATCTACAGAAGACAACGTTTTTTTTTACACGAACAAAAACGAGTAAAAAAGAAATGCAAGTATGCGTGTCAGTGTACGCCCATCGTCATCTTCTTGGAAAACGCGCGGTTTTCTAATCGCCTCGAGATGGTTTCGCTCGTTTCGTGCGAAACCGAGCCCGAAAGCCTCCGCACGCGCTTGAGGTGGTAGCAATCCACTTTGGGTCATGATTGTGCATTTGGTTAATTGGAGTTTGTGTGCGTGGATGTGTGGGTACATTCTTTCTTTCTTTTTTTTTATTGCATTGTTGATATATTGAGAGTGATGGAACGTTCGACACAGTTATCAATCTGCCAGCCGGTGATTAATTTCTGCTCCTTTTTCGGTTTCGGGATACATCCAAACAACTCCGGGAAGAAACACACACACACACATTCGTATACCGTTTTCCTTTAGTTTATTATTCTTATACTCTTCGGCTTACATCTAGTTAACAATTATGATTGAACAGCTTGCTTTTGTTTTTTTTTGTTCTATGTTTATCACATAAAGAGACATATACAAAAATCTAACCCCCTCCCCCCCCGCCCCTCCCACCGCCCACTTGCCCCCTCCCTTCGCTTTGATGCGTGTCCTAGAGTACGTGTTTTAGAGCATATCTCTATATAGATACATATACGTATATATATACGCGTTGCGTTGAGAACAACAGTTCTCGCCCAATTAACAGTGTTCATCTATCGGTCGGCGGATTCGACCTCCATGCCCGGGTATTACATATTACCCCCCTTTCCTACGTACGTCGTTACGTTTTTTTTTTTTTTAGCGTAACGAGACATTTGTTTGCGTTCGGTTTTTGTTTTGCCATCTCGGTGCTTACGTGCTTGGAGGCGTAGGTTTGATTACACCTAATTTATGTACAGCATTTTATAGTCTTGTTTCTTGTTAATTTCGCTTGTTCCGTGCGCGTTCTCCTGCCCCCTTCCCCGTCTGTGATCTTCTCCTGCGTCAAGAGGGGGGTTTTTTCCCTCTCGATTTTTCCGACAACATTTTAAAGGAAGGTGATGGTCCTGGTAACCGATTGGTTTGTTGCTTCGATGCCATTTACAGAGACTGGTTGGGGATGCCCACCCCTCTTCCACACACACACACACATACACAATTTGAGACAAAACAAGATAAAAACGAAGAAGTAGTATTGGGAAATAGTCGAAAATGCACGGAATTACCCGGTGGGAAATGGTTCGAGTTGTTCCACCTTTTTCCCCCCCTTGGTCCGCATCCTAACCTCAATCAATTCACTTGTTCTCGGTGTCTGTGACCGACTCGTTATCGTATCGCCCGGTTCGAAATGAAGTGCAATGACGGTGGATAAAATCCCCCATTCCAATGGGAATGCTGTTGATACTTCAAGCGTACCCTCAACCGGGTGCACTCGCACTTGCGAACGAACGGCCAACGGTGACAAGTGTCCCCCACCCCCACCCTCCCTCCAAGCGCAACGATTGAAGAATTATAAATCCTTGCGGAAAGCACGTACTGTTTATACTTCCGCTCGTAACGGTCGCGCGCGGCAGAAGTGTTTTCCGGGAAAGTCCGCTTCTCGCCACCGTTTGCGTTCTTTTCCGTTCTGTTTGTTTGCCCGGAGTTTCGCATCTCTCACCTCCTACCGGGCAAACGGTCGACTGAAGTGGGGGAAAAAAAAACACAAATCATTAAAATACACAGCGTCGGACAGCACGTTAAGACCGTCAAGGAAGTTTCGAATCAAGCGTTTGTTAAGTTTTTGGGAGGTCACTTTGTGGATGGATAAGAAGGATATATGAAAGGTAAATTGAGTAGTTAAACAAACAGTCTCGAAACATCGAAGCTCTGATTAAAGTGCTTAAAAAGGGTTAAACAAATTAAATAAAGATGTCACGAAAAACCGTTGCCAAAAAATAATCTTTCAATAAGATAAAACGATTGAACATTACAATAAATCCTTTCCACATCTTGCCTTAGGTCTTACCGGTCCTACATTCGACATTCAAACACTCGAATGTTCGCCATCGGTTCCGTCACAGTGGAAAAACCCGCACCCCCACCCGGTACCAAACCAAGAGCAAAGTCAGAGAAAGAACGAAACAAGAAAAAACAAGCAAAACTCCATCGAAACTTATCGCAACGGGGCAGAAACTTTACTTTTCCGTACAACTTTAAAACTCCAAGGCCGGGGCTTTCTTTTCGTTTCCGTCGTCTCTGGTGTGCGAACATTGGCGACAAGGGGATAGGGTTAGGTAACACAATTAATATGGTAATTAGAGGAATTCAAATTTTCCTGGATTTCCCAACCCCCACCGCTCAGGGGAGGGGAAAAAAAGAGAATAAAACAGTGCTCGAACTTGCCCGTTTTGCTGTTTGGCCGGGGTTTGGATTGCCCGCTCCAAGGGGTCCAAGGTGAGGATGGATAGCTGCAGAAGGAAGGAGATCGAGAGTGAGGAAAACTCTAAATAGTTACGACCCCATTATACGCAGGTCGGGCGGAAAGCGAATCTTCCGAATGCGAGCAAGCACGGGCAAGGGATAGGAAAAAATAAAAATCAGTACGGAAATAACTTTGTTTGATTAAAATTTGATTGCAACCGAGCGGCCGGGGAACGCAATGATAACGTGCGACCTTTGCGAGGGGGGGAGTGCGTCGGTTCCGTCACTCCACACTTCCTCATTAGCACGTGGTCGTTTGATGGCCGGAGCAACCAATAGACATGCCAACAATGGCGACCAAAAGCGACCAGCAAAGCGGAAGCGACAAAGTGCTGTCGTCGACACTTGAAAGAGGTACTTTAAATGCGACGTTACCTGACACACCGCTTCGGTGGAAGTGGAGTTTTCCGTTGGGGTTAGTGTTGTGCCAAGTAGCTCTTTTCAGTGAGCAGAGAGCCTGCTTGCTCAATCAGATGAGCAGAGTGAGCCACCTAGCTCAGCTTGCTCACCTACTGAGCTTACTCACCAACTGAGCTTGCTCAATTACTGAGGTGGCTCACCTACTGAGCTGGCTCGCCTACTGAGCTTGCTCACCTACTGAGCTTACTCACCAACTGAGCTTGCTCAATTACTGAGGTGGCTCACCTACTGAGCTTGCTCGCCTACTGAGCTTGCTCACCTACTGAGCTTGCTCACCTACTGATCTTGCTCACCAACTGAGCTTGCTCACCTGCTGAGCTTACTCACCAACTGAGCTTGCTCAATTACTGAGGTGGCTCACCTACTGAGCTTGCTCGCCTACTGAGCTTGCTCACCAACTGATCTTGCTCACCTACTGAGGTGGCTGTCCAAACTCAGTTGTGCTGGTGGCTCTCTTTGGGACCCAATACTGACTGAAACCGTTTTGGCATCAATTCCACTAATTTGGTCATTAAAAACGGTATTCTGTTTTATGTACCCTGCGTCCGATGTTCAGTTCCCTGTTGTACCTTGGCATAGGTCGATCTCAAGTAAAGTTTAACATTTACCAACCGCATTAAACGAGCTAGTTTGTCCATCTAACCGATCAACTTTACGACCTAAGCTAAAGTTACTCAGTTGTCGGTTCAAGGAGATAAAACATACTGTGTTTACTGAGCCACCAGCACAGCTGAGTTTGCTGAGCTACCAGCACAAGTGAGTTTGCTGAGCCACCTCAGTAATTGAGCAAGCTCAGTAGAAGAGCTAGATCAGTAGGTGAGCCACCTCCGTTTTTGTATCAGGGAGGTAGCTCTCTGCTCAGTTAGGTGAGCACTCACTACACAACACTAGTTGGGGTCGTGGAGAAAAACCAGAAAAGCTAAAAAAAATAGGGGGAGGAAAAAACCCCCTCCGTGAATGTGTCCATCCGCGAACGGTGTTTATTGCGGTCGGGTCGAGTGTATTTTGTTGGCGTTCCCTCATCGTATCGTAATCACGTTTGAGTATTTTTTCCATTTTAACGTTTCGCGCGGGGGCCGCATGATTGACATTATAGCTCCCTTCCGGTTCTAAGCGGGAAAGGAAAGGAAAGGGAAGCAAAGACATAAAAGGAACCCACTGAGAAGGTGGAGAAAACGAGCCAGACAGCAAACGGGAGCGGGGAAGGGAGGGGTAGCATTTCTAATTGAGCTATCTAAACACGCTTAATTGAAAGGTACAGAGGAAGGAATGTTGTTGATGAAGCTTATTGCGGGGGGGGGGGGGCCTTCCCTCGTTGGGAAGGAAATTGAGCAGCGACGTTGCAGCGATTGCTTACCACTTTGGAGGCGAAGGTACGCAGGTTTCCCCGGCTCCAATTTGTTTTTTTTTTTTCTTTCTTTTTATTCCACGATGCTGTAATGCTTCGTTATTATTATTTGTCCTTTGTCTACTCTATTCTTGTCCGCACCTTTTTATCCTTCCGTAAACGCTAGAACCTCTGACTATAGACTCGCAATGTCACAGCGATATTTAGTTGTTAAAGCAAACCATTATGCGCCCGGCATCGTGAACTAAGTTTTTTTTCTGATATTTTCCACATGCTAGAAATGAATGTTAGGAAAATAAATGCTAGAACGTGGTAAAGAAGAGAGTACTAAGCTCCCGTAACGGTTCAGCGACGGTAGCATACATTCGGGCGCAATCAAAATCGTAACACAAGTGCCTCGGTTGTGTTCCCTGTTTCCCATTGGAGGACTTAAGTGGAGAAGACTCACGATCGTGTCGTACTGGACGCACCCAGCTCCTCAACACATCCTTCTACTCGTGCCCAACCGGAGGAGGATGGCTGATAGCATCTATTAATCCTAAGAATATGCATCTCAGTATACATACAAATATTGTACACCTGGAATAGATTGACAAGAAGCTCCTGTGCACTGCTCCACGAGGAACCTTTTTTTCTCTCTCTTTTCTAGTGATTCCAGCGAATGTCCGACCTTTGTTGTCGCCTCTTTTGCACGTTGCTCAATTGCTCTCGACCAGCCCGGTCACACCTTTTGTAAGCAAATTGGGTAGCGCCGCACTGGAGCGCGTAACGGCCCGTAACGGTCGTGACGATCCGAACGGGGAGGGTTTTTTTTTTGTTTGGTTCGAGTGTCCTTACGGTGGCGGTGGCGGTGGTAGCACTGGCTGGCGGGGTTGAGGACGCTCCTGCTCGGCAAACAACGCCACCGACGACGACTGGCGCCGGAGTCGGCGACCTTCGCTGCGCAGACCGGGCGCGGTTGGCACGCCACCGACCGAGGGGGCGAAGGTGCACCGCCGGACGGGGCCGGTACTGCTGGCCCGGCGGGCTCTCGCAAGCGAGGGCTGCTGGGAGGAGGAGCAGGAGGAGGAGGAGGAGGAGCCGATGCAGGACACCGGTACTGCCATCTTCCCATGGATGGTTGCGGTGTTGGCGTTGGTTATGGAGCCGCTAGTTGTCGGGGTGGTGGGCGAGGTGGTGGTAGTGGGGGTGATCGTGGTGGTTGGAGCTGGACAGCCGCCGCCAACGTCCGGTGACAGCAGCGAACCTAATCGGACCTCGCTCCGGCTGGCCGGACGCGACCGATGGTGATAGTAGTGGCTGTTGCAGTAATGCCGATGGTGGTGGTAGTGCTGGTGATGGTGGTGATGACCCGATCGCCCGTGCGGCCCTAGCAGCGACTGCTGCCGAGTGTTCCCCCGCCGGTAACCGTTATCGAACATGCTACTGCCGCTCTGCAATTATCCGCAAGAGAGATATTCAACAACATCAACAACACACAAATTGGAACTTCCAAAGGATCTGTCACAACTTAAGTTCTCAGTACAACGACACATAGGAAAAAGGTAATCAAGCAACTAAACAATAGCTTGAAGTGTACCAAAACATAAAGAAAACAAGCTAACAAAGGTATAAGAAAGAGATATATTCAAAAACATCAACAAAACACAAATTGGAAAAGCAAAAGGATCTGTCACAACTAAAATTCTCAGTACAACGATTGTTGAAAGCATATGGAAAAGGTACTGAAGCAACTAGACAATAGCTTGAAGTGTACCAAAATAAAAATTAAAGAAGCTAACAGAAGTATCACGAAGAGAGGTATACAAAAACATCAACAAAACACAAATTGGAATTACCAAAGGATCTGTCACAACTACTCTTCCCAATACAACGAGTTGAAAGCATAGGAAAAAGGTACTGAAGCAACTAAATAGTATTTTAAGTGTTCCAAAACATAAAGTAAACATGCTAAATCTGAAAGAGAGGTATACAAAAACATCAACAAAACACAAATTGGATTTACCAAAGGATCTGTTACAACTAATGTTCTCAGTACAACGATACTTGAAAGCATAGGATAAAGGTAATCAAGCAACTAAATAATTGCATTAAGTGTACCAAAATATAAAGTAAACAAGCAAACAGTTCAAACAAAAGACGTCAAACAAAACAGTGACACAAAGCAGTGGAAGAACATACCATCGTGTTGTGACTTACGGACGACGAAGAGGCTACGATGGCAGCCATGTGGCACTGCGCGGGGGAAGAGAAAAGAAAAGAAGAACGAGAGGATGAAACGAGATTGAAACGAGAAAGGGCCGGGGAAGATGAATTCTTTGCCGACAGTTACTTAGCGGCAGATTAGTAGCCGTCAACTGTCAGCTCGGTGTTCTGGTTTGACTTTTCTGCTGCTCTGCGATCGTACAACACTTTGCATCACCGTGAAGTCTTTCGCGTCCGTTAGCGCTGTGTCTATATTTTACATTTTATTTCTCCTATATAAAATTGTTTAATGTGGCACACACCATTTCCGTGCAATTGCCGTTGAACGGGAAAACACAATTTTCTTTTGCACCTTTGCGAAATGACAACATGTTTACGTGGCGAAAATAAGCTCACAGTACCTGTCAAACGGAAAGGTGTTTCCAGCCAAATAATCTACCGGCGAGATAATTTTCCGCCACGCAACAACTATTCCTTTCCCGGCAAGGAACCGGAAAAAGCGTGCCGAGCGGTGGAAAATGGTACGGAAAAACGACCAGCTTGAGCCAATGCTCGCTCCGCACTCGAGGTGTGGTGGAGTGCGCAACAGTTTGGCGCTGTGGGTGTCATCAGGCGAAGTAAGCGAACTACATCGAGAATGAAATTTTCCACCAAAAAAAAAAAAGCCGGAAAAACGTACATTCCAGCGGAATATCGATTACGTGCGTTCATCTAACTTTTGCCCGCGATTTCCCATCGCTGCGCTATAACTTTCACCTCTTTGTCGCTTTCCTTTTTTTCTTTTGCTCTTTCTCTCTCTTTTTATCGTTCGTTCACTATCCTACCCAACAACATTTTCCTCTCTGTTCATCCACCGTGTGGTTTTTTTTTTAACCCCCGTTAACCAACTTCTCGGGACGGGAAGTTTGTGTTCTTCAAAATTTTCAATTAAATGAATCCCACCGGCACACCGGCTTTCCCTGTCATCCCCGGGCCAAGCGCAGAGACAAATCCCTGACGATTTTTTGGGCAGCATTCCCGTTTTTTTGTTTTGCTTTGCCCCACCGAAAAGAAAAATGGACGCACAACACAATAGTGGACGGACAGGAGAATGCGGTGATAGCTTTTCCACCGCATCACTTCGGTCCATTTCAACGTCATAAGCTAATGAAAGAAGGTGTTTGGCGAGTTGCTGTAGAAAACTGACAAATACTTCTCAGCTTGCTTGCAAAAGAGCTTTTATTTAAAAACATTCGTTACACACAACACAAATGTAACAGTTTTGGAGCTTACCAACGTGGATGTATACGAAATATTAATTGAAAAGTGGATTTTAGAGAAGAAAACATGTGGCTGAAAGAGTGAAAAACAGGCCATTTTACCTATAACTATTGAAACACAAAGATAAATAAGTCTCGCAGTGTGAGTATACCCTGGCATGAGAAACGCAAACAAGTGTGTAATAAACAACAAGACAAATTAAGCCGCGGAGAAGCTTACAAAGTTAAAATAACTACCAAGGGTGTGACGCTTACTTCGGCAACAGTTTGAATGTTTTTTTTTTCTGCCCCAATTCTTGCGAAACAAGTTTCCAATATTTTTATTAACCTTTGAAAGTCTTAAGTAATAGTGTTTTCTAAACAAAACATTAGGAAAACAAAATTAGCACTATCTTGTCCCACTGCTTGTCACACTCACGATCACTGTGCGAGCGAAAAGCGCAGATCATTACACTCATCGCTAGCACAACGATTGCACTTTGCTGCCCCAATCCCCCCTCTCCCCCCCTGAACTGGAACATTTCAGGATTGCATCGCCGCAGCGAAAAGTTGCAATCTAATGCTGCTCGTCTCGGTTCAAGTGAAAACTCGTTGGAAAGACGGATTCATCCGAAATAGTTACCGAACGTTTGTACCGAAACTGCGAAACGAAAGTAGAGTAAGTTAATCTAAATCCTAACGCAACGTCTGTGAAGCAATTATGTGTGCGTTTGCGTGCATGAGTGCGTGTGTTTTATGCTTTATCGTGGGTAGAGAGAGAGAGAGAGAAAGAGCGAGTAGATGAAGCTGTCATCGTATGTTTTTATCCCAAGCATTTATGACCAACCAATCGGACCCTTTTGGACATTCGACCTTCTCCGCATCCGTGCGCCTTTAGGAAAATATCTATACATCTCTCCAATATCTTCCCCCCTTCCCCTTGCCCTTCTTTCACTCAGCCGCGGCGAGCGGCAATCAGGCGGGAAAACGAACCGGAAAATCAGCATCGGTCAAACGGAGGAGTCGCGCCGTTCGTTAGCAAAGCTTGACGCTTAATGAAAACTTCGTGAGTTGGTACAATTTTTCCTCGTCGCGCGTGCAGATTTTCCACCTAAGCGTGCGCGCGACCGAGCGGGACGGGGATTCAATTCTTCTCCCCCTGTCCCTTTCCCCCTTCCCCGTCGTCGCACTCGCACTCTTTTCGCCGCGTTTCCGTTATCTAATCTTGGAAAGGAAAAGTTGTTTATTGAGCTCGTTGGCGCGCGCGGAAAAGTCGCAATGGAAATGGACCTAAAGGCGGGCCCGAAGTTCGAAGGCCTCGGTCCCGGCCGATCAGTCGTACTTTCGCCTCCCCCCTCCCCCCATAGTCCCACTTTCTTCCACATTCGTGCGAGCGCATTCAATTTGGACGTAAAGTTGAAATTTGTTGTCGTCGTTAAGGCCATTAGACGAATGGGGGGTGGGGGGGGGGGGATAAAGTGCGCCGTAGTGTAAGTGTGTAAGCCGGAGTAAATAATCAGCGGAAGGAAAGGCCAAACAAACCAAACGAATGGCGTGCCGGTGGGGGGGGAAGGAGAAAAGAAACGAAAAGAGAAGGAAAAAAAACAGACCAAGGAGAAAAGACGACAGCCGTAGATGAATCGCGGATGAATGGAATGAAAGCGAAACCTCCTTGGCCACTTCTCGGTCCGTCACTCAAGTCGTGGCGGCCTTTTCCCTCGCCAGCAGCCGGCTCGGAGCCTGTCCGAGAGCAGAAAACCCGCCCCCGGCTGGGCACAAAAACATACAGTGACAGGCGGTGTTTCAACAGCGCGCCCTGCTCTGCCGAAAACTTATGCGTCCTATTATCCGGCGACCAGCGACGGCGAGAGATGTCTGACATGCTTTTAGCGTTGGCGACCGCTACCCTCTCCATTTCGTTCCTCCACCGACGGGGGAGAGAGGGCGCGAAAAGTTCACGGAGTGGGACGAAGCGAACGCAGGTAGCTTAGGGAACGATAGGAAATTATGAAAATATCGCAAAACCAAAACGAAAAACTGGTGGAGGAAATTTGCAGACGGCAGCAAAACGCTCGAATCGAACACAACACCGCCAACGTTGAATGTGCGAAACGAACAATGCTGATGAAAGCACGTGGAAAACCTGACGAAACAGCAGTAGCAGCAAGAACAACAACGGGAGGGAAGCAACCAAACTGCACCGACCAGCAGGCCGGATCCGAAAGATTAGGGGAAACTTTTCCAATATGCAGCGGCGGGGCTCAGAAGAAGCATTTGCAAATGAGAAACAATAGATAAAACGAAAGATTTAGTTTTGAAACTTGGCCTCAGCACAGGACTATCTAAGAGGATAAGATTTTTTGGGTTAAAATTTTTCTTTTTATAACATCTCCGAAAGGGCGAGTAATATATTCCCCACAAACAAAAAGGTTTATTGTGTTTACCAAAAGCTAGAAGCGAAATGTTTTGCTTTACTGTTTTCAACCGATAGGAAAAAGGTATGATACTTGGTAAGTGAACAAAAGTTCTAGTGTTGTACAGAAACTGCATTTTTAAAGTGTTCAGTTCAGGTCAAATCGATACAGAAACTCTAATCTTTAAAAAAGAGTTTCACAGTTTCATTCAATGAAATAGAGCACTCAAATGAACAATTGGACAACTGTGAGCAATCTAACGCAATCACTTTTTTTGTAGTAAATTATATACAAAAAATAGTACAATAGATGAACAAATAAATAAACAAACAAACAAATGGAAAGTGGAAAGCACCCCAAATAAATTCGTGGGATGATTCGCATGAAACATAAAACTAAATAAAAAACGTAAACAAAAAGAAAAAAATAAATGATTCGCATGAAACATAAAACTAAAGAAAAAACGTAAACAAAAAGAAAAACAAAGTTAAAATAGAACAAAAATTGCACTAGTGGATAATTCAATTCTGTGACAAATCCTAGAAAAGATAAAGTTTTCTGAAAAATACTATTTTCAACGCTCATGTCATTAAAAAAGAAGGACCTTTAAAACCCGAATGGGTTTAAATGTTGTTTTGGTATTTTGACAATGACACGCAGCATTTTGGCATTTGGATAGGATTTGACGTTTAAGAGAGCATTAAATGTTTACTTCCAACGAGTGCATTTTGGAACACACTCCCCGATGATCCTTTCCAATCCAAAACCATCATCCAATCTTCTTTCCTTTCCCCCACCCCCTCCCCTCCCATCACCGCCGAAGCAAGGTGGCACAACCTAAGGATGTTTTCCAGTTGGAGGGCGTGCGCCAACGTGTGCCTGCCGCATTCATAAGCATGATGACTTGTCAAATGGCGCACAACCTTCGATGATTCTGTGTGAAAGATCCTGTGCCCCTCAGCATCCCCCTCCCCCCTCCCTTGCCGGTCCGGGGTGGCGGGTTTGAGAGCGCTGGCGGTCGCGCAGTCAATCAAAGTGAAAAACAGGAACACAACACAAATTCGAGGGCTGAAGATGAGGGGTTGTAGAGAGGAGAGTTGAGAGAAAAAGAGGAAAAGAAGAAGAAGAAGAGACACACGCAATCTACGCAAATCTGATGCGAGTGATGACGCTGGCAGAAAAAAGAAGGGAGCAGAAGAAGAAAAAATAAGAGAGGGAAAGAGAAAAAGCAAGAAGAGCAAACGTTGGTTTGCAGCACGGGTGAAAAGCGAAAGGTGAGGAACGTTCACAATGCGAAAGTCGCGCGTGGAAATTTTCATCGCCCCCACCACCGCCCTCCCCCCGGTGTCGAAGAAGATTGTCGAGTGATGATGGCGAGAAAAATAGACTACGAGCTTTGAAAAAAAAAACCCCGACATCTCCCGGGTGCGAACTTACTCGAACTCCTCTCGCAGCCTGCGTGAACATTTCGCACGGGACACGTACATAAAACCCAGCGTTTGCTGTTTCTCTAGCGTCTGTTCTGGCCCGGTTTGGAAGCACAATTGCGGGAGGGGCAGATGATTCAGCAGCAAGCAGCTGAGACCAAATAAAAGAAGTGAAAATAAAAAGTACCCCCAATGAATGGCAATGCAGGAGGTCGGGGAGGAGGAGGGATAACCATCGACGTTTCCACAACGACGCTGGGAAAGGGGAACAAGGCGACGCTGGGTTCGTTGGCAAATTGGGTAGGCTTAAGCGTCTTCCAATGAGTCCAATCTGAGGGCGCGGGTTTGCCCTCAGTCACACAGATAAGCTTAGTTATTATGCCGACGCCAACGAACAGCCTCGAAGACCGACAGGCTGACCGCCGGAGAGATCTGGGAACTGGGCCGGACAACGCACCATTAATACGGCACTCGCATAAACATAACCCTACCGGTGGCGAGGTGGCGTTCGCGGGGAGTGAAGCAGGCAATAATAATAAGCAAAGAAAGCAAGCCAGACGCTACGCTATCTGCGACTGACTGTTCATACCGAATTGCAACCCGCATCGGACGTTCGACCCTCGGCTTCCCAATTTTCCATTCCCCGATCCCGTTTGATTTTCCCCGTCGTTCGGGTCAAACCCCCGAACGGCGTACGAGCTGTTAAAGGATAAGCTGGTCGAAATGGTGGTGTTATTTTCCTTTTCCGCCGGAATTAACAAACTCCCTTCCACCGTGAAGTCGATGTAACTGATTCTAAACGTTTCTGGCCAGAATAATTGAATTGCCTCCGCCGGATGAAGTCATATCTGCCAGCGAGGAGAGGACGAAAAAAAAGGTCGCCCCGACCAACGCAACTGCGATAAGTGTATTAATAATGTATCTAACAACATTTATGCTGTGGAAAAAAAAAGGAAATTGGTGTTCCCTCAAAAGATCCTAGCGAAACTTCACACTACGCAACTGTGCCCGTGAAAAAATGGCTTAGTTTGAGACTTGTCTAAACCTGGTGACCTTCTTAATAATGAATATAAAAATGTCTTTACCAACATGGACATGGTAAAATTATTCCCATGCAAAATAAAATTAAAGCCAAACTGATAACCCTCATTCAGTAAGATCGTATCTAGAGGTCAGCTTGATAAAACAAAAAAAGATTGTCCCACAAGCCAAGGGTTTTCCTCCCTTCCCTACGGTGCATTTTCCCTGCTGAGAGCAGCAAGTAGAAAAAAGTACCACAGAGGATTGCTGATGGACCAAGCTGGTCCATAAAATGGCAAGCTCTTGATGTAAACCCTTAAGCAGCGGTGATTTGGCAGCGACAGCGCCTTTGATTTACACGATTAAAACTTTTAAGAAGGCATCTATATATATCTATATTGTACTGAAAATATGAAGAACAAGAGTAGAATTAAAAACGGATTTCACATCACAAGCGCTTTTATCTAATTGTTTTCTAATTGTTTTTACTCTGTTTCCTTAGTTCTTACCTTCCATTCTTGTATATTTTTACTTTTGTTTACTTTTATGTTCTTTTCTCTTGTCTTGGAAGGTTATGAGGAGTTTATCCCGGTAGTAACATCACGTTTTATTTTATGTACACCACGAGTAACACTCAAATTAGCCCACATTAAATATTTCTCTAGATTTCTTCCACTTAATCTAATTGTTTTCTAATTGTTTTCGTTTTTTAAATTTCTGATTGCGGTTGTTTTCTTTCCTTAGTTCTTACCTTCGAAACTTGTGTATTTTTACTTTTGTTTGCGTTTTTGTTCGTTTCTCTTGTCTTGGCAGATTATAAGGATTATTTTCCCGGTGGTAATATCACGTTTTTGTTTTTGTACACCACCAGTAACACTCTAATTAGCCCCAATTAAATATTTCTCTAGATTTCTACGACTCGTTTTTCAGCAAGATAAGATATCCCACTCTTTCTCCGAGGGTTAAAAATTGTTCGCCCCAAATATATGTATGTATGCACGCTTATCAGCTTCTCGCATCGGTTATACTAAGCACCGGCCCGGTACGGTACGTCTCACCACGTCCTTCATGCTCTCGAGTGACGAGCGGTTTATGCGATCACTAAATCCGACGGTGGAACGACACACCATGTGACAACATTATCGTATCGGTTTGGGCAACCGAGATGAAATAGAAACGACGCACGCCAGACGGTTGCTTAATCTCCTCCCAAACCTCCCCCCCCCCCCGCCCCCTTCGATGCTGCTCGGGCCATAACGTGATTTTTGCAGTAACGAGATTGAGGACGTTATTGATTGGGAATTTTTTTTCTCGATTAGTTTTTTTTTATCGCTCATCCATCGCCGGGGTTGGTGCTGTGGTGACAGCACTGATTGCATTAAAACTTGCTTAATATTCCATCGAGAATCGATCGAGAATCGGGGAGGGTCCTTTGCAGTGGATGATGCGTTGTGTTGATGTCCCCGCCCCCTTTCGCGCCATATGATGTGTTGATGATGGTGCTTTGGTTGGAAGTTTTGCGAGCGAGACGAGAAAGTTTTGTACACGCGTGAGGGGGGAGCGGGGGGGGGGGGGGTTAAGGAGAAGGTTAGGGGAAACGAGTGAAGCGAACGAAAGCACCTGCAGCACACGCCCGGGCACGAACTGCAACGAAGTTTGGCGCTTTAATTTTGAACTTTCCGAACATCGAAATCGCACGGAAAGCAGGCAACCTTCGGGCGCACTTTAAACGCTATCACTTAACGCTGGGTGGGAAAGCGGGAGGAAGGGAAGGATACAAACCCCATCCTGTGTGTAAAAAGGGTGGTTGCCCGGGGAAAATGGCGGAAAATTAAACCCTGCTACAATCATAAATTGAAAAGCACCACGCGACCAGTGGGACGGTTCACGCAAATCAACGCTTCACAAACGCCGTGAATCATCGTCAAGCCATTGAGCAGGAGTCCGCCAACCCCCTTCCCATCACCCCTTTCCCCCCCCCCCATCCCTCGCTATCACTCTCTTTGGTCGAGAAATCCCACGCCGCGCCGGAAGAGCGCTCACAGGCAGCAAGCAAGCGTTCGGGCGCTCGGGCGGGTTTGGTTCGGTGGCGAATGGTTTTATTTTTAACACCACGGAGCTTTAATGTCTAAACCGCAACACGCTAAGTATGGGAATATTGCATTTCCAGCCGGGGTTTTCGGGCTTTGGCAGCGTCGATTGGAGGCGGTGAATCTCGAAACCCCGCTCGAACGTGGGATATGCCGTGGGTCACGCGGGATTTTCGAGCAATCTGTGCAATTTTAGTCTCTTGTTACACCATCCGCCCCACCCCGCAGCCACCGTCCCCTGGAAGCGCAACAGCCACCGCGCGCACTTGTTTCAAAATCCAATATTTCAATCACCTCCGTAATGAAGGCGTCAGCATTTTAATAAGGTAATGCCCCAGCGGCACCCCGGATGCAACGCCACGGCTCGTTACCGTGCTCCAATGTTTTTGTGTTGGTGTTTTTCTGCTTTTAATTGTTCGCCGGGTTTCTTTTCCCGTTGGTGGAGGCGCCCGGTAGTTGACTCCCTCGAATGGAGGCGCCCGGTACTTGACGGGAGAAATGAACGCAAATGGTGTAGCACATATCCGAAACCGAGGCGGAACCACCGGCACGCAAACGGAAAGCTGATAATTAGGAGGATAACGACCATTCCGTAGCGAATGATTGCCCCGTTGTTTTTGTACCGTTTCGTTTTGTTTCTGTTTCTTTTAATTGGAAAAATAATGAAGAATATTGGTGGAGGGGAGGAAGCGGGGGGGGGGGGGGGGGGGGGGGTGTAGGGGACGATCAGAGGTGCTTGAAGCACAGATACACGCACGAAGGCGGTAAGCCCGAGCACGTACCTTCTAGATAATAACTGAGCAACACCTGTAACGCTAATCCGCTACCATCGGTTTCGATCCTTTTGTTCTTAATGTTTTGTCTTGTGTCTGCGTGTGTGTTTATGCGTCCGAAGAGTAGCACTATCGTTGAAAACACCTTTACACACACGCATACGCATGCACACAGACACAGCACAGTTCAACGAAGTTATTTGTAAAGCAATATGGACTTGATTTAATGAACGTGAAATCGGGCTTCAGTGTAGGGTTCCTTTCCAGGCAGTGATCAGCTATTGTTCGTTCCCCGGTGCCTGTCTAGCTCGTGTACGATCCCCTACCCTTCCACCTCCGTTACCCACTCCATAGGTGGATTTCAGGGTGAAAGCTCGCGCAAAAGGGGGTAATAAAAACGCTGCTGGAAGCACTTGTTGACTTAGCCTCGACTCCTTGGCCCCCGTCCCACCCCTCTGGTGTATGTAGGTTAGTGTGTGTGTGTGTGTTTGTGTCTATTTAGGTGTACATATGTGGGCTGCACGCCGCGCAGTCGATCGCCTCATCGAACAAGTCGAGCGAACGAAACGAAACGAAAACCCACCCGGCACACTAAATGTACGTCTGTTCGCACGAGTTCTGCCGCACTTGCTGTATCCCGTGCAGCGAGCAGGTGGAGTAGCATCGTCTCGAGGCGAATCTCTGCGAAAGAAAAGGAGAAACAGAGAGGAGAGAAGAAGCAGAAAGAGAAAGAGCGCAAACGGGGGCGCACGATATTGGCACGGATATTGTCTGTGGGCGATAGTATTATTGCACACAAACACACTCACACACACACATGCACAGATGCACATGTATGTTGCGAATTGTGCTGCATAAGGTGTGATTTCGCGATATGGCTTTGGTTATTCTTCATCATCACAGGAGGTCTCGAATGCAGGGTGCAAGGAAAAGTGTAACTTTCAAATGCAGCACATCGAGATACACAACTAGAGGTATTGTTTTCGGAAGAAAAAGTACATGGAATAGACTAGATACCAAACACACACAAAGAGATATATAAAAAAGTTAGAAACAGAGAGCGAGACAAAGAGAAAGAGGTACAGAGTGAAAGGAAGGCCAGAGACCGGGCCGAACGAGGGAAGATAATGAAGACACAAGAAGGAGAAAAGCAAGTGAACAGTGGGACAGTCACATATTGGTTCGAGGCACGAGGGACGTGGGGACAAAGAAGAAGTAACACAAAGACACACAACAAACACACAAACGAGCGTGAGGTGCTACGAGGCGAAAATGGGTGGAAAATGGACTTAGCACTTGTCCCGGTTGACTTCGATAGCTGGAAGGTGTAATGGGATATTGATGCGATGTGGGATGTAAAGGGCAAATACAATGCCTCGGGTAGGGGTACGCAAACGAGCCGGGCAGAGATAGAGAGAGAGAGAGTGAATGACAAACTACAATAAACAGCCAACAACCGATCCATTATGCTAACAACCGATCATCCCACGATTATCATGACTTGTAAAAGGCGTAACAGCTTGTTTTGATTTAGTTTTGTCAGCAATAAAAGGAAAATCGTACCTAAAACTGTTTTTTACTAGTTTCTTTTACTAAAACCTCTTGAATATAAACGTTTAATAGATATTCAAATAATTAAGAGTTAAGATATTGAAAATTCAACAAATCTACCAGATTTCATCATGTAAGACAGCTTTTTCAGAAACTTTGACTCGAGTATAATGACCTATATTATATGACATTCACTGTTATTTTCCTCGTTTGCTTCTCTTCCAACAAGAGTTAACTTCTTGCATTATTTACTTTCATGTTTCATCTCATCTTGTAAAGGGTTCCCAGGTTTCTTTTGTTTATGATTTAAATATGTTGATGTTCGATTTAGTGACACGAAGGGCCGACTTGATTATCCGTCTCTGTATATACAGTGTTGTTTACTTTATGGCGCGAAAGAATATCACTGTACGCTCGTTTTGATACACAACGTTCTTCTGATCATTATTATAGTTGCATGACCTTGAATAAAAGGTACACAACCACTCGTTCTAAACCATCCCAAAAATGTACGATGAATGGTAGTGCAACCACGACTGTACCTTTACATCGAAACCCACAACCGTAAATGGTTGTTTTGAAGAGGCGCCTACGTTTCATTGCTCAAAAGCGTGCGGTTAACATGTTCGCAGTGAGTTTTGGCCAAATGTTTCGTGTTCACCTCAAATTTATTGTTGACCTTGGCGGTATGTTACTGTTTCTTTTGTTTTACATTTATATTTGGAAGGCCAGGCCGTATTGCACTTGATGTAATGTTACTGTTTCTATTGTGCAATGTTTTTAACTGCTTGCGCATGGAGACGCCTGGTGTCCCACTCAAAGATGGAGGCGCCTGGTGCCCCAACGCGGCATTCATACGGTTAAATTGTCACAAAATGGCCATTACACACTCAACGTGTTCGTTGTGAAATGTGTTTGAACCTCTGGGAAGCGAAGGTAAACAATGTGTTCATTGCAAACGGCTCCCGATCGCATGGCGCTCGGCTTATCACCATTATCGCAGCCATTTTCCTTCCCCCCCTGCATGCGTCACTGTCGATATCGGCTAACAGAATAACCATACGGTGCGAAGGATGCTGACTGATCTGATTTCAATCGAGATTTGCGTCCCGCAATATCGGATGAACTGATTACGCCACACAAGCCTGCTCGCTTTTCGCGTCCCCCACCCGGACCTTACACCCAACGTGACCTATCTCGACTGAGTGGCAGGGAGAGGGAGAGGAGAAGGGTTTCCATCCTCCCACGGGAGGTGGGAACATAAAATGCAGCAAAATACGCGTGGAAAACCCTTCCACCGTGCCATTAGGAGCGGAGTGAGGAGCAAAAATATCCAATGAAAATAAACGAGCGCACGTCAGGTGCGTGTCAGGGGCGCGTGTCAAATTTCCAGCAAATCCTAGATCACCCGCTGACGGTTGGGCAATTCGATTGCCAAGCGTGCCGTCGACGTTCGAACGGCGCTGGGAAAGCGGGAGAAACAAGCGACGGCGGAACACTCGATGAATGACAAAGCTCACGTGCCAGAATGGCTCGAGGTAATTGCCGCTTGCGGTTTACCACTCGGCGGAAGTCACAAAACGAACAAGATGGTACGCTTTTCCATAGCGATTTATCGTTACCTCCTTTTTCGCTTGTTTTTGTCCGTTCAGTTTCGTTGTTTAACGCTTTGTAATCGATTACTTTCCTTACGGTTTTTATTTTAAAGCATACATCAATCACGATCGGAACAAAGAACACTACTGATAATGGAGCAAGTGAAGCATAGACCAATCAGTAGGGAAAAAATTTTCAAATCCTTACAATACTGTACAAACAGAGAGGTAAAGTTCGAAGCCTGAAAATCAATAGTTGTTTCACAAAACTAGACTAAAGCTTCTCAAATGTCACACTTCAAGTAAAACCTAATGAAGACAAATGAAAACCATAAAATAAGGTGTGTAATCAAAATGGAAAGACCACAATTGTAGGACACATTTCATTATTCGCGTTTAATCAAAATGGGGCGATTATTTTTCACATCAGGTGAATTTATTGAAAATTAGCTTATCATCTTAACTGAACTCAGAATTAGTTGATATGATTGCTTAAAGAACGCAAAATGCGTCATGAAAAGTAGAAAACACACAAAAAACAATGGATAAAACACTAGTGTGTCATAAATTATGCATGAATGTCGTCGGCTGTTGGTGTGTTCGATTGAAAAGTGGAAATGTGCTCACGCGAAGGTTGCTTAAAAATGTATTTTACGCTTGGTTTTTGCTGCTTTGGACCTTGCGTTGTCGACCGGTGATAACGCAACTGGACGCACTGCGGGCATATTTGGCCTCCCGCCATCTCCGGGGGCTTTTTCTCCTCGCCAGTCGTTCCACTCTTCCCGCTTCCCAATCCCAACGCGTTTGTGAAGGTTTGTCAAAAACAAAAAAAAACCCGAAAAGAATAAACTGCTGGAGCAGCCTGGGGTTTGCTGCAGAAGCGACCATAATCCAGCAGCAGCGAGCATACCTCGGTGTGTGTATTAGCATAATATTAAATTCTCCTCCTGGTTCGGGAATGCTCGTCACCAGCGAAGCGGAAGCGGCGACGAACGGGGTTTGGCAAGCGTTTTATTTTTCCCCATCTTGTGCTGCGAGAATGTCAAACTCGATCCCCCCCTCTGTCCGTCCGCTGGCTCCCCTCGTCCGTCCGTTTATTGATCCATCGATTTGTCGCCCGGTTTTTGCGTGTACATTTATTTGTACGTTCACACCGACACACCTGCTGCGTGTCCTGCCAGCACGCAAAGCGCAATAGAGCGCTTCCGAAGTGCATTAAAATATGTATGCGAATATACATATGCGCTCACTCGGGGAGAAACGTCAACAACGAAAGCAAAACATCAACGAGGAAAGGCAGAAAAATGAAATCAAACGAGCATAGACAAAAATTTGTTCGTCGGCCATGACTTCCAGCTTGTTGGAGCCCCCAACAGAGACGGGCGAGGCCTCGCAAAGCCACTGCATTACGGATGTGGTTTTCATGCAACAACCGGTTTGCTGTTTTCTCTCCTTCCCCTGTTGGTTTTTTTACGAGTTCCAGTTTTTATTAGACTCCATCATGTGTCCATCCGTGCGGGGGGTTTTTTTTTGTCTGTTTTGTTTGTTGCGTTCTCTACTTTATCTACCACCTTTTCCCTTTTTCTTTGTTCCTGCCGCTAACTGTTCGGTTCTGCTTTCGGATTCGAACACGTTGACCGTCACGGCCATGAAATTGAGACCGAGCCGCCGGCGGTTAGATTATTCATAAAGACGTAAATAAATAGCAGAGCCCAGGATGCAGATTGAGTAAATGGGCCGAGGAAGGTGGAGGAGGGGGGGGGGGGGGGGGAGGGAATTCAAGGTGCATTCAGGCACGGGATGCATCCGAACTGAATCCCCCAAGGCTCTTGGGAAGACACCACGGTTCCACGGTCAAATACACTAACACACACACATTCATACTCCTGCCATCTGACAGATGCAGCTGCAGTGGTGTATCCCCTCGCCCCTCGCTTCACCGCGAGTAGAAAAAGAAAGCTGGATTCAGCCAAACGAAACCAAGTCACCAACCGAAAGGATGGGTTTTTTTTATTCTCTCTCTTTTTCAATGTAAGCCAGTGGGGGCAGAAAGGGAGGAGGAAACGAGATTGCGGGCAGGGAACTTTCTCCCAACGTTCATTGACGCACACACACGTACATTGACATTCACTATCCGAAAGTGTCCCAACGGAGCACGGGATAAGCGGCGGATGTATTTGCCAACCGGATTCGGCCCGAGAGCATGTGAAAAAAGTGAACGAGAGAGAGAAGAAAAAAGGGTCGGGGGAGGGGGGAATGAAACGAGACAGATCCGGAAACGGTGGCAATGCTGGGGGGGGGGGGGAGGAGAAAGAGAAGGAGGACGGATCCGGATGCAGGTGCATTCGCATTTTGCGGCCAAGCAAAATGAGCCCAACGCTTTTACCTCACAATCCGGAAGTGGTTAGTTGAAGCAGGTTCTTAAGCGACGGAGGGGCGGGGGGGGGGGGGAGAGAGGGTGCAGAGGGTGTTCGTGAGGGAAAAAAGAAATAATCTCACCCATTAAATCTCTTATAGCTCCTTCTTTCCCATCCAGTGAGTGACGGGTGGGGGTGGAAAAAAAAAGTGGGAAACGCTTCAACAGGCAAGTGCATCAGTGGAGGAGATCATGAACAGTTTTCCTCCCCCGCCCCCCTCACACTCACACACGTGGCGCGTAATGTGCATAGAGGAGCATTAATTCCACGGCAAACTAATACCATCCACGGCGCTCACACGCAGCACCAACGGCTTTGGCATATTTCAGTCTCCCGCTTTAACCCTTGAGTGCTCGAGTGGTGTCGAGACTAGTTTGAGAACTGTAAATCATATCATTTAGCCGTGGAAAACCGAAAAACATAAAAAATCGTCTCTAAAATGTATAACTCAAAAGAGTAAACAATCGAATTTATGTAGCATTTTCATTCGTCCACAATTTCTAATCCGTTTCAATGCGCTAGCTTTGATAATGTATTACATATTTTAGCATTTTCATGTATGGAGTTCAGTTTACACTAATAACTCGACCAATACTGAACCGAAATGTTGTTGAAGATTTGTTTGATCACAATTTTTTCTTAAATCGTTTAAATTTTACAATTGAAACTCAGTGTTTCTAACACAACTAAAACAAGCCTGTACACAAGGTGTATCTACCAAAGTTATACAACAAGGTTTATACAACACGGAGAAATCGATGAAATAACAACCATTTTAAAAATGCCGTTGTTGTAACTATTAAATTGAAACATAATACTCAAGCGAAGAGACGAATGAGTTAAACGGTCAAAGTCTCTCTAAGCAAAATAACAACAACATAATACTCAAGTAAAGAGTTAAAACCTTAATACTTTCCTCAATCCCTTCTTCACCAAGCTAGTGTAGTTTATAATTTAGTGATAAACAAAAAGAAAATAAATCATCGATTTGTTTTGATGTTAAACTTAGTTAATGTTAGCTTTATTTTACTTTGTCTCAACAAATTTTCCCTGCAAATGTGTTCTTCCATGCCATCAACTAATGTCAATTGATTTAAATTTGAAACATAAAAACTCGGCAGTGTGACAACCAAATTTTTGTGCCCTTTTATCTATCCACATTTTTGAGCAACTGTAGCTTATCCTTTTTTGGAGCGCTGGTTTTAATGGTTGAAGTTTTAATTTATTTATGCGTTTACGTTAAATTTAGTTCATGTCAGCTTTATATTACTTCAGAGACTCAGTAAATATTCCTAGCACAATGTTTTCTTCCATCCCATCAGCTAACATTCATGTTTTCGTTTTAACTCCTTTTAACGGTATGTTATTTTAAACTCCCCCGATTTGGTGCCCCGAAGGGTTCAGTTTTGACTTCACCGTTCGTGTTCACCGGGTTTTTGCTTGCGGGTTTTTTTTTTCCCTGTTTTGCTTTTCGTTTCTTTTTCTTTCCCGTCTCATCCGCTCATCGCTGACAAGTCCATCCTGCCCATTATTCGCAAATCGGGAAGTTCCCAAGTGGGGGGGTGGGGGTTTTGTGGTGGGTATATATTTTTAGATAAGAAGAGAATATTAGCTAGAAGTTGCTGATACGCGGTGTGCAGGCACACGCACACTAGGGCAAATGTAGAGCGACTGTAGGTGATTTAAGATTTATGCTCCTTCAAGCACCAAAGCTCGCTTTGCAAAACGGTTTGGTTGCTTTGGGTGAATCGTTGAGATGAAAACCAATTCCAACGGTTTGCCAACTTCCAGCATCAACGCTCGGCTGCAATCTCCGCCAGCTGGTGCAAGTGTTTACACCTTTACCGGCGCGTGCCATGAACCTTTGGCGGGCTGAAGTTTGAAATTACATGTCAATCTTGGGCTTACGTCCCGCAGACACCCCGCCGCCCAAACTGTCGCCTGGGGAAAGGGCTCGCCGTGGAACAGCGGGAAGTATCCATCTTTCCCCCCTTTTTTGTTTTCAACCCGCGGGAATGTGCGCGAGGATACCGAGGAAGGAAAAAAAACCGCAAACCACCCAAAAGCGCGAGAAACATAAAGAAAAAACAACCTCGGGGTCGACAAAAAAAAAGGGAACGCTCGAACGCTCGAAAACTGCAAACTCCTTCCGCGTTTCGCATCCGGCAAATGTGGCATCATCAATCAACAACATCCCCGGGAAAATATACCTCCATGCAAAGTTTGTGCGAGCTGCTCGACTCCGGCCCTTCCGCGACAATGGGAAAAGTGGAAAGTGAAAGCAAAGTGCGCTGCCACAGTTCGAACGGAGCATTATTTTCCATCCACAGCCCTTTTTGTTGCTGCTGTTGTTCTTCCTGCTGTGGGGTTATTGTTCTCTCCCGTAGCTTCATTTCCCACTTTGGCGCAGAACGTCCTCACTCGCAGCCAGCTTTCTTCGGGCGTAAAGTTTGCATGCATATTATTCCATAAGCTCACCTAC
Organism: Anopheles coustani; assembly: GCF_943734705.1. Classification (NCBI taxonomy): domain Eukaryota; kingdom Metazoa; phylum Arthropoda; class Insecta; order Diptera; family Culicidae; genus Anopheles; species Anopheles coustani. The sequence goes on from NC_071290.1 coordinate 6,571,971, forward strand.
AAAACTCGGAACCACTTTTGCGGAACATCCTCTGCACAGAAGGGAGTGTATCTGTTTGCTATCATCACCATCATCATCACCATCATCATCATCATCATCATCCTCCTCATCAATATTACAACAATGGTCAGTTTAGTGCGCTCCACCGGCGTTCGCCGCATGCGGGTGAGTGTTTGCCTTCGCAAAACTATCCAGGGGATGTGAAAAACCACCTCATTTAATGGACTCTCGTAACCATCCTGTATCATCGACCAGATAATCACGACCGATCCAATTCCCGCAGGATGCCGCAGTGCCACAGATTGATGGTATTTTGCTAGATAAGTTAACTGCTTTTTACGAGTTAGAAAAGAGTATTCCCTGTACGAAAGCGAGCGTTGTGTGACCTGTTTTGCTCCAATTGCATACATTAAGGCGTACAAAGTCTAACAAAAGTGCAAGTTGTTCCCTCATTACCTCGTTACGGTTTCTAGCAGTGATGAGCATAACAACTCTTTTTGGAGATTTGAATCAATCTGAACAATCTTCAACATGATTCGAATCTTTTAGTTGCTCTTTGGTGATTGAATCGTGCAAAGTGACTCACCACAGAGGTCTGAATCCTTAACAAGGATTCGAATCCCAAAAGAGTGAAAGAGTAAGTAAGAGAGTCACTAATCACCACAAAGATTTGAATCCCAAGATCCCAGATTGCAATCTGCAGAGTGTGTTGAATAGTTAGTAGTCGTCACAGAGATTAGAATCCGTGCATGGAATCGAACTCCAATCAGTGATTCAAATCCCAACCGGGCAATTGCATCTCCAAGAGGGATTCGACTCCATCGATCCGAACCAGAATCTTGATCAGGTATCTTAACACTTTGCCGTCCGAAGACCCCATACGGGGTCCAAAAACCGTATCAGTTTTCATCCGATCACATCATTTTGGTGTACTGCCAACGCTGTCAAACGACACCCGCCACATTTTACTGGATGTAAACAAACATTAAATAGAATGTAATAAACTTCGCAGAGCGTTTTCCTGTACATACGTATATTCTAATATAGAAAAAAAAGAAAGTGCATAGACAGGGTGGCAAGATGCGAACAAACTGGGGCAACCACGCCGATCTTAAAGCGTTTTGGCACCATGAATTGTGCGGATGTCGAAGTGTTAAGACATTGTTTTAGAATGGAAAATGCATGTCAAATAAGGAGATATGCATTATTGTACTTTCTCTTGGCGAAAACATCATGAACACACTCTCTTTCTAGTTTATTTACTCTTTTCTTTAGCTTATGTGAGCTTTATCCCTTGTTTGGGATTCCTAATTGGGATTGATTAGCAACCCTTTGACTCACTCACTCACTCTTTTGGAGTAACTCAAAATGGAGTTACAAAAATTGTTGGAGAAGAGTAATATGCATTAGATTAAATTAAGTGCGATTTAGCTCACTTATTCATTCTCACCCAGTACGCACATCACTAGTTTCTGGTTGTTTCACAAACCATTTTAGAAGTCTTATTTATTCTCAACTCATAAATCATTTACAATGAAATGTATGTTTCTTTTTTTTAGTCTTGAGTTTGGAAGTAGAATTGTTGTACTGCTCCTAATCAAGTTCTGTGTGGTTGTAGGAACAATATTTGTTTAATAGAAAAGTATGCCAGTGAATGTGGCAAAAGGTGTGTTTGTATTTCTTATCCAGCCGCTGATCGCTACTATTTACTGCTGTGGTGATGCAATCTATTTCCAAGCAGAAAGCGAATCAGGTTCAACACACCTCTTCCTTCTCCCCTTCCCCCATTTCCGGGAGTGTGGGGTAGAAAACCCCAAAACGGATGGTCATTTAATCAAAACTACCAAAAACCCAACGCACGGGGGGTGCCGGAGGGGGGGGGGGGGGGGGAATATTCTAATCGAGTCGAAACTAACTGCAAAACGCGAACACCGTGCGTGCCCCAGCTGCGTCCACCCGTGCGCCGTCGTCCATCAGTGCCAAGCGGCGCTCGCTCCGTGATTGATCGCGGTTTCTTCCGAGACTTTTCCGGGGCTAGGGCCGAGAAAAGCCACCAGCCGGCTAGAGCGCTCACCCACTTCACCCGCCAAATGGCCAACCGAAGTGGGTGGGTTGCATGTAAGAGAGGGCGGGGAAAAACTTTTCCCATTTCCAGCTCGAAGCTCCAAAGCCGGTCGGATGTTCGAAATCGTCCTCACCGCACACCGTACCATTCCTCACCGCGTGAAAAACTCCAAACCATACGGGAAAATTTGTGGGGTGTATGTTTGTACAAGGATGTGTGTGTGTGACCATTATTGGATAGATAGTTTTGGCAGCGTGGCAAATATGTTTGTTAAATGTTACACTCGCTTCGCCGACCGTAGAAGTTTTTCCCCGCGAGGCGAAGGAAAAGCAGACCGCCGCGAGTTCACGGAGCGATTTCTTGGCGCTTTCTTTTGTCGGGCGGGCGAACGACAACATGTTTCGGGCAAACTGTCAACCTGCTATCCGCGTCCGGCACTCACACAAAAGTCAATCCCTCCCAAAGCAATGTTGGAGCGATTTGTAAAGCTGAGTGCGAGTTTCCCGCGTAACGATGGAATTATACAACAGCACAAATCATCCGTCCGTGTTCGTACACCCATGGTTTCTCTGCCCCACATTTATCTTTTACAAACCACCCATTCCTCCCCCCCCCCCCCCCACCCCCCTCCTGTGGGGGGGAAATAGGAAAAGATAGCATTATTGATAAAAACAAAACAAAAACGGAACAACCATAGGCAGATTCGTACAAACGAATCTAAATATCCTGCCCGCTGCAAAAGCACCCGGGTTCGATGAAAATGAAACCCCCTTCGTGTGCTTGGTCACAACTCCCCCCCCCTCCCCCTCCCTCCCACCCCCCGCGACCATGGTTCACCGTGAGAGGCGGCAAAATAAAAGCCATTTCCGGCTCGTTTTATTCAAGATTTCACCTCGCTTCGGCACTTAATCGGAGTTAGCTCGGTCGCGCACCGGCTGCTGCTACCGTTCTCTCACCGGATGCCTTTTAATTGCTTTTCCCTTATTTATTCATTTCCTGCCACCGCTTCCAACCGGGTGGAAACGGGTGGGCAGGTAAACGGACAATCCGCGCCGAGGGCCGCGGAGGAAACTAATTGCAGTTCAATTGCACACGGGCAGGTCGCGATTGTGGATGGCAATACAAATACCGGGCAATGGTGGAAGCGCCAGCAAACAGCCTGAGGTTTTTTCTCTTTTTTTGCCGCAGGTCAGTTTCCACTTCCGGTGGTTGCATACGTCGATGATGTATCAGACGGAGGATATCAGGCGGGGCGAGAATTCTATCTCGATTTGGATGCAACACGGTGCTTGTTTCGCGTTTGGTGTGAACCGAAAGTATAAACATTAGGGCAAACTGGAGCAGAATCAGTCAGTTACATTTTGACGGATGCAACAGGAAAAAAACAATGAAATCGTCTGATCGTTTTGTGTCAAAAGATTTTGTTTACTTCCATTTGCTAAATCCATACGGCGAAGAAGCAAAAGATAAGCAACAAGTAAAAACGTCTCTGACAACTCTTATTTTATCAAGTTCAAACAGCAAAGTACTCAGGACGAACCCAAAACTGATTCCATTTTACTTTTTTAACAAGTTTCACTTGCTCTTTAGTGGTATAACTACAACACACTTCTTGTTCTAAAAGCTTTTCTTATTTATTTAATAGCTTTAAAACCTATTAGTTTTGTAATGAAAAGAGTTAAAATCATTTCGATTTTCGATTTTTATTTTGCTTCTCTTTTGTTCAAAATGATAACCCTTCATTACTTACAAATGAAATCGTGTTTTCCGTTTAACACGTTGACTGCCATGGTTATCAGTTTTGATAGCCAGCTGTCATTAGTTCTGAAAAGTTTTTGTCCCATAAATAAATGAAAATGTAACTTAAAAATTATAGGAGTATTTAATATCAATTCTTTGTGAAGCTAAATGTTTGTTTAGCCATCAAAAACTGTCGGTTTATTAAATGTTATAAACGAATTGTATTAAAAAAGATTGTACTAAAAAGTGTGCTAAAAACACTTGGCAGTCAACGTGTTAACAGTGAGTTTGTTTTTATTTGGAGCATATTTAAGGTGCCTCCGAAATATTACAAATGGCCAACAAGTTACGATAAATAAGCGGTAAACTATATCAGTGACTCTTTTCTTTTTGTCTAACGTTCTCCACCCAGTGCTCTCGCATGACACTACCCCACTTCACTCTACAGCATAACATTTCCCACCGATCATGTTCTGCTTGGCAACCGGGGACCTATTAATTATCTCTTCCCATTCCTTGTTGATTGTTTAGTTTTTCAGTTTTCGATTGATCTCGGGTAATGATACGGGAAAGCCTTAAGGGCATCGCCTCCGAACACCACGAACCAGCTGTTTGATTTTGAATACCAAGAAGAGGGTCCAGAGTTTACTCGTGTTGACCTCAGCACTTCCTTTAATCTTTAAAGCGAATAATAATCAGAAAAATGGCGGTGAAATTACTGTACTACACTCCTCATTCGCCGAAGCTCTACCCGTAGGCCACGATGGAGGCGCCCAGTACCAAGTCACGATGGAGGCGCCCAGTAGGTGGTAGACCTTATACTTCCCACATGAAGTATTAATTATGTTCCAATGTCGATTCTCAGAAAACTGGCTGCAAACTAGAATAATGAACACTAATAATTGTTATAACCAAAATTTCAAGAAATCTGGGCTGTGATAAACTCTAACTCATCCTATTTGTTTTGAGATAACAAATTTCCCTTTATGCCTACCGAAAGTTGTCTTTTCCAATGTGTTTCAATTAATTCCTCTGTTCCAAGGTTTAAACCTAGTTAATAAATAACTGACTTTTAGGGGTAGAAAACTGGTGTAACTTAAAACAGCAAACAATGTTGAACTCCTGCAGTACATCCTGCAGGAAAGAGAAAAATGCAACGCACCTATTTAACCTGATTTAGAATGTACCAAAGTGTCTAAAATAGGACCAAGCAAAAAAATGTTTCATTTTACTGTTGAATATATTTTTGAATGCAAATTGAAGGGGGGCATTTTTTCATTTTTCATTTCTTTACAGCGTTTAGTTAACTCCTTGCGCAATAAAAACCACACAGTGGGCGAAAGATTAATGGTGCAATTATTTGCAGGCGTGAGATGCAACAAGAATCTGTGCCAACGTCGGCTTGTTTTGAAGCTGTTGATTGCTGGTAGAATGTGAAATTCATACGCAACATGAGCAGTGTGGGATCTTTGATGCAGCCTTAGGAATGTCTCTTGCCCCCCCCCCCCCCCCCCCCCCCCCCCCCCCCCCCCCGTCAACCTGTTGCCGTGAATTAAAAACACATTAAAAGGCTTCTTCCCAATACCGGGGAATAAATGGGAACAATCACACGTCACCGGTTTGCTTCTTCTCGTGTGTGTGTGTGTGTGTGTGTCTCTTCGGTCAAATAGTACCCGAACCGACGAACAGGGGGGTATTCGGCTGGAACTGCCGGAAATCATATTCTTCCAAACTTTCCCCATCTTGTTAACGAGTGGCTCGTGACCGGGGCATAAAAAGGGACATATTCCTGTGTGCGTAGAGGGCCGGAGATAACGGGAAGGTGTGGGTCTGGCTGTGGTTTCGACGCTACTAGGGACGACGGAAGCACCTACCCCCATACACACACACATAGACACGGCCCAAGCCAGCCGGAAGCGCACACACATTCGGGCACGTGCGGTCCTTTGTTTAACCCGAGTGAAAGTGTTCCCGTGCGTGAGTGTGTGTGTGTGTGTGTGTGTGTGTATGCGAGTTCCCCCGCCCGCCAGGCAGGAGTGCTCGTAAATCGACACAGTGTGAATGGATGAAAGGTCATTGTGATAACAAATGAGTGCAATCATCAATCATAGCGCTTCTGGCACATGGTTTTTCTTTTCTGCCTCTCGCATTTGGCGCGGGACCTTCTTTGCCGCGCTCCGGGGTTTTGCACCTATTTTTCCCACTTTTACCCTCTCGACCCTCCCACTCGTCAATATGGTTTTCCTTCCGTTCGACTTTTCCACTTTGTTCATCGGCCGGCGCGTGCTTGTCTTGTCCAAGCCTTGCGGCTTCCGCTCTCTCTCTATATATATATATATACCTTGGATGGGTTTTCCCCCTCGTCGTTTCCTATTGTGCAACCAAACCCTCTCACTCACAGCACATATCATTCTTTCTTTCTTTCTTTTTTTTTCTTCTTTCGTTTTGGTCCTTCTTCCGCTTTCTATCACTCCTTCACTCCTTCGTCGTTAGTTGCTGTTGATTGGTTCAGGTTTTTTTTTTACGCAACAGATCGTGATGCCTCAAGACACACATCTAGACACACACACACCCACTTGGAGAAGATTGAGGCTAAACTCACGCACGGAATATGGACGAGTTTTCCCGCTCTCAATGCGCAAGGATTCCAATGGTTCTCTTTCTTTTTTTTTTAATGATCCACTTCGGGCGAATCCATTGTGAGGGTGATTGTCATCAGCTGAACCTCCCCAAACCACAACAATCCACCCCAAGATTTGTGTGGTTGCCTGACTACTCCACCCTCTCAGAACGAACCAGTTTGCCGGAATTTCCGGTTCCGTTGGAGGGGGGAGAGAGGGGGGGGGAGGTGCAAAGAGGAGGACGCAAGGGCAGGGCAAAGTCATGTCAATAGCTGTGTGACAGGCCGGATTGCGGGCGGCCCAAAAATTAGCCCGACGCCGCTTAAAAAGGATGGACCGGGCCATTAAAGGCGAGACACCTCGTCCTTCCGAAGCGGTGACGTTGGGAGAAGTAAGGGGGGGGGGAGGAGTGGGGCGAAAATAGGACCGTAAGCAGACGGACAGATTGCGGTACTACCGTTGCGGGCAACCGGTGGTGAACGGTGTGGTGAAAAATGGACGAGCGTAAGGATGACAGCCTCGGGGCCTCGGAAGCGATAATAGCACCGAGACACGGCAACGACGGATGAAAAATGTGCAGTGTTATTGTTGAATCACAGTAATTAACACCAGCCAGAACGGAAGACAATCGCAAGAGCCGAACCGTCCGATTCGTGACATAAATCCGTTGATCCCGCCCAGCGGAAACGCCCGAAGACGGATTGCGCGCCACATTTACGGGCATTTTCCGGCTGCTTGCGGCGCGTTTCGTGCTCGCCATTTCTTTTCAGAAGTTAAAAAATGTAAGAGAAAAAAGTAAAAGTACAAACGATGCAGATACAATTAAGAAAGATAGATAAACATTAGGTTAAATAGAAACATGACGGTGAAGTAAACAAGCCAACAGGATAATGGAAGCTCGCAAAGAAGGCGATCAGGGAGAATGATAGAGCAAAACCTCATCTTATCCTCTTTCACTATTTCACTTATTATATTCTATTTTTAACCAACAATACACTTGTCCGTTGCTGTACGAGAGTGTTATACTTTTTTTTACGTTGGCTTTCAACTTTCCGCTCCTCATCCTAGCGAAAACAACCACACACACACACACACACACACACACGGCTGGAAAACGCACATACAATCGGAAAGGGGTTCGCAGGTATTGGAAACATACGCACACGAACACACACACACACACATATTCAATACGGTCAACGGACAGAAAGGAAAACAGCCATGAAAAATAAATCAGTAAATATAGATTTATATATTTTAGATGAATAATACACACGAATGCTGGAAAAGGAGTGGTAGCAGGTGTGCGCGCGTAGGTTTTACTAGATGCTACGACACGGTGGGAAGGATAAAAATGTGTGAGAGATAGAGTAAGGGGGTATCGGGGGAGTAGAGGAAGGGGAGATAGGGGGTTTATTGTTCGTATTTACCTGCGACGCTTTCGAGCGCATGGTCGGCTGATACTTGCGTCTTATCTTCCTCGGACAGCACACGCACAGGATACGTACGAAAGCCCTGCAAAACGAAAACGGTGGGATTTTTTTAGTTCTCGAATGGTACTCGCCTGAAGAAAAAAACAATCGACCTGCAACGATCGAATATCGAATAACACGGGGAAAGCAAAACAACAGCACAACATCTGCAAAGTGACAGTACGCAGTTGACAGTACGCGTTTTTCATTAGAAAAAAAAACTTCCTGCCATCTTCCGCTCCCGTAGATTAGGAGCCGGTATGTTACCATGTAGAGAAATGTGGGGCAAAATGTCGCAAAAGTGTCGGAGGGGAGAATGCTCCTTAACGTGTTTACCAAAATTATACAATTTGTTTACTAAGGTGTTTTTATTTCAAAACTCATATGAAAATATGTTTAGCATGTTGACTGCCATGGCTATCATTTTTTAAAAGCCAGCTGTCATTAGTTCTAAAAAGTTTTTGCCCCATAAATGTATGAAAATGCAAGATGAAAATTATAGTATTATTTAATATCATTTCTTTGGGAAGCTAAGTTTTTGCTTAACCTATGAAACCATCGGTTTAACAAATGTTATAGACAAATTTTATTAGAAAAGATTATACTAAGAAACTGTGCTAAAAACGCTTGGCAGTAAACGTGTTAGAGAGAAAACAAGATGAAACAAATTAAGCACGGAATCAAGTACGTTTGGCTACCATTTTTCATAGTAAGGATTGCGAAAGTCCGACCGAGCTTTTATTTAGTAACACTTCTGGTTCAGCATCTGTCAAAATCCCTTGCAAAAAGTAAACAAGATACTGGAAAAAGCGAGAAAAGGACCTGCTGCGATCCGTCGAGAATGTAGGTGGATTGTTGTTTACTTTTTGTTTGGCATTTTGACAGCTCACGTAAAAAAAAACTGAGCTCACTGATCGCGTCGTTATCTCATCAAATATCGGTTCATTCTAGCAAGTGCGCTACTTTGTCACAACGCTGCGCTACAGGCCATCGATCCCTGAACGCTGTTGCCTGTCGGTAAGGGGGGTTTCTAGCAGCCGGTGGAGATGCGTATCTCGCCGTTGGCATCCAAAACTAGTACAGCGCAATACAACGGACAATAACACGGGCGATATGACGTGGTAGTAAAACGCAGCACCGATTCAGCTGCCGACGGAGGCAGTAAAATTTACATATATATATTTTATTGTGCGATACATATATATATTTTATTGTTAACTTTCCCTCTGCCTCTGCTAACCGTTTGTGTGTCATCGTGCGCTCGTAATTTTTTTTACGGCTTGTTCGGCGATTTGCTCCACAAAGGATGCTTAAACGCAACCCACACCAGAGCAATCCAGAGCGAGAGCTAATTACACGCGCCACTGCACCGAGCCAGCCATGGCGTTCCTTTCCCCACACTACTGGAAGGTTCGGAACAGTGTTGCGACCTGTTAGAAACTTTAATTACACCAGGCACCGGGTGGCTATTAATGCGCTCGCTGCATTCACCCTCTGTGCGCTTCCGGATCGTTATAAATATTCTATTTCCCTCCCGAAGCAGAGAGAGACGAGGCAGTCGCGCGGCGTTTTGCACGCCTTTGTACGAGACTGTGACGACGGGAGGAACATGAATAAATTAGGTTCGATACATCGCACCCTCGCGAGGGCCTACCACCTGATACGGGAGAATGGAAGCGAATCGCGGGGCGGATTATCGACACGGATTGATTAGTCCCTACAGCGCCGTTCCGTTCCAGTTCCGGAGCGGATCCTCGGGTGGATGATTGATCGTGAGGCGGCTGCGGGACGTGATGTCAGCCGAGCGAGAACTCACCGAGTGACAAAACAGTCACACACGTCGCCATTTGGAAAGCCATTCGTGTGGCATTGCTGCGATGCAAGAAAGCGCATCAAATCGAACGAAACAGATTGGCAGGCAGGGAGCGCAGGGTGAGAGAAGGTGTTCTATCTTTGCACACTCGGTTGACCACTGAGCTGTACGTACAGTTCCGGTTCGCATCGGCAATCAACACCGCGTGCCATTGCAGAATATCTTCTCCGACATTCGCAATCTTTTTACTTGCTCCCGAACCGACTAGAATAAGACGTTTTTCACCCTCTCTCTCTCTCTCTGTCTCTCAAAGCTCCCTGTACCCGAAAGCTGTTTGCTTTGGCAGCCATCACGACGGAAGTTGGTCGCTGTCAGATACCGGAGAGGGGGGTCCGTCTATTTCTATTTTATTGCGGTTACGACCGGCGTGCAGGGGCATTAATGCTCGGAAGATGAGTACGTGACATATCGTTTAATTGCACCGCCACCGGTGGAAGGCACTGAACAGGCGCGTCACTTGCAGCTGCACGGGGTTGCGTTCGGTTCTTTAGCTATATATAAATATCGCCACACTCGACACCTCGCGGTGCGCCACGAACCGTTTAACCCGTACGTTTCCTTTCGCTCGTCGCTCCATCGTCCTCTCGCTCTCTCTCTGCTCAAGGAGCTGCCGATCACGGAACCATACAGCGCATTCTTGCGTGCAATCTGCCATTCGGATGAAATTTATATCCCTTACGCTTGGCGATTCCTGAAGGAACGATACGATGCCGGGTTGTGCGATGGTGTCCAACAAGCAGGCCGCTATGGCGTCTTCGCTGTTCCCTTGCACGAGGATCAGAAATCAGCTGGACGACGGTGTCCAACATTTAGTCTTATGTGCGACATTCCAGGACTTGGTTGGGTGAAATTCCTTCATTCGATCCGGCTCCCCGGTCGAGCGCTGGAAAAGGGAATTCCTTCAAAGTGATATTCACTACCCGGCATGGCGCAGCAGGAGACATAAAATATATTCTCACAAATAAATTCATAGCTCGGCAGGATCTCAGGAGTGGTGCGCTTTGAGATGAGAAAACTCCCAAAATCCGAAAGCAGTGTAGATGATTTACTCCTAGCCAGAGATTAGATCCGATAAGAGGAGTCAATCCGCAATTGTACTCCAACCATCCGTATAAGTATCAGGCATGCTTGAAAGCATGTTGGATCAGATCAGATTGGAGATGGGTTATACGACTAAATGGTTTAGAGGGTTGCTGCTCTTAAAAGCTGGAAAGTAGTTCAGAGAGTAAGTAGCTCTTCCTTCTTCTAATCACTGACTTGCAGACTTGATACATAAGAATTCTGAGTCCTTTAGAGTACGAATACATCATAGGAAGCTCTTCTTTCTGCTCATAACTAATGCAGACATGAGATACCTAACCTTAAATAGTCCGCAAACACTTCCCTTCAGGATGAATGGGTCATTTGCGCTCATATTTTCGGATCAGATCAGATCATATAAGGTAGAGAGTAGATCAGATCACTGGAAGCTCTTCCTTCTGCTCACTCACCTTCGAAAGTCGCGACTCCAGCAGGCGTAGATGACCGGGTTCATGCTGGAGTTGATCCAGCCGAGCCAGGTGACGACGGCGGACACGATCTCCTCGTGCGCGATGCAGTGCATGCAGAACCCGGACAGCAGGTTGACGACGAAGAACGGCAGCCAGCAAACGATGAACACGCCCATCACGATGCCGAGCGTCTTGGCGGCCTTCTTCTCCTTGGCGAACTTGGCCAGCTTGCGCGACAGCGAGAAGTTCTTGCCCATGTGCGTCCGGTGCCGTCCGCCGAGCCCGTTGTTCTGCAGCGCCGACAGCGGCTCGTCGTCCGGATCTTCCGGCGTGGAGTTGGCCGTATGCTGTTGCTGGTGCTGTTGCTGCTGCTGCTGCTGCTGCTGCTGCTGCTGCTGATGGAGCTGGGACTGATGAGGCTGCTGGCTGCCACCGCCGCTGTTCCCACCGATCGGGGATTGCTGCTGAGGCTGTTTGTCTAGCTGTAGCTGCTGCTGCTGCTGCTGCTCGATCGCGGCAGATGGTAGCAATCGAGGGTGATTCGGGCGTTCGCGCGTGGTCCCGCCTCGGTGGATGCGCAGGGTGAGCTGCAGCTCGCCGGACGCCATCAGCACCTGCTTGGTGCCGAGCTTGAGCGACCGGGTCTGGATGGCGGCGGCCCGGTAGATGCGACAGTAGGTGAACACCATCACCAGCAGCGGCAGGTAGAAGGAGATGGTCGACGAGAACACCAGATAGCCGAGGTGTTCGGTGAACGTGCACTTGAACGGGGGCATGTCGCCCTCGCGGGCCGCCCTCCACCAGACGATCGCCGGGAAGCTGATGGCGCTCGAGCAGATCCAGACGGCCGCGATCAGCGCCACCGCCTTCCGGCGCGTCATCTTCATGGGGTAGGAGAACGGATCGGTGATCGCCCAGTACCGGTCGAGCGAGATCACGCACAGATTCAGGATGGAGGCGGTGCTGAAGAGCACGTCCAGCGAGCGCCAGATGTCGCACCAGTCGGTGCCGAAGAACCAGGTGTTCTGCAGCACCTCGTACAGCGCGGAGAACGGCATCACCACCAGCCCCACCAGGCAGTCGGCCACCGCGAGGCTCGTGACGAAGTAGTTGGTGGCCGTGTGCAGGTACCGCTCGCGGATCACCGCCAGGATCACCAGCGAGTTGCCGAACACGGTCGCGAACGAGAAGAGAAACAGGAACGCCAGCAGACCGGCCCGGTCGTTCGGCAGCGACTCCAGGTAGTTGGAGAAGTTCGGCTCGGTGGTGCAGCAGTTGACCGCCAGCGTCACCGTGCCGGTGGCGACGACGCCCTCGCTAGAGACATTGTAGAAGGTGAGATTCGACAGCCCAATCAATTGCGACAACTCCCAGTACAGCTCGCTTGCATTATTCATCATTCGCCCCCGATGTACTGTTCGATCTCGAGCTCCTCTGCAGCCTGCACACTTTAGCTGGAACCGAAAGGGGGAAACAGAAGCGAAGGAGAGATTTAGCAGGCATCAGGCGGAACTAAGAACTACATCAGAAGAGGTCGAAAGGAGGGCGTCAAGGTTTCATTTGGAGATGAATGATACTCAAAACTAGGTTCAGACTATACTATGTACATACTGCCACAGGTACTATGAACCGAACCTGCACGATATACACAGAGAGAGGAAGAGCACACTGTTTCACAGAGTGATCGTGAAGGATAGACAGAAATATACTGTGGTACGTTTTGATACTCACCGAATGAGTCGGTTACTCTTGCAGCTCGTCCTCGTAAGCGTTCCACTTCCCTGATAGCGACCGACTGGTCTCACAAGTTCACTGCAGCACCTGTGTGCCATCTAGCGTCCGTTGGGGCTACCGGTTCAATTCCACTCCACTAAAATACACTCTTCTCTTCCATCCTCGGTAAACCCGGCGCTGCCTGCTTTTTGGGAAACAATTTGGCTACTTTGCGCTACCAGAGCCCGAAACCCCCAGCCGAACACGCGGGGATCGCCCATGGGATTCCGGAGGCTCTACGCACACCACCGCACACGGCACGGATGCACACCACCTGAGCGTCCCATTGCCCTGGCCAGGGCACACTTGTTTACCTTTGTTACCCGAGTCCTAGCCAACCACGGACATCCTGTTGAGCAAAGTTTTACACACTGTACCTAAAAGTGAACGGCAACATACATTTATTTTTCAATCTTCAAATGAAAATCAAACCAATTTGTAGAACAACAACAAATGATGTAGAAGCACAAATAATTTCTGGAAGTATAACTTCACTTCCTTTAGACGCACATTTCGTGTTGATAACAGTTTACTCTGTTCTCCCATTCTTTTAGAAAGGCGTTAAAACAGCTGGAAGATAAACTTACAACAGGGGAGTGCATTAGAAACCCTACGCTTCACCTCAGTTCGGATGAACATAGCTTGAAACATACAAAAAGTAGCTTTATCTGAAGGTGTCAAAACGAATAATAAACATAAAATAGATCAATAGGTGAGAAGTCTAAACAAACCGGCAGTCAACACTATTTTCTGCACAAATAGCTACTGTTTAAGCAACTTGCTGAAAGAAGAGTGTCAAGTGTTACGGCTGCATCTTGGAAAAAGGTTTAAAAGAGTGAAGAATTCAATAACAACACACTATACATTTTAAAACCGGACGTGTAGTATAAAACACTTAAAACAGAATAAGAATGTACAAAACCTAATTAAGATGTATAAAAACCGTTTCCTGAGTGAAGAATAAGTGTGCGAGTGGAGAATAAAAATACCTTAAACAAACTTAAAATAGTTCAGAACAAAATACTGAAGCTTTAGCAATATAGATATTCAAGTAATCGCAAGTAATCGAACAACTCTTTTCACGAAATATACTCCAAATGCTCTGACCGACCATTGTCCACGTCGCCGGTTGCTTATTAAACCGTTTTCCGGCCAATCTGTCGAACGCTGCCGCCCCATTCAGTCATTCGATTCATTCGCCACTCAAAGCCCGATGCCGATGAAAAGATTCAACTACTGTAACTGTCGATATTAGAAAATCGATCCGCCTTGCCCCTGGGCCGAAGGGAGCGTCGGCGAGTCCAGGCATTGCAGGAGCGGATATTAAGTTTCACAGGAAAAAAAAACCCCATCCAACTGACCGCGCCGTTTGACGTTTTGTTTCGAACCGGTTCGAAACGGTTCGTTTGAAAAAAAAATCAAAACCAAGAAACAAGATAACGCAACTTCCCAATCGAAGGCAAAAGAACGAAATTAAATTAAAAAATAAGAAATGTATGCCTCGGTGGTGCACTAGGGGGTGGGGTTTGTTGAAAAAAACCTCTGTGTGTGTGTGTGTGTACAGTGAAAGAAACGCGAAAAATCGCTATCGGCAAATTATATTACAACTTCCCCTTCGAGCAATTTTTATCAAAACTAGTTAAAATAATCCAATAAGCCACAGCCAGCCGCACACCATCACTACCATCACCACCACTACCACCACCACCACCACCACCCTTATCCAAAGGGTCGCCCGAACGTCGTCGAATGGCGACAACAAACCCGGCGGTAATCTTTTTATCCGCCCCGGTTTGCCCGCACTGGTTGCCAAAACGGAAGGAAGTCCTTTCCCAGCACACACACACACACACACACACACACACACACCAACACCATAGGAAAACACGGAGAAGGGCTGGCGTGCGAAATCCGCGAAGGTCCAGAAGTCAGACATCGGAGGAAAAAGAAAACGATTCGAGCAATCGAATCGAAGGATCTCTATTTCGATGAAGTGCGGTGGGGATAAAGGGGGCAAGTGGGAAGGGAGCGGAGCGGTTCGTGTAATCGTGTTGTATCGCCAATCCAGCTGCAGCTAAGCCTTTGGCATCCTTAAATACATACCACTTTGGTTATGGGTGTTTTTCCCTTCCATTTTGTCTCGTTTGTGTTTTCTTTCTTTTTGGCGAAGATGTCCTTCGAGTGCGACTTTACCCGTTTCGGAACGGTTTTATTTCCCTACCATTGGGCATCTTGGTGTCCCCGGGCAAGTGCGAGAGCCGATTGCCATCGGGTTGGGATTAAGTCCCCCGAGCCTCCTTCCCCCCTCGAAACAGGAAGTGCGAGCAAATGCTGGTTGTTTGCACAAAACGTAGGAGGGCAGCGATCGCGACTCCACCTACGATGTACCGATGGTTCCGGCACCCTCCTCCCCCCCCCCCCCCCCTCTGCGTGTGAGACTCCGGGGTGAGTTGATAACGAATCGGGCGCACGTGCCGCCGACTTCCGGTTGCGGCTTGCGGGTAACCACCGATTTTGCCGATTCCGTTTCGCAGCAAAACAACCGATTATCCGTGCTCCGATTCGAAAGCTTCGATTCGAGGGGGGAGGGGGGGGGGGTGGAAAATGGGCTTCCACGGCAACCGGGATTAGCAGGCGGAACTTTTGCAATCAGCAGCGGCGCGGTCCACCGAAAGAAAAAAAAACCCACCCGGAACTGGAACCTCGAAAGCAATCGTATCTGTCACCGGCCGAAAGACAAACAAATGCAAACCCCCGGCACTAACCGGGATGCAGTTCCTGGATACCCCTCCCCCTCCCCCCTCCCTTTTCATTGTGCATTTCCCACGTGATGTGGTGGAGGGTGTTTGGAAATTTAATTTCCACCAGATTGGATTAGGCAACCTTCCTTTTTCCCGCCTTTTCGGTTGGATCTGCAAGCAAACCAAAGAGATCTATGCCGCGTAGGGGTGGGGAGGGGGGGGGGGGGCGGAAGGAAAGGAAACAAAGGGAAAGAACAACACATTTAGCGCGCGAGCTCCCAAAAGCCAGCAAGCCTGAGACAGCTGTAACACGTCCTCGGGGCAATATGTGACCGAGATTGGCAAAACTTTTGCCAAACAATCGGCGGAGTTTTTCTCTTTGCCACCGCAACACAATCCAACAACCCTTCCCTTTTCCCCCAGTACACACACACACAGCAAGCGCCGCCATAAAGGCTGGCCAATGCCTATAAGATGATATGATATCGCATTATACGACTTCCGCAATATATTGATGGATCTTCGCCCGTGATTCGCTTGGTGGTGTGGCCTTCAGGTGGGTTATGGGATGGGAGAGATGGGGGGGAGAAGGGTGGAATAGTTATCGTCATTGTGTGTCCCATGTGTGGGGCGCTGATTGAGGGATTTCCCGGGACGCGGCGGCGTGATCCCTGTGACGAAAACTCTTCGGCGCTTTTGTTTTTCGCCGCCTTCTGTGGCCACCCTCCCTTCCTTTCCCCCTGCACCCGCCCTCCACAAAATGGCTTTATACGATCCCTCCGCACTGGTTCCTGGACTCACTCGCAAGGAAAAACCCCGGCCAGCTTTCCCACGGCGGAGGAGGAAGAAAATGCGAAAGTTGGTCAATTCGACTCAGAGTGCATCTCAGATAGTCGCCCTAAGCACCAATCCCCCCTCATCCATTCTGCTTTCGGATGTTCAACACATTCCCTGCCACCCCCCCCCCCTGCCCCTCCACCATTGGTCGCTCATTCGAGACAGTCTTTTCGCCGTTTCGATGTTTGTCGATGTGCGAACCCGGTGCGAAGTTTTTGCCACGGGGTTTTCCTTGTTGGTTTTACGCAAGGGCTGTGGAAAGTTTCTCCCGCTTGTTTGCCGACCACCACCAGCCCACGGCCGCCCCCTCGCTCGTGGTGACGCGTGTTTAGTTTTAGCCGAAACCGAGCGAAAAGCAAATACGGTTGGGGAGGCGCAGCACTTCACTCAACGCGCATGGGAAGAAAACCATCAGGCACTCTAACTACATATTTCCAATGTCGACACGAGAGTCGATCCCATCCGTGCCTTGGGTAAGTTTATTTTAATGTCGCAAATGAAAACGGTGCTTCGGTCCAAGCGATGCCTAACTGTCAAATCGATGTTTCACTTCAAATTTGCATCGTTCACAAAACACTGAACAATTTGCAACAAATAGATGTAAAATCTTGTCAAAATATTTCAATGCAAGAGGAGAACAACCATGTTCCAACATAAAATGGGTAACAAGCACATTTAAAGTCTATTCTTATCACTAAATGTATGTAAACCAACCTTATTTTGATAAAATGTTCAAAGGAAAGAATAACATATTTTGAAACATTAGTATAAATATACAACATTTCAATATTGAAAGTTAAATTAAATAAACACTTTCGTATACAATATATTCTGATCCTTTTCAAAAATTAAAAGGAAACTGTGGTAAAAAGAAAACAAAACATAACAAAAAAAAACTAAGGCAACTGAAAAACCTCTCAACAGATTTAAAAGTGAGGAGACGAATCATGTTTTAAAATAAAATGGATAACATAAACATTTGAGGTCTGTTTTTATTACTGAATGTACACAAAACAACCTTGTTTTGAAAAAATATTCAATGAAAAAAATAACAGAATTTAAAACATTAGTATAAATATACAACATTTCAATAGTGAAAGTCTAATGAAATAAACCCTTTCGTATATAACTCCAGCTTAGACAATCAAAAAGTTTTACGGTATCTATACCCTACGGGTTCGGTACTTTTTCACAATCTGATCCTTTTCAAACACTAAAAAAAAATGTAGTAGAAAGAAAACAAAACATAACAAGAAAACTAAGGCAAATGAAAAACTTCTCAACTGATTTTAAAGCAGCAGCAGAGACCAAAAAATGTTTCAAAATAAAATGGGTTCCATAAACATATGAAGTCTGTTTTTATTAATGAATTTACTAAATGTTTTGATAAAATATTCAAAGAAGTTAATATGAATATACAATAATTCAATAGTGAAATTCAAATGAAATAAGCTGTCTTTTAACTTTTCTATATAATATTCTATTCTATTCTATAACGTTTTACTGTATTACCCCACGGTTTCAGTATTTTCCACAAACGAAAAGAAGACGTAATAAAAAGAAAACTAAACATGGGTTCAATGAATGAATCAAATTTCACGGTAATATAATATATGTTCATTATAACAATATTTGCATTCATTTGTTATTTGTGTATTTGTTTTGAATAGTTTTTCGATTATCTAGTTGGAGTTTTAGCCAACCTTCATGGATTGTTTGATGTTCACTTGTTTTTTTCAGTTTTTTCGACACCTTTACTAGTTAATCTAGTTGCAGTTGAAATTACTTAGGTAGGTTTATTAGTTTTAGGTAATCTTTATCTAGTATTACGTTACTACCATGTCCTTCGCCTTATCGTGATGCGACTCAGTTTAGCAAAAATGAACTATTCGACTCCTGGTGTTGTTTTCTGATGAATTTGTCACTACGGTCACACGGGAACGCTTTGCACGGTTTGTGCCAGATCCGCTGCACCTTATTGGATTTGCAACTTGGATTGCGATTGGACTTTGAGAGGATTTCAAGTGTAGATTCAATCAACTTTGGAAGTAATCTGCTCGCAAACCGCCCTGCCCACGGAATGGCGTCCATGGTGTATTTGTGGACCATCTCCGTTTCATCGACCGTTCGCACTAACAGGTTGCACTTCACCGCTAATATCTGCGCTTCCGTGGAACAACGACGCCGCGAGGCGGCCATATGAAGCGCATCGAAGGCTTCATTTTACCGCAAAACCCGATTACACCGTGCTGGCGAGGTACCCCTTTGCCACGGTTCGGGTAATAAGCACTTTGGTCTACACCTTTGGAGGACGTTGTGTGAGTGAGGGAGAGATCTCGACTGCCGGGCGCGCATAAACCCCCTGTAGAGGGTGGGTTTTCGTCTGAAGGAGTCTTAGCGAGTCCCTGTCGGTAATTAGTTGCCAACCGACGAGCTGCCTGCGGGCTCCCGGACCCAACTCCATGCCCTTATCCCTGCCATCCAGGCTGTGTGCAGACATCCTTTCCCCAGTTCACGATGGGTTGCGTTTCAGAACTTCGGAAATCGATACGCTGAGGTTAGGCTCCTCTCCAGTGACTCGCACACACCCACACACACACACACACACACATGGTAAATCGATAGGGATAAGGGGCATTCCTGAGTCCCATTTCCCGGGAGCTCCGTGTCCGTGTCCATGTCCTGCGAAACGGAACGGCACGCGAGTCTCACCAATGAGTCTGCCGGCTCAAAAGGCCCAGGTCCTCGCCACTATTGCAGTGATTACCCCCCCCCACTTCCTTCCCCCCCTTTCCACCTCCACTCGGTGACATAGAAACTGCTCGATTCCGCAGATCAGTTAGCGGGCGGGAATTTCTTCGGGAAGCTATTAATAAAATGGCCTCATAAACGTACAACCCTGCATATCTGTGGGCTGTATGTGTGTGTGTGTGCGTGTGTGTTTGCAGCAAGGTACCTTTGCCCTTCACTCAGCAAAGAGGTAGTTGAGGCACAGAACATCAAAGCGTCTTCCTGTGTTTTTTTTTCTCGCTGGCTGACCGCTCGCCGATTGCGAGTGTGCAAGTTCGCTCTGTGTATATATATATATGTGTGTGTATATGTGTCATAACCACTTAGGCTTGGAAATCGGAGGCAAAGCAACAACAAAAAAAAAACACGGGGTGGAAGCCCCCAGAGAAGGGTAATTTGTCATCCATGAGGACATCCGCAAGAGGGGGCGGGTTCGGAGACGAAACCACCATTTTGATTTTTTTTCCACCCCCCCCCCCCGGTTTGTGGCAAATAGATTGCCGATGACGGATGTTGCTGGTGTCGAGCCAGACAAACCGGATGTGGATGTTTGAAGGCAAGGAGGGCTTTGAAAAAAACCAATGCTTTACGAGCTTGTAAGGGAACTTGTCCTCGGACCTCCGCTCACAGCCACCGCAATAATGTTCCTTTTTCCCCCCTCCACCCTGCCATTCATTTGTTACGAGACAGAATCGGTCGTCCCGCAAAAAAAAAAAAATCGTCGCCGGCGGTTAAGCCTGAGGTCCGAAGCCGAGAGCGAAAGTACAGTGCATATATGCGATGGTTAACCTTTGCTTACACATCAAAAAGAGCGGGTAGGGAGGGGGGCGAGGGGGGGAAGAAGAGCCGGATATTATTTACCCGGATGTTCGGGTGGGCGGTCGCTCCGGGATTTCCGGACTTCCGTCTGGCGGGCAACGCGGCGAGCTGAAATTAGGTCATAATCGCTTCAAAGTACACACACACACACACATGCTGCATTCTATCGACCTTCGTGGTTAGCTTTCGCTGCACGTCCGGGTTGGAAGCGGGAAAGAAGACCGCTGGGAGGGAAAGCCCTTTTTTCCGTTGAAACCGAGAGTCGAGAGTCTGGTGGGGAGGGGGGGAAGAAGAAAAAAAACGTCGCTGAAGAGAAGGACGTCGTTCACCACCACGGTCGGGTTGTGAAGGATTAGTTGAAATGTCGCCGATGCGCTTTAAAAGCAATCGAAGGTGGGGGGGATGAGGGAGGATCTCTTCAAACAGGTTTAGAAGGTAAATAGATAAAGCTGCATGCAGGACGAGTGCACTGAACACAAACTCGAACCCAGTTTCGTTGGTCGGAAGAGGGGATTAGGAGGACGGTGGAGAGGACACACATTGATCGGATTTTTATGTTCAAAAACGTTGTTAGTAGAGCTGAAATCGCCCACTTACGATACTTTTATGCAACTTATTCATCTTATAAAGCTGGTCCAAAACCTCAAAAAGTCCCATTTTACATCAGTTGTATATTTAACGAAAGAAACTGAAGAAAGAAATATAATTCACAAGAGGAATATGAGATGATTATTAATAAAAAGAAAGCCACTACATTGGCCAACAAACTATAGATATTAGCAGCAAGAATGTTTAACACGTTTATATCAAATTCTTCGAGAAGCTAAATCTTTGTTTTGACATTCGAAAGCCGTCGGTTTGATTAATGTTATAAACAAATTATATCACCAAAGATTGTACTACAACAGTGTGCTACAAAAGTTTGTCAGTCAACATGCTAAAACATCAAATACAGACTATAAAGGAAAAGTTCACTGTTTCAAATAACACCTATCTAAAAAAAACCAATGGGTGTTTGAAGCTTGGATTAAAGGTTTTCGGAAAGTTCATAGTTTCATGCTAGATAGTAAACATAAAAACAGGTAAAACAAATGATACAAAACAACTGAAAAGCGACAATGGAAAACTCGACTGAAAGAGTAGTAAATATCTAGTTTATCTTTCCACACAAATCATAACACTAGAAATGAATGAACCATCCACTAAACAAATGAATGATTTCTTTAACGGAAAAAAGTTATTAAAAGTTAACAATCACTCCCAAAGATGTGACCAAGAAAAGAATTATCATTTGACCAAGAAATGCATTTTAACTGCTACAATTTTTGCTTCGGGAATTACATTTCCTTTTTCCTTATTTATTTTACATTAAACTAGCGTAAAGAATGAGCGATGGATAAAAGAAACCCCTTGTCTTTTTCTTCTTCTTCTTCTTCTTCTATTACTACTTCTTCTTCTTTACCTTAACGATTATTTTCGGTTGTCCCAAACCGTTAAAGCCTTACTAGGCCAGCGATTGCACAAAACATTTAATTTGAAATTTCCTCGTGAAGAACGGGCAGAAACGGTTAGCTCGTATCCACTTTACGGTAAGCCCTTTGCTTGCGCTTTCCCGAACGGCCCGACGAGGACGAAGGAAAAAGGGTAAACTACAACAATGGTAATCCCTTGCGTAACCCCTTTAACAGCCCATGTTCTGCCAGTTTATTTAACATCGCTCGTTGCTTATCCACCGACGGCTAGCCGGATGCGCACTGCACGCCACCGTCAAGTCTTCTAATTTATCGGCACATACACACACACACACACACACACACTGCAAGTAGTATTTGTCATTTCCACGTACTTATTATTAAATTGCTACTAAAGCGAAACCAGCACGGCATGGCAGGGGATGGCGGGTAAAAATTCGTACCGAAAGGCAAAACGGAAAAACAAAACTAAAGCACCAGGAGAGCGGGGAGAGGGGGAGAGGAAGCTTGGAAAAAAGGAAAACAACAACAAGGGAAGCTCGGTCCTATGCAAAATTCATAGCTTCGCTGGCACTGTCAGCAAAATAGCAACCGACATTACTCATCATCCGGCAGCTCAACCGCAGCAGCAGCAGCAGCAGCAGGAATCGAGGAAAACCCCGGTAACATGCACGTCAGTGTCGCGTGCTTTTCCCGCTGCTGGAGGAATTTCGCCAGCAGATTCTAATCCACTCGACTGTGTTTTCTTTTATTTCCCCCATTTTGCTTTTCATCCGCGGGGGAGTAAGTGTTCCCGACTCTGCTCTTGCTGGGTTTGCGCCTTCGCTAGCTTCCTGGTGGGGGGGCCGGGGGGGGGGGACTTCACTAGCGAAGGGTGGGGATTATGTGAGTGGGTGAAGATGTTGTTCATTCATGCGCAACACTCACAGGCCAACCCATCAGCCGGCGGCCGATGTCATACGAGCGTGCCGATGTCCTTGCCGAGCCACATCAAATCCTGCTACGAGTGGGGTCGACGAGGGGGGAGGAAGCGGGGGAGGACAAAAGGGAAGAGTTGTCCGCCCGGACTTTGCTGCGGAAAACCCCCCCGGTGCGGGGTTCCTCCTCGGGGAAAATTTAATAAATGAGGTTATAAATAAATAGTCGCAAGAACGCACTGCACTGCTCCGATGTGCACGCGTCAAGGAATGGCCTCCCCCCCCAACCCCACCCCCTCCCCCCCCGGGGCGTGGAAGATAAAGCACTCCAAAAACTCACCCCCACACACACACACACACACACACACACACACACTTGCAAGGTTACATTCGCCGGCGTTGTAAATGCGTTGATTTCGTTTTTGCAAGTGGTTGGTTTGGTTTGGTTTATTTCTTTTCTTCTCCCTTGTTTTTTTTTTTCACTCCCACATTGCCCCACATTTGAGTCGTTCGCCCGGAGGGGGGGTGGGCACGCGTTCCTTATCTAGCGTGAGTGCAACTTGAGCTCACCGTACAGCCATATCGTGTAAAATCCCTCGCTTTCAATGTCGTTGATTTTAAACAGATTTTAGGTTACAAATTGTACCGAAACGGCGAAATGTGCACACAAACGAGCATCGATTGGATACCGGTGGTACGGGGAACGCGGGTCGGTATACGCTGCCAGCGAGGGGCACAATGTTCACTATCTAGTTTGTTGTATTTCAATAAGAATCCTTATCGTCATTCGAGTTTGAATAAAATACTCTGAATAAAATAACAAATTAAAATTAAAAATCCAAACCCTTTCGCTCATTGATTGTCCATTAAATCTATAACTACCTTTAATCGTCATCCATAATTTAGTGGCGTTATTGTTCGTGCAAATCATTATCTGCTCTACATCTTTTTAGTTCCATTAAATATGGTTCGCTTTCACGACCGTAAAATGCTAATTTTTAATTCTCACGGCTAGCTTTTTAAGTTGTGAAAACATGAAAGATGACTCGTTTCTTGATAGTTGCATCTTAATCTGGTGGAAAATAAATATGGTGAGGTTCCTTTCGATATGAAAATGCAACAGAAAGGCACTGAAGCCATAGAAATGAGCTCAAAAAAGCTAATTCTACCCGCTGTTAACTAAACCGAATATTTCAAACTTAGATTACGGCTGCGAAATATTTTTTAAAGTAAGTAAAGATATTATTATAACTTCTACAGAAAAAAAAGCAGCAATAAAAAATTATGTTATGTTGGGAATTTTGAAAAGAATATTATGGGGACTATTGTAAAGAAAAACATCGTGTATAAAATATCGATATTCAATTACATACATTTCGCTTTTCTTAACGGTTGTGTTTTGCCCCACAACACCCTACGCCTAAGCACATCAAAACGGTCCAGTTTGCGGGCGGGAGGGAGGGGAAAGGCAACCACCACTTAGTCGCGCGGCGTGCCCAAAGCCACCTCGTGTTTTTTTCTTTCCCTCTTTGCGTTGCGAGGTTGAGTGATTCGTTCGCGTTAAGGGAAGCGTAAAATGAAAATACCGAAGCCGAATTAACAAAAATAGCGAAAAAGGGAACCAAAAAACAACCGGCGGATTACGCGCCACCGGAAGTGTGGGGGAGGGAAATCGAGCATTTGAATTTGAAAGCAAAAAAAAAACGGAAGGGCAACGATCGGACGAAGGAAGCGAGAAGACGAAAGCTGTGGCGAAAAACGAAAACGAAACATTAAAAATCCAAAACGGTCGAACAGTCGGTCCCGCTTTGAGTCGTCTCGTCGGAAAACGTGGTGTGTGGAAAAGTGTTGGTGCGACGGGGTGGGAAGGGGGGGGGGGGGGGGGATTCAGGCAGCTAGCCGGATCCGGATGAAATGCTCTTCGCCGCCCCCGCTCCCGGCTTGCAGATGGTATTAAAGTCACTTCCGTGATTATATATTTATTCTACCATCACCCAGTATATTTTATTTTTCCCAAGCGAAGCAAAGTTCGAAGCGAAGGGATCCTGCGGACCCGGCAGGACTTCCAGCCGAAAACAGGGCGGACAGCAATTCAAAGGAAATTATCCATAAAAAGTGCTGACTTTCACCGCGTTGCTGCATTCCTCGGCACGGGGCTCGAAACCCACGGTCGGGGAGAAATTAAATAAAAATATATAATTGTCAAACCACCCAGACTCGACGCGGGAGGCGATCAATCTTCATTAGATTTCAAATATTAGATGCAATTCAAAAACACCGGTGAACCTGCGGGGGGAAACGTAGGGCGGAACAGTTTTCCCTAGTCAGCTGTGCAACTGTGCACTGATACCGGAGGCAGATGCCAACAGCAATGTTTAACGCTTCGAGCGTCATTTTGCGTAACTGGTTTTTAATCGAAATTCAGCTTTGATTCTTTAACATTTGTTAGAGGCAAAAGAAGCCGAACGGTTCGAAATCTCTATGTTTCTTTCTGTTACTTCTACTCTTCAGCACTGTTTCCGATAAGGTTATCCACTAAAGCTAACAAATTGAACCGTTACAGGTTAGCGTTGCATACCTTGCGGCGCTTCAAAATGTAACGCAAGTGCATTGCATTTGGAAACTTGTCCGAATGCTTTTTAGGGGTCATTTTGACCCCTATTTTGCAAACGCTGTAACTTCACTATTTTGGAAGATTTTTCAAATCCGCAAACTGTTACGTTTTAGTGTATATATTGGCTGTCTATTGAAAAATAATTTCATATTTTTAAATTAACAAATAACGCCACAAATTGATCTTGAAGATGTGGATTTTAACATTTTCCACAGGTAGTTTCCGTTCTGCGTTTTGTTCCGTTATTCCGTACGCGAACGTTTCGAAGCGTTATTTTATATAATTTTCAAGCGTTATTTTCAATCTTTGAGGCCAATTGACATGATTTTATTTTTGAAATGTTGCTCAACATACTAACATTACATTATAAATTTTGAAAGAATAAAACCTGAAAAATTTCGACCGTTTTTGCTATACACCGAGCTAACGAAATGGTGTAGTGGTACATCAAAAAGTTAAAAACACCAAAAGATGACTTGATGACTATCAAATATACTAAAAGGTTACAGTTTACGGATGTGAAAAATCTTCAAAAATAGTGAAGTTAAAGCGATTTACAAGTAGGGGTCAATATGACCCCTAAAAAGCATTCTAGGGATAGTCAAGTTGGTTCTCGGAGCTGGTCGAACAGAAAAATCTAAAATTGTTGTTTTCGATATAGCTTTGGATTTAAAGTAAAGCCTTATTTTTTGTTGTAAAAATATTCAGCCGTTTTCGGGATACTTAAATCGAAAACTACGATGGGGTCAAAGTGACCCCAATTTGGATTCTAGTGTTAATAGATGTCTTTACAATGCTGTAATAGTTAATTTTAATATTAATAATCTTTGTTCTATACACCTATTATAGCAAGCTGTAAATAATTTCAAATATTTATAATCGTTTAATATTTTTCTATCATCCTATAATAAATTCTATTATGGTATATTATAGTTGTTTTAAATCGAGAATTATAATTAAAGTAAGAAAACCATCCATTGAGATTCCATAAATCAATATTTCGTTTTATAAATACCTGCAAGTTTTTGTTGAAAATTGAAGCATGTTTGAATGCAGAAAACAATATATTCTTTTCAAGGAAACATCAAACTGTTTCTTTAGTGGTTTAAGGATAAGTCTGTGTGTTTATGTGTGTGTGTGGTAACGATTGTCGAAAAATGCAGGAAGGCATAAAGATACGGAAACAATCATTTTGCACTTTATAACTCCGCCGGACGCCCCCGATTGGCTCCTGCCAGGGGCGTTTGGCGCTATGAATTATGGCACCGAGATATGGCACGATGCCATAAAAGTGCAACAGCGTGCCAGCGTGCCACTGCGACGGAGCTCGAGATTGAGCAAAAACAAACATCGGTGTTCACTGGAAGCTGCCCGGAACTTGCCTTTTTTCGGAGGCACTCGAGGCGAAGTTCGAACCGGAACAGGATAAAAAAGGGAGAAGGAGAGTTAAAAACTTCCCGCAGGAACGATGTCCACGCCGTGCAGTATGCTGGTGACGGGTTTCCCACGTAAGTCGGTGTACATATGTTTCGTGTTTCCACTTTGATCGCCTCCGCCAAAGTAATATAGTTTATGAACCGTGCGCCGGAAAAACTAACATTGTTGTGCCCGCTTTTCCCTTCTCTTTTTTTTATAGCCGCAACAAACTCCCGCCAAAAGATCGGCCGAGTCACCGACGGGAGCCGACCGCTAATTAAGAGTTTGCCACCTTGTTCACCACCTGCTCGTTTCATCAACTGTTTCGAACAAGTTTAGCCGCAATCCTCTCATAAGTGTGTGTGTTTTTTTTTTATTTTATTTGGTAACAGAAAACTGTTTGTTACGCCGGACGCGAGCTTGGCGTGTTTTCTTTTTTGTTTTCCTTTCCTCGAGGGAAGTAGTAACCTCGTGGAAAAAGTCATGTACAGAGTACGTCAAAATCAGGTGTTTCCCTGTTCCGCACGCTTCGACATCGGAATCGTTAATAATACCGTGGGTTTTCCACTGGAAAACTCCACCCTTCTACCACATGACAGACAAACTTACACTTCACACAACATACACACACACACACATTTTAAAGTCCAATCACTTGGCTTTCGAAGGGGACGGGGGAGGTGAGTTGGGCCAGAACATTTCTCACGAATTTCATGCTTCGGTGCATCACCCATCAGAAAGGTAGGGCCGTCGGGAAAAGCGGGAATGGTGGTGGTTGAAGGTTAGACTAGTATTGGACGGATGAAAAATGGTGGATTGTGTGTTTTAAGTTTGGATTTGTCTTCGTTTTAACCAGATTCCGTCCGTCCGGAACTCCTCCCCCCCCTGTACCCGGTGGACCCTTGAGGAAGGAAATTTATCTTTGTGTGTGTGTGTGTGTGTGTGGCTGTCTGTCTATCTTTCAAGCTGTGAGTGAGTTTACACAGAAGAAGGCAGTTCGCTTAGTAAATCATCCCAATCAGAAATTCGAAATTAAATCGAATTTCTCATGCCGAAACGGGAGGAGCAGGAGGGCATTGGGAGGGGGAAAAGCCTTTAAATGAAGCTAGGAAAACTCGGAAAAACAACTCGCCTCCTTTCCAGTGAACATACATTTGACTCCGGTTCGGCAATCCATCCTAGCCTCCCGACCCTTGCCCGAACCTACCAACCACCATGCGCCTCCATGACGCCACGTGGTGGAAAACCTCGACCACGTTCCAACAAAGGGAAAGGTCCTGGTGTGTTGCGAATAGGGTGCAACTATTTCCGAGCCACCGCCCCTCCCCTCTCCTTGCCCTCGGTCCGGTGTGCAGCGAGCTGGAAAACCCCCTCCCCCTCCCCTTTAGGGAGCTGGCGGGCTCATTTCCACCGGATTCCGAAACCGGCCGTACTACCAATAAAGCGGTCGGCCTTCGTACACGCCATAAAACACATTTGAATCGCTCGTTCGCTCGCTCGCGGCACCATTCATTCCGCTGGTGGTTTTTCCGCTCGGCCGGCTGCCCCTCCCTTCCCCCCGGGGGTGGATTTCGGGTAAATTTACAAACGAGTGCGGACGGGGTGGGTTTGGTACCGTTTTCCTTGCTTTTTTTTTTGCGTTTGCATTTTTCTTCTGGAGCTTAAGCGTAAATAAAATTAAATAAACTGCAAAGAGGGGAAAGAAACAACATCAAGATTCCAGGGAAGTACAACACAATTCCGTCGTGTCACTTGCATCATTAATTCCGCTAGCATCCGTAAACCCCATTGCTTATCAGGAGGGAGAAAACCCTCTTGAGTCGCTGGATGGAACACATCAAGCAAACCCGCCGGATGTCCCCAAATAAAATACAAACACACACACAGACACACATAGGTCAGGTATGTTAGTCGATGTACCGAGGCTGGAAAATTCTTGATCGAATCGAACGCTCTACTTTTTCCTCCCCAGCAAGATGCTAGAAAAAATGGTCTTAGGTGAGGCACAAACAAATAAACAACGTCAAGTCGTCTAGAACATCTCCATCAAGAGCGCCGACTATTATCGTCCGTTGTCTCGAGCATCTCTCGAGATTTCACGTATTAAGGTGAGTCTGAAAAGGCTTCAGGTTCTGTGCGTGGGACGACCTATCGACATGCCACGAAGAAACGTCAGATCTGCATACACATTACCGAGTGTTTACGAAACTGTTGCGTCACCAATAAGCGTTGGTGGTATTAAACCCGATCTTTGCATTTTTCCTTCCCGTTGCTGCACATCACCGAAGATCCGACGTATTTTTCCAACCTGCCTTCCGAGAACCTTGACAAACCATTTTACAAGAGTATTTGTTTTCGACATTTCACAATTAGCTTCTCATCCATTTCATGTACTATCGGGTGAACTAGAAGATTGGCTTCGCACCAACCCGGTTGAAACATGTTTGCGTACTTTCTATACAGAGGCGGATCAATCTATTCCAAGAAGGGGCCCTCCAGATATTTCCATTACCGTAAACATTTCTGTGCCAAAGATCAAAGTTGGACTTGTTTGTTTTACAACAGCTTGTAATTGGTTGTACATGTTTGCATGTATTGTCATATAGTTGGTGTGATTTTCAATAGGAATAACATCCAAAGCAGTATTTTGTTATTCTTGTTAACTCGGACACATGTTTCATAACGAATGTTAATTGTTCTACATCGGAAATAACAGGAGAAAAATTGAAAGTATTAGTATAGTTTGATGCCGCTTTGATTTCTTTTTATCGGATTTCGATTCGGATTCGATTTTCAATTTATTCTATATCAACTATGTGATGTGATGGGTAGTTCTCATTTCCCTTTCCCCCATTTGTATATTGTTGTATATGTAACTCATCATACTCACCTAATCTGAACAAGTTCCCTACCATATAAATCTTACCATTTTCTATTGAAAACTACCATTTTTAATACCTTTCTCATTCTCATTTCATTCTTTTCTTTTTCTTTTAACAAATTCAAATCTATTCTACTGTTGATAGAATATTTTTACGTATAGTGTAAATAACTAACTCTTTTGATTTTTATGGTCGTATAATGTTTTTGAAATCCTTATCGGTTTGAACAATTAAACGAAAAGATAACACTGAAACAAGGCAAAAGAAAATATATGCTACCAAAGCCTTAGTAGACCCGCCTCTGTTTCGATATAAAACAAGCCGTTTACCAACCACTGGGCGCCTCCATCGGCGCTTAAAATAGCTGTAAATGAGGATGGTGTAATATTTTTAAACCAATCACTTGCTCACAGCCCTCAAATCCCAACATTCCCATACAACAGGAAAATACAGGAGTAAATCCCTGTCATTCATTTCGTGCAACTTCTCTTCAAAAATAAAAAAAGCCATGATGCGTGTGCTTTAAGAACTGTTCAATTTAATTCAGGAAGGTCTGATGGCCAGCGAAACGAAGCACATTTAGCTGCCTGTGGGCCCCCTCTCTTTCCCTTGCCCTCCCGCATCTGCTCCATCTGATTGCGATTATTTAATTATCATAATATTTTTAGCCAACTCTCTCCCCGCGGTCGGGTTTTTGGTTTGGAGCAGGGGCGCACCTTCCACACCCGGAAAATCGCTCCACCGGGACGGTGGCGAATAGAACGAGAAAGAAAACAAATGTATTGCTGTGTGTGTATGTGTGTATGTGTGTGTTTGCATGTTCTCGGTTCACGTCTCGATAACCAATTGAGTGTGAAGCGGGGAAGTTTAACCGGCCTGGCGACGTTGGCAGTAACGACGTTCGCAAATTATGTTGCCTTTCATCTTTAAATATAGCCTCATCCTCCCATTTTCCCACCACCCCACTCCCCCGTCCCGCTGCCCGAGCCATGCCGCGGCGTGGGGCATCGTGTGGCAGGAAGAAGTTTAAAATAGCCACCCTTTTCCCTCGGGTGCCACGGTCCAGCGGCATTTCCCAACCAACCCCGAGCAGCTCGACGAATTACCGCTACCGTTTATTTATTCAATGAACAATTTCGACCGCGACCGCCGACGACGACGAACGGGATTGGCGTGAACCGGCAGGCGGGACCGGACCCCGGATGTTCCGGAGTTCTGGCCGCGGCCCGGGAGCTCTCTTCTTGCGAGGGAAAATAGCTTCTCCAAACGAATCAATGCTGGGAGAATCGAAATCAAACTCTTCGCATGATCGATTGCTTTGCCCATTTCATACCACACACTCAATCCCGTTCGTGTAAAGGGCTGGTCGTGCTGAATTTATCTTTAAAACCAACTTATTTCTTCAACCAAGTGTCCTACAGCTTATGTTGTTGTACTTGAATACTTTCAAATTCCCATCTTATTATTAATATCATTACGAAATAGTTACTGTAATTTATAGCATCTAAAAGGAGTTTTAAGCGATTGCAACATTTACTTCACAGCAACTGTCAAACGCTCGTTTCACTCATGTCAAACCCAACGTAACGTTGTCTAAACACGAAACAAACAAGCTATTTTAGTTGCGCAACTAAAATTTCAGTTAACCAGGCAACGTTAATTTATTTATTTGTTTTATTACTAGAAATTTATTTAACAGCCATGAAATTTGTTCAACACCTTGCTCAAGTAACAGCTGAGAGAGGTGTCAACAGTATAAAGCCATTTAAAATGATCGTTAAACAAAATGAACTGCCTCAACTAAACTAATCAACTGGCCCTATATGTACCAATACGTCGAATGTTATGAACGTAAACAAGTGGAAATAAAAGTTTGGATAACATTTTTTATCAGTATTCCCTTTTACTTGTGTAAGTTAAAAGCAAAGTGAAACAAACGTGTATTTAACTTAGAGGAACATCTCAAGCACGCTTTATAAAATGGGGTGTGTGAAAATTTGTTCTGGTATCTAAAACCCATTGTTGGATGATTGTAGCAAGCAAATAATAATTGGCTCCACACTCCTTCTACACGACAGTAAATGAAAACATCCACCTGCGCAATTTGCATGGAGTAAGCGGAAGATTATTAATGTCACGGCGAACCCGATCGGCGAAAGTAGTGGGCGACGATTACGCCGTTGTCGGCCGGGGATCGACATTTAAATGTTGCATCCGTTCACAACAGCAACAACAACAACAGCAAGAGGGAGCCCCTCCTCCTTCCTCCGGTTCGAAACCCGGTGGTAATAATTTAATGATAACGACGATGTTATGATTTTATTATGAGCACAAAAACGAAACATCGTTCCCTCCCTCCACTCTCCAAACACCAGCGATGGTTTTTCGCCCCCTCTCCCCCCCCCCCCTCCTTCTTCCTCACGAGATGAACTGACACGCGTCGTTCCGTCGACGTTTAAAGCAAGAAACTTTAAGCCCGCTAAATGGCACCGTTACAACGGCGTAACGCGAGCGAACCACGCGGAGCGTGAGTGGGGGGGGGGGGGGGGGGGGGAAGGAGGGAGGGAGGGAAGGTAGGAGCTACACCCGGCGTCTCAGAACCAGCGCTCGTTAGCGATGATCAATTGATTACATTGCGCGAGGACCGGAAGGCGACGCAGCGTAACGCGTTGTAACGCGCTGAAAGGCGCGGGTCGGAAAATTCAATGAATAATAATTGACGGTATAAAATTCGCGGGCGATTGCCGGGGGGGGGGGGGGGGGGGGCGTTATTTTTCATCGGGGCGCATCGCAACGGGCTCTCAATGCGTTAATGGAAGTAATTAAAACAGTTTCACGAATCAGCCGAGCCGGAACGAATTAATCATACATTAAATTATCCTTCGCACAGTCAATTCACAGATTGCACACAGCGATTTCCCCGAATGTAGGTGTGTGTCTGTGTGTGTGTTCTTTTTATTGGATGTAGTGTGGACAAGAAAGTCGAACGTGTTCCGGCCGAATATGCAACATTCGCCTGTTTACCATCCTTTTTCTCTGGCTTGTTTTTTGGTTGATTCGTATTATTATTATTTGTTTTTTTTTATTTTTTTTTGCAACCAGCCCGCTATTAATATTCATGGTCGGCTGCAGCAATTAAGAAAGGTCCATAAAACTTCATTCCGTGCGCCTGAGTGTCCGCTAGTGTAAAAGCTGCTGCTCGCCCAAACACGACAACACCAGAGTTAAATCAGAATTTATCGAACGAAAGGAAAATGCGTTCATATTACAACAATCGTTTTGAGGGGAAAAACAGTAGGGTCGGAAATGTTTTTTTTTTTACATATTAAAAACCTGTTCATAAAGTATTCTATTTTTCCTCTTGCAGCTTAATGAAATGTGCGGCGGTAGAATATGGTCAACGATATTAAAATGAAATCAAAGGGAAATGTTTCCCAACGGTATATCGATTCGCTAATTTCAATGAAAGCCGATTGATCAATCATTCACTGCGTTCGCTAAGTCAGAACATTATTTTCCCATTGTCATATTGAGAATAAAACTCGAAATTTGTTTATAGTTAGTTCCCAAACAACATTTCCGCTTGGTAAAAATCTTTTTAAATCGTTCGTTTGTCGATTTGTTTGATGTCGCGTAAATTAATTCCATTCGTTTCTCACAAACAAAATAAAACAACACTTTGCAAATATGTCGAAAGAGAATAATATAGTACAGTTACAAATAGTATTATATTATTTTCTTTGCTTAATTTAAATGAAAATTGTTGATACTTCCGTCAGACCTATGAACCACTTCCCACTTTCCTCTTGTTTTATCTAGCTGAATCATAAGCAGCTCGCTTTTAATAAATAACTGGTATAATT
The DNA here is from genome assembly GCF_943734705.1 of Anopheles coustani. Classification (NCBI taxonomy): domain Eukaryota; kingdom Metazoa; phylum Arthropoda; class Insecta; order Diptera; family Culicidae; genus Anopheles; species Anopheles coustani. The sequence goes on from NC_071290.1 coordinate 6,605,356, forward strand.
TTTATTTAACGCAGTTTCACGAAAAAGGCCCAAATCGCGATCGAAGTCGAACAAAGTGCATTTTGGAAAAGTCCGTAAACCGTTGAGCGCTTGTGCCCGGCGTTTAAATGATTACGCCGTGTCCTTGGCGTCGAGTCCGAGGTGAAGGTTCCGTCCCGCTCGACGGAAGAAGAAGAAAAAAAAACAAGATAAGAAAACCGAACCAAACAACCCGCCCGAGCGGGTTCCATTCCGGACGGACTCTGGCACATTCCGATGGACTCCGTGACAAAGTGCGGAGGAAAAAAGGCCCTCTGTTGGCCGCGTAGCTCCAACTAGGGCCCTTCCGGTGGAAGAGGGTAGGCGGGGAAGGAAGGCTTTGCTCTGAAGGGCACATCATTTCCCGGACCCGGACGTCGGAAGCCACTTTTCGACGTACCGCGAAAGGGGTTTTTCGTATTCTTGCCCCTTGTCTGTGCGTGTGTGTGTGTGTGCGTGTGTGAGTGTGTGGGTGGGTGCCTTTTTTTCATGTTTTCATTTTAAACCGTCGTGCAAAATGGCTGCCACTCCGATGCTGCCAGCTGCATCGAACATTTAAAAGCGAACATGCAGTTTTGCTGCCCGAGCCTCAGTTTTGTAAAGCGCTTTCCCCCCCCCCCCCCCTGAGCCGGGTATTGTTCTGTGTGAGTAAGGGG